>NC_062563.1:94552850-95263350 GCF_022837055.1 Prionailurus viverrinus
AGTGATTGAATTAAAAGCTAGGAAAATACTGTGCTAAGAAGAATGGCTTCCCAAAGATCCATGTCCAAACCCCAAGAGCATGTAAATATCCCCCCCTCGAGGGGGAATAAATGTTGCAGATGGAATTAAAGTTGCTATGCAGCTGACCCTAAAATAGTAGGTAAACTTGTATTGTCCATGTGGGCCCAATATACAGTCACCAGAATCCTTAAATGCTGAAGAGAGAGGCAGAAGAGCCCCAGTCAAAGGGATGAAACATGAGAAAGATTACAACAATCGTTTCTTATTTGAAGATGGGAAGATGGGTCCATGAGCCAAAGGATATGGACAACCTTTAAAATCAGAAAAAGACATGAAAATGGATTATTTTCTAGGTACTCCAGAAAGGAACACAGCCTTGCCAATATCCTAATTTGAGTCCAAAGAGATTCATTTCACTGAGACTCCCAGAACTGTAATATAGTAATTTGTATTATTTTAAACCATTAAGTTTGTGGTAATTTGATACATCATTCTCATTACCCATAAAAATGGGTAATATAGCAATCATAATATAAGGCAGAATTTCACAATGTAAAGAAAGGTGTAATAGGAGAAAGTCACCAAAAAAGATTGCAAGTATATAATTCACTTCAAGTAAACACTTATAAAGCAAATTTGAAAACAAATCTATTAGACATAGAAACATTAAAGACCGTTATTTTATATGTATATGTGTACATGTGTATGTATATGTATGTATGTTGAAGAATGAGAGAGAGGGCCTTGCAGCAAATGAATAGAAGGTATATGTTCTGTTCAAGCCTGAAACACAATAATCCTGACTACATACTCAGTCATAAAATAAGTCATAATGTATTTCAAATAAATAATCATATAGAGACAATCTTTTATAACCTCAATTGAATTTAGTCTGTAACCACAATAAAAAATTAAGAACATGTGTTCAAATTTTATAAAAGTATTTTTTCAAATCTTATCAGTTAAAGAGAAAAATAAAATATCTTAAATTGAAAGACAACCAAATATATGTCAAGCTCTGTGGGGCACACAAAAATCTGAATCTGTGCTCAGAGTCCCTTTTATATTAATTTATTAGGTTATAAAGATTAAAACTTATAGGCTAAGCCTTTAATTAAAAAAAAAAAGATAAAGATG
Source organism: Prionailurus viverrinus (assembly GCF_022837055.1). Lineage (NCBI taxonomy): Eukaryota > Metazoa > Chordata > Mammalia > Carnivora > Felidae > Prionailurus > Prionailurus viverrinus. Next base: position 94,554,009 of record NC_062563.1, read on the forward strand.
TTCCAGTTTGAAGAGTATAGTATAAAGTGAGCATTTCTTTCTTCCTAGAAATACTTCAAAAGCTATAAGAATGAAAACCCAAACAAATGATTAATAAAAAAAAAAATCACACCGAAAAGATGTTGTGATAGAGCTGATTAAGTTTTTATCATGTATTTTGACTTTTCCAAAAAAATCTAAGTGAACTATTTTCTTAAAACAGCAAAAATTCAAGATCTCAGGCAGGAAATGGTGATACACTATCAAGAGATAATATTTGAGCACATAGAAAGACAAATGGTCAAATGGAGAGAAAAGGACAAAAGCCAAACATTAGAATAGTGAGCAAAATATAATGAAACTGAGTAAAAATAGAAGGTAATAGAGACAGGCAAAGGAAATCCAAGATCCAAACCACTGGAGTCCACTCTTCCTCCAAAAAGAAGTAAATAAGATATAAATCCAGAGAATACTGTCAAAAATATAGAAGTTAAAATCAACACATTATCAGCAGTGGTCTTGTCTAGAATTGCCCACTGTGAGATATAGCCAAGTAACTGAATTTTAAAATAAGGTAAAACATAATGGACAACCAGACCAAAATGATCAAGTTATTCAAAAGGGAAAGTCTAAGGCTAGATTCAGACTTCATCACAGTAACATTGTCCATAAGAAGATAATAGCACAATGCCTTCAAAAGCCTCAAAACTCCAACCTGAGAATACCATACACAACCAAAGTATAGAGTATAAAGGCCAAAGACATACAGTTTTGAAACCAAGAATCCAAAAGACATTTTTGTGGAAACCTCTCCCTAAAAAGGTAAGACCAAAGATTGGAGCTAAGCATAGAATTACTTTCACTATACATACATACATACATACATACATACATAAATATTTTAAAAATGCACAAATGTAGGGTTATGGAGAAGAATGTAAAATAATAAGCTTTTTATATGGAAAATTCCAGCAAAGCAATTAAAATACAATAACATATGAAAAGATAATTCAGTCAGTTAACTAAGTTATATATATAATGGCTAATGTATGCATATTGCAGCTATTGATTTTTGTGTATCCAGCTAGCTTACTGAATATATTTTAATAAAATTTTATATAATGAAAACCAACAAACACACATGTAATTAAATAAAATATCCACTTCAACGGCAACACAAATATAATATACCTATGAAGAAGAATAAGCTTGACTAGAAACTTGAAAACTCTAAATGAAGAAACCTTTTAATGTAACCAAAGTCCACTAAGGAAAACTTGAAAAACTAGAAAAGGTAATCACATCCTTTTTTTTTTTTTAAGGTTTATTTATTTTTGAGAGAAAGAGTGGATGTGAGCAGGGGAGGAGCAGAGAGAGAGGACAGAGGATCCGAAGCAGGCTCCATGCTGATAGCAGAGAACCCAATGCAGGGCTCGGGCTTGAACTCACAAACTGTGAGATCATGACCTAGGTCGAAGTTGGATGCTTAACTGACTGAGCCACCCAGGAACCTTGGAAATCACATTCTTATATAAGAAAACAACAAGATAATATTGAGATATGCCTAAGGATATAATGAGACCTTGGAGAAAGAATGGACTACAGAAAGATTCTGGGGCAACTGAATTTCTTTATGGGAAATATAACATAAAATTAAATACTCTTCACAAAAGTAATGGAAATGTAGAAAGCCATACTTTATTTTTTATTTATTTGTTTTGTTTTAAGTGGGCACTGGATGCAGAGCCTAATGCAGGGCTTGAACTCACAACACTGAGATCAAAACTTGAGATGATATCAAGAGTCAGACACTTCTCCCTCTCTCTCTGCCCCTCCCCCGCTAATGCTCTCTCTCTATCACACACAAACATGAATAAACGTTAAAAAAAAATTTTTAAAAAGAGTAGGACTTAACCAACTGAGCCACCCAGGTGCCCCCAAGAAATCCGTACTTTAAAGTTATTAAGAGAAAATAGTGGAGAATATTTGTAGTTAATATTAAATTTAAAAATATACTGCTATATACATGTATTCTCTAAGGTGAAGGATATCATTAATAAAGTTCATATTTAAAGCAAGAAAAATCCAAGAAGATATTAGCCACATGTAAAGCAAAATATTCATATCTAGTAGTAAATCAGTCAGATATTTCAATAACAACCACTTGTTCCCCCCACATTTTATTCATGCATCATTTCTTTCATGGGTCAGTTAGGATATCTCCTTCACACCTGAGTACATAACAGCCTTACCCAGGGACACAAGCTAACCAAAATCTATCATTGGAAGCAATGGAATATATTACAACGATGAAAATGTTCTATATCTATCCTAACCAATAGAGTAGCCATTGGCCACATGTGGTTACTGAGCACTGAAAATGTGGCTATTGAGAATGAGAAATGGAACCATAATTTTATTTCATTTTCATTAATTTAAATGTAAATATCCACACGTGGCTGATGGCAACCACACTGGATGGTACAGATATGAGGCACTGTCAATCATCAAGGAAGACAGAAAGACAATGTGACAAATTGCAAAACAATTCTTAAAATTCCTTTCTGACAATTCCATATATATCCATAAGGAAATTTAAAATTCTCTGTAATTTTTTAATTTCCATTTATAAACTATGAATCAAGAATAACAATACCACTAATGGCTGTTCATTTTTGGTAGCAAGTGTTTGTTTAGATTATCATGTAATATAATATTAAGTGCTTTTGAGTTTTAAATATTTTAATAATATGAAAGCAAAGCTTTTACACTGTTGGTTTAGATTTCTGTGTGTTGTTCATTGAACTGACACTGTTGCCAAGTTCTTTTCTGTATAAATTCTCTTGAGTTCCATAGTAGCAACATCTCCTTCTCTTCAGCCTTCCTCATCAGGGACCTGGTTTCTGACTTCTTTACACATGAGTATTCTCCAGTCACCAATTTTATCATGATAATCTTCAGGTTTCTGTTCTTGAACATGATTTCTTCTTAATTTTCTCTTCAGGAAAATCTCATATACTCAATTCTTTGGTTTCTATTCATAGGGCTCCCCTGTATAAACTGGGGATATAAAGATAAAAAGATATAAAGATATTTATATAAAGATATAAATCTTTCAGGTCTTTTCTGAGTTCCAAATATGTCCAACTGACCATTAAAATTCTCCACAAGGAATCTCCAAGCCTATTTCTCTTCCATGTGGTACACTATCTTAGTGCATGGCATCACCATCCATCAGGAAGCACAAACCAGAAAATTCAGAACCATTTCCAAAATCTGTTTTACTCATTCCTTGACAATTAATAAGCAAATTCTGCCAGATGTATGATATGCCTATGTAGCTCTCTTAGATTTTAGTTTGAATTTTCTCCCACTGACCTTTGAACTACAAGAGGGCAGAACTATTTCATTTCTTCCATTGCCTCTACTGCTTGGCAGAGGACTTGGCCTGTGATGCTTGTTTAATCAAAAGGTTATAAAACAAGGGAGTCATTGGGGTAGAAGAAGAGGTTTGAATTTCAGAGAGCTGAATTTCAGTGCTATGATAGTCATAAATAGTTTCTAAAGAATTATTTAGGGTCATTTATGTAGCTATAAAAACAGATTTAATATCCCTTTATTTTTTTAATATTCCTTTAAATGCTAGTCTCTCTCTCCATCCTGCCCTCAATCTGAGAAATGTTTAAGATTGAGGTTAACAGACGTGATAACTTTTGAAATGACAAACATCTCAAAGTTCCAGTCAGCTTCTTGTGATCCACTGAATGGAACTGCCATCTTTACTAAAATTTTAGTCTGTTATTCTAAGCCTTTCTTCACTTCGCTCACTATCTATTCATTGTGACGATGTGGTGGGGTTTCTTGAACACAGCAGCCCTTTTACTTTTTAAACATTTAGTAGACATGTGTGCCTTTTTGTGTTTTCCCTCTGGCTTTAAAATGACTTTATTGAGCCTGTGTAAGTTAGTGAAGACTCTGTAAAGGGTTTGGGTGAGGCAGTCTTTCCAGGTAATAATGTGACTTAATTAGGTCACACTTAAAGGCTCCTTTCAGCTCTTTGAAGCTGAGGTTGAAAACTGACTCAGCATAAGACTACGGTTGTTTGCATGTATATCAACAACCTCTTCCAACATTTATCATAGCCTACAGAGATCTCCTAAATCTATCTTACACACCTCTTATGTTTAATTTTTAACTCTATTATCTCTAGCTATAGAATTCAGCTTTACATAATGTTGTACATTCTTGAAATCATATTCTTCCTTATTGTTGTTTCAGACTCCACAGGCAGGATGAATAATTCAAACACAACCTAACTAAAGGACATCCTTTCCACCTCAAATTCTGATTTAATAAAAGAAAAAAATATATGTATTTGACTTGGGATCCCTGATATTAAAGTGAATGAATTCTGAATCTGCACATGTTGAGAGAGATGTGGGGAGTGATTCACATGATTTAGTAAAGCCCCAGGTGATCCTACTGTTTTCAGAAGACTTCCTTTTTTATGAAGAAAATGTAATGTGCAAAATAAGCATACCAAAAACAGTTACTATCTAACTCCAATAGATGAATCAAGATATCTAAGCAATGTATTGTATTATTCTTCTGCAAATGTGACTGAATTAAAGCTGCCTATACATGAGTTAAGAACAGAAGGTGCAGTGACTTTACATATCTTGAGCAGTTGTAGAGTAAAAAGAGAATTGGACTTTGAATCTTATGACATAAGTCATCCCTACTCTGGCACTTAGTGATGTTGCACACTGAATAAATCCCCTGACTTTGCTTCCTTCACCTAAGTAATGGAATACTTAGAATACCTTCTTTGCATTTCTCCCAGTGTTGCCCAGAAGGTCAAGTAATAGAACATTAATGAGAATATTTTATCAAGGAGACAGAGTAGAAGAGATGAATGCTCTGAATTCAATCTCTTTGGTTTCACAAACCAGCTCAACCACTGTGATCAGGGTGATCTGGGCAAGTGAGAGAGCCTCTTTAAGAGCCAAGCTCTGTGTGAGTAAATAAGAAATTAAAAGAATTATTAATGCCATTGATTGAAATATACCACATCAAGTATTAGGTCTGAAGCTTGGTAAGCACTCTGAGGCTAAGCATTCAATGTGAAGGCAGTCAGTCTGTGCATGAGAGCTGCGCCCTCCCTGAGTCACTTGGGCGGCGGGCCAAGCACATCCTCCTTTCAGTCATTGCGCTCCTCTCCTTTGGATGTTGGTGGGTGGATGTGTTGATCTACTGTCATATTTTCTTGCATTACAGTGGTGTGGCCGGAGACTCAGGTTTGGGAACTAGTGTAGGGGAAGATATATAGAGCTTTGTTATATTTGGTTCAAAGCTTTTTAGAATCCTTGCATATGAAGGAGCCCCACATGAGTCCAATCTAGATTAATGGAGTTTTATCTTGGGCTTTGGTGTCAAAAACCTCACCTAATAATAAGGTTTTATTTTGCCTTGTTTGGATTTTGTGTTTACCGCCCCCAAATATCAGGCAGGGGGAGGTTGTTTTTGCAATAGAATTTGTATATTCCTAAATACCCTAGGCAAAGTCACTATTAATATCTCCCCTGAAAAATAACTCCCTTAAGGGGAACCTGGGTGGCTTAGTGGGTTAAGCATCCAACTTTGGCTTAGGTCATGATCTCGTGGTCCATGAGTTTGAGCCCCGCATCGGGCTCTGTGCTGACAGCTCAGAGCCTGGAGCCTACTACGGATTCTGTGTCTCCTTCTCTCTCTGCCCCCGACTCGTGCTTGCATTCTGCCTCTCACTCTCTCAAAAATAAATAAACAATAAAAAACAAAACTTCCTTTAAAACTCCCTTCATAACTTCCCCTAAAAATATTCTTTTATCTCCAGTGTTTCCCTTGTCCATTTCTCTCCCTGGAAACTCTTGTCTTCTGCTAAACTGACTGTTCCCATCCAACAACTATTCATCCTTCTATATTCACACTGAATAAAACTTTATACACGAAACAGTTTTTAACACTACACTTCTATTACAGCGTTTGTATTAGGGTCCAGGGAAAAATCTACCAGTTACCACCCAAAACATTTCCCTCATCATTCCTTAATTATAGAATACAGACTTTATTTAGGGATGCAATAAGCCTACCTAAAAACAAACGCACAAAAAAGGCATTTCTGAGCCTCACTGAGCATGTTACTACATCCTGACCCATAAAATGTATGCAACAGTGTATGGGAAAGCCACATCAAGGACACTAAGCTGGGAAATTTTCTAGCCGCTCTTCCTACTTTCTTCCTGTCCCTCTAGATCAGAGATGCAAACATAACAGTTTCCTCAGTTATCATGTGAACGTAAAGGAACCTCCAAGATGGCAGTGTGCTCTAGGATGGTGAAACAGAAGAGTGGAAGGGCTCTCATTTCCACAGAGGTGCTATATACCATCCTATTCTCCAGGTTGCTTTCCTGTGAGAGAGAAATGAATGACTTTTCGTATATAATGTTATCATTATATTGGGTACAATGTTACCAGAAGCTAAATTAAAACAGTTCCCTGTTCATTTTATCTTCACATCCCATATTTCCAAAATGGCACATCTGTCATTGGAAAAACTCCATATGAAAACTTTGAGTTTGGAAGGGCCATTCTTACATGAATTTCTCAAACCCATCATACTCAGTTTCATATTTAGATGTTTTAATATTCTGTGAATTTAGTTAAACATCTAATTGCTGGCATTAGGGATCAGAGGGAGACAGTAAAGTTGCAAGAGAGAGGAAGAATTTACTCCTTCCTGCTTGCATTCTGTTCCTGTGAACAAAACCCTAGAAATGACTATTGCTCATGCTGTGAAATTGGTTCTTATCTTCAGCATTTTAATTGGTACTCTCAGAACCAGTCTCATATGTCCATTTAGAGGTAAATCACACTCTTGGGCAGTTTGTGTGTGTGTGTGTGTGTGTGTGTGTGTGTGTGTGTGTGTGTGTGCGCGTGCGTGGGTATGGTATGGGAGGCAACAATCTAGCAATCTATGGTTTAATAAGCCCCCCAGGTGATTCTGATGCACACCCAAGCTTTCACATTTATGTGTCCTGCCTACACAGTAATGACTTCATATTTTTCTATGTATACATCAGCTTAATATTCTCTATAATCTTTCTTAATTCTACTCAGTGTTAAAAAAAATCCTCACAACTTGGCCACCTCTCTGGAGTCTCTGCAATACTAGGCAAATGTCACCCGGCTGTGTGCTTGTAGGCTTCTGAGTGGATATGATTCTGAGATTTGCCTTCATGTTATCCTTCATGCCATTCTCCAAATTTACTTCCCTTCTCTCCTGGATTGATTCCTTTATTTCTTTGACCCTCATTTCATTGGAGTATAAAATCAAGTAACCTCCTGAAAAATGATACATGGGTGGTGATTTTTGAGGCCTTGAATATTTGAAAAGGCCTAACTCTAACTTACATTTTTATGATTGCTTAACCAAATACAAAATTCTAACTTAGAAATATCTTCCAGCAGATTTTTTAAATGCTGTGCTGTGCTTTAATTTCTGCTAAGAGTAAATGTTGCTCTTGAAAGGTCTGATGTTATTCTCATCCTGATGTTTTGTATGTAACTCTTTTTTCTCCCCTCACCTATGCTCTGTTCCCCATCCCCTCTTCTATTTCTCTCCTTGGTTTCCTGAAATCTTCTAATGATATATTTGGTGATTCTTTTTTTAGTTATTGTTTTTCCAAAGTGAAGATCCATATTACATAATTTTTCTTGTGGCATATTTTTAATAAATTTCTCCATTCTTTTATTCCCCAAGAATAGCTAATACTTTGATGTTAGAGGTCTTTTTTTTTATTGAAGTATAATTGACATACAATGTTATATTAGTTTCAGGCACAGAGGTTAGACTTCTTTGATTGGTTTTTGGAATTTTTTGTCCATATTGTCCATGTTTGTCATTATTAGAATTTTTCTACCTTCTGGGGTAGATTGAGATCCTAAGATGAAGTAAACTTACAGTCCTCTTACTGAATTTTTGGGTACATACTCAAATATTTAATTTCCAAAAAAAATCTCTCTTGTTCTTGGAATATTCCAAGTTATAATGCTTCCAGTTTTTGGAAATACTTCCTGATCTTTTTGTGGAGAGTAAAAAGTTTTTAGATTTTCTGATGCTCCATCAATCTTCTCTATTTTGCATGTATGTATGTATATGCATATATACTTTTTTCCCTGATGGTTAGTTTTAAGACCTCATTTTCCATGTTCAACAACTTACAAAAATGTGACTTATTATTTTCTGTTTTTATATCTAATAATGGATCACTGAAAAATAAAATTGGATGCTTTTTTTCATGGCTGGCGTTTGTTGACTTCTTGTTCGCATCATGTGTTAATCAGTCAGACATATGGTGTATTAATGGGAAACCACTAAAGAATTACTGGCAACTCATTTTTCCCACTAAGAATCTTCTTAATCTCCAGTCTTGTAGTCTTAACTATGGGATCAAAAAAGGTGATGTTAGAAGCCAGTTCGCACCTTTCAGTATAAAAATGTTGACGTATTCTTCCAGTGGCTTTGCCTCAGCTGTGTCTGATTTTCTAAATTCTAGATTTTCTTTGATATTTTTTTTGTATATGATAACCCTCTATTGCACACCGCTGTGAATAAAGGGAAATTACCTCTCTAGTAGCAGTTGTTGGAAGGAATCTTGTAAGTCTTGTTATGTACACACACATACATGCACACTTTCAACCAGATGTTCTCTTTTTAGCTCCACAAATATTGAAGCCTCAGGGGTATCTCTATCACCAATTTCTGAGCTTATTTTGATTCTTGAGTTTCAAAGAATTTGTTTTTCAACATCATTATCTTGTAGACAATTAAGCTTCAGCTCCCTCTACTCTGCTAAGTTAGCAGAGTTATATCCCATTCTTTTTCCACCTTCCAAGCTCTCAGTGATGTTTCTCATCTGCTTTGGTCTCTTCCCCTATATTCTTTATGTTAGTTTATACATTATTTTATTATTCCTGGTTTATTGTAATTTTACAAAAGAAGAAATAATTACATCTATTAAATCCATCTACACAGCCAACAGTCAATGCTGTATTGTATATCTTGTACATTCCTGGTAGTTAGTCTTTGTTGCTAACTTTTAGTTTTATTGCACTGTACAATGTCCCATCTGATGGTGATAAGCTTTTGACTCTTCATTGTTCCCTCAATTTCCATTAATCAAGAAACTTGGTAAGAATTTGAAACATCAGAAGACTTTCCCATTGTTGACTTTATTTGTTTTGTGTTTAAATCACATCTTCTTATGCTATTATGAGTGTGCCATTCTGAAAATGACAGAGTGCATGGATCCTCATAGCTTCCATATTAAAGCTAGGCTTTTAAATATGGTCTCTCCAGAATTAATGCTATTACCTTCCTCTGTGGAAGCACTTGCAGATGATTATTATTAAGTCAGAGCCAAGAAGTTAAGTGTTGAGACGTGGACATGCAGTTTCTTTTCCAAACTTGGCACACGGTTCCTAATACTATTTATCTGATGGGAAAAAGAGACTTCAAATTTTGGCAGTCACTATCACTTCCATCTTTCTCTTGTTAATCAAAATTATCTCTATTTGCCTTCTTTAACTTTCCTTCCCATGTCTAACCTGTTTATAATTAATTTTTAATTATTCTTTTTCTCTTAGGCATAATCTTTTGAAAGTCCTACCTACTACAGGGACAGAGGCAAGTTTGTTTATCCAGTGTCATACACACACTTCCCTGCCTCCATCCTACAAATTTAGATGCCACTGTTTTGTTGTTAAATCAACATACATTTCAGATTATGGAAATGTATATGCTGTTCTGGTTAACTTAGTATATCATGACTACATTTACCACCTTTCAGCAATGGCGTTTCTGTGTTCATTTTGGAATTACCAATTATTTTGAGACAAAATGTACTGCTTTTGGCACCAACTCATGATGTGCTCTACGTGGTTGGTGCTAATTTGGTTTATCTGCAGATTTGGCTTTTTTGGCACTTTGGAGTTTGGAGAGGGAAGCATCATTATCTTGTTACTATACAACTATCTTTTCTGGGACTCAAAATACAACAGTATTAAAATTCTTACTATTTACACTCTACATCTTTCTACTTATGTATCCACATACTTTATGCGATGTTATTCATACACTAATGTTTACTTATGTTTTTAATATCTGTGTACTATTTAATAATATCTACTTAGGAAAAAAGAAAGGTTTAATCTTAATTGCTCTATCTACAATAAAGTGGTTATATATTAATCCAGGAAGTCAAGGAAAAAGACAATACTTTGTGAGATATAGTTAGTACTTGTAAGCTACAAAAGGCCATTTAAAAACACCTAAAAACAATTAGCTAAGTTTGTAGTAGTGATTGTACTAGCAAGCAAATTAAAGTTTAGAGCAGTCAGTTACTAGGGAAATGTCAAAAGGTATCTCCAGTGAAAAGCAAACAATAAAAAAAAAAGTCTTGACATTTCAATATGAAGTTGATTTCCATTAAAATAAAGTTAATGTTAATGCTTATTAATATAGAAATTTATGTTCAAATTATAAGAAGCAGGTGATTAAAATACCACCAATGCCTCTCTTTTTTTTTTGCCAAATTCGTTAATATTATCAGTTGGAAGAAAATATATTATTGAATATGATGTTCCAGTAGTTAACGTGAACATTTTAAATACTGGTGAAATTCTTTATTTGTATTTGAACCCAGTTATTTTTGGCACCTGCTTTCATTCACAGTTAATTCAAGAATGCTTTCTCAATAAGTATAATTTATTTTCCATGTAATTTTTTTGCAATACATGATTCAGCTTTAACTACTTTCATTCTATTATAATATTGTAAATGTGCATTTTCTCAGGTATGCTTCACTAATTTATGTTACATGTCTGCCTTTTAGGTGTTGCTTTTTGTTAACTGAAATAATCAAGATACTAGTATGTACTGACCAATGTTGGTGAGCCATACAATGATCACTGGGTACCCAATGCCCTGAATATCCTATGTTATGGTGATATGAGAATATTGATAATTCTGAGCAAACTATTTACTTTCAAGAGGAACTTTCATGTGGATATGTAACAAGCAAAGGGTAAAGCATCTCTTGGATTATCTTTTTACAAAGACAAATTGCCTCCACAGGAATATTGTTGGAGCTATGTATTAGAGAATTTAAAGAAACATTAAAGTCAAAATATTCCATATTGTTGTCAAAATAAGTTTATACATGATCTAGATATATTTTTATTCATGTATCTTAGTTGAATTCTCACTTTAATAAATGAATGCATTGCCACTAGTGTGCTGTATCTATTGACTCTGGGAGGGATCAAGACATTAAACACACACACACACACACACACACACACACACACACACACACACTTCTGTCTCTGAGGCTCATTTCCTTGTATTTACAATTTAAGGCTGTTTTAGTTTCTAAACACTGTATTCCTTTAGGTCAAATTACCCACTATATCCTTTGTTTCACAGAATATTTTTTAATCTCTCTATTACATTTTTCTTGTGCTGAATACAGTATTATTAGTCCTTTATCTTTGATTAAGCAGTAAAATCAAACATCTACTTTTCTTCGTCTGGAATGATCGGCACTGAGATATTACTTTGCTGGTTTCTTATTTCATTTTACCTTAGAAAATGGTTCTGATCAGAAAGCCTGATGACCTTAACTGAAATAACACCTCCCTCCCTTCAATCTCTAACAGTTTTATTACAATTTTGTTTTTTTGTAACACCATTATATAGCATTTGAAATATTATGGATTTATCTACATACTATATGTATCTCTCATAAATACACACATACATCTGATTATAAGGGCACTTAAATCAGGGTGTTTGTTTCATTCATTATTACATCTCCAGCATTTAGAGGACTGTCTGACACAAGTTACATCACAATGAATATTTGTTGGAATAAATAAGAGAGGATGATCTACCTCCCATTTCACTCCAAAGTCTTTTGAAATGAACAAAAAGATATAAACAAGAAAAATAAATTCACAAAGAAGGGAAATAGAAAAAAGAAACACTAATGACTTTCTGGAAAATAAACAGCATACAAGACAGAACTGAAAGACACAATGGAGCAGAGAAAGTACCAATCCAAAAATAACACATACCCAAAACAAATGAACAAACATACTGAACACACAGGAGAATGAAACGACAAATGTCAGACCATTTGTTTTTCTTGCTTTAAAAAATAATCCAAATTATGAGTGAAAAAAGTAAAAATGAATCCTGGGACAAATACTAAGAGAAATGTTAACTACTTAAAAAACTGTGCAGGTGGGAGGATTCTGAGCATATGTCCCCAGGCTAAAGAAGTAGAGTAGAAGAGCCACTGTACTAATAAAGTTAATTTCTGCCCCAAAGAGTGTTGTCACAAAAGTGTGGTAGACAAAGAAAGCAGCAGTGTAGATAGAGTTCTTGGGATAATTGTTACCTACAAAAATAGAGAAGGACAATGTGTGTTGTCGAGATTCCAAATCTATCCTTCCATTCACTATTAAAATAATAATAAAAAAGAAAGGAAAGTCACCTCTGTACTTGATAACAAAAAGATCAAAAAAAGTACTTCGTTGTTTAAGCAACTCATCCAATTAAATGATTCATACAGTACTTTATTTGGTTTGGCATTCATTAAACAACCTTCCCAATGCTCCAATGGCATCTTTGTCATTTGTGCAGTGTCCTAAATCAGTGTGCAAGGATGTCACCTGAAGGAAGCAAATTAATTAAGAGTTTTTAATGAGCATAACAGCCTGTTCATTTCTCTAAGAAACTTTATGGTCTCTTTGAATACAGTGTTATAGCCAGAACATGTTTTTAATCATAAAGATTCATCTTACTTTATTTCATTGTTACTTTATCTGTATTCTTGATATTAATGATTAAAATGTCAAATTTCTGAGGAAAGACATTCAAACTCATAGAAAGTGTGTATTCAAACATCACACAAACCAACATCAAGAACTTTCATCAGTGAAGGGAAAACACCACTAAAAGTTGAAGACTACATTGAAGGTGGTGTCAGCAAGATGGCAGAATAGGAGGTCTCTTGCTTGTATTCCACACTCAACAACAATAATCTGATAGCCATCTATGGACAAAACTGCCTTTGTGGGAGCTTTGGGATCCAAATAGAAGAGTGTGAAATTCCAGGGGAGTTCAAGGCCATGGAGGGTCTTTTTGAAAAAGCAGGCTGTGCCCAGGTGGATGACTTACTCACTGACCAAGTCCTGTTTATAGACCCGGAAATAATTTTGTGCCCCTATGAACTCAGTTTCAGCCCTGTTTGGCCTTGGTCCTCCCACTAGCATGGTACACCAAAAGACATGGGAGGAATCACACCTACCTATTCTTCAGATAATAGGCCCATCAACTTTGGTCTTGGCCATGGACATTAAATGACCTGTGACCCAGCTCTATCCCCTTGTGGCTATAGTCCTGGAGCCCCTGGAGGCAAGACTTTGGAACTTGATCCCAGTACATTCTGTAATAGCCTTGTAACTGGGTTCTAGCCTCTCTGAGCTGCAGTCTGTGAACAGTCTTGCTGGCCCAGAGACCTGCCAGGAAACACTCATGTCTGCATCCCAGAGATCCTGAAATAGGCATATATTTGACTCCTGCCCCATCCAGCTACAGTCCATGTGCAGTCTTGTTAGTCCTGGGTCCTGCAGGGAGACAGGCTCATCAGTGTCCCTGGAAGCAGACCAGCCAACTTAGGTCCCATAGCAGATCCTGAAATAGTCATGTGACTCAACTCCAACTCATCCCAGCCATGGTCCATGAGCAGTTCTGCCTACCCAGACACCTACCAGAAGACATGTGTGTTCATGTCTCTGGAGGTAAGCCTGCCAACCATAGTCTGACTATACATCCGGGCACAGCCCTATAACCCACTCTGACCGTTTCCAGCCATGGTCAGGGAACAGTTCTGCCCACCTATGAGCTGGTTAGAGACATGTCCCTCCACGCCCCATAGACAGGTCTGCAGAACTCAATTCTGGCTGTGGACCCTGAAGCAGCACTGGGACTAGGTTTTAGCTCCTCTCAGCCACTGTCTGAGTCCAGTCTTGCCTGCCCCAGGATCCACCTAATGACAGAACAGGAGCTGAGGACCTGGGAGGTCTATACTCATCTGCATACCTGGTAACAGACCTGCTGTCTGCAGATCCAACTATGGACATTGAAACAGACACTTATCTAAGCAGAACAAGGTCCTGAAGGTTGTCCCATCCACCTAGGGACCAGACAAGATCCACAGATGCCCAAATCTTTCATAACAGTCCTGCCAACTTTGGACAACACTGCAAGTCCAGGAACAGCCTCATGACCTAGCTCCAATCCAGCATTACTGTAAAGACTGGAAGAAATATTTGCTCCTTCAAATGTGGAGACATCAATGCTAGGCTATATGAATCACAAAAAGTCAAACAAATCTCATGGCACCAAAGAAACTAATAATGCTCTAGTAACTGATCACAAAGAAATGGATGTCTAAAAATTATCTAACCAAGACACAAAATAATCATCTTTTTAAAAAAAATAATGTTTATTTATTTTTTAAAGAAAGAGAGAGAGTGTGTCAGCTGGGGAGGGGCAGAGAGAAAGGGAGACACAGAATCCAAAGTGGGCTCCAGGCCCTGAGCTGTCAGCACAGAAAGCCTGTCATGGGGCTTGAACTCACAAGCCATGAGATCATGACCTGGGCTGAAGTCAGATGCTCAACCAACTGAGCCACCCAGGCACCCCAAATAATCATCTTAAATAAACTCAATGAAATGCAAGAGAGCACAGAAAACAACTACAGAAATCAGGAAAGCAATGCATGATCAAAATGAAAAGTTTCATAAATAAATAGAAACCATAAAAAAGAACAAAACAAAAATCCTACAGCCGAAGAATACAATTACAGAACTGAAAAATTCAATGAGGATCTTCAAAAGCAGACTTGATCATACAGAAGAAAGAATGTGCAAACTCAAAGAGAGCTTATTTGAAACTATCAGTAAGAGGCACAAAATTCTTCAAAGAATGAAAAAGAATGAAGAAAATCTACATGAATTTTGGGACCATCAAACAAATGAACACTGGCAACATGGGAGTCCTGAGAGACAGAAAGAAAGGGGCAGAAAGTTTATTTAAAGAAATAATAGCTGAAAACTTACCAAATATTGAGAAAGATATAGAAATCATATACAGAAAGCTTAAAGGACCCCAGGAAAAATCATCCCAAAGAAGATTACTCCAAAACACCTTATAGTCAAAATGTTAAAAGTCAAAGATAAAGAGAGAATTTGGAATCACCGACAGAAAACCAACTCATCACATACAAAGGAGTCCCCTCACTCCCACATAAGGCTATCAAGTCTCCTTTCAGAAACTTTTCTGGCCAAGAGAGAGTGGGATGATATAGTCTACATGCCAAAAGAAAAAAAAATGACAACAAAGAATGCTATACCAGGAAAATTGACCTTTAGAAATGAAGATGAGCTCAAACATTCCCCAATAAACAAAAGCTAAGGAAGTTCATCTCCCCTAGACCTGCCTTCCTTGAAATGCTAAAGGGAGTTCTTCAAATTGAAATGAAAGGACACTATGTACCAACATGAAAACATATAAAAGTATGAAACTCACTGTAAAGGCAAGTATATAGTCAAACTCAGAATGCCTTAACACTGCAATGGAGATGTATAAATCTCTATTATACAGTTAAAAGACAACAGTATTTTTAATGTTTATTTATTTATTTATTTTGAGAGCAAGAGAGAGAGAGGGCGCCAGTGCAAGCAGGGGAGGGAGAGAGAATGTCAAAGAGTCTCCATACCCTGGGCAGAGCCACAGGCGGGGCTCAATCACATAACTGCAAGATCATGACCTGAGCTGCTACCAAGAGTTGGACACTTAACTGACTAAGCCACAAGGCATCCCTAAGGACAACAGTATTAAAAATAACTATACCTTGGGGCACACCTAGGTGGCTCAGTTGGTTGAGTGTCTAACTTTGGCTCAGGTCATGATCTCACAGTTAGTGCATTGAGCCCTGTGCCGGGCTTTGTGCTGACAGCTCAGAGCCTGGAGCCTGCTTCAGATTCTCCCTCTCTCTCTGCTCCTCCCCCGCTAGTTCATTCTCTCTCTCTCTCTCTCTCTCTCTCTCTCTCTCTCTCTCTATCTCTCTCTCTCTCTCTCTCTCTCACAAATAAACATTAAAAAAAAATAACTATAGCTACAATAATTTGTTAATGGATGTACAATGCAAAAAGATGTAAAGTGTGACATCATTAGCATAAAATGTAGGGAAATGACAAGTAAAAGTGTAGATATTTTGTATTCCATTGGATATAAGTTCTTTTAAGCTTAAAAAAGGCTGTTATAAGATATATTATGCCAGTTTGATGGTAAACACACACACACACACACATACACACATCCAGTAAATACATAAAAGATAAAGAAATTAAAGCATGTTACTCCAAAAAATCAAATAGCAAAGGAACGATCAAGAGAGGAAGAAATGAACAACAGAAATACAAAAAAAAAGTACAAAGCAATTTTAAAAATTACAATTAACAATATGGCAATATAAATAATAACTTTAACAAAAATGGGTTAAATTATCCAATCAAAATACATAGAGTGGCTAAAGGGAAAAAAAAACACGATTTCACAATATGATAACTACAAAAGACTCATATTGTCTCTTTAGCTTTAAAGACATATATAGTTTGAAAGTAAAGGGGTGGAAAAAGATATCTCACAAGATAGTAATCAAAAGAGAGCATGACAAGCTATACTTAGATCAGATCAAATAGATTTACAGTCAAGATTGGTCACAAGAGACAAAGAAAGTCACTATATAGTGATATAGGGGTAAATTCATGAAGAAGATATATAACAATTATAAATATATATGCAAAGAATATTGGAGCACCTACTTATTTAAAATAAAGCATTAATAGAATTGAAGAAATAGAAACACAATAATAGTAGGGGGTGTCAGTACTCACTTTCAACATTGGCTAGGTCATCCAGACAGAAAATCAATGAGGAAACAGTGGACTTGAAAAACACTATGGACCAAATGACCTTGACAAACTCCTACAGAACATTCCATCTAATATCAGTAGAATACACATCCTTCTAGGGCGCCTGGATGGCTCAGTCGGTTGGGCGTCTGACTTCGGCTCAGGTCATAATCTCACAGTTGTGGGTTCGAGCTCCGCATCGGGCTCTGTGCTGACAGCTCAGAACCTGGAGCCTGTTTCGGATTCTGTGTCTCCCTCTCTCTCTGCCCCTCCCCCATTCAGGCTCTGTCTCTCTCACTCTTAAAAGTGAATAAATGTTAAAATAAATAAATAAATAAATAAATAATACACATCCTTCTCTAATGTACACTGAACATTCCCAGGTAGGTCATGTTTGAGACACAAATCAAGTCTTAAGAAATTTTAGAAGGAGCAAAGCATATCAAGTGTTTTTTCTGACCATAGTTTGACCATCATTTTATGACACTTGAAATCAATACCACAAGTAAAATGCACAAATATGTAGAAATTAAACAATATGCTTCAAAACCATCAATAGGGCAAAGAAGAAATCAATAGAGAAATGAAAAAGTGTCCTCAATAGGTATATGTCAATTGCATCTCAATAAACATGAAAAGTAAATGGGGGGCGTTGGGTGGCTCAGTTGGTTGAGCGTCTGACTTCAGCTTAGGTCATGATCTCACAGTTCAGGAGTTTGAGCCCCGCATCGGGCTCTGTGCTGACAGCTCAGAGCCTGAAGCCTGTTTCAGATTCTGTCTCCCTCTCTCTCTGCCCCTCCCCCCACTCATTCTCTGTCTGTTTCTCTCTATCAAAAATAAACATTAAAAAGAAAAGAAAAAAAAATACCAAGCACCACCACATGACAAACAAAGTATGTTGTGAGACAAAGAAAATGGAAATACAATATACCAAATTTATGTGATGCAGCAAAAGCAGTTCTACGAGAAAATTTAATAGGGATAAATGCCTACAGTAAGAAAAAAAGAGGGGTGCCTGAGTAATTCAGTCGATTGAGCATCTGACTTTGGCTCGGGTTATGATCTCACCATGAGTTCGAGCCCCCTGTTGGACTCTATCCTGTTGTTTCAAAGCCTGGAGCTTACTTCAGATTCTGTGTCTCTTTCTCTCTCTGTCCTTCCCCAACTTGCTCCCTGTCTCATGAAAATAAATACAAATTAAAATAATAATAATATTAATAAAAGAAAAAAGAAACATCTCAAATAACTAAAGAACCAGAAGGAACTCAGGAGCTAGGAAAAAAAAAAAAAGAAGAAAGAATAAACTACACCCAAAGTTAGCAGAAGCAAGGAAATAACAAAGACGAAAGTAGAAGTAAATGAAACACAGATTAAAATAACAAAAGAAAAGAATTAAATTAAGATTTTTAAAAAAGATAAAATTGGCAAAACTTCAGTTAGACTAACCAAGAAAGAGATGACGCAAACAAATTACAAGGTTTTTGTCAATCTTTTTAAATTTTAGTTGTTCTAGTGGGTGTGTAATTTTCCATTGCCCTAGTAGACTATATAATGTTGAGCATTTTTAATGTGCTTATTTGCCATTTGTAGATCTACTCTGCAGAACTCAGAATTCTGTTCAAACATTTTATCCATTTTGGACCATGTTGTCTTATTACTGAATTGTAAAAGTTTCTTATATAATTTGAACATAAATCCTTTATCATATATATGCATTACAAATATATTCTCCACATCTTCTTCTTAAATGTATTGTTTGAAAAGCACTTTTATTTTTGGAAAAACCCATTTTATCAAAGTTTGTTCTTTAATAGATCAGAGATTTTTTTTCCTATCTGTGCTAAGTGATAAATTTGTATCTATCACAAAGTCACAAAGATTTTCTTTTATTTTCTTCTGAACGATTCATAATATGGGCCTTCATTTAGGTCTATTGTCTATTTTTATTTTCCTATGTAGTATGAGTGTCAAATTTAATTAGGGTGTGGGAGAGAATGTCCATTTTTTTCCCAGAATAATTTGATGAAAGAATATTGTTTTCCAATTTCTTTATCTAGGCATATATTTGTAAAAAACATTTGAGTGAATATTTGTGGCCTTGCTTCTGGATTCTGTGTTTTCCTCCACTGATTTATATGAATATCCCTATGCCGATATGAAAAAGGTTTTCATCATTTTTGGGAAGAGAAATCAAGAATATCAGATTTACATTTCTGTCATTTCTGTGGATACCCCATAACTCATCCATAAACTTCTAAAGAGATTTTTTCAAAACTAAAAGAGAAAATATTTTCTTTTATTTACTTAAATATTTCCCATTGTTGATACTCCATTCTTTATGTGGATTAAAAATTCCATCTGGTATAATTCTTATTTTGCTTAAAGACTTTCCTTAGGACTTTTAGACAGAAGTTATGTAGGTAATGAATAGTCTCAGCTTTTGTTGGAAAAAGACTTTATTTTACTTTCATTTTTGAAAGATATTTTTATTGTGTATGAAATTCCAAGTTGACAGGTATTCTTGTTTTTCTTTCAGTGCTTTATTTCTTTTAATCAATTAATTCATTTTAAGAGAGACAGAGATAGCACAAGTGGGAGATAGGCAGAAAGGGACAAAGAGAAAATCCAAGCTCCGCAGTGCCAGCACAGAGCCCAGTGCAGAGCTCCAACTCACAAAACCATGAGATCATGACCTGAGTCCAACCCAAGAGTCGGACACTTAACCAACTGAGCCACCAGATGCCCCTCTTTTAGGGCATTAAATATGCTTTCCATTTCCTCTAACTTGCATATATTCTGATAGGTCAGATAGCAATCTCATTCATTTCTTATACATAAAACATTTTGATTTCTCGTTGCTGTAACATTTTTCTTTTTGTTACTGGCTATATGCACTACTATTAAAGTGTACAGGTGTGGTTTTCTTACTATTAAAGTGCACAGGTGTATGTTCCACCTGGTTTTTGCTCAGTTTAGATTTATTTGTTTATATTTTTAAAACATTTGGAAAACATTTGGGCATCTTTCCTTCAAATATTCTTCACACCTTGTTCCTTTATTTTGTGACTCTAATTACACACATTTTAGAGAGTTTGATAATATCCCACATGTCATTGTTTTTCTGTTCATTTTTTCTTCTGTATTTTTCTATGTTTGCTTCAGTTGGGGTAGTTACTATTGGTATGTCTTTAATGTCATTGATATTTTGCTATGTGCTACCTTCATTTATTGCATTTTTTAATCTCAGATATCATATTTTTCATCTCGAGAACGTTTTTGTATCTATACTTTACCTTTGATTTCTCTATTTGTGTTTTTATCTACCTTCTTGATTGATTTTAAGAAGTTGGTCTACATGATTGTGAGGGCTGAGAAATTTGAAATTTGTAGCACAGAGAAGGTTGGGAACTCAGGCAGCATTTCTATGTCAGTCTTGAGGCAAAAGTCATTATTTATTTATTTATTTATTTATTTATTTATTTAAGTCAGGAAACCTCAGCCTTTGTTCTTAAGGCTTCCAGCTTCGTATTAGGAGGCCCACCCACATTATGGAGGGTAGATTCCTCTACGTAAAGTCAGTTAATTGTAAATATTAATCACATCTACAAAACATCTTCACAGAAATAATTCTATTAGTGTTTGACCAACCAATCAGACACTCTAACTTAGCTAATTAAGTTGACACGTGAAATAAACCATCACACTAACTTTCCCTCTGAGCTTTCCAGTCCTGGATTATTGTCTGGGAATAGGCAGTAACCTGATGAAATTATTAGGCCCACTTTGTTTCCCCTTCTCTCAGGGATTAGATTCCTGTGTTGTCTATTGTCCATGTGTCATAACTTTGACTTGTTTTCTAGCTATTTAAGATGGACTAGATAATGCTCTTCTTTAAGTTTGTATTTTTCATTGTTACTCCCATGCATTTTTCCAATTTTCTTATAAAAAAAACAAAACTGGATCCTTGTAGAGGAAACTAGAGATGTAGATATTAATATAAACATTATAAATTTGAATACTTGAT
Source organism: Prionailurus viverrinus (assembly GCF_022837055.1). Taxonomy (NCBI): domain Eukaryota; kingdom Metazoa; phylum Chordata; class Mammalia; order Carnivora; family Felidae; genus Prionailurus; species Prionailurus viverrinus. The sequence continues at coordinate 94,575,097 of NC_062563.1, forward strand.
AAATACACATATTAAAATGATTCTGTGGAAACCACCCTATGAATCTTGGGCTTGGAGAATTAAATCTGTGTGATTATTTTACTTAAAAATCCTCCCTCAAAAAAAGGGGGACTAAGGTGAAATTTTTCTATTTTTACAAAAAGAATGTTTTTTGTAATACAAAATTTAATACTATTTAAGTTTGCAGAACACCATAAACTATTTTCTATACAAAACCTAAGGAATTTCAAGAGAAAATAAGAGATATAGATTGCATACCTCATTAGGCATTTTTTTTAGACATCTGGCCACTGACCACAAAATTGATGAAAAGTATTGTGCTTTGTGTTTGGAAAGGAAACATAATGTTTTATTGGGAAAAATCATTATCAAATGGCATTATTTCTCATTTCATAATTTCACTGGCACACGATTTATAAGAGTAGTTACAGATAGATGCAGAGTAAATATTTTGCTTTACAGGCAGATTAAACCTCAGGTATACAGAATACAAAACAGTTCCTAGCATAGGAGTGATAAATGTGTGAGGTCAATGAGCTTGATGAATGTTTTGGTATTCTTTATCTGTGGAACTCCATTACACTAGGGGAATTATTCCATTTAATTGCAGATTATATTGTGAACCATTATGTAGATTCGATAGTTGCTTGAAGTCAGTGTTGCTGGAGTACCAAATATGGGTAAAGCAGTGTTAGCATGCAAATAAAAAAGCAGTCAAATGCTCACTGAACAATATTTATTCACAGAAAACAGCTATCATTTCTCCATTTTGTTGTTTCAGTGTTGACATTAATCATAGGTTATTTTTATATGAACAAATTATCTCCTGTGTTTTATTCAAAGAAAGAAGATATATACAAATATTTTCAACTCACATGGATGCTCAACTGATTTGTAGAGAAAAGGTACTCACACTTTTAAAATGGAAAAAAAAAGATATAGTAAAAAATGACAGCATGTATGGTTTCTTCATTACCTGATAGTACTCCTGAAGGTTATTTCCGTTATTTTGAGTAAGTTTTTCAAAGGGCATATCTCAAAAATCTATTGAGTATCTTGAAAATGCTGATATTTTTTACATTAGCCCAATATTATAATTTTAATAATGATGATTTCTTATTATAGCAAACTATTCTGAAAGCCATTTGCTAACTGAATTTATATTTTTCATGACACACAAAGGTTTCTTTGCTGGCTGAGAAAGGCATCAAATATATATTTGGCATATTTTAAGAGATGTTCAATTGCCATAACAAAACATGAGGTAATGACCTTTTGCGCTGAATAAAATGAAGGAGCAATAGGAATACAAACTTGTTACCTCCCAAATTAAAACAGTCAACCTTCTTACTATACCTCCACTCCCATACCAGATATTAATATGATATAGTAAAGGACTCATCCTTTGAAAGAGCAGAAATCTCTCTTCACTGAAGAATACACCTTACTTCCTGTATTTTGTTTAATCAGAAAATCAAAAACTATCAAACGTACATCTTTTTATTTTTCTTTTGTGAGGAGGGAGGGTGGAAAAAGAGCAAGCAGAGGAAGGACAGAGGGAGAAGAAGAGAGAGAATCCTAAGCAGGCTCTATGCCCAGCACGCAGGGCTCCATCTCATAACCCTAGGGTCATGATTGAGCTGAAATCAAGAGTCAGACACTTAACCAACTGAGCCACCTTGGTGTCCCTCAAACATGTATCTCCTATAATGACATAATGTAGAGCTAGAATTATGTGATTATTAAAAAAAAAAGGAACAAGAAAATAACTGGATGTCAAAAGTGACCAACAATTCAAACAATTCATGATTATAAACACATATCCCTTTAACTATATGGAATGTTTTTTCAGTATTAAAATTCTGTGAATAAGGACACAGAATTGGATTTCATGTGTCCTAATCAATAATTTATCAACTAGTGAACTTCAAAGGGATAAAAGGAGGCAGAATACTATTACTTGAAAAATTCCACAGAAGAGGTCAGGAAAGGAAAGCAGGGATCTTTCTTTGTCTTACCCTTCCCTCATTGGCTAACCGTCATTAGACAAAGACATATATTCATAAAGAGAGAGCTATCCATAAAGCTTTACAAAGTTTTCAAAGTAAATGATAAGGAACTACTCTTTGCCAATAAGAACTCAATCTTGGGGTGCCTGGGTGGCGCAGTCGGTTAAGCGTCCGACTTCAGCCAGGTCACGATCTTGCGGTCCGTGAGTTTGAGCCCCGCCTCGGGCTCTGGGCTGATGGCTCAGAGCCTGGAGCCTGTTTCCCATTCTGTGTCTCCCTCTCTCTCTGCCCCTCCCCCGTTCATGCTCTGTCTCTCTCTGTCCCAAAAATAAATAAACGTTAAAAAAAAAAAATCTATAAGAACTCAATCTTTCTCTCTGAATGGAAAGTTTCAATTCTAACTAGATGTTTATATTACTAGCACTTTCAGTAATTGTGTGAATTAGAGATAAATTCAGTTTAAAAATGGCAATAACAGTGATAAAATGGAGTTTAGAAGTTTCAAAATAATTTCTTATGATAACATCTAAGTAAATAATTAACTTTTGTTTAATTTGTATATTTGCTGTAGGAGACTTTTTTTTTTCTCTTCAGAATGTATTGATTGTTTTAGTGTGCATGCCTTATCAGCCTGAATGTGGTACGCTTAATTGTATTTTTCAGTGTGTTAGTATGATCGGACTTCTCTCTTGGTATGTGTGAGAACTGTAAGCTTTGACAAACGTTTAAAAGTGGAAAAAAAAGTAATGAGCTTTCTATAATAATTCCAATTGTGTTGTAGGATGATTTTTAGCAAAAATCTTTTTTTCCTATTCTTTCAAGATTACAGTATGATTTAAAGTTTTATGAGTTGTTTTGCTGATAATTTATATGGATACTAATGAAATTATTTTAATAAGAAAAAATCTGAGTAAATTTGTTAACAGTTCCTATTAAGAAATGGATTTATGTCATTATCGTTTGTTATGTTTGGAGTGCAGGTAAAATTTCTAGTTTAGAGTTTTCTGTTTAAAAACAAATTTATACTCAGCCAAAAATGAAGAAATGATGCTGTATCACAGAATCTCTGTACCAATACAAGTTAAATAAATAAAACTAAAAAATAGTAAAATGCAGAAAAATATTGGCAGGAATACAATAGTAATAATTCAACTTTCTGCTATGTTTGAAAAATGCTATTCTGAAGATAAAAAAATGCTATTAAGAAGATATTGTTCTTAATACCACCCAACCCCAATATCAGCTTTCAGAAACAATAATGAGAAAAAAAATTTTAGAGTAGACAATTATGCTGTTTTTCTTAAACAGCTGCAAGTTTATAGAATAACAGAATAAAGGGATGAAAGGCAAATCCTAGGCAGAAGACATGTAATAAAATGCCAGTAGAGGTGGAAACAAGTGAAGTGACTCTGGGTTGTTGTTTTTTTTTTTCAGTTTTATTTATTTATTTTGAGAGAGAGAGAGAGACAGAGAGAGACAGAGAGAGACAGAGAGAGAGAGAGAGAGAGAGAGAGACGGCGCACATGAGGGGAGGAGGAGAGAGAGACGAAGAGAGAAAATCCCAAGAAGGCTCCACATGGTCAGTGCAGAACCCGATGTGGGGCTTGAACTCACAAACCGTGAGATCATGACCTGAGCTGAAACCAAAAGCCAGATGCTTAACTGACTGAGCCACCCAGGCGCCCTGATTCTGGATTCTGGATGGATGTGGATGGTGACACGGTGAGAGGTTGTAAGCAGAGGGAATTGGAAGCTGACCAACAAATTCAAATTATCAATTAAAAGTAAAGACAAAATAATAATGCTGCTTCTTATAAGTTATGATTTTGTGCCTTTTCTGTTTTTTTTTAAACAATGTTACTTGAGGGAAAACAAAAGTAAATGATACAAAGGAGAGACTTGATCTAACATAATGATAGAGGTGAAATCAGAAAATCAGTGAAAAGTTATTTAAAAATATCATAACAGCTTAAATTTTAAGTTCTATAGAACTTTTTGGAAGAGAAATCTCTCAGAAATTAGAAAGTGGGTGACTCAGTTGGTTGAGCATTGGTTTCAGCTCATGACGCCGTAGTTGTGGGATCGAGCCTAATGTTAGGCTCCACACTAAGAATGGAGCCTGCTTGAGATTCTCTCTCTTTCTCTCTCTCTGCTCCCCCTCTCCCCTTCTCTTTCTCTCTCAAGTAAAATTTTAAAAAGAAAGAAAGATTATTAAAATTAAAGTACTCACAGAGAAAAAGTGAGAACATACATAAAACTTACAAGTTTCAATCTAGGATTCCAACTAAAAGTAGTTCCAGAAAGAGAGTGCAGAGCAAAGAGATGGGCTGAAGTTAAAAAAGAAAATATATAATAAATACCAAAAAAAGTATCAAAACTGACACCCATAAGTATTCAGACTAAAAGAGCCTCCCAAGTACTTGAGTTAATGTGTATGAACATAAGGTCTACAACAGGATTATCACTGTGAAATTTTAGAACACAAGGAAATACAGAGATTCTAAAACTTTGGGTTTAAAAAAGCCACAGAAAGGGGTACGTATTTAATTAACTCAAAAATTTAACTATTGTACTATGGGATTTGTACTTTGAGCACTATGGTGCAGTTCATAGTTAATCCATGATTAACAAGAATGGGAAAAGCCTGAAATGGAACCATGCGTAGACACTACTACTTAGAATGGCAGGTTGCTTTGAAAAGAACAAATCTATGAAATCAACCTCCTGTACTGAGCATTTTAGAAGTGTTACTCTGATAATTATATCACTGACCAAAACTGTAGCCTCTGCTTCACTCATATTTTACTTAAACTTTCATTTTCACACTAAGGCATAGACTTGTGAAGTTTAGGGGAAAACTGAATCATAGTAAGGTGTAACTGATTCATAAATCCATATTAAGCTTCTCAAACATGCTTTCCTTTAAAACATTAATTCTTCTTATACTATGTACCTCATTATTACTTTCTAGAACTTTAGTCAAAAACAATTCTGGACATTTAAAATACAATTTTATGTCAGCAACTACAATTTTTTTTTCCACATTCAAGATGAGCTCTTAGCTCTGTGAATCTAAAGTAAGTATCATATTTCAGTTGAGAATAGTAAAGAACTGTATACAGACTCAAATACTTAACAAATGTAGGGATCATTAAACCTCATGTAAGCAATGAATTTTGCCATGCTTGGTAATCTCAGACCTTTATTTCTCAGTCACCCTCACTGCAATTCTCTGTATTACTGATGAAAAAGAATAACAAAAGATAAAACCGTGGCATTACAGGAAAATTTCCAATGAAGTGTGTCTTTATTATAGAAGTTTAAGTCTTATTTTCAATCAAGTTCTTTTACTACCTTTCACGACTATTCATGGACAATAAACGGAACATTTCAGGACATTGCATTAATATTTATGAGCTTTTCACATGGCTAGTTACTAACCAAAGTATTTCAATTTGTTAACAAGAAAAGATCCAGCTAAGAATTATGTACTGGTCATTCAATTTTAGCAAAATGGAATAAATCAATGTCTTAGAAGTGAATGATGTACTCAAATCATAGTGTCTCTGCTTATTCAGTTGCAGAACTGCAAAGATTATCCACATCCCAGAGATATGTGGCTACTTACATATTGTATCCACATTCAGATATTGATCCATTCCCCTTTTTTTCACCTCTAAACTCCCACTCCTTAATATTCTGTTGCCCTAAAGCTATTCTCCTTTTTCAGAGCATTTATCAGTGCTGCCCATCCCTGGGAAAACCCTCATAGCTCTCTTGCTGCTGCTGTAATAAGTTACTCCTCTCTAATTATGGCTGGAAATTATTGATCATACACATCAGTATTATCCATGCTGTGAATTATCTCAGTAAAATAAGATACTGCATATATAAGATATACCCCAAGAAGATATTGCATTTGATTCTGTAACTTAGTTTTTGCACAGTGATTGCAAATCTATTTTTAAAGTAAATATAAATCTATGAAATAGAACATTAAAACTATTAAAACAAAGCTGTGGGCTTCAAAAATAAATGCATCTATTGAATGGGAATTTCGTTGGTCATGGTCTTTAATATAAGGGTTTTAAATTTCATCATGATTTACCATTATGAATGACACAGATGTCATCCGAACATGATCTCTTTTGTTAAGTGACTTGTAGCATACATAAAGGCATTTTTACCTCATTAAAACAGAATCTTCTGTTTGTAATAACTCATGTAATAACTACATCAGATAATTTCACAAATGGATACTACAACTAATGAGCAAACCCTGGCAAACGATATTCATGCCATCTTAAAGTATCACTGCACAGATTAGGTCTTAATTATAAAGAAGAAATGTGTATTTACAATGAAGAGATTTGGGCACTATCTTAACTAAGTGGTCAAGTTTGGCATTGTCTGTGACGTAATGCAGTGGAAGGAGCTCATCATTTCTGTAGTACTCTTGCTGGGAATTAATTATTGACTCTGATCAGGTGGAAACAGTTGAATTTTGAGTTGTATGTTCTGGGAGAAAAAAAAAGTGTGAACATTTTTCAAAAGATGTGAAGCAGTGAGATTTTTCTTGATTTTGAGAGATAACACATAATACCAAATGTACTATGTGAACATTAAATGAACCCCAGGTTAAATGAGGAAACCAGGAAAGACATTTTGGGGTTCTTTGGCAAAAAATGTGAATAGGAGCTATATTTTAGATGGTTGTTTGAAATAATACTGATTTTCTTAGATGCCCTATAGTGATATGTTTTTTAGAAGAATATCATTGTTTTGGAGAACATTTAGGGAGGGGCTGTGATGAGTATCTATGTGTGAATAGACAGACAGACATACTAAACATAACTATAGATAGATACGGACAGGGTGTGGCAAAATATGAAAAGTTAGTTAATCTGGAGGAAGGCTTTTGGATATTTAGTGTACTGTTCTTTCATCGTCACTGTGAATTCTTAAATTTGCTCAAATTTTTAATTTTTGCTCAAATATTGAATCTTTAAAATTGCTCAAATACTGAAAAAAAATCTTCATCAACAATTACATTACCCTTTTAAGACACTCATGTTACATATTCTGGGTATCAGTAAAATACTGATTATAAAGTTATGAGAGTGATTAGGGCAAAACTCCCATTGAAGGAGTAGGGTTTTAGAGAAGCAGAATTTTTTTTTATGGAGAACATTTTGAGCTAGAGAAGCAACCAACCCTTGTTTGGTCTCAGATTAAAAGAACAAAAGAAAAATTATACAGGATAAAATATAACAAACAATAATAATAATAATCAAAAGATAAGAAACTATAAAATTATTGGCCATTTCTATTTAATTTTAATAGTCTAGACAAAAGAGAAGAAAAAAATAGTTCTTCTTAAACACACTCAAAATAAGAACAAAGACCAACATGCAATGAAATAGTACTTCTCTCTCAGATTAGCAGACAGCTATATTTCTCCTAACACAATGAATGTAAAAGTGTGAGGGCATAAACAGTCTATTAGTGAGATTATAAAACATCAAAACCTTTACAGAACGATTTGGCAATCAATATCCATCAGTGCTCTTTAACTCAGCAACTCCACTTCTAGGAATTGATATTACAGATGCACTCACAAATGTATCCTTTTAATGCATTAATAAATATGCAAAAATGCCTTACATACACAGATACTATTTCAACATCATTTGTAATATCAAAAGATTTGAAATGACTTCAGTATCTCCCAGTAGGACACTAGCTAAATGAGTGCTTGTGTATTCATTTAAAGGCATATTATTTTGTTCTTAAAATGTATTGATTTGTTGATATGGAACAAATCTGAAAAATGTAAATGAGATTTAAAAAGCAAGTGCAGGAGTACACTGTAATTTGTGCTGTGGTGATCAAAGTGTATCTAAATATAGACAAAGATACAGTTACACATGCACATATACATACATGAGCACATAGAATTTTATTACATAAATATATTGTGTACCTTTCAAGATACAATTTAGCAACAGTGGTTCCTCTGAAAAGAGAGACTGGATCATTCATTTGGTAACAGAGATAGGACAGAAATATTTTCCACTATATCTTTTATAACATAAATAAAATAAATACATGTAAAAAGCAAATATAAGCATCCAGAAAACACTTGTGACAAAGAATTTCCAAATTTTTAAAAAAAATTACATAAAAAGAGCAATTAGAAATCAAAACAGAAAAACAACACCCAATTCAAAGACTAAAGAGAAAGCACAACACTGATACTAAGAAAACAAAATGGCCACTAAGCATTAATTAAAAAAATATTAATTTTCCATATTAATTTAAAAATTGTGCATGCTTACCATAAGAGACTCTTAAACACAGAGAAAAAACTGAGGGTTGCTCGAGGGGAGGTAGGTGGAGGGATAGGCTAAATGGGTGATGGGCATTAAGGAGGGCACTTGGGATGAGCACTGAGTGTTTGTACATGATGAATCACTAAATTCTACTCCTGAACCCAAAAGTACACTATATGTTAACTAACTTGAATTTAAATCAAAAAAAAAAAAAATCTGGGGGTGCCTGGGTGGCTCAGTCAGTTAAGTGCCTGACTTCGGCTCAGGTCATCATCTCACAGTTTGTGGGTTCAAGCCCCGTGTCGGGCTCTGTGCTGACAGCTCAAAGCCTGGAGCCTGCTTCGGACATGTGTCTCCCTCTCTCTCTGCCTCTCCCCTGCTCATGCTCTGTCTCTCGCTCTCAAAAATAAACGTTAATTTTTTTTTTAATCTGCATGTTTACCCTCCCTCTTTTCATTTTTTTCTTATCAAATTCTTTTTCACATTTGAAAAATGATCATTCTTTATCATGATATACAACTCTGATCCTGTGCTACATCTTCACATCACATTGTTTTTTTAATCTGAAGTTTTTTTCTGTAAGTTGATATTCCAGTTTAATACACAAAGGGACTTTAAAAACTTTAAGAAACAGAAACTTCACACTTTCCAAAAATGCATTCCTATTTCCTTATGTTGCAGAAAAGGATTCACTTCTAGTGATTCTTTAACGTAATTCCAGCTTTTTGAGTTATAATATTTTTTCTATTTCCCAATTTAGAAGCCTCTACACCTGTTGTGTTTGTGGTGCTTGCTTTCCCCTAAACAGACCCAACACAGATGTGGCTGCCAGCATTAGAAGCACTAACCCATGGCTTCACCATGTTCTGTCTGCACCAAGGGTGCTAATAGCCATTGAGGTTTTAGTGTCACCATTTGTTTGGTTGTGTTTCTTCTTAAATCCCAGCACTGATGCTTAGGGGGCCATTTCCATGAGACTCATTGAAGAAAAGGAGAGTTATATGCACGTATTCAAAAAGCCTTTCAGCTCCTCTCCTAGCATTCATGGATTCATGTATCAGAGAGAGAATGTTAAGTGGTTCAGATTTTATAGAAATAATTTTCAGGATGTGAGGCTGATCTGGCTGCCACATCTGTCACTCCATTGATCGCCAGGGTTGATTCGGCTGATCTGGTTGGCTAGGCGGGTGTCCCCTTCCTCCCTCACTGCTCCATGTGCATCCCTCCCAAAGCTGTGAAGCTGTGTGTTCCGCTCAGCTAAAGATGACAAACTTCCCCGTTAGAGGAGGACTGTTCTTTGATCAAGGGTATACACTCGTATGGCTGCGTTCCCCTGCTAGAACCTCCAAACAAGCTCTCAAGAAATAATTTTCAGAAGTCTGACTGTCCTGGCAATTTTCAGTGCCCTTTTCTTTGCTCTGCCATATTTTACTTTTCAAGTATGTTCTATCATATTTATTTACTTGCTTACATGTGCTGATGTTTCTAATATATCTTCAAATATGTCAGAGATAGGGAATGCCTTCACTTTGTGCTTTTTGATTGGTGTTATTACTATTTTTTTTTTCTTCCCTACCTTCTATTCACTTGAATGATGTTCAAATCTCAGATCTGGCTCTTATTCTGATCCTGTGGCTTTCATCCAGTGAAGACTGCTGATCTAAGATAGATTCTTATCTGAGCCCCATCATTGGGCTTTCTGACACTTCCAGCAGATGGAGTACATGAAAAAACACTGTACTAGGATGTCATGGTCACTATTTCTCTCTCCCTTTGCCCCCACTATGGCCTTTTTCTTTCAGGATGCAAGCTTCCCAATCATTTCCAGTCAGTCGTGCCTTTTCAAAATATTTTCTAGAATGCACACAAAAGGATACAATACTGAGAGAAAACAAAGCAAATTCCATGGAGCATAGTTGTAGTTCTCAGACATCACTGCACATTGACATCACCAAGCTAGTTGGTTAATGAGGGTTCCTTCCAGATATTTGATTTTGTAGGCCTGGAGAGCATCCAAGTAGTTGCATTTTTAACAAAGATCTCAGGATATTATGATTCAAACTGACCACTTACCACAATTTGAAAATTATTCCATTTGAGTGTTAGTTGCCAATTTATGAACTTAGAGGTAAGCAATGAAGACTCACAGATGATAATGCATAGATGATATTTAAACATGCCCATTTTATGTTTTAGTAAAACTATTCAAGTAGGCCATAAACTGAAAGAGTTTTAAACTCATTACATCAACTGTACCTTCATGTATATATATTTTTTCCTTTATGTATTATCATGTTTGATCTAAACTTCATTTTAAAACAAAGGTCCCCATTTGGCAGGGAAGCAGTAAGGGTTGGGATTATCCTGTGAGTTTTAGTCTTGTTCTGGATTTTTGTTGTAGATTCAGAGGAAATAGAGTCGCTTTAGGGCTGGGATGCATACTGTGCTTGTGGAATAAGTAAAGTCCCACAATATTCCAAGTGTGCTTTTAGCTGTCCTAGAAAGGAAAATGTTTATATAGCATTTGACAGTAAAGAGATTAATGTCATTCACATTAATAAATGGAAATTTGGATTTTTCAAATTGCATTTGCATCAGGAAAAAGGAGAATTATTTGTAAGCTTCTACGGATATATAAGAAAAATCTCAATCCACAGACTAAGATATAAACCACAGAGTGGAAAATCATTACAACTAATGTACGTTGTGCAAGAGATTACTGAGCCAACACAGAATCCAGCTTCGCAAACAACACACTCCTGAGATGAGAGGAGAGATGTAACAACTACCTTACAACTTTCCTGTTATCATGTGATAAAGTAAAATACCTGTTTGCTTTTTTCAGATCTGGCTAGGTAGCTGAGATGACAAAACAGTATCTTGCAGGCAACCTGAGCTCTTTTAGAAGATGCCGGAAGTAAACATGACAAATCACAAAGTTATTTAATTTTTAAGAATAGGTTGTTTTGAGGAAAAGTTAAGGGCTTAAAAGGTTTTATTATGATGAGATAGCAATGATTATGTGTATAAGATAAACACATTTATGAAATCACACGTGCCAATGAAGGCTGTAAAGTAGCACAAGGCTGCTCTTATTAAAGGTAATGAGGTGTAGTCATTTGAAAATATGTCCTACTTCGAAATGCCTATAAAATGCAAACTAGACTAATTCTGCTGAGTTATGTTAATAACGAGTGAAAAGCATCTTGTTCTGAAGTACTTCAAAAACAAATTATTCAAAGTGTCTACCAGGTGTTGTGTGAGGCAAGAACAGAGGAAGTTTGGTTTTCAGATTTTTCCAAGTCACCTTTAGGAGTACTCTGGAGCTTCTGAAAGTGGCTTATCAGTACACATTTGAATATTTTAATTATGCACTTCAAAAAATACTTCAGAGTCATTTGACTAAAAGTGCAATTTGTGTATTACATTTTACTACTTAAATCAACTATGAAATAGCATTTTAAATTAAAATCCAATACACTCTGCATTCACTCTGTTCAAGGAAATTGAAGCTAATTATAACCATCAAATTAAGCAAGAGTAGGGGAGCAAACAATGCAATTTTTACAATACTGCACATTATTACATGTGAAAATAACTATACTCTCTACTCAAGAGAAAACTGTCAAATACGCAAAAGGTGAGGGGTAGAATGGTGGTAGAAATATATCTTTTGAGTGTTTTGTGGAATAAACTTCCAAGGATTATATATGCAACTCAATTGTCTAATTATCCTCTCTTCAAAGGTCACACTTCTCTAGCATACCTGAGAAAATGCAGATTGATTCTCCATGTGGCTTCTCCTCAGCCCATGACTCTGTGACATTTAAACCTGGGCTCCCAGTTATTGTTGTTGCTGGTCAATACCTGGAACTTAGGGATTTTACCCACACTTGAAATCAGGCTACTGTCATAATTTTAATGAGTGAAGTGAAGCAAGGAGACTATATTGACTTGTCCTCGATTTCATTTAACTCCCCTATTGAATAACCATGGTTTATAACAGACTTTATAGGTACTGCTGGGTTGTCAACTTCATTAAATAACACCAAATAATTTTCCAAAAGTTTGTAAAATAATTTGTAAAAAGTTGTAAAACAAATTTACAAATTTATACTTCACCCAGCGATGTGTAAGATTTTTCCTTTTCATTGCTTCCTTGCTAACACTTCATGTTTTCAACATTTAAATTTTTATGAATGGAGTAGGAATACAGTATATTTTACTGCATTATTATAGTTTAATATCCTTTAATATTACTGATACAAATTTTATTACTCCTGCCAATTATTCAATTTAATTTTTTTTTCATGGGAATTCTTATATTTTGGATACAGAGCCTGTAATCCTTTTTTCTATTGTCATGTATAAATATTATACACACATGCAAATACAATGGGAAGGAAATTTCCATTAAGTCACAAGGATTAAAAAGGAAAGAAATTATGCCATTTGTGACAACATGAATAATAGACCTAAGGACATTATGCAAAGTGAAGTGAGCCAGACAAGAAAAATACAGTATGATCTCACTGCTATGTGAAATCTGAATAGTCAAACTTACAGAAGCAGAGAATAGATTAGTGGTTGCCAGGAGTTGAGGGAAGGAGAAAATGGGAAGGTTATAGTCAAAAGGCACTACATTTCAGTTATGTAAGATAAGTAAATTTTGGAGACTTACTACGTATCTTTTAATCCTCTAACGGTTTCTTTCAAAAAACAGAAATTCTTATTCTCACAATCATCAACTTTATCAACGATTTCCTATATTGCTTATTTATGCTTTATTTTAATTTTAATTTTTTAAGTTTATTTACTTATTTTGAGACAGGGAGAGAGAGACAGAGCGAGCAAGCACAGGGGAGAGGCAGAGAGAAAGAGAATCCCAAGCAGGCTCTACACTGTCAGCATGGAGCCCGACAGAGGGCTTGAACTCAAGAACCGTAAGTTCATGAACAGAGCCAAAACCGAGAGCCAATAGTATACAAGAAGCCACTTACAGTGTAGTATAGAAATAGTGGTAGAAAAACAAGGTAATGAGCCAGGTAATAAGATCTAGCTCTCCCTGAGATAACATATCTGTATCTGGAACTTGAATGAGTCACTGAATTCTAAATTTCAATATGGCTACATTCAGATCCTTATATAGGTATGTTTTTCAAGGAAGGAACAAAGACTACATATTACTTTAGGTTTAAGTTTCTTTCATAGTTTTCAAATATCTATCTATCTATCTATCTATCTATCTATCTATCAATCAATCATTCTGTCTACACTTCCATTTGTACTCTGGCTCAGAGCTCTGAAAATGTTAGGGGAAGGTCTAACATTTATATTTGAACATTTCTTTTAATTTTCCTTTTAACTGTCCTCATTCAGTTTTTTTACATCATATTACACTATTTTTATAAACTAAAATAGGTAGTTTCCCTTTTTTGATACTCAGAAACAATTCAAATAAGAGTCATTAACTTTCTAGAATTTATGGTAAAACTTCCTTAAATAATCTAGGCCAGTTGTTTTTGATTGGGGTAGTTTTGATTACTACTAATTCAATATTTTGATTTTTATTGGTTGTTGTAAAAATTGTAACTTATAGTGTTATCCTTTCAAATGTTCAGGCATACATTTTAAATTATCATTTGATATTTATTTTAATTGAACAAGTTTATAGCTCCACAATTGTTATGATTTTGATATATTTCAGGCTCTACTATTAGGCTTCTAATATCAATGGCTTTTCTGTTTATTCCATATACATATATATGTATATATATGTATAGGATTAATAGTTATTCTTTTTCATATTATCTGCTAACAAATTAAAGAATGCATTTACTGTCTATTACAATTTAATAATAAATTCTGAAAATGCTTACTTACATTTTTTCAAGCATTCTAATTTTACTCAGCATCTCTTTCCTCTTGCCAGAAGAAACAAATTAACATACCAATTTCCTGAAGAATCTTCTTTAAGAATCTCTCCTTTCATAACTATTCAGTCTTTCATGTTATTAAGAGCTAGAATATAAATTTTATTTTTATAGCAAGAAAAATAATAACTCTCAGATTCATTACAAAATTGGATTTAATAACCTATTATTTTTGCAATTATCTAGCTCCTTGTTGCTCCTTTCTTCCCACTATTTTCTCCTCGGTTCTTTTCTCATTCTTGCCATTCTTGCTGACCCCATCTGGAGTCATTTCTGAGTGTCTCTGGACAGTAATTTCCAATGTATAGACATTCCTCTCCTGAATGCTACTGGATATAGGTTTAGATTTCAGGGTTTGCAGTCTTTTTTCTCTGATGCTTTTTTTTCTTTATTTGTGATATCATACATCTCCATCATGTTTCTGATAATACATTTGTATTTAAAATGGTTTTCATTTTGTGCATTTTCCAACTGGGTGTACATCTTTCTTAAATCCAGCAAATATTTCAGCCATTAATCTGAAACCGCTTCTTCTCTACCATTTCTTTTATTAATTTTTCACTCTGTTTTTCATGCTATTTTACTTTTCTTTGATATTTTCATCTCTTTCTTTTTGTCCTATCTTGAAGCACAAACACTACCCTTTTTATTATTGCTTTTCACATATGTTTTTCATAATATCCTATTGATCTTGTTTTTAACTGCAATTCTGTCATTTATATATTAAATGAATTTGAAACATAATCATTATAAAGTCCTCTTTAGGTTCCTCTCTTATTCCCATTTGTTGGGGTAAGAATTCTCTAACTTAATGATTTTTTTAAACTACTGTCATGAGATTAATTTTTCACATGTGTTTGGAAAGGTGTTTGCTAACTTATCTTGAATAGGTTAAGATTCCTTCTTATTACCACTATAATTTTGAGTTCCTCTCATATGATCCTTTATGTTTATCAATTCATAAAGAGATCTCAGATTAGTGATTTAAGGGCTCAACCTTCAGGAGATACCTAAGCCCATAGTCTTATTCATCCAGGACCTAACTGAATAGTTTTCTGCTTCATGCTACCCCAACAGGTGCTTGGCAATAGCTATCTATAGTACTTGGCAGAGAACACATTTCTTTTTTAAACCCCCCTCATCTCCTGTCCCTGAGCACAGAGCTTCAGCCAATTCCCAAGTTTATATCGAGTTTGGCTCTTATCCTCTCTACAAGGGACTCCACAGAGAAGTAGGACTCTGCGTGCTATCTACATAACTCTAATTCAGTTTGCCTTATAACTTCAAATTTAACTGTAACTTTTTTTTTTTTTTTGGTGGGGGCACAGATCCACAGAGTTTTCTATATGTTTTTAATTTTTTAAGTTTATTTTATTTATTTTGAGAGAAAGAGAGAGAAAGAGAAAGAGAGCAAACATGTGCATGCATGAGTAGGTGAGGGGCAGAGAGAGAGGGAGAGAAAATCCCAATGGAGGGCTGGATCTCATGAGCCATGAGATCATGACCTGAGCCGAGATCAAGAGTTGGACACTTTACCAACTTATCCACCCAGGCACCCTGTCTATATGTTTTTAATTGCTGGTACTGCAACCAATTCATGATTGCTATATGCTTAGAATGAACGCAAAGAGTAATTGTTGGGAATGAATGCAAAGAGTAATTGTGAGAATCTCAGGCTGAATCCATAGGACGATGTGACCATAGGTTCTGTACTTTCATTCCTAAACATAAGGTTTCTTCTATATGGAATTTAATTTAAAATAAAGCATGAGATTGAGATCTGATTCATATCTTTCCCAAAACAATTTAATGAACAATTCATCTTTTCTCCTTTAATGATTTGAAATACCAGCTTTATCATAAAACCCATCTACATACTTCTTTTTGATTAATGTGTTTATTTCTGTGACAATAATGCACTATTAACCGAAGTTTCGTTAACTGAAGCATGCTAAGAAATGTAACTATCTGAAAGAGCTAGTATTTCCTCCAAAAAAATATGTATCTCCTGGCTATCTCAAACATTTTATTCTTCCAGGAGAACTTCAACAATTTTCAATAAATAGCAATTAAACAATTCTAATACTTCGACTAGAATTTTATTCTGATTACATTTAAAGAGACTGTCATATCGTCAGCAGCAGCCTTCAAATATTCTTTATTTGGGGGGGAACCTCAGCTTCAGAATCATATTAGTTATAAACAGTAATTTTATATCTTCTCATATATCAACAATTGACACACCTTATTCCTATACCTTCTTGATATATAATGGCTAGCATTTTCAGAACAACATTAAACAAGAAGAATTCTAGTACTTTTACAGATAAACATAGTACTGAATTTGTTTTGTTATTTTATAGATATATGCAACAGAGGAAGAGAAAGAGGCTATCTAATGTGTTTGTAACTATGTATATGTGTATAAATCTATATACCTAGATAAGTGTGTGTATGTATATGATATATATCATATATATATATATATATATATATATATATATATATTTGCCATGGAAAAATACATAAAATAATACAATCTAATCTATGTAGACCTCACCTTATAAATCTCTACTTGGCCTGGAAACACCAAATGCATAACTTCCTTTGTATCTCTGAGTAATACATACTATACTATAGTAAATTTGATGAACTGTTCACATATATTTTTTGATACACCTAATATATATGGATACCTCAAAGCAATATATAATATTGAAATGTGTTTTAAAATTTTTATACTTTCTTTTATGTTCTATGTACTTTTATAGTCCTTGCTTATTTTATAAAATATTATGTGTATAAGAATCATCCTTGTTGATACACTAGTTTAGGTTTCTTTGTTTTTGCTCCTGTATAGCATTTCATTGTATGAATATGCTACAGTTTTACTAAACTAACAATGTTGTCATGGATTCTCAGGTGTGTCTCCCTATAGACACATGGGAATTTTTCTAGGTTATATTATATAACCTAGCAGTGTGTTGGAGCTATCTGACACCATCTTGGAAGAGACAATAGATGTGCCTTTCCCAAATTCCACATTCAGTGATGCTACTTTGGTAGCTCGAAATAGGCCGTGGTGTATTTACAACAAAGAAATTACCAAATATTACCAATTGTACACCCCCATCCCTGCAAGAGAGCTAGGTTGTTAATGATTTAGCAATATATCACTGGTTATACACCCAGGAATGGAATTGCTATTTCATAGGGGACCTATGTCTTCACTTTAATTGTATGTTTATGAACTGCTTTCTAAAACCATTGAACCAATTATACTGCATCAGTTTTTGAAAGTTTCCATTGTTCTCAAAACATTATATGCTATTGTCATACTTTAAATACTTTTCATTAAATTTTGATCAAAATTTACATGCCTAGATACAATTGAAGTTGAATCTTATTCACATGTATTTGTTAGCCATTAAGGTTTGTTCTATGAACTGTCTTTTACTTACTGATTTCCACAAGTTTTTATATATCCTGGAATGTATCTTTTCAGGCATATCAACTTATTTATCTGTCCATCTTTCTAGCTATCGATCTACCGCCAAAATTTTATTCCACAAAATGCCTTATTTTTTATATTGTAACAATTGATTTTATTGAAAATAAATGTTAATGTTAGTATAATTTTTCAGTCTTCATTTTTGGTTTATTTTTGAGGTCTTCTCAAAAGACCTCAAAAAGTTATAAAATAACTTTTCATAATATGCCTTTAATACATATGTGACCTATTTTGTATATGATATAAGGAAGGAATTATTGATCTAATTCCATATTACTTTATATGTATAACTAATTTTGGCAGAATTATTTCTTGAATAATTTATTTTCCCCATTAGTCTACAATGCTAACAGTTATATATCAAATACATACAAATACATATGTATGTATTTTTATTATATTGAGATTTTCTATCCACAAAATAGTCTTTTTAAATTTCTTTTTAAAAGTTTTAGAATGTTCTCATAAAGGTCATGAACGTCTTTTTGACACACAACATTAGCAGTTGTTGCACATAGAAAATATTCCTGTGACAGATTCTTTTCTTTTACAAATGCAGCTATTTGTATGTGTATATATAAGTAATATGTGTAAGTCATGAATAGAATACACAAAAGGATGAGTATGACTCCCATTTTATAATCCCAAAAGAGAAAACTCAAATCTTCTTGAACAAAGATGGAAGGTCTGAAATGAAATTATCAACCAAAAAGTGATTGATTATAAAACATCAGTGATTGGGGCGCCTGGGTGGCGCAGTCGGTTAAGCGTCCGACTTCAGCCAGGTCACGATCTCGCGGCCCGTGAGTTTGAGCCCCGCGTCAGGCTCTGGGCTGATGGCTCAGAGCCTGGAGCCTGTTTCCGATTCTGTGTCTCCCTCTCTCTCTGCCCTTCCCCTGTTCATGCTCTGTCTCTCTCTGTCCCAAAAATAAATAAATGTTGAAAAAAAAAATTAAAAAAAAAAAAAACATCAGTGATTGATCACAAAAACTTGAAAAATTTGTTTCTGTATTTACATAGATATCAAAGAGTTTCTTTACAATCATGGTACATAGCAAAACTGTAAATTCTCCCCACAAACACCATCAAAAGGTCTTCCAAACTTTCAGATAAGGTAGTAAGTAACGTTACTGCTATTTTAAAATGTCATAAAATTATAAATGTGATTTTTTTGTGTGTGTTTTGATTCAGTAAATAACGAGGTCATAAAAAATTGTGAGACAAGAATTAGCTTATTTCAGTTTAAGTGTAATAAGGTATGTGTGCAGAGGTAGTTCTTGTTTTCATTACTTCCCTTGATACCTTTTACCAACTATCTACCTTCCCTAATTGCTTTTGCCAGGTCATCAAAATATCAGTCTAATAAAAGTATTGATAGGTTTTTTTTAACTGTTTTGAAGTTCAAAAATGACAATTTCACTTGATTAAATCTAATGTCTCAAATCTATCCAATTTTGTGTCCTCAGTTACCACTATTATCTTTCATCTGGATAATAACAATGGCCTCCTAAATGGCCTATGTCCACAATTTCCAGGTATACTCTCTTCTCTGGAAAGTCCCAAATAATTGTTTAATGTAAACCACTCATGTCACTGTCTTAGTTTAAAATCTCCTTTTTTTTTATTGTGACCAGAATAAAATATAAACTTTTTATCATGCATTTCAAAGTTTTACATGAATTTTTCTTACTTCAATCTCTTCTCTTTCTTATAACTTCTCCCTCGCTTCCTTATACTCCACACTCTCAATCTTCTTCTGGAAGAGTCAAAATGATTTGTGCTTTATTTACACCTCTATCGTGGAAATATGTCTCACAACACATGCACTTGGTTATTTTTGCAGCCTGGAATGCTCGGCCTTCTAGCTCTTTACATTTATTTCATCTTATCATTCAAGTCTTATGCGAGTTTCATTCTTCCCAAAGCACTCCCCTTATCCTCTGATCTCAAGCTGTCAACTGTCTCTATCCCTCTCACCACCCTGTTTTATTTCTTTCATAAAATCTATTTCTGCCTGCAATTATCTTGCTCATGATTTGTTCATATATATGTGTCTCTGTAATATCCTCCTCCACTAAAAAGGAAGTTCTATCATTTAGCACTTGATCTTTTCTGTTGACTGCAGTGTTCCAAGTACCAAGCATACGTGAAAATACTGAATAATTATTTTTTGAAACAAAGGTGAACATTTTTAAGTGATTTAGATTATATAATTCATCATAGTACTTCATGAATGTAATGACTATATTGTAAATTCCAGAATTATGTATTTGACTCTTCTGCAATTATTTATGTACTTACTAATTACTTTATCATAGAGGGGTTAGGGAAAAAAGGGTTTTCTTATTTTTACTGTTCTAAAATTGTATATGAATAATGAATATAAAATATATACAAATCCTCAATTACTCTAATAGCATGAATAGCAATAACATAAGAAAGATATAAGAGGAAAAATACGAAATAACAGAAGCCCATATATATTTACTTTACCTCCTGCACTCATTCCTTTCCTCAACAGGCAACCACCATTAATAGGTTGGTGTTACACATCTCCATCTTTTCCTATGGATTACTAATCACCTATATTTCTATAGATACATATACATATTTCTCCATATGTTTATCTACAAAGTCTTGGAGAGTTTAATCTAATATAAAGGAGAGCATAAACAAATGAAAACATCAAGAAAAAACAGATTTATTATTTACTAGAGTAAACGATGCATTTGTTAAATTGACTAGCACAATTCCTGGTATAAGGTTTTAAAAAAAGCAAATTGGATCATACAATACAGCTGAAGTCACACTGTTCCTACATCTCATATCTGAGAATAAATGAAATTCTTTTTCCTCAAGTATGATTGAATAAATCTGATACTTTCTTTCTGTGTCAGTGTATTAGCATAAGAAAACTGACCTGAATGCATAAGCAATTTTTTTCTCCAAAGTTCCTCTGTAATTGTCAGAAGACAGATTAATTAACCTTAAAAATATTTCCTTAGTTCACATAAAATATATAAAATGCTCTTTATTTAGGAAAAGGTAATTAATTTTCTTCAAGGGCTAAAATCACTCTCCCTCAAGCAAAATCATTCTGACATTATCAAATATCACAGTGTAGTTAAAGAACAATTATAAAGTAATTCAAAGAATAAATCTCATTACTTTCCAGAGGCTTTTTGAATTAAGTGAAAGAGAATGTTACCATATTTGACTTTCAGTCTTGTTTCCTCAAACAGTTGAATATGCAGAAAAAACAGCAACATTTAAATAGGGAGAAACCATCACAACTCAAATGAATGACCTTAAAAAATGCCTTTAGGGATGCCTGGTTGGCTCAGTTAGTTAAGCTTCCCATCAGCTCAGGTCATGATCTTGTGATTCCTGAGTTCAAGCCCCGCATCAGGCTCTGGGCCGACAGCTCAGAACCTGGAGCCTGCTTCAGATTCTGTGTCTCCCTCTATCTCTGCCCCTCCCTTGCTCACGCTCTGTCTCTCCCTCTCTCAAAAATAAATAAACATTAAAAAATTTTTTAATGTTAAAAAAATTTTTTCAATACCATTAAAAAAATCATTGGGCACTTTCTTTTCTCAAAACCTTTAAGTATGTTTTTCCTAAAAAAAATAAGTTAACGTTTACCTAAAACTAAAAATGCTGCACTTTATAATACAGTATTAATTTCTGAAGTACTAGAATTTGGGTGTTATATGTTAGTTTCTGAGGTAATATTTAAAATATCAGTGATTCAATTATCCATTTATTCAATTCTTCTTTCCTTCAACAATTCTTGGCTGAATGTGACTCTCTGAAAAGTTCATTCCAAAGACTGTAGATTACTCAAAGAAACAAATGGAATAGAATCAAATAGTTACTATTTCCAGGAATTTTGAAATATAGAAGAGATACACAAATTTTAAATTAAAAATTATATGAAGAATTAAAATTTATGCTAGGCAATGTGGGTTATAAATTAATAAGCAGGATATTATTTAGTTGGAAATGAAAGGCTAAATTAATAGGAATTAGGAAGAAATATAGACTTCTTAAAATTCTCAGCTCATCATTTTCTTTACATTTCCAGTCTGTAATCATATGCAATGCTTATTTCTTATTTAAATTTCGGCAATAAACTTGCTACTTTTTTCTAGGCTCTCTTTACTTTAATAGTTTTTGGCCACAGAAAATCAAAATCTCTTTAATTTTAATCACACATACACAAAAAATCATTCCAATCTACTGCTAAAAATCTATCACTATTATATAAATAAATAAACTCTGACACTCCAGGTCTTGCATAATGTGATAAAATATTACTTTTTCATTTCTTAACACACCCTTAGATTTTAATAATACTGCCTAGCCCTTCTAAAGTGCTTATAAAATTGCTTTCCTAAGTTATACTATTTCATTTAATCCTTATAAATGCTCTATGATTAGTTTCAATTTACAAATAAAAAAGAAAAGTTGCAGAATAAATGACTTGTTAATATCATCTAAATGTGTCAGGACTTGAATTGACATCTTCTGGCCCCAGCCTAATAATCTTTCCAGTATGGCATGGCTGAATCTACATTTTCCAAACTAGATAACTTAAAACTATTTCAAAAAATATTTACTGGTTTCCTTACCTGTCCAAGACACTATAGTAGGTACTTGGAATACAAAGTAAAATAGAAAGACAGTGTTAAATTAAGGACCCCAAAATACTTCTGTTTCCCCTGGAAATCCCTGTCGAGAGCCCTTACCTACCAGATGGTAGACACAATTCTAAACTCTCTTCTAGTGAGCACGTACTATCTGCCAAGCATTATGTTAAGGAATAGAAGTAGAAAGAAAAGAAAAAAAGTATACAAAACAGTATTTTGTGGGTTGCTCTTGAAAGTGTTTAAGTTCAGTGCAAGAGTCCAGCATGGAACACTGATAGTGTTCCAATGTGTCTTCCTAGAACCCCTGCTTTTTACATGTGAATAATATATAGGATGTTTCTTTTCCTACACTCCATGCATTCAAAATGAACTAAGGCATCCTATTTAACTTACTTATCTCACTCTCCTTACCTCAGGCTAACCACCTGAGGTGGAAATGTCTCAGATGTAACCATAATACCTATTATATTTTTACTGGTAGCCTTTCATCACGGCATTCCGGAATTTATATTCCACACCAATTTTAAGATGATGATTAAAGCATTGGCCAAAATAGCTGGTCGACATAATGATACTGTTCATGGAGTCACAGTTTGTTCCTTCCCACAATTTCCTCATGGCCCATTATTCTGACATTTGAGTTATTTATGATAAATTAAGGTAAGCAAAGAGCCATCAAAGAACATCATCTCTTTGGTGGAAAGGAGATTTTCTGCTAAAGTTTGTCTTTTCCTAAACCTGTGGGATCATATAAAATTATAATTATTCATTTATTATTTTGTAAACTTTACTGTAAGACATAATTCTAGATTTTGGAAAACAAGTCTGTGCCAGGGTCACCAAGATGAATCCCCCTAGGGCTGGGGATTCACTAAGAGGGCTCATAATATTTAATATGTAGTTGTACTCATGGCTATGATTTATCATAACAGAAGAAAACAAAGCAATTTCATCAAAGGGAAGAGGTACACAGGGTGAAGTCAAAGGAAACCAGACTCAAGATACAGAGAAAGTCCTCTTATAGTGGAGTCACTTGGAACACACTAAATTCCTACAGTAACAAGCTGTGACAACAACACAAAATGCTTTCTCCCAGGGAAACTCATTAGAGATTCAGTAACAAAGGTTTTTATTAGATGCAGCTCACATAGGCAATCTCTGCCTAACATGTATGAACATTTCAGACTCCCTTAAGGAAACAGGTGTTTGACATAAACTATATTGTTTGTACAGTTTAGGGTGAGTGAGCCATTCTTACCAGTTAGGGAATTGTGGGAACCCTCCTGCAACCCAGGTTTCCAAACATCAGAGTAGGGCCTACCTTGCAAGTGGCCTTTCTAAGACTAGTAGCTTCAGGCATGCTGAATTGTCTTTTCTGCAGAGTTGTATAAAATCTTTGTTCTGTTGGAACTTACTTTCTGGCATGTGTGTGTGTAAATGGAGAAGGAAAAGCCAAAAAAAACCCACAGCAAAATATATTGAAAAAATAGTAGGCCTTCATAAAGCATATGATATCTACCGTGCACTGTTTTGAGCATTTTGCATACATTAACTCATTTAAGCTTTACAATGATGCTTTGATATAGATACTATTATAATGATTCTTATTATGAAAAACTGAGGCACAGAGGGGTTGAGTAAATTTCCTAAGTCAAACAGCTGAGAAGTGGAATAAGGAATTCAATTTAAACAAAGAAACTAGAGTCTGTAATTTTTATCATTATGCCATTCCCCTTAATAACAAACAAGAAGATATCAAATGGTAAATTCCTAGGCTGAAAAGTAGAACAAGAGGCCATCAAAGAAAATGATTATAAGAGAAGGAACTGCAGTTGGTTGGCATCATTAGTTGCCTGTTCAGCTGCCTTTGCCTGCCCTCCCCCTTTCAGTGCTCACTGAGCTGAAGCCATAAAAACTATTTAGCGGAAAGATGGAAAAGTGGAGTCTATGATGACATCATTGAGTCATTTTAGAAATTATACTCAGAGCCAATCCTAACTGAGGACTTGCTATTAAGTGAAGTTATATATCATTCTTATGATTTAAGCCACTTGAATAAAAAATTCTCTTACTTAGAGCTATAAACATTTGAATTGATATGGAAGATTATGTTAAATTAGGTGCTAAGAAAAAATCTCTCTTAGTAAATGACATGTAAGCTGAAACCTAAGTGATAAAAAGAGCTCACAACATAAAAATTATTTCAGGCAGAGAGAATAATGTAAAGTGGGGCATATTCTCAGTATGTATAAGAAACAAAACTGGGGCGCCTGGGTGGCGCAGTCGGTTGGGCGTCCGACTTCAGCCAGGTCACGATCTCGCGGTCCGTGAGTTCGAGCCCCGCGTCAGGCTCTGGGCTGATGGCTCAGAGCCTGGAGCCTGTTTCCGATTCTGTGTCTCCCTCTCTCTCTGCCCCTCCCCCATTCATGCTCTGTCTCTCTCTGTCTCAAAAATAAATAAATGTTAAAAAAAAAAATTAAAAAAAAAAAAAAAGAAACAAAACGAAGGCCAGAATTAATAGAGCACAATTCATGAGGAGACAGTGTAAGAAACTGAAGTGGTAAGTGACACCATCCTGGGTTGAGAGACTATGATAGGAACTTTGCATATTATCTTATTTGCAATTACAACCCACTGGAGAGTTTTAAGCTGGGAAATTAAGTGATATTCATGCTTTTAAAATCACTCTGACTTGGGAAGATTGAAACTGGAGGAATGAGTTTGGAAGAAAAAACTAAATTTGGATGAAACTACAGTGTTCAAATAAAAGATTATGGCATGTTGGATTATGATGATAAAAGTACAGAGTAAGATAAGTGGATAGACTTAGTAGATCTTTGTGTATATGGTCACTAAGTCTTGATATCAATAGTATCTTTTTCATTTAATTGCCTTTCTTTTAAACTGGCTTGTAGAGTTTCTTTATTCTGGATACAAGTCCTTTTTCATCAATATGTATTGCAAATGTCATCTCTCTTCCTTTGAATAATATTTTTTCTTTGCATGCACACACTCAAACACAAGCAAACACACACACAGCCAAATGGCTAACCATGTGAAATGTGCTCAACATCATTAACATCAGAGAAATGAAACGAATAAGCCTGGAAATATAAAAACCGTGGAGATTCTCAGTCTTGTTCTTACAATAAGAAAAAGATGAACAAAATAAAAATTATTGAATTTTTTGGTATCTATCAGAGAAATGAGGTTGCATAAATCTGGAAAAGAAAGTACCCACAGAGATACACAACTGAGAGCTGGTAGGAAAAATTAAGTGGTAATTTAGAGGAACTGTGGCAGTAAAAAACTCCTGGGGGGTCACAGGCATAGGAGGCTACCACACACTGGTGAGGTTTACCTCTAGGGACCCCTTCCAAGTTTTCAGGATGAAAGGTAGGCTCAATATTCTGTCAGGAGGAGAGGAATATAGTCATTGTGAAATCATACCCAGGACATTTCCCATACCAAAGAACTATGTTTCAAGAGAAAAGACTTTACCACAGCCCCATCTCAACATGTAAAGGAGCTTTACTTCCACTCAGGACTTCTCTGACCTCCTATCTCATCTAAGGTGAGAAGAGGTTATTCCAATGGAGAAACACTTGTGAAGGCTGCATCCCAGACACAGGTCTATAAAAAGACTAGGTTTTAATCATAATATTATACAACAGTTCCTCTCCCTCACACTTTACCACCACCCAAAAGGGCCCCAGTACAATAGAAGTAGTGGATTACAGATTACAAGGTTGAAGGAGGCTGACCCTCTCTGAAGGGGAGCACTTACAGAAGCCAAAATCTAAATTGCAAACAAAAAGAAGAACACTAATTAATTTGAAGCCTTTAGCAAATATTCATGCAGCAAACATTAAACAAAATACAACTATCATCCAGAGGAATATAAATCCAAATAACAATTACTTGCTTACTTCAGATCCTATCACCCAATGTAGCCTGTCTTACAAAAACATGTAAGACAAGAAGACAAGAAGAGTCAGAAGATATCAGCAGGCATCAGAAATTGACTCAAATATAATATAGATGTTAGCATTATAAAACATGGATTTAAAAGAACTGTGATCCATATGTTAAAAACTCTAATAGAAAACAGAGACAACATGGGATAAAAGAATGATAATATAGGCAGAAAGATGGAAATTTTAGGAAACAATCAAAACGAAATGTTAGAAAACACAAAAATTATAACAAATGAAGAATTCCATTGATAGGCTCATCCATTGATAGGCTACACGTGGTCAAGGAAAAAATACTTTAGCTTGAAGAAAGTATTCAAACTGAAATGGCTCATTTATATAACCATGATTTAAACAATCAATTTGTCTAATACTTGAATAAAATATTCCACCCACAAACAGCAAAAAAAAAGAAAAATTCTTTGCAGGTCTACATGGAACAGTTACCAAGATAGACCACATTGTGTGCAATAAAACTTCTGGAAAAAAAATCTATGTAAAGCTAGATTTGGCAAAGAATTTTTAAACACAAGACAAATAGCACAATCCATAAAAGAATAAAATGATAATTCTACTTTATTATAAATAAATTTTATACCATGCAATAGGTACTAATAAGAGAATCAAAAAAAAATTGAGACCATAGAAAAATATTTGCGTAACACATATTTGAAAAAAGGACTTATATGCAAATTATATAAAGAAATCTTAAAATTCACCAATATGAAAAACACCTCAATTAAAAATAAGCAAATATCAGAGCACCAGGGTGGCTTATTCGGTTAAGTGTCCAACTCTTGATTTCTGCTCAGGTCATGATCTCACTGTTTGTGAGATCAAGCCCTGCATTGGTCTCTGCACTGACAGTGCTGAGCCTACTTGGTACTCTCTCTCTCTTTCTCTCTATTCCTCTTCCTTGCTTGTGCTTTCTCTCTCTCTCTCTTTCTCTCTCTCTCTCTCTCAAAATAAATAAACTTTAAAATAAATAAATAATAAGCAAATATATGAACAGAAATTATACAGATGACACATAAGCTTATGAAAAGATTCTTCACATCATTTGTCATTAGAGAACTGCAAAGTGATACAAAATGATACAGCAGGGGCACCTGGGTGGCTCAGTCGGCTGAGCATCCGACTTCGGCTCAGGTCATGAACTCACGGTTCATGGGTTCAGGCCCCATATTGGGCTCTGTGCTGAAGTCTGGAGCCTGGAGCCTGCTTCTGATTCTGTGTCTCCCTCTCTTTTTGCCCCTCCCCTGCTCACGCTCTGTCTCTCCCTGACTCTCACAAATAAATAAATGTTAAAAAAATTATATAGCATTGTACACTTATAAAAATGGCTAAAATCCTAAAACCTGAGGATACAAATTGCTGACAAGGACATGAAACAACAGGAATTCTCACCCTTATTTTGTGGAAATGGAAAAGTTATAGCCACTTTGGAAGAGAATTTAGTAGTTTTTCTTGCAAAGCTAAACATAGCCTTACCATATTATTCAGCAGTTATGCTCCAACTGATTTTGAAAATGATGGCCACCCAAAGCATGCATGTGAATGTTTATATCATCTTTATTCATTATCACCAAACACTGAGAGCAACTGAAATGTTCTTTAATAGGTGAATGGATAAACAAACTGTGGTACATCTATACCATGGAATACTACTCAGTGATAAAAAAAAATAAGCTATCAAGCTTCCAAAAAATACAGATGAACCTCAAATGTATACTAAGTAAAACGGACAGTCTGAGAAAGCCACATATTGTTATTATTCCAATTTTGTGACAATTTGGAAAAAGCAGTTACATAGACAGCATACACATAAGAGGTTTCTGGGTCTTTGCAGGTGAGACAGTGTTGAATAGCTAAAATTCAGGGGAGCTTTTAGGGCAGTGAAACTATACTGCTTATCCCATAAGGGACTTTACAATTCCTAGAACTTTACAGTACAAAGAGTGGATCTTAATGTATACAATTTAAAAAGAAAGTTATTTAGGAGCTAGGGACTCCCAGAATAGAATTCAGATGTGACAAAGGAATAGAACTATTACAAATGTATGAAACAAACTCACTAGGAGTGTTGAGGCAAGCAACACTTGTTACGGCAACCTTAAATAATTTTTAAGGTTAGTGGAATCTGTAAGAATATAAACAAAATAGCCTGTACATAAGGTTTATACTCTGATTTATAAGTTGTTCCCCATGGAGGTATGAGTTATCAATTCTGAGACCACTATATATGTATACAGGAATATAAATATAAAGTAAATGCATGATGGAAAGAAGAAACAACATACTTCATACACAAGCAAGGGGGGAAAGCTAGAATGGTCTATATAGTAACAGATTAGAGTTAATGACATCAGTATGAATTCATATTTAGTTAATAGAGATACAGGTGATTACATGTAGAAACGTTTGTCATGGTCATTGTATATACATGGGATATGCATACATCTCTTTGCTCTATTAGTTGATAAGGCCTGGTACTAAGAACACCCTAGGAGCAGTAAAAACATAGAATACCTAAATATTGGTTTCTCATACCACTAATACCAATAAATGGAACCAAGACTCCTTGCAGAAAGGACTGTCTGAGACTTTAGCAGGAAATACACAACACCAGCCTATGCATATTATAATACCAGAAAATAAAGTACTAAACACACACACACACACACACACACACACACACACACACACACAAACCCCGATAGGGTATTAAATGGGATACCAGAAACAAATGAAAGAGCTCCATTAGGAGCTGTTCCAAAGCTGGAACAATTTGAGCAACAAAATATTTAGTGTTGCATTGTACACAAAAATATAAAATAAATATTCATGAGTCCATATTGATATCAATCAATGACTGAATAAATAAGTAAATGAGAAGAATAAAGAAATCTCCTTCCTTAAGTACAGCCTGAGCACAGTGAATTCCTTCCAATGAGAATGATATGGGAAAAATGAAGGAGAGTCTATTTACAGTGGAGAAACCTGATAAACACCACCTCAACCAGGCAATCAAGGTTAACATCAACAGTGATTAGTCATGTTGATAATACATGTGCTTGATACTATGTGATGAGAATGGCACTTTAACTATGTGATCTTCCTTTCCAAACCATATACTTGCAGTCTACTATTCTAGTAATGAGATAATTAGTAAGCAAGTATCAATAAAGAAACATTCTAGAAAATACTGACCCATAATCCACACATTCTCAAGATCATCAAAAATAAGAAAAGCCTAAAAAATAGTTTCATCCAAGAGTTGACTAAAAAGACATGAATACTAAATGTAATGTGGTATGACCCAGCCATTTCAATCCTAGTTATATGACCAGAAGAAATGAGATCTGACATCTCTCTCAAAGGTATAAAACAATGTTTATGGGGTGCCTGGGTGGTTCAGTCAGTTAAGCATCCGACTCAGGATTTTGGCTCAGGTCATGATCTCATGGTTCATGAGAGGCTAACAGTGCAGAGCTTGCTTGGGATTCTCTCCCCCTCTCTCTGCTCCTCTCCTGCTCTCTTTCTCTCAGAATAAATAAATGAACTTAAAAAGTAGTGTTTATGGACACTTAATTCATAACAGGACAAACTGGAAACAAATTAAAAGTCAACAAAAGTATAATAGCAAACTATTTTATTCTCATGATGGAATAGTCCACAGTAATAAGGCAGAATGAAATATGTATTATACAGGTAAAACCATGGATAAGACTCAAAAACATTATGTTAAGGGAAAGAAGCCTGATAAAAAGCAGTGCATATGGTATGATTCCATTTACTGAAAATTTGAGAGCAGGCAGAACAAATCTATATCAAGTCATAATTGGCTTGAATAGTGACTTCTCTGAGGTGAGAGGTTTTCTTGATGGGAAAGTGCACTGGGCTATCATTATGTAGAATGTGAATCCATGAATATATACATATGCAAAATACATTAAGCATTATTTTGATATGTATGTTATAGAAAGCAAATTATACCTCAATTTAAAAGAAAATAATTACTTTTTCTCTTTTTTAAATTAAACAACTGGGGGCATACTGGAGACATTTGCTGAATTGCTGAAGACCTGAAAAAGAGTATGTTTGTGATGGAAATCAAGATATTCTTTGATGACACCAAGTTTTAAGTTTCAGACACCTATGAGATACCACTGTAGTCATGATGTTATTATAAATCTGGAAGTCCTGGATGACATAAGGACTGGAGAAGCAACAAAATAGCTTCTGCAGGAGGAGCTTTACCTAGATGATGAATATTTTCTGTTCTGGGTTTGTATTAGGAGCTATAACATAACCGGGATAAAATTTTACTCTTTAGCATAATTACCCTTGTTGGTGCAAAACAGGTTAGTGCTTCGGTTTGTGTCTAATACACATCAGACTCCCCATATTCTGTGGTCCATGGGTAAGGGTTTATGCCTTTCTACCTACCGCACAATTACCTTCATTTACAATTTGTTACCCTCTCCTGAGGAGCACTCTATAGATGAAAGGTGATGATAGATAGATAGATAGATAGATAGATAGATAGATAGACAGATAGATATATAGATGATAGAGTTATAGGTAGGATATGACAAAATATTTTTCTCATATATTCATCTTGAATGAGGCCTCTATATTATTTTTAAAAATAAATTATCAAAAGAAAAATAATGTATTTTTCAGAGGATACGACATTCCAAAATTTCAGTAAACAATTTAATTATATATTTTTATGTATCTTTCAATTCCGTCTTAGAAATATTTCATGACATAACTAGGATTATTGTACACAATATTGGTGTTTATATTAGATTTTTTCTCTTTTGTTTCTGTTTTTGTATCAAGTCTTATTAAAACTAATGTAGTGATAAACTTTCTGGTCTATGTGGGAGATAAATTTTCAAACACTACAGAAATATGCAAGACAGAATTTTACTTTTCACTCTAATATATTTACTAAATTAAACATTGTCTTTATTAATGTCAGGCTTAAGTCTACTTTGTTACATTATGGTATGTTCAAATGCATCAATAAAAGTTCTTTTATATGGGCAGCAACCATGTTTCTATACTTCCCGTCTAGACAACTGCACCAGGCTTCTCGGAATCAATGGTTTCTTATTTACAGAGAAGCTTAAATATCAATCTTTCTATAATCCACATTGGTCTTCTCAAAACATCCAAGTATTTTCTTATCACACATAAAATAAATCCAAGAGTTTATTATGGCCCACGGATTATCTGAGCAATCAGGATCTCTCACTTTTCCCACTACAGCTCCTAGATTCCTTGATTGTCACTACACTGTAGTGACACTGGCACACTTCTGCGTTTTTCAGAATGCAACCATCCATGCTTTGGCCTCAGAGACTTTCTGCTTCCTTGGTCTGGAACACAGTTCTAGCTACACTTGTATTTCCTCACTTCATTCATGCCTGTGTACAAATAATACCTGATCAGGAAGTTCTTTCTTGCCTATTTGATTTAAAATAGCTACCACTCTCTATTCCTTACTATGCCTAATTTTTCCTAACAGCATTTAAATCTGAGAGCATTGGTTTCCTATTATCACTATAACAATCACTATAACAAGTGGCTTAGAACAACATATATTAATTATCTTACAGTTTTAGATGTCAGAATTCTGAAATAAGTATCACTGGACCAAAATCAAGGTGTTTTATGGTTTATGGTAACATAGTCACAGGTTCCAGGGATTAGCACACAGACATTTTTTCAGGGGCAAAGGGAAAATTATTCAGCTTTACACATTGATACAAATAGACTACATTTATTTGTTGTTGTTTTTTTACTTTCTGTTGCTCCCAATGATGTGTAAGCTCCACAAGAACAAAGACTCTATGCTATATCGATTACTCTATCATCTTCTAGTAAAATGTCTGACATGCAGTAGGTGCTCAGTATAAAACTATAAAATGCAAACAGTTTGTGAAAA
Source organism: Prionailurus viverrinus (assembly GCF_022837055.1). NCBI lineage: Eukaryota > Metazoa > Chordata > Mammalia > Carnivora > Felidae > Prionailurus > Prionailurus viverrinus. The sequence goes on from NC_062563.1 coordinate 94,607,464, forward strand.
CTTATATCCTGAAATTAAGCTCTTAGTACCACTTCCTAAGAACTTAAGTAACCAAAGAGAAAAAGATGGATTGTAGTCTATCAACGTATGCTTACTTACCCACAAATTGTCCGTGCTCTGGAAGGGAGGCAGATGAGAATGGAGATAAATGGGAAACACTATCCCAGATTTTCCTATAATATGCTATAATTCACTGATAGGGATTTCTGTTTAGGACACAATGTGCTGTTTTCTTTATTATGCCTTCTGATACTGAAGCCATTCATTTAACCAAAAACACAATCTTTTCTGATCTCAGATTATCCCATTTCAGAGATAACATGTCATCTCAAATTTCATTAGCAAACTCAAATCAGAAGTTTTAAAATTTATTACACAGCTTTTGGACTTCTTTCTCACAGTGAGTCAATTTCACAAGGGAATATTTTTTTCCAATCCTTCAGATTAGTTTGAATGACTGAATTAGATTTAGTTTTCTTTGGTGATTTTCTCTTTTTGAATTTCCTTCCACGAGGATCTAAGTTTTTGCGATATCGGATCTAAGTATATTGCGATAACTAATATAAATCCCGTATGGTATTCTTCCACCTATGTTTAAGGATACCAATCTCATATAAAGAGTAAGGGAAAAACATAGAATTAATATGATTAGTTCCAATAAATTACTTTACAAGGAAAGAAGTCAGATTGTTTACGGGAGAGTAGTATAAGATCCATTAACACTCAGGTAATTTCATTATTGCGCACTTTTTTTTTCTTTGTGTGTGTGTGTGATGATGCAAAGTATCTCCCAACGTAGTACACTGCTCAAATTTAGATGCCATATGATAAAATCTCTACTTACTTGCCTGCTTTTTTACATCAAATATAAACTAAGAGTCAATTATTGAAAGGCTGGATTGTTGCGTATCTTGAAACCCCTCACAATATCAATATTTGTCTTTTTATGGCCACCAACTGGCCCATGGTATCTTCCATTTCCTGGTCCTTTATGCTGTATGATGTTGGTGAAATTCTACTGAGTATCACTTTCACTTTCAACTCAGAGCTATCACATAGAGTAAGTCAAAAATTTGTTTAATCTACCTTCAGTATCGAGGGGAGCTCAGTTAAAAAGCAAAAACAATGAACAAAATATCTGTAAAAGATTCTAATGGACAATGATATTCCTTGTTTTCCAGAGCTGAGATGGATTTTTCTGTATTCTTTATTCCTTATTTCAAAAGGAATTTGAGAAGTAATTTAAATACACAGATTCCAATCATTTTAATTCTAAACCAAATAATTATTTCTTTTATGAAACTCTTACCTTCCATTAGTATTTCAAATGTGTTGTGAGTTTAGAACTGATACTTACATGGTCATTTAAGGCAGAGGTCCATAATACGAAGGAGGGTGATATTGTCCCTTGGGGAATATTTGCAATCTCTGGAGACATTTTTGGTTGTCATAACTGGAAGAAGTGCTGTTTTCACCTAGAGCAGAAGCCAGGAATGCTGTTAAACATTCTACAGTGCACAGGGCAGACGTCTACAATGAAAGAAATATCCAATCCTAAATATCAAGAGTGTAAAAGTTGAAAAATCCTATTTAAAAGAAAAAAGAAGTGGGTATACAATAGGTAATCAACCTAATTACATGTGTGCAAGGTTTATTTCCAAGTGTTGACAGAAAAAAAATCCCTATATGATCATATTTTAATTCATTGTTGTTGGCAACGACCAGGAACAGATTTTTTTGCCACAGTTTATTATGCAAAAGAGTAGAGTTTTTTTTTAAAAAAGGTCAAAACAATGATGGATGTCTTTGTTCTATTTAAAAACTAACTGGGAGGTAATCAACCTCTGAAATTAGTGGGAATACACAATGATAAGATCTAGTAGGGACTAAGAGAAATATTGGCTGGTTCAGCCCAGTTTTTTTTTTTTCAAATCTTTGTTTTTGTTTAAAGATTCCCTAATGAGAAGTAGAAAATTCAATTAAAACACTCAAAACTGAGTAGAACAATAAGGAAAAATCCCATACAGTATTAGAATAAAGTTCCATCTTCAGTTATGGGCCATTATCTGCTCATCAAGGATATAAACATCAGCTTCTTCAGCTAAACCCCTACCTACTCAGGAGCATGCATTAACCCCTCAAACATGACAATGCTTAAATTGTCAATTAGGCCTAATGCCCATTTTTTATTTCATTTTTCTATTTCATTTTACTTCTAGTAAACCTCTTCCCACAGAGGCCATGATGTTACTTTCCCTATAAAAATGCCTCATATTAAAATATGCAAGTAAATACTAAAAATATGCAAGTAAATACTAAAAATACTAAAAAGACTACTTTTCATAGTCTCCTACAACACTATTAGAAAAACCACCACTGACTTGCATTAACCATTTAACCACACTTACTCCCACTCAAGAGTTCAAAATCAGTGTTCCTACACCATTAATAATACTCATACTCAATACTCATGAAAGTCCCATCATAGATTCCAAGAATTATCACTTGAAATTTATTTAATGAAATTAATAAAAAATATTATATTTGAAAAATTCAGTGACAAGTGAAAAAATTCAATTGTTTACAATACATGCAAAATAGCCTGTCTTTAGTGAAATACATGAATTAGAATTAGTACATGTTGCCATCAGACCTACATTGTGTCCATTAATGATATAACTTGAATGTTATTTGGGAAAATGGGCTCTACAATGAAGAAGAACAAAAAGAAGAAAAGAAGGTGAAACAGAGAAGAAGAAATGGAGGAAGAAGCAAGGGAAGCAAAGAGGGAGGAAAAGAAGAAAGAGGTCTTAATAGGTTTAGCTTTTCTTGTACACCCAATTGTTTTTTAACTTAAATGCCCAATCTGGAGTCATCTATCATCAAATATCTAAAGATGTGACACTATCTTTTCCATGACTAGCGGAGAAATTTACCATTGATATAGATTGCCTTTCTTTGACAGAATGTAGGCATTTGTGACGATGAGGTCAGTTCCCAACATTTTCCATATTACCCTAAATATGAAAACTGCTTAATTTCTCCTTCTATTGTTTTACATTTACATTTTACTTTTTTACATGTTCATCTTTACATTTTATTTACTTTCAAGATTAAGCCGAACTTTCTGCCCAGAGCTTCTCTTTGTCTCATTCCCTGTCTCTCCCTGTCTCTCTTGCAAGAAGACACATTTTCCACAATCTACTCCCCAGAGTCCAAAGCCTTGCATTCCCCACAGTAGCCATCTACAGCTTATTTCAAACAATCATCCTCTTTAATTTTTTTTAGAAGAAATCTGAGTAGTTTTCTTCTTCATTCACTACTACTTTTGCAATTATGTCTCAGTTCTTAATTCTTTCAGTCTTTAGATCTGATATATCAGAATAATTTTAACACTTTTAGTTCCCAATTTTTCCTAACTGGAACTCACAACAATAAATTACTGAATTTAGGATGCAATTGCTGTTCACCCTAAAGCTGTAAGGAAACCTATGACTAACGTGGGCTCTGGTGTACAATTGTGAACATGAATATCCAAAGCCTTGATAAAAAGTGTCTCAAAATGAAAGTACTATAAACACCCCTATGCCCACACTCTTTCATACAGAAGCAGAAACTTTGTTACAATTCATTTCTGCATGGTGTATATCTACCTTCTTTATGAAAGTTTATCTGTGTTTTAAAATTTCTACCTCTTTCTTAACTTGGTTCCTTTCTTCTTCTACCACATGTAGGTTAAAAGAATTTGTTGGATCCTCTTTTCTCTTTCTATTCCAGAATTTTTGTCTTGACCACAAGATCAAAATTTGTTTTTAAGTTGATCCTATATATCTTCCGGAGTTTCTGATGTTCTTTTTCAAAGTGTGAACTTTACTTTTTGTTCACATACCCAATTCTGAAGACTTAAAAAAAAAACCTGCTAACTGTGATTTTCCTTTTGCCTCCTGACAAATCTAATTCTTTGAGGTAAAGTGTTCCAAAAACAGGTCTTCAAACTTCTTCCCTGATGTTTAGCTTTGTGATAATTCCAATTTTTTTCTTCATCTCAATGTAAAGGGTATACATATTATTTTTGCCACTTCTTTTATCTGTTTATTTATTAAATGTCAACCTTTCTCAAATACATTTTGTTTGAAAGCATATTTTGGATCCTACATATATATGAGCATATTGAAGGCTTGGTGCCATTCCAGCTTCCTAGCTTTCACTATGCAAAAGAATAAAAAATCAACCATATCTGACTAGTAAACAATACATCACTCATCAATTCAAATGCTTCCCGATGTAAACTGTAAATCCTCTAATTGAGATTGCCTTGGTCACTAAAATTATTCAATTCCCTGCCAAACAGGGTTCCTGCTTGGGGAAAAAATGTACTACATGTGCAGATCTGTATTCAGTGTGGAGTTTCTGCCTACAGCTGATTGTAACCACATGATCCTGTCCTAATTTTAAACCTGAAGCTTTTAAAAAAATTTTTACTTATTTTGGAAACTCTAGGTGTAATTTTGTCGAAAATGATTTATCTTGCTCTGGGAGATTTCATTCCCATAAATTATAATGTTTTATGCATACACTGGTTGCAAATTGATGATACTCAGCAAATGTTATAGTCCTGATGGAAAGACACAGATGGTCAGGATACAACATTGATAAAGGCAACCCCACCAGGTTGTGGTAGACAGACCCTTTGATAATTCTATGTTCACACCCTGTATAATTCCTCCCATTGAGTGTGGGTGGGATCTGTAACTTGCTTCTAACCAACTGAATATGGCAAAGGTGATGGAAAGTCATCTTCATGATTAGGAATGCTATATGGTCCTCAGATACCACTTGTCTGATCACATTATGCTTTATAAGCTCCTGTCTAAGCTGACTGAAAAGAAACTCTTCTTGCCAGCTCACGGAAATATGCTTTAAGAAAGTCCTCATTATAAGGAATGAATAGAACCCTCTAAGAACTGGGGGTGGCCTCTAGGATCTGAGTGTGCTCTCCAGACAGAAGAAAATGCTGGATCCCCCAGTCAGACAACTGCCAAGAAAGAATTCTGCCCAACAACCTGAATAGGCTTAAAATGAGGTCCCCTTAGTCAAGTCTCCAGATGAGAAAGCAACTAAATGAAAACTTTGATTGTGGCCTTGGGACACCCTAAGCAGAAGATTCAGATTAGCTGTGTCTAGAATCATTACTCATGGGACTGTGAAATAATAAATGAAACTTGTTTTAAGCTACATAATTTGCAGTAATTTGTTATACAACAACAGTAAAATGCCTTTACACCATATTCCTGAGAATAGTATGTTTTAGGGAGACCACCAAAAACTGCAGTTATTTGGCTTTAACCTTTGAATGGCTTCCTTCTGAAGAACTGGACTGGGAAACATATAATCTGGAAGTCCCCTTTCATTAAAACCAGAGGCCCACACTGGTACTATCCTCATCCAAAATGTGGCCTATGTTTTACCATCATTCTGATCATATAGGCAGTGAGTTCTAAGATGTGGAAGCCACAAGAGAAAAAAGGGAAAGAAAAAAAAAACCTAAAAAAGGAAAAGCCTTTTTACACATACAAAAATGTTTTGTTTTTTTAGGTCTTCCACCAATGCCTTAGCTCCTTATCACTATGAGTCAATTTTCTTATGTCCTTGTTCCATACTGGAATGTAAACATAGTAAATCATAAACACCAGGTATGATGGCAGAAATGTAATCTAATATAACAGTAACTATAATAAGTGAATAAAATAACAGTTTCTCAAATTTGGTTTAAGTTTATTATTTATTTTGAAAGAGAGTATGTGCACGTGTGTGAGCGGGGTAGGGGAGAGAGAGGGAGAGAGAGAATCCCAAGCAGGCTCCATGCTAACAGCATGGAGCCCAATGCAAGGCTCAAGCCCATGAACCGTGAGATAATGGCCTGAGCTGAAATCAAGGGTAGGGTACTTAACCGACTGAGCCAGGCATCCTACAAATTAGATTTTTTAAAGATTTGACATTATGATATCTAAGAGACATATTTAAGTAAATGAATAAAAACACCCATACAAAAATACAAGACAAATATTAACAACAACAAGGAGAAAAATGTAGTAGTTTTAAGAGAAGAAATATAACTGTGAGATGAAAAATATTATAAGGAATAAAGATACAAATTACCTACTGGTATAAGTAACAATAAATCAAAAAGATCATGAACATATATACTTAACAAAATAGGCTCAAAGTATAGAATGCTACCCATGATAAAACTATTAATAGAATAAATAGTTCAATCAATATAGTTTGAGGTTGATATTAGGTACTGATTGGTCAAGCAGTGCTTAGTGAAATAAATACACACATAACCCTATGATTTAGTAATTCTGGACACACACCCATGCAAACAAAAGAAAAAAAAAGAAAGTGTGTGTGTGTGTGTGTGTGTGTGTGTGTGTGTGTGTGTGTGTGTTTGTAATTATTTTTTAGGAGTCCAGCATTAAAAAGAAATTTTCTTATAAAAAGAAATTTAAAAATTATGTCTGATTTATCACTGTTTTGAATAAGTATAGAATAAGAAACTTTTTAAGTTTTTTTTTAATTCCAGCATAATTAACATACAGTGTTATATTAGTTTTAGGGGTACAGTATAGTGATTCTACAATTCTATACATTACACAGTGCTCATCGTGATGAGCATATTCTTAACCCCTTCACCTATATATTTCACCCATTTCCACACCCACCTCCCCTCCAATAACCACCAGTTTGCTCCATATATTTAAATCTGTTTTTTTGTCTCTTTTCTTTGATCATTTGTTTTGTTTCTTAAATTCCACCTATGAGTTAAATAATACAGTATTGGTGTTCCTCTGACTTATTTCACTTAGCATTATACCCTTTAGTCAGATCTATCCATGCTATTGCAAATGACAAGATTTTATTATTTTTTATGGCTGAGTAATATTCCATTATATATATATATATATATACCACCTCTTCTTTACCCCATTCATCTACTGAGGGACACTTGGATGGTTTCTATAGTTTGGCTATTGTAAATAATGTTGCAGTAAACATAGGGGTTGGCATATAATTTTCATAACATTATCTTACAATCCTTTGTATTTCTGAGGTGTCTTGTTATTTCTACTCTTTCATTTCTGATTTTGTGTATTTGAGTCCTTTTGCTCTCTCGCTCTTGCTCTTGCTCTCTCTCTTGCTTTCTCCCTCTCTTTTTTTTTTTTTGATGAGCCTCACTAATGGTTTATCAATTTTGTTGAGCTTCTCAAATAACCATTTCCTGGTTTCATCAATGTTTCATATTTTGTTGCTATTCTATTTTGTTGTTGTTGTTGTTGCTGTTTCCATTTCATTTATTTCTGCCTTATTATTATATTTCCTTCTACTGGTTTGGGATGTTGTTTCTTCTTTTTCTAACTCCTTTAGGTATAAGGTATAAGGCTAGGTTGTTTATTTGAAAATTTTCTTGCTTCTTGAGGTAGGCCTGCATGGCTATAAACTATTCTCTTAAACAGCTTTTTCTGCACCCGTTTTCATTTGTCTCCATGTATTTTTTATTTCCTCCTTGATTTCTTGCTTTACTCATTCATTATTTCATAGCATGCTATTTAACATCCATGTATTTGTGTTCTTTCCAATTTTTTTTCTTGTGATTGATTTCTAGTTTCATAATATTGTGGTCAGAAATGATGCACATTGTTGAGACTTGTTTTGTGGCCTAACTTGTGATCTATTCTGGAAAATGTTTCATATGCACTTGAAAAGAATGTGTATTCTGCTTTTTTTGGGATGGAGTGTTCTGAACATATCTGTTAGATTCATCTGGTCCAATGTGTCATTCAAAGCCACTGTTTCCTTGTTGATTTTCTGTTTGGATAATCTATCCATTGATGTAAATGGAGAGTTAAAAGTCCCCTACTATTATCGTATTGCATTTATTACTTCTTTTAAGTTTGTCAATTGGTGCTTTCTCTATTCAGGTGCTTCCATAATGGGTGCATAAATATTTACAATTGTTATATCTTCTTGTTGGATTTTTCCCTTTATTATTATGTAGTGTTTTTGTCTTTTGCTGTGGTCTTTGTTTTAAAGTCTATTTTTTTCCAATATAGGTGTCGCTACCTCAGCTTTCCTTTCACTACCATTTGCATGATAAATGTTTTTACACGCCTTCTCTTCACTTGCAATTTGCATGTGTCTTTGGGTCTGAAATGAGTCTCTTGTAGGCAACATATAGACGGGTCTTCTTCTTATCTATTCTGTAACCCTATGTCCATTTCTGTTCAAACTACATACTGATGAGTATGTACTTATTGCAATTTTCTTACTTGTTTTATATTTGTTTTGTTTTTTTAGTTTTCTTTGTTCCTTTCTTTTCTTGCTGTCTTCTATTGGTGTGCTGGCTTTCTGTAGTGATATACTTGGATTACTTTTCCCTATTTATGCATGCATACGACTATTTTTTTATTTGTGGTTACTGTTAGGATTATATATACTATCTTGTGCATATAACAGTCTATATTAATTCATTGATATGTTATATTTGCTTAAGTTCAAATTCATTCTAAAAGCACTAAATTTTTTTCCTCCCCTCCCACTATTTTAGGTATATGATGTCATACTTTACACCCTTTTATTTTTTGTGTGAATCCCTTGACTACGTTTTATAGAATACTTAGTTTTACTGCTTTTGTGCTACCTACTTTTCTTACCCTTGCTGATGGTCTTTCCTTCTTACACACTGAGTCCCCTTTAACATTTTTTGTAAGGACAGTTTGGTAGTGATGAATTCCTCTAACTTTTGTTTGTCTAGGAAATTTTGTCTCTTCTATTCTGAATGACAGCATTACTGGATAGAGTATTCTTGGCTCCAGGTTTTTCCTCTCACTCTTTGAATATATCATGCCACTCCCTTCTGGCCTGCAAAGTGTCTGCTGAAAAATCAGGTGATAGCCTTATGCAATTTCCCTTGAATGTAAGTATTTTCTCTTGCTGCTTTTAAAAATCTCTCTTTAACACTACTTTTTGCCATATTAATTACTATGTGTCTTGGTGTAGACCTCCCTGAGTTGATCTTGTTGGGGGTTCTCTGTGCCTCCTGGATCTAGATATCTGCTTCGTTCCCCAGAATTGGGAGGTTTTCAGCTACTCTTCCTTAAAATAAATTTTCTGCTCCCTTTTCTCTCTCTTCTCCTTCCGAGATCCCTATTATGCAAATTTTATTATGCTTAATGGTGTCACTCAGTTCCCTTAATCTATTTTCATTCTTTATTAATCTCTTTCTTTCTCCTTTCAGCTTGATTGCTTTCCATTACTCTATTCTCCATGCTACTAATTCATTCCTCTCCTTCCTCTAGTCTACTATTTATTCCACTAGTATATTTTTAATTTCAGTTATTGAGTTCATCTGTGACTGATTCTTTTTTATTTTTCCTACCTCATTGTTGAGGGTCTCACTGAGGTCCTCCACCCTTTTCTCAAGTCCAGTGAGTATCTTTATGAGCATTACTTTAAATCTCTATCAGGCATATTACTTATCTCCCTTTCATCTAATTCACCTGCTGTGATTTTGTCCTGTTTTTTTATTTGGGATATATTCTTTCATGTCCTCATTTGACTAATTCTCTGGGTTTGTTTCCATGTTGGAAAAGTCAGTTATATCTCCTACTCTTAAAAGTAGTAGTCCTAAGAAGAAATAATGTGGTGTCCTGAAACGCAATGTACCCTATTCACCAAAGCCTGGTACTTCAGGGGTTTCTGCTTGTGTGTTGCATGTACACTACTGTTGTGGTTGAGCCTTCAGTCCAGGCATTTGCAATGGCTTTCTTTGTCTGGTATGGGCAGGGTTTAGTCCTGTGTTATTAATGGGTCAGTCTTGGGCCACCTTGGGCTAGAGTGGGGTCAGACCTGGAATATTCCAGAGCTTTGGTTGTACCAAACTGCAGTGTTCTTCCTGTGTTTTCCCATCGCTTTAATTGTGGGTGGGGCCTGCAGTCAAACCAGATGTCTGTCCAAGACCACAGCTGGAGCTGCAGTCAAACTGCTGTGCATGGTTATCTTTCCCTCTCCCTAGGGCAGAAGTCACTTTGGATTGGTACTGGCCCCTGTCAGGGTTGTTTGCACAATGTCACACTTGTGGCCCCATTTTGGATGTAGTTATGTCGAGGTCGGGTTGGAGGGGGCTAGTCCACAGAAAAGTGTAGTGGTGGATCATGCTGTCAGCAATGTAGGTAAAAGTGTTTATGCTGTGCTGGTTCCCAAAAGTGTCTCTGTATCTAGGCTACGGGTAAGGGAGAGATGTGGTACCTAGAAACTCTTTTGCTCTTAGAGAAGTCTCCTAAAGATCCTTACACCTCCAGCACACCTCTGAGATTACACAAGGAGAAACAAATCTCCCTTTTGTATATCCTAGGCATTTTTCAAACTGCTGCTCTAATGCTATATCTCAGTGGGGCAGTTTATTGTGCTATGTCTTTAAGGGTGGGGACTAAGTTTCCTCTCACCCTCTACTCTCCCAAAGTAGAGCCACTGATTTTTAAAGTTTTAGTTGTTAAGCCTCACTGATTACAAGATTTTGAGAATTTAAGTACCTCCAGTTCTCAAAGCCAAATGTTATAGAGACTTGTCTTCCCAGAACAAGTCCCTCATGCCTGGGGTGCCCAATGTGTGGTATGCTCCTCTCCATTCTCCATGCTTGTAGTAGCCCTTCCTCCCATGGACAATCTTACAGGTTTTCTTGTTTCCCAACCATGTTTCTGTCCTCCCTATCATTTTCAGTGTGGCCTCTTCTCTACATTTAGCTATGGAGAGTCTGTTCTGCCAGCCTTTGGGTTGTTTTCTGGGTTATTTAAACTGATGTGGGTGTTATCTAGTTCCAGCCATGGGATGAAGTGAGTTTAAGATCCTCCTACTCTGTCATCTTTCCCAGAAGTCCTACCTTCTGTCTAGAACATAAAACTTTTTAAATGAAAGTTGTTTCTGATAATTTTGCCAAGAAAGAAGGATAATCAGACAAAACTGTGTTTATATTCTTCCTTCATTCATATAAAATAATTTAACTAAGACAAGTTCTTTTGAGTAAGTAAATAAGAGAATGATCTAACTTTTCATCTTTCAGAACTACACATAATATTTCAGTTTGTGATATTACTTATCCTTGTCCCTTTATACTTAGTGGATCATCAATCTAAAAAGGTGAGTTCCAGTTCCTCTAATAAATGTTTAAATGTAAAGAAGTTGCTAAAATAATTCTGGTGTCACAGAACTTGGAGAAATGAACCGGAAAGCCAGCTCTTGTGTTTAGGACAGAGCAGAAGGAGGAATAAAAGCTTTTTCTCGAGCATATCAGATGTGCTTAAAAGATGCCTAAAAGCCGATCACACTTCTATAATTTTGTTTATATGTATACATAACTGTGGGAAGCAGCAATTTGAGAGCCAAGAGGAATCATGATTATCATATCCACTGTCGAGTACATTAGTCTGCATAAAGGCAGCACAGGCAATGTGAGAGATGGTAGTACAAGAGGGCAGGGGTTGTGAAAGGAAGGGCACCATTGTTGCTTAAACCCTGATAGCAGGAGAATAAGAACTTTTGGAATTAAAATAACTTATTTCTTTGTATGCTAAACACACTAATCTTTGTTCAGAAGACATTTTGTTAAGAACTTAATATTAATAGACCACATGAGTGGAGATTTAAAGAGGCTATTTTCAATTCTTCAGTTTTGCTCACTGCCATTGGAAATGTTATCTGCATTAGAATTTTTTTTAATATTAAAGCTTTTACTTCTGTGGTTTGCAAATATGAGGAGTATGTGATCCAATACCTCAAGAACTTTTAATCTAGGAAGAAAGGTAATGTATGTGTGCATGCAAATCTATAATTTATTATTCAGTTTGCAGCTACAAATAAATGTACATCAACAATAATAATTTAATAGGAAACAGAATATGTAATTCAATGCTAATATTTTTGAAGACACGAAACTATATCTCAAGGAGGCAATGCCCTAGCAAAACCCATTATGTTCTTCCAAATCCAGCTTTGTGCCCTGGTAATTTTTGTTGTGACTACACAGCAGGACTGCATTACATGATACAGAACGGCCAAAGAATGTCACTTAAATTTCCATCAAAAAATACAAGAATATTCAGATATAAGGCATGGAGTCCTTTTGCACCTATTCAACTTGATTCTCTTCAAATATTAGAGTAAAGGAATAAAAATGTGGGCAAATCTCTAAAAGCAAATCAAATGGGGTGGGGCGGAAATAGAAGAGAGAGATTTGGGGAAGCTTAAAGTAGAGATACAAGATCATATGGAAAGATAAGCACATTCCCAAAAGCTGGAAAAGGAATAGAAGCTTGTTAGCAGATTATTCAAACCAGAATATTTTTAAGTACTGAATACTAGCAGAAAAGAAAAAGCTCGATAAGGGGAAACTTCAGAGAGACTTGGACTGAATACAGGAGTGTGAAGTGAGAAGAGGTTATGAAAACAATTCCATTAACTGAAAGTCTGCCAACAGGACTTTATTACAGTGTCATTTATCACCTAGGCACATAACAGACAGCTTTCTTTAAATAAATAAAATTAACTACCTTCACAAAATAATACTGTTGGCACGGTATTGACACTTCTAGAATAATTATCTTTTCATTGGGGAATCAGTATAATTAGCACTTGAGGGGTGTCAGTATAAGGCCACCTTCTCATTCAATGAAAGCTCGTGAGCCACCATGCCTTTCCATGGAGCCCCAGTAAAGTATTCTAATTTGTGGACAAAACTTTTTGGTGAAACAAACTTATATCATAGTAGCAGAGAAAATGCAACTGAATACAAAAAGTGACCAACCAGTCATTCTTTCTTAAATTAAACCAGATATATAAATATACAAGGTTACACAGGAAAAGCATATGCCAAGAAAGAGAAACACCAAGATAAATTAAAGAAACAAGCTCTTAAAGAAAGAGAATCTGCAAATGATCTGCTTACAAATTAATGTACTCACTTCTGTAAAAAAAAAACTCACAACATGTAAAACTCTTACTCCCAACTTACATTTTTTCTGCCCTGTGAGAACTCTTAAAAGACTTTTTAAGTGGAAGGAAAATAATATAGACTAAAAACTTAGATCTACATAAAGAAAGGAAGAGTGTGGGAGAAAGAATAAATGAAATTTTTTTTAAATTTTTATTATTTTTAATTAACCTAAAGAGAACTGTTTGTTTGAGGTAATAGTATCAATGCACTGGATGATTACAGCATATGAATAAGTGAAATGAATGATAGTGATGACTGAAGATATGTGTAGGAGAAATTGAGAATTATCTATATACTTACTTATACTACTTAGAAAGTGATATAGTGTAATTTAAAGATAAACTAGATTAGTTAAAAATGTGTATTGCAAAAGAAAATCATTAACAAAATTTTTAGAAATAAGTATAATTGATATATTAAGGGAGCAGTTATAGTGGGATCAAATAAAACACTCAACAGCACAGAAGATATAAAATAAGGAAAACAAAAGAAATAAATTAATAGAAAAGAGAAACATGATAGATATTAATTCAATTATGTCAATAACCATTTTAAATGTAAATCATATAAATATATCAATTAAAAGTTAGATATTGTCAGACTAGGAAAACAAAATAAGAGAGACCCAACTATATGTTGTGTACAAACCTACTTTAAATGTTAGCACTCATAAAGTTGAAAAGTAAAGAATGGAGAAAGATACATAAATCCAAAAGCTGTATTACGTATGAAAATTTCAGATATAGCAGAATCCAAATCAGGAAGATCATCAGGGATATTGATATTACCTAATGATGAAAGAAAGAATCAATTCTCCAAGAAAGTATTTTAATTCTAAACGTGTATATACCTAAAAGGAGTGTCAAAATAGGTGAAGTAAAAATTGATAAAACATAGGAGAAACAGACAAATCCACTAGTACAGTTGAAACTTCAATGGTCCTCTTTCAGTAACTGACAAATCAGTAGAATATACTTGACATGAACAGCACTTTAAACTACTGTACATAATTTATATCTATAGACTACTACATCCTACAACAATAGGAAACATATTCTTTTGAAGCTCACAAGTAGTCTATATCTATAGACTACTCTGTCCAACAGTAATAGAAAACATATTCTTTTGAAGCATTCAAAAAAAGACCACATTCTGGGACATAATACACACTTTAAGAAATTTAGAAGAATAGCTATCAAACAGTATGTTCTCAGACCACAAGAGAATTAAACTAGAAATCAATAATAATGGATAGCTAGAAAATGCACAAATATTTGGAGATCCAACAACAGGTTTCTAAATAGCACGAGTCAAAGAAAAGTCTCAAGAGAAATTCCAAACTATTCTGAAAGGAATAAAAACAAAAAGAGAACTTATCACAATTTGTGGGATGTAAAGAACACAGTACTTAGAGGGAAACTTAGAGCATTAAAGTCATATTCTGAAAGAGAAGAATGTTATGAAAGATATTACCTAAGCCTCCAATTTACTACACTAGAGAAAACTCCAATATGACTGGTGTCCTCATTAGAGAAGAACAGACAAAGACACATAAGGGAGAAGGCCATGTAACCTAAGCGGAGGCAGAGATTGGAGTGTTACATCTATCGGCTAAGGAAAGCCAAGGATTGCTTGCAGCAACAAAACTAAGAAGGAGGCATGAGACAGATTCTCTCCTAAAGCTTTAGAGAGAGTGTGGTTCTGCCAACACCTTGATTTCATACTTCTAGCCTCCAAAATGATGGTAAAATAAATTTCTCTTGTTTTTAAGTGGCCAGTTTGTGGTAATTTATTACAGCGGTCCTAGGAAGCAAATATAGATAGAGGAGCATACGATGGCAAGATGACATGAATACTAAATGTAGTTTGATATCCTGGATGGAATTTTAGTATAAGTGCTGCTGAAGCAAGGATTCCTGGATGGGATTTTAGAAGAGAAAAAAAAAATATGAGAAAAATACTGTGGGTGTAGGAATAATATATGGACTTTACCTAATAATAATGTATCACAAGAGATTCATTAATTGTGATAAATATACTACATTGTTGTAATATATCAATAACAGGGAAACAGGTTATAGGTATACGGAAATTCTTAATATTTGCAATAATTCTGTAAATTTAAAACTGCTCTAGAATTTTTTATAAAAAATCTCATGTACATATTAAAAAATAAGATACAAGTGCACACACATAAGAATGGCAAAATAAAGACTGATCATAAACAATTAATGCATTCTGAGATATTGGAGATATTATCACTTTCATGGAATATATTAGAATGAAAAGTTACACAAATGAGAAAAGAAATAGCATTGGAAATTGTTTACATGACTAATAAAAAGAAAAGTTAAATGAGTCTTTTGAAAATATCTCCCAAAATTTAAATCCAAAATACCTGAGAAAAAAGGTCAGACCTAGATTATTCTAGGGAGTTATAGGTGATTGCTAAAAACTGAATGTTTGTGTTTCTCCAAATTCATATGTTGAAACCTAACCCATAAAGTGACAGTGACAGTAGTAAGAGGTAAAACCTTGGGAGGCACTTAGGTCATGAAGGAGGGGCTCTCATAAATGAGATTAGTGACCTCAAAAAAGATATCACAGACAATGAACCTGCCCCTTCCACCACATAAGGACACTGTCCGTGAAGTGGAAAGAGGGTTCTCACCAGAACCCAATCATGTTAGCACCTTACCTTGGATTTCCTAGTCTCCAGATGTAAATTTTTGCTGTATATAAACTACCCAATCTGTGGTCTTTTTATATAGCAGCTCAAAGAAACTAAGACAGTAACAGAGAAAGAGCAAAGAAAATCGATAGAAATTATCAAGTAAAAAATCAAAGAGAATTTCCAAGACAGGAAGAACACAAATTATTAGCATGAAGGGGCCATATTAGAACAAGGAGAACAAATGGGGCGGGGCGGGGGGGTGGGGAACAAGCAAACATCTCTCGACTTAGATATCATTTAAATTTCAAAACATTACAAGTAATTTTGTGGAAGCAGGTGGAAAAGAGGGAGAGTAGGGATGCTAGGGCATACACTCATGAAAAAAGATATCAGGGCAAGGAGGGAATTGGGCCAATGCCAACAGAAGGGCTCAGTATCAACCCATGGTTGCCTGACCTGCTTTTCTTGATATGGGTGTTGACCATATAAACATGACTAATGGCAATTCTTGTACCTGTAGGTGACTACCTTCACTCAACACTCTCTTACCTCCTCACAGGCAGGTTGTAGAAGGTCTGAGACCTTTGAAACCCAGATTCTTCAAAGACTCCTTCTGGAACACCAAATGATTTAGAACTAACTGGGCAAGTAGGTTGAGAATCAGTCATTTCATAGAAAAGTTTTCTTTTGCTGTGTAAAATATTATAAAATTAATATAATAAGGGAGCACATGGGTGGCTCAGTTAAGTGTCTGACTTGATTTGGGCTCAGGTCATGATCTCACAGTTCATGAGATTAAGCCCCGTGTCAGGCTCGCACTGGCAGTGCACAGCCTGCTTGGGATTCTCTCTCTCTCCCTCTCTTTCTGCCTCTCCCCTGCTGTCTCTCTGGCTCTCTCACTCTTTCTCTCTCAAAATAAATAAATAAACATTTAAAAATGATATAATAATATTCCAGTTAACCCATGATAGCAAGAGAAAGTTAGGAAACAGTTACTGCTTAGATAGCTAAAAATAACATTAGGACAATGAGTTCTGGTTTTATGAATTATTTCAGATAGCTGAGATTAGGCTACATGGTAATATTTTAGAAACAATGCATCAGCAGGTAAATCAACAAATATCTTAGGAGTGTAGAATTATTCACATTATTGAATCCAAAGTATACAATATACTGACGGCTATGCAAATTGGTTTGCACTAGACAGAAAAACCCATGAAAGAGATCTTTGGTCCACCACAGAAGAGCTATCACTAGAACCAATGTTGGGATTCCCTTTTTCAGTGAACACTGAAAAAGGAATAAAAATAGAAAAAAGAAGGCAAAATACATCCAAGCTCAACTGAAAGAGTGTTCTGAATGTCAGAATGGCTAAAATTAACAACTCAGGCAACAACAGATGTTGGTGTGGATGGGGAGTAAGAGGAACCCTTTTGCACTGCTGATGGGAATGCAAACTGGTGCAGCCACTCTGGAAGACACTATGGAGGCTCCTCAAAAAATTAAAAATAGAACTACCCTACAACCCAGCAATTGCACTACTAGGTATTTATACACAGGATACAGGAATGCTGTTTCGAAGGGGCACGTACACCCCAATGTTTATAGCAGCACTATCGGCAAGAGCCAAAGTATGGAAAGAACCCAAATATCCATTGACAGATGAATGGATAAAGACGTGGTATATATTAATCAATGGAAAGTTACTCAGTGATTAAAAAAGAATGAAATCTTTCCATTTGCAACAACGTGGGTGGAACTAGAGTTCCACTATGTTAAGCAAAGTCAGTCAGTCAGATAAAGACAAATATAATATGATTTCACTCATATGCAGAATTCAAGATACAAAACAGAGGAACATCTGTTCAGGGAAGGGAAGCAAAAATAATAGAAAAACAGAGAGAGAGAGGGACATCTGGGTGGCTCAGTCAGTTAGGCATCCAACTTTGGCTCAGGTCACAATCTCGCAGTTGGTGAATTCGAGCCCCGCATCGGGTTCTGTGCTGACAGCTCAGAGCCTAGAGCCTGCTTCAGATTCTGTGTCTCCCTCTCTCTCTGACCCTCCCCCACTCATACTCTGTCACTCTCTCTCAAAAATAAATAAGCATTAAATTTTTTTTTTTAAAAAACAGAAAGGTAGACAAACCGTAAGAGTCTCTTAAATACACAGAACAAACTGAGGGTTGCTGGAGGGATGTTGGGTCAGGGGGATAAGATAAATGGGCAAGAGACATTAAGGAGGCCACTTGTTGGGATGAGCACTGGGCGTTATATGTAAGTAATGAATCACTAAATTCTATTCCTGGAAAATATATATATACATATACATATATACATATGTGTGTATATATATATACACACACACATATATATACATATATATACGTGTGTATGTATACATATATATATATATATATATGCACCTAAAATGTATGCAATTTTAGAATCTTCAATGTGACATTTAAAAAAAATAAATGCTCACGCTGTTTAAAAAAACAAAGTCATGCATCTTGAAAGTGGGAAATAAAAAAAGAGTGTCTTGAAGAAGAGAATTATTTTGGAGTTAAACAGAATAATGTCCTTGCCTAGCAGATGCAGCAAATAAGCAGTATCAGAATCTGGATTGTATATAAAACTTTCTCATCTTTTGTTTCAGACTGTAATTGTCTTTGTGCTCTGCAATTAAAAGCCTTGGACCTATAATGGATAACACATGTGGCTGGAAGCCCTAAGGATAAGAATCAGACCACGATCTTATTGTAACATCACACTGATCTATGCAAAGGATTAGAGTTAGCCCTGAGGATTTTGCCATCCATTTAACTGAAATAATTTAGGCCTAAAATATTATTTCTAAAGCAAATGGTTGGAACTACTATCAAAGTTAAAACTTGAAAATTTCAGTTTCCTGTCTAAGCCCTTAAGGTTTCTTGGGGCCAATTCTACTATTTGCACTTTCTGTTCTACATGGAAATTGAAAATACTTTCACAAAGACAATGATTAGAAGAAGGCTTACTGAAATGTTCACATCAGGATGGTGGACATTTGACGTTAGTGACTCAAATTAGGCATCAGAGGCTCTGACAACTTTAGTTGTCCTTAACAACTTCAGTGTTGAAGGACAACTTTAGAAAATATTTTGCCTCCAGGTTTATCTATATGTTTAAATTCCTGAGAATTCCAAATTTCTAACTAGATAAAAACAAGCAGTTTTTCTTTGGGATGACATTTCACATTACTTCTTTAATATCGCACATTAAAATAAGGATCTCACCTGTGCTACGAAATAGAATTGAGGTAAATGTGAAAATTATAAATGAGTCATATTTTCAATAAATTAAGGATACTTTTAAATGTATCCTTATTTTTACTAGCATTT
Source organism: Prionailurus viverrinus (assembly GCF_022837055.1). Classification (NCBI taxonomy): domain Eukaryota; kingdom Metazoa; phylum Chordata; class Mammalia; order Carnivora; family Felidae; genus Prionailurus; species Prionailurus viverrinus. Next base: position 94,626,566 of record NC_062563.1, read on the forward strand.
AATATACTTAAGGCTCTAAATTTATCTGTGGCAGAAATAATTTTATTTATCCATTTGGACTTGGTGAAAGGGGAAGAATTATTAAAAAGGAAAAATTTTGAAGTTGGAATGTTTGAAATCTGACTAGAAAACTATGTAAACATGAGTAATTTTCTTAAAATATCTGAAAAACATTTTATGTGTAAAATGTGGATAGAAATATCTACTTATAAAATATTTTTTGTAAAATGTTCAGCATAATCTCTAACATACTAAACATTTAATTAATGTTAGATATTTTATTCTAAAAGGAATAAAGATTTTAGAAACTTAAAAAAATTGTGACATTGGATTCGTGGAAATCTGATTTTATGCACAAAAATTAATAACATTTCTTTACTACTAGACAATAAACCAGATGTTTGCCCTTTCTCTTATTTTTAATAGATACGCAATCACTCAAAAATAGTAAGTTGCCTCCTTCATTCAGATATTCATAACTATTAATGGCTCAGTTGTTAAAATAAATTGGAAGGACCCAAAAAATTTAAATAATAGCAGTGGTAGTGGCTATTCCAGTTTTGTTTCTATTTAACAGAAAAAAAGCCCAATTTTTCAAATAAAGCAAAATACTGCTATTAATTTGAGTAGGATTAAAAAAAATCATTTTGATAGGATGTGAAGCCCTATCTTTTATACTAAGGAACGGTAGTAATTTTCTACTAATTTTTTATTTCATGCCATTTTCAGATCTATTAAAATGTTTTCCTTTAATCTTTTTAAGTGTTCAAAAATTTTCAATTTTACATTTTACATTTTTTTAAATACAGTGTTGCATGCCATTTAATTTAATTTAATTTGATTTAATTTTGTTTTGTTTTAAATAAAGACAGACTGCCACAACAGCACCTCATTTGGATGTGTCTGGAGTCTTGGAAGCTTTACTACCCTACCTTCGCCTACACATGACCTTGAGAGCTTGTTTGGAGGTGCTAGCAGGGGAGTGCAGCTACTCCTACAGGCTTGACCAAAGACTGATGCTCCTCTATGTAGGTCATTCTTTTCAACCAAGCATGCAGCTTCAGGAGGGAGGCACATGGAGTGGTGAGGGAGGAAGGAGACACGCACTTAGCCAGTCAGATCAGCCAGATCAACCTTGGTGATCAATGGGGTGACAGATGTCATAGCCAGATCACCCTCATATCCATATGTCCTTATATTTTTTTTTTTAATTTTTTTTTCAACATTTATTTATTTTTGGGACAGAGAGAGACAGAGCATGAACGGGGGAGGGGCAGAGAGAGAGGGAGACACAGAATCAGAAACAGGCTCCAGGCTCTGAGCCATCAGCCCAGAGCCTGACGCGGGGCTCAAACTCACGGGCCGCGAGATCGTGACCTGGCTGAAGTCGGACGCTTAACCGACTGCGCCACCCAGGCGCACCTGTCCTTATATTTTTAATGACTGTGCATTTCTGCAACATCCCAATGGGATTATGGGTTCTTCTCCTAGATAGCTGAATGGCATTTACTAATTTTTTATTTAGAATAATTTTCTTTTACAATAACTATGTGGAAATAATTCTATTTATCAGATTCCTCTGAGGAATAACACTGCCTTTGCTTGAAAAAGTGCTATAGGAATTGCTTGGCTTAAAAAGTGAGCCCCTCATGCAAAATTCACCCAACTCTTTCACCTAACATGTGGTTTCAGAATGGTAAAATAAATATACCCTGCACAAGACAGAGAAGAATTTTGCTCTTATGATCCTAAAACTGTAGACAAAAAAAGAAGAGCAAAGAGAAAGAGTAGAAAAAAATGGTACAACAAAATAGAGCTCAGAGTGGATTGAAAGGAAAATGCTACCAGGTAGTCTGGAGCTGCTGGTGGACATTTTAAAAAGAGCTATGCCTTAAAAACCTCTAAGAGTCCTTTGTGTTGCCATGATTCCCCTCTCTAACAAATCTTGAGAATGTCAGTCTACTCAAAGACATTTGTGGAATGGGTATTTTGAAGAATTTGAGAATGTGACATATTTTGTTCTTGGATCAATATTTTAGTCAAACAAAATGGCTCACCATGACACCATAAACTAGTAAGACAAAACAAAAGATATTGGTAATTTGCAAAAGTTATGAGTGTGGATGCAAACTGATTATATTTAGTTAGATCTCTGAGGGCAAAGAGGTTCTGGTGACACGTGGACCATCTATGGTGTAGGATACCCTCAATTCTCTAATCATATGGACATCTGGAATTGAGCCAGAAGTGCATTCTCACTATAACGAATGTACAAAATTTGACAAATTATGCAGTCTGTTTTATACAATCTAAACATTATTTTATATTTTCCATTCATAATTGGATCATTTAATTTTTTTTAATTATTGTAAAAGATGTATAACAAAAATACCATCTTAACTATTTTTAAATGTGTAGTTCAGTAGTGTTAAGTATACTCACATTGTTGTATAACAAGTCTTCAGAAAGACTTGTTGTATAACAAGTCTTCTTGCAAAACTAAAACTTGATACCCATTAAACAAGGATTCCCATTCCTCCCTCCCCCAGCCACTATTCTGCTTTCTGTTTCTATGAATTTGACTACTCTAGGTACCTGAAAGGAGTGGAATCATAAAATATTTGTCTTTTTTGACTGGCTTAATTAACTTGGAATACTGTCCTCAAGGTTTATGCGTGTTGCAGCATGTGTCAGAATTTCCCTCCTTTTCAAAATCGAGTAATATTCCATTGCATGTATTTACCACATTTTACTTATCCATTCATCCATGAATGAACACTTGGATTGCTTCTAACTTTTGACTATTGTGAATAATTCAGCTCTGAGCATGGATCTACAAATAACTCTTTAAGACCCTACATTCAGTTCTTTGGTGTATATGCCCAAAAGTGGAATTGCTGGACTAAATAGCAATTCTATGTTTAACTTTTTATGGAGCTGCCATACTGTTTTCTGTCGTAGCTGTACAATTTTATATTCACGCTGACAGTCACAAGGGTTACATCCTCTACATCCTCACCAACACTTGCTATTATCTGTATTTTTTATTGTAGTCATCCCTGAATATCATTTAATGACTTTAAGTCTATATGATATTTCAAACGTGTAATAAGTCATTATTTTTGACATATCTAAATATTTACATGTAAATATGTCCATCTATGTATCTATCTACCATGCATACATTATACAATGCATATTTATATAGTATACATTTATGTATAGGTAGGTATAGATATGAGGATATAATGTAATATAACTATGATTTCATATATTGTATATATGCATACAATGCATATAAATTGCACAACTTATATGGATGGATGGATAAATAAGTATATAGATTTGGCCTATTAAATCCATTTTTATGATTATTTAGTTTTAATTGACCATTTGCATTTATAAATAATGCAATGAAATACAATATTCAATAACTACACCAAACTCTATTTCTAAGGATAGTGACACAGTCAAAACAAAACAAAACAAAACAAAAGCAAAGAAACAAACAAGAAACTGAAGTCTTAGCTCTGACGCTTGTCATTCTGTACCACCACAAAAAAATTCAAACACAAAAGGCTAACTTCCATTAAAGATGGCAGATTGAATCTAAAATATAATGGGCTAAGAATATCCAAGGCATTCTTGAAGATTAAAATATATAGATTTGAAGACTTGTAATACTAAAATTATTGAAAGAATGTGGTAAGTTTGAAAGCTTAGATAAAAACCAAATGAACAGAAAAGAAAGCCTTCAAATAAATACATTCACATAGGGATATTAATTAACAAATAAGATGGCATTGAACCAATGGAGAAAAGACAATGTTTTCAACAAGTGTTATTGGACAATTGGGTATACACATGGAAAAGGATGAATTTAAAAGTATGCTTTATACCATAAATTAAAATTTATTCCAGTTTAATTATATACACAAATATGAAAATATCTTCTTGAAATTTGGCAATAAAAAAGTTTAAAAGACAAAAAATGTACTCCTTTAGAGGGAAATATTGATAAATCTCCTAATATAAAATTAAGTATTTTAATTTTTTACACACAAAAACTTCTGTTGATCAAAAACTCTGGTAATAAAGAAAACTGCCAAACCATAGAGTGAGAAAATATAATACATGAAATTGATAAAGGGTTTTATTTAGAATAGATTTAATAACATCAACGATTATAATTCCTTAAGTAAAATAACCACAATCCAATGAAAAAATGCAAAAAAGAGTTGAACAGGCTCTTAACAAAATGCAGAAATCTAAGTGGCTAGGACAAATATGAAAAAGGTGCCCAACTCTTTTAATAATTAGGGAATTAAAAATCATCTAATGAAATTGAGAATAATATATCCTGTTACATACACTACACTTGTTATCTATCCTACAGAAATGTGTGCTTGTGCTCACCAGAGGTAGTTATAAAAGTATGTTACTCACAACAGCTCTAAAGAGAAAGTCAGTTGTCCTTATGAAAATGGATAAATTGTGTCATTTGGAATATTGAGATACAATACATAAACTATATTCAACACAACATATATTAATCTTATAAACACAAGAATAGTTTATGATTGCATTTACTTAAGGTTCAAAAGTAGAAAAAAATAATTTTTGAAATGCAAACAGGTGGTATAACCATATCACTATAAAAATTACTATTCTATTACTCTCCAACAAAGACAGAGAACTGTGATAAGGTTGATGTGTAAAGAGGGCTTGAGATGCTGGATGTTATTATATGAGTGGAGAATAAATGTGTTGCCTTTATGATAAATGATTGACTTTTGTTCACTTATTCATAAGTCTGCTGTAATGCAAGCAGATTTTATTTTTAAAAAGAAAATCTATATCGGAGGAATATTTCTCTTTTACTTTTTTATATAAACTATTACTATGTTTATGTTCCAAACTTCTATTCTGGAACAACAAATCTTGATCCTGTTTCATCATTGCTTTATGTGAATGTGTCCACCCAAAACTTTTATGTTGAATTAGTGTATTGATAAAAGAGACACCACAAAGCTCCCTACATGCTGGCACCCTGAACTTGAACTTCTAGTCTCCACAACATTGAGGAATTAATTTCTGTTAGTAAGACACCCAGTTTGTCATGTTTTTTCCCCCAGCTTTATTGAGGTATAATTAAAATTGAAATTTTAAGATATTTAAAGTATGTATCAGGACGCCTGGGTGGCTCAGTCGGTTAAGATTCCAACTTCGACCCAGGTCATGATATCATGGTTAGTGAGTTTGAGCCCTGGGTCAGGCTCTGTGCTGACAGCTTGGAGCCTGGAGCCTGCTTTCAGATTCTGTGTCTCTCTCTCTCTGTGCCCCTCCCCAGCTCATGCTTGCACTCTGTCTCTGTCAAAAATAAATAAACTTAATAAAAAATTTTTTTTAATTAAAATATGTACCATGATGATTTGATATATGTATATGTTGCCAAAGGATTCCTACCATGTAGTTAATTAATACATCTGTTGTATCAAATATTTATCTTTTTATGATAAATATTTAAGTTCTGCTCCCTTACTAGATCTCAACTATACAGTACAGTGTTATCAACTATAGTCATCATGCTATATATTAGATCCTTAGAACTTACGCATCTTATACATGAAAGTCTATAATCTTTTACCAAAATATCCCTATTTCCCCAAACTCTCAGTTCCTGGTAGTTACTTTCCTACTTTGTTTCTATGGGTCCGACTTGGTTTTGTTTTCTGGTGTTTTTACATTCCACATATAAGTGATACCATGTGATATTTGTCTTTGTCTGTTTGGCTTTTTTCACCCAGCATAATTAATCCCTCGAGTTTCATCAACGTTTTTTAAAATGGCATGATTTCCTACTTTCTCAGGGCTAAATAATATCGCGTTGTGTGGATATACCAAACTTTCTTTTTCCACTCATCAGTTGATGGACACTTATGCTGTTTTCATATCTTGGCTACTGTGAATAATGCTGCAGTGAACATGGAAGTGTAGGTATCCTTCTGACATTCTATTTTCATTTCCTTTGTATATATACCCAGAAATGGAACTGTTGGCCCAAATGTTGGTTCTATTTTTTTTAACATTTGTTTATTTTTGAGCAAGAGAGAGAGAGACAGAGAGGGAGGGAGAGACAGAAGGGGAGCAGCAGAGAGAGAGGGAGAGGATCTCAGGTGGGCTCTGGGCTGACAGTAGCGAGCCTGATGCAGGGCTCCAATCCACGAACACGAACTGTGAGATCATGACCTGAGCCAAGGTCATTCGCTCAACCAACTGAGCCACGCACGTGCCCCTTTTGAAAAAAAAATGTTTTTAATTTTGTATTTATTTTTAGCCATTGGAATTTTGATTGGGATTGCATTGAATCTATAGATCGCTTGGGGTACTATGGAAATTTCAAAAATATTAACTCTTCTAATTTATAAGTATGAAGTATTTTTCCATTTATGTCTTTTAATTTTTTTGTTTGTGTCTTTTAAATTTCTTTTATCAATGTCTTATAGTTTTCAGTGTACAGGTCTTTTACCTCCTAGATTAAATTTATTCCTAAGTATTTGATTACATTTTCTGCGATTGTAAATAGGATTGTTTTCTTAATTTTTTTTCTGATAGTCTATTCTTAGTGTATAGAAATGCAACTGATAGTTGTATGATGATTTTTTATCTTGCAACTTTACTGAATATGTTTATTCTAATTTTTTTGGTGGGGTCTTTAGGGTTTTTTATATATAATATTATATCACCGGCAAGTTGGGACTGTTTTACTTCTTCATTTCCAGTTTGGATGCATTTTATTTCTTTTTCTTCCTCAAGTGCTCTGGCTATTAATTCTAATACTGTGATGAATAATCTTTTAATGCACTGTTTAATTCAGTTTGTTAATATTTTGTTAAGTATTTTTCATCCATGTTCATCAGGGATATTGGCATATAATTTTCTCTTCTTGCAATGTTCTTAAATCTGTTTTTTGTATCAAGGTAAAATGAATTTAAGGGCACCTTGGTGACTCAATCGGTTAAGCATCCGACTCTCGATTTCAGTTCCAGTCATGATCTCAAGGTTCATGAGATGGAGCCCTGTGTTGGCTCTACGCTGACATCATGGAACCTGTTTGGGATTCTCTCTCTGCCACTCTCTCTCCCCTTCTCCTGCTCCTACTCGCTGTTTCTTTTTCTCTCAAATAAACATTTTTTTAATCAGTTCACAAATCTTCCTTCCTCTTATATCTTTTGGAAGAGTTTAAGAATGGTTGGGCATGAATTCTTTTTTAAATATTTGGTAGAATTCACAGTGAAGTCATCCAGTCTTGTATTTTTGTCAGGAGTTTTTTGACTAGTGATTCAATCTCTTTACCACTATTGGGTCTTTCCTGGATTTCTATTTCTTCATGATTCAGTGTTTTTAGGATATATATTTAGGAACTTATCCATTTCTTCTAGGCCATAAAATTTGTTGACACATAATTGTTCACAGTAGTCCCATGATTCTTTGTATTTGTGTGGTATCAGTTGGAATGTCTCTTCTATTTTTATTTTCGTACATTTCAGTTTAATTTTTAGTTAAGACTCCCTAAAAGTTTGTCAATTTTATTCATCTTTTCAATAAAAATAGCTCTCAGTTTCACCCATCTTTTCTATTGTCTTTTTTAGTCACTATTCCATTTATTTCCATTCTGATTTTTTTGTCCATCCTGCTAACTTTCAGCTTATGTTGTTTTTCTTTTTGTAGTTTCTGGGGTGTAGTTATATTGTTTATTTGAGGTCTTTTCTTTTAATGTAGTTCATTGGTGTGAACTTCCCTTTTAGGACTGCTTTTGCTGCATTCCATATGTTTTGGTATGTTATATTTCTAATTTCTTTGTTACAAATATTTTTTGATTTCCCTATTGATTTCTTCAATGACTACCTGGTTGATCAGTAGCATGATATTTTATCTTCCCATTTTGTGAGTTTTCTAGTTTTGCTCTTACAATTAATTTTTAGTTTAATACATGTCATTGTGGTTGAAGAAGGTGCTCAATATGATTTCTATCTTTTTAAATTTATTAAACATGTTTTGTGGCCTAGCATGTAATATATCCAGAGAACACTCATGTGCACTTGAGAAGAATGTGTATTCTGTTGCTACTGGACAGAACTATCTGTAAATGTGTGTTAAGTGCATCTGGTATATTGAGTACTTTAAGCCAAATGTTGCTTACTGATTTTCTGTCTAGATGATCTTTCCATTGTTGAGAATAGGCTATTGAAGTCCCCTTTTTAAATACTGCTGTTGCTTTAACACTTCATGTGAAATAATATATGCTTTATATATTTACTTGCTCCATCTTGGGTGCATAAATATTTTTAAATGGTATATCTGCCTTTTTCATTATTTAATGACCTTTTGGCCTCTTATTTATACTCTTGTATGATAGAAGTATAGCTATTCCTTCTCTCTTTTAGTTTCCATTTATATGAAATAGGTTTTTCTATCCCTTCGTATTTTAGTTTGTGTGTTTCCTTAAAGCTGAAGTGTGAATCCTATGGCAGTATATAGTTGGCCTTGTTTTTTTAACCATTCAGCCACTCAATGACTTTTGATTGGATAATGTAGTCCTTTTACATTTAAATTATTTAGTTATAGGTATGGACTTACTATTACCATTTGTTGACTGTTTACTTGCTGTTTTGTAATTCCTTTGTTCTTTCCTTTTTTTCTTTCTTTCCTTGTGATCTGATGATTTTCTGGTATGCTACATTACTTTTCTCTTTATAATCAGTGTATCTACTATATGTTTTTGCTTTATAGTTATCATCAAGCTTACATAAGGCATCTTATATTTATAAAAATACTTTAAACTATCATGCTACTGGAAGTCAAAATAAAGCTGGAGTAGCCATACTTATATCAGACAAACTAGACTTTAAATTAAAGGCTGTAACAAGAGATGAAGAAGGGCATTATATAATAATTACAGGGTCTATCCATCAAGAAGAGCTAACAATTATAAATGTCTATGCGCCGAATACGGGAGCCCCCAAATATATAAAACAATGAATCACAAACATAAGCACCTTATTGATAAGAATGTGGTAATTGCAAGGGACTTTAATACTGCACTTACAACAATGGATAGATCATCTAGACACAGGATCAATAAAGAAACCAGGGCCCTGAATGATACATTGGATCAGATGGACTTGACAGATATATTTAGAACTCTGCATCCCAAAGCAACAGAATATACTTTCTTCTTGAGTGCACATGGAACATTCTCCAAGATAGATCATATACTGGGTCACAAAACAGCCCTTCATAAGTTTACAAGAATTGAGATCATACCATACATACTTTCAGACCACAATGCTATGAAACTTGAAATCAACCACAGGAAAAAGTCTGAAAAACCTCCAAGAGCATGAAGGTTAAAGAACACCCTACTAAAGAATGAGTGGGTCAACCAGGCAATTACAGAAGAAATTAAAAAATATATGGGAACAAATGTAAATGAAAATACAACAATCCAAATGCTTTGGGATGCAGCGAAGGCAGTCCTGAGAGGAAAAGACATTGCAATCCAGGCCTATCTCAAGAAACAAGAAAAATCCCAAATACAAAATCTAACAGCACACCTAAAGGAAATAGAAGCAGAACAGCAAAGACACCCCAAACCCAGCAGGAGAAATAAAAAAGATCAGAGCAGAAATAAACAATATAGAATCTAAAAAAACTGTAGAGCAGATCAATGAAACCAAGAGTTGGCTTTTTGGAAAAATAAACAAAATTGATACCTATAGCCAGGCTTCTCAAAAAGAAAAGAAGGATGACCCAAATAGATAAAATCATGAATGAAAATGGAATTATTACAACCATCCCTGAGAAATACAAGCAATTATCAGGGAATACTATGAAAAATTATATGCCAACAAACTGGACAACCTGGAAGAAATGGACAAATTCCTAAGCACCCACATACTTCCAAAACTCAAACAGGAAGAAATAGAAAACTTGAACAGACCCATAACCAGCGAGGAAATTGAATCAGTTATCAAAAATCTCCCAACAAATAAGAGTCCAGGACCAGATGGGTTCCCTGGAGAATTCTACCAGACATTTAACACAGAAATAATACCTATCCTTCTCAAGCTGTTCCAAAAAATAGAAAGGGAAGGAAAACTTCCAGATTCATTCTATGAAGCCAGCATTACTTTGATTCCTAAACCAGACAGAGACCCAGCAAAAAAAGAGAACGACAGGCCAATATCCCTGATGAATATGGATGTAAAAATTCTCAACAAGATAATAGCAAATCGAATTCAACACCATATAAAAAGAATTATACACCATGATCAAGTGGGATTAATTCCTGGGCTGCAGGGTTGATTCAACATTTGCAAATCAATCAATGTGATACATCACATTAATAAAAGAAAAGAAAAGAACCATATGATCCTGTCAATCGATGCAGAAAAAGGATTTGACAAAATTCAGCATTCTTTTGTAATAAAAACCTTCGAAGAAAGTCGGGATAGAAGGAACATACTTAAACATCATAAAAGCCATTTATGAAAAGCCCACAGCTAAGATCATCCTCAATGGGGGAAACCTGAGAGCTTTCCCCCTGAGATCAGGAACACGACAGGGATGTCCACTCTCACCGCTATTGTTTAACATAGTGTTGGAAGTGCTAGCATCAGCAATCAGACAACAAAAGGAAATCAAAGGCATCAAAATTGGCAAAGATGAAGTCAAGCTTTCACTTTTTGCAGATGACATGATATTATACATGGAAAATCCGATAGACTCCACCAAAAGGCTTCTAGAACTGATACAAGAATTCAGCAAAGTTGCAGGATACAAAATCAATGTATGGAAATCAGTTGCATTCTTATACACTAACAATGAAGCAACAGAAAGACAAATAAAGAAACTGATCCCATTCACAACTGCACCAAGAAGCATAAAATACCTAGGAATAAACCTAACCAAAGATGTAAAAGATCTGTATGCTGAAAACTATAGAAAGCTTATGAAGGAAATTGAAGAAGATACAAAGAAATGGTAAAACGTTCCAGGCTCATGAATTGAAAGAATAAATGTTGTCAAAATATCAATACTACCCAAAGCAATCTACACAATCAATGCAATCCCAATCAAAATTACACCAGCATTCTTCTCAAAGCTAGGACAAGCAATCCTAAAATTTGTATGGAGCCACAAAAGGCCCATAATAGCCAAAGTAATTTTGAAGAAGAAGACCAAAGCAGGAGGCATCACAATCCCAGACTTTTAGCCTCTACTACAAAGCTGTAATCATCAAGACAGCATGGTTTGGCAAAAAAACAGACACATAGACCAATGGACTAGAATAGAAACCCCAGAACTAGACCCACAAACATATGACCAACTAATCTTTGACAAAGCAGGAAAGAATATCCAATGGGGAAAAAGGCAATCTCTTTAACAAATGGTGCTGGGATAACTGGACAGCAACATGCAAAAGAATGAAACTAGACCACTTGCTTACACCATTCACAAAAATAAACTCAAAATGGGTAAAGGACCTGAATGTGAGACAGGAAACCATCAAAACCCTAGAGTTTCTACAGAGCAGGAAACAACCTCTCTGACCTCAGCCATAGCAATTTCTTACTTGACACATCCCCAAAGGCAAGGGAGTTAAAAGCAAAAATGAACTATTGGGACCTCATGAAGATAAAAATCTTCTGCACTGCCAAGGAAACGATCAACAAAACTAAAAGGCAACCAACAGAATGGGAAAAGATATTTGCAAATGACATATCAGACAAAGGGCTAGTATCCAAAATGTATAAAGAACTAACCAAACCCCACACCCCAAAAAACAAATAATCCAGTGAAGAAATGGGCAAAAAAACATGAGTAGACACTTTTCTAAAGAAGACATCCCGATGGCCAACAGGCACATGAAAAGATGCTCAACGTTGCTCCTCATCAGGGAAATACAAATCAAAACCACACTCAGATACCACCTCATGCCAGTCAGAGTGGCCAAAATGAACAAATCAGGAGACTATAGATACTGGAGAGGATCTGCAGAAACGGGAACCCTCTTGCACTGTTGGTGAGAATGCAAACTGGTGCAATCACTCTGGAAAACAGTGTGGAGGTTCCTCAAAAAATTGAAAATAGATCTACCCTATGACCCAGCAATAGCACTGCTAGGAATTTATGCAAGTAAATACAGGAGTGCTGATGCATAGGGGCACTTGTACCCCAATGTTTATAGCAGCACTCTCAACAATAGCCAAATTATGGAAAGAGCCTAAACGTCCATCAACTGATGAATGGATAAAGAAATTGTGGTTTATATACACAGTGGAATACTACATGGCACTGAGAAAGAATGAAATCTGGCCTTCTGTAGCAACGTGGATGGAACTGGAGAGTGTTATGCTAAGTGAAATAAGTCATACAGAGAAATACAGATACCATATGTTTTCACTCCTATGTGGATCCTCAGAAACTTAACCTAAGACCATGGGGGAGGGGAAGGAAAAAAAAAAACAAAAAGAGGTTAGAGAGGGAGGGAGCCAAACCATAAGAGACTCTTAAAAACTGAGAACAAACTGAGGGTTAATGGGGTGTGGGAGGGAGTGGAGGGTGGGTGATAGGCATTGAGGAGGGCACCTGTTGGGATGAACACTGGGTGTTGTATGGAAACCAATTTGACAATAAATTTCATATTTAAAAAATATGTATTTTAAAATGATGAGAACTTAATTTTGAACACATACTAATGTACATTTTTACTCTCCCCCCCATTTTGTTTTTAATGTCACAGTATACATACTTTAACCTTCTGTATGTACTGACAAATTATTGTAGTTATAGTTATTTTTAATACTTTTCACTTTTAACCTTCATACTAGATTTATAAGTTATTTACCCACCGTTATTATGACATTAGAATATATATTTTTACTCTTGTATGCTTTCCTATGACTAATTAGTATCCTTTTGTTTCAGGTTGAGGAATTACCTTTAACATTTCTTGTAAGGCTGGTCTAGTGGTGATGAACATCTTCAGTTTTGTCTGGGAAACTCCTTATTTCTCTTACAGTTCTGAAGAACGTCTTTATTGGGTAAAGTATTCTTGCTTGGCAGGTTTTTTTTCTTTCATTCTTTCAGCACTGTGAATACAACCTGCCACTCCCTCTGGCCTGCAGTTTCTGCTGGAAAATCTGGGGATAGACTTATGAGGGCTCCGTTGTGGATAGCAAGTTGTTTTTTTCTTGCAGCTCTTAAGATTGCCTCCTCATCCTAACTTTTGACAGCTTAAATGATAATGTGTTTTGGTGTGGGTCCAGTTGGATTCATCATATTTGGAATAGTCTGGGCTTCCTGGATCTGGCAGTCTATTTCTTTTCCCAGGTGAGGAAATTTCAGCCTTTATATCTTTGAATAAACTTTCTGTCCCTTTCTCTTCTCTTCTTCTGGGAGTTCTATAATGTGTATATTGATCTGCTTGATGTATCCTTTAAGTTCCTCAAGCTATCTTCACTCTATTAAATTGTCTTTTATTGTTGTTTCTGTAATTGGGTGAATTCCACTTTCCTGAATTTGAATTTGTTGATCTTTTCTTCCACCAGTTCTAGTTCTTTGTTGAACCCCTCTATTGAATTTTTCATTTCAGTTATTATATTCTTTAGCTTTGTGATTTCAGTATGGTCCTTTCCTATATTTTCTATTTCTTTGTTGAAATTCCTGCTTTGTTGTTAATGTATTGTTCTCCTGACCTCAAAAAGCATCTTCATGACCATTATTTTGAACTGTTTATCAGGTAAATCATTTCTCTCCACTTCATTAAGATCTGTTTCTGTAATTTGATCTTGTTCTTTTGTTTGGAACATATTTCTGTTTCCTCATTTTCCTTGATTCTCTGTGTTTGTTTCTGTGCATTAGATAAAAACCATCTCTTCCACTCTTGGCGCTTGTGTTGCAAACTTTTGTGCTTGTCCCAGCTGCCTTCTTTTCTTTTAGTGTCTCCCAATAATTGAGGATGTGCCAAGACCATCAGTATCCTAGAGAGGAGGATCACATTCAGCACCTACATGGAACCTGGTTGGATGGATGCCAGATCTCCAGACAGCATCTGTAAAAGTATGCACTTAGGGTTCTTCCAAGGAGAAATTGGGAGAAGCGCTTTTTTTGTATGCTCTCTCTGTGTTGGACCCAGGTGTATAGCTGTGGCAAGGGGGCTGCTTCTTTGTTTGCTACAGTCCTATGTTATACATGAATTCAAGCCCCCTTGGCTATCAAAAAAAACAGGCACTCCAGGAGCTTGGGCCCTGGTTGGCAGGCCTAAATGATGGGGCACCAGACATATACATAAGCTCCTTCACAAGAGTTACTGGTGATTTCTGGAGAGCTTTGGTGAGAAGGTGGAGGTGGTGTCTGCTGGCTTCCCAGGTCTCCAGGGTGGATCACAGTCAGACCCTTGATACTGAGAAGCCTGATCCTCAGGCAGTAGCTTTTAAAGTATGCAAATAAGTCTCTACTAGGATAAGACTGGGAACTAGAGGTTTTTTGTCTGCTCGCTCTGTGCTAGACCTGGGGGAGTAGTTCTCAGGAGCCCTTTAACACTACTTCTGTGTTTGCTATCATCTTGTGATTCTCACTGACATAAACCCCGTTGGCTTTCAGAGCTGGGTGCTCTGGGTAGCCCATTCTCAGTCTTAAAGTTGGCATACTGGATGTTAGTCTAAACACTTCAATCCTCAAGGAAAAGCTGGGAGTTAGGAGTTCTCTCCAGATTGTATGGCTCCATGCTGGGGGTAAGGTTTATGACAAGAGTTGCTCAGCCATTCCTAGGCATTTCAAAGTGGGTTATGTGAGTATATTCTCATTTGCCTGAAATGTAGGAGTTGCTCAGCTAGTTTCTATATTTCTTTCAAATATAGTTGCCATGTGAATAGCTGTAGATTCAACTTGTCTAAGGTAAGATGGGTTTTCAGAAGACTCCTATGTTACCAGCTTGGATCAGAACCTGTCTGTGGTATTTTGCTATGGCAGCCCAAATGGATTAAAACGATTTCCTCAAAATACTTAATATTGTGGACACGTCTATTGTCCACCAGATTACTTAGCAGTTTGGGGGGATGGAAAGAAAGGGGTTAGATAATATGTTTCATCTATTTTAGTGCCTGTTTACCTTATTTTTCATTCTGTGCTAAAACATTCAAGATTTTCTCAGTATGTGCCTACCTGCACAATATTTTTTTTCTCAAGTATACATACGGGTATGAAAATTCTCCTACTTCCTACCCTAAAACTATGTTTTAGTTCAGAATCAGTTCCTTCTCTTACACTTTTGCCTTCTTCATCAACTTAGTTTTCTCATTCTTTAGTTCTTACAAGTTTTATATCTAACTATTAGCATCTGTACCTATAGTTCAGGTTCCTTATCTATTTCCAGTTCTGCCTTTGGCTATTGTCAGATTTATTTTTAATGTTTGAATTATCTCATACGATTTCTTGGAAAATTTTTCCAATATGTCTTAAGTTTTATGAGTCGATTTTTTTATAGTTTCTATTCTGATAATCACTTATACTACATCATAATTATTTTAAATTGGTATCATATGTAGTATAAAAATTCTCAAGATTTCAATTGCAAACAGAAGTTAAGTATTTTCAAAAGATTTAGCTTGTACTTTGCAGAATGCTTTATGGAGATATATTTGTTCTAACTTTTCAAATTATTCCACACATATTTAACTGCTTAGTATATTCATATTCATATCTCTAATGCTATTTTTCTCTTTGCTTATTCTAAGGACATGAATATAATTGTCAGAATTATGAGTTGTTATGGGTTCTGTCGGTCTCTGAGCATTCTTATTAAAATATTTCAGCTCAGATGAAGAATGGAGATTTTATATCTTTAGTTATTTTAGTTTAATAAGTTATTGAGTGTGATAAAAACCACCGCTACAGAAATGAATAGATCTTCAGGGTAGGTGGGAAATAGACCTTACAGTCACAAGTTATCAAACTTTAAAGAGTCTACTTGAAAGGTACACTGATAACATATATTGAAAGGGTCAACTATGCATTTCAGAAGAGGTCAGATTTATATTTGAAAATAAAGGAAGTTACAGTATTTGTTCTTAAGTACAAAGAGGGTATAACATTGAAGATCTGTAAAGGCTTGAATCTTATTCATGGAAATAAGACATCAAGAATATCTTTGTCATTTGATAACTTTTAGTATAGGTGTCACTCTCTCCTATTGAGGAGCAAAGTGTCTTACCTTCCTTACTTAAAATTTAGGAGGACTCTCCATCCCTGCCAATTGTCAGAAAACATCTTGAAGAAGATCTTGGGTATGCTCTGATATAAACTAAAACCTGCCATTGTGTTAGGACAAAGAACAGTGTGCTTGCTGCACCTAAGTCCTTGGGTGACCACTTTCCTGCTTTCTTGAAATGCCATCTTTTTAACCAGCAACTTTATGTTTTGCAAACTTTTCTTCTCACTGTAAGTAACCTGTTACCTTGGCAGCACTAGGAGGTTTCTGTTATAACTCCATCAAATTTTCGACTTTGATAATAACAGCATGATGGTCATGAACGCAAAAACCTCTTTCCCAATGGTACCACTGTTGTCATGAAGATCCAAATACTATGAGAGCCCTTTTGTTTGAATTTGACCCTTTGCATACATACCATATACCTTCTTGCTTCCTGATCAAGTACCTGAGCCTACAACCCTTCTGCTTTAATGGGTTTCCTTCTACTTAACCTCATTTGCTATTCTTTCTTTTCTTTACATGTCAAATACAATGGGAGCATTCATTTTTACTTTAACCCATAATTCCTGCAGAATATATTGTAGAAAAGCCTTGATGTTTATTAATCAGTCAGGTTTACCTGGTTTCAGCAAGTGACTTTACTTTTTCAATATATTCCCTTTGGCTTTTAGGGGGAATTTTTAAAGAGGAAATAAGTTCAGATTTCCAGTTTTACTGACAAGCATAACAACTGTAATTATTATTATTATTAACATTATTATCACTGTCATCATTATTACTTGTTTCTTCCACCTCTAATGATTTGTATAATGTTTTATGATTATTACTTTTTCAGTAAATACAGAGCATCAGTTTTATTTCATACATCAAACATAAGTTTTGATAGCATATTTTCAGGTATATATTATATTTAATGTATATAATAAACATTCTCAATTTTATAGAATTCAGAGGTTTCCAAAATAAGCAATAAGACAGAATATATGTATTTCTTACTTTCCAATAAATTAAAAAAATATATATCAACTAAAAACAATATCCCAAGGAAGTTTCAGTGTACAAGTTAACCTAGAAAAGAATTGGCAAATATAACTTTTGTGAAAAACAAAATTTTAAAAAGCATAGATTTGTGTGAAGAAACAAAGGTTCTATTAACTGAAGCCTACAACTTTAGTTTTGTTCACTTGTTTTTTGTGATTTTTTTTTTGAGGGGGGTTAGTTTGAATAGTTCTTTTCTTTTTTTTTAAGTTTTTTATTTATTATTGAGAGACAGACAGAGACAGAGCATGAGCATGGGAGGGGCAGGGAGGGGGGGGGAGAGACAGAATCTGAAGCAGGCTGTAGGCTCTGAGCTGTCAGCACAGAGCCCGACACGGGACTCGAACTCACAGAGCATGAGATCATAACCTGAGCTGAAGTCGGACACTAAACCGACTGAGCCACCCAGTCGCCCCAAAGTAATAGTTCTAAAAGTAAACGAATTCTGAAAATGTCATCACCACACTTTGTTAGGGATATAGGTGAATATCATTTTCAATCACTACCTCTGAATCCATCTACAGCATCAAAAGGTAGGAAAAGTTTAGAATATTGCTCTCAATTACAATGTTCTTTACTTTTACAATACAGAGCAACTTCTTCTAACTTTTTAAATAATTCCAGCAAAGGTAACAGCAAATATAAAAATTCCATAGTGTAATTCCACAGAGAGATTTGAAGTGTTGACTTGGGAGTGACACTGAAGAGATGCAAAGAGTAGGGAGTAAAATATCCTTTGCATTTTCTATATTATACAGACAGATATAAAACTTTTTCAAGACATCTTGTCTCCTGGGTAATGCGTAGGCAAAGCATTTTCTTATATTGTCTATTCATTTTATGCCTCCCATTCCATTTCACATATTTTTTGAACATAAATTTTCTGAAAACTGTTGACTCAGCTAAGATTCATTGATATAGAACTATTTCCATCCATAATTATCTATTAAAATACCATTCTACCTTTTATTGGGTTTTCTAATCAGAAGACAAATTTGAGTAGCAAGTTAATGTATAAGGGATCTGGAATTTTAATGAAAACATACCTTCAATATCCCCTATGGGCAGTTTGCTGACGAGATTACTATGCAAGTTTGACCTTTTCTCTCAAATTTCTGATACAGCGTGCCTGATCTAAGGTCAGGTATACTGGCGTGTAAAATAACATATGGGGGAAAAATGATCCTCTACTATCTGTTTATGGAGGACATCTTAAAGTGATATAGATATGTCTCTGGTACAGTCAGACCTTGAAGTCTGGCAAATTTCCTTGTCAGTATTTGGCCATTTTATTCTGCGAACAGTTGGCAATGAAGAAAAGAGTGTCTTTTGTGTTTTTTTTTGTTTTTTATTAACAATATTTAGGTAGCTAAAAGTTTCCTTCTGTTTGAAGGTTCTGATTAATATCTATTAATAATAGTTTTGCTTTATCAAACAATGTTGAACATTAGTTTCCATTGTTATTAGTCTAGCCAACTTTTTTTGTTAAGCAGAAGATTCTCTAGCTGCTCTTAACAGGTGCAGACATAAATTAATTCATCCTCATGAAGAGGCACTCTTTAACCATATGCTCACAATAAAGTTAGCCAATATGTTTTCTGTAAGGTTGGGAGACTTGAAGAAGGAATAACAATGAAAAAGACTTACTATTCAGTTTCTTTGGAAGAGAGGTCGCTGCTGATCTCCTTTGTGCAAACTTTGCCTAAAATCTGCATAATGAATATATGTATATGTGTGTGTACATATATATATGTATACATATTTATTATTATTATTAATATTATTATCACTGTCATTATTATTGTTTCTCCCACCTCTAAAGAGGACACACACGCGTGCACACACACACACACACACACACACTTCCTTCTATCCCTTCTGTGGACAGTTACACTGTCAAGAGAATGCACATCCAAAAAAGGGTACATCTGAGTTGTTACTTTACTTTGCAGTTGCAGCTGTTTTAGCTCAGTTAGTCTTCCTGTCTTTATCAAGATGCTTTTTAAATCACATTTCCTTAGGGATAACTGGATCTGCCATCCTTGGTTATCAACTTTTCATCCCATCTGTTACAGTTCCTATTATAGTTGCAGTAAAATACCACAAACAGGCTGGCTAAAATGTATAGAACTGAAAATGTTTGGCTTTGTGACCGAGCATTTAAACTTTACCTAATTTCAAGGCATAGAGAGGTATGATATGATTTCCTATAGTTAATTTTCAATGCCAGTCTCCTTTACAATTCTCCTGCCTCCGTTGTGATCTAGGCTGTTCGGTTGTTTGACATACAATGAAATAAACTTGGCCTGGGAATGAGAAAGTGCCTATTTTAATCTCACCTGCCCTTTTTAAAATACACATTGGGCAAGTCACTCATCTCTCTTCAGCATGAATTACAAAATTAGAAGTATCAAGGTATAATAAAACCAACACTAACCTTGGGATCACAGAATACGGTTTGAGGTGACATTCTCCACTTTAAACTTCTGCACTATAATTCCTCGGGTAGTTTGATTGAGTACCCAAACTTCTTCATTTTCCTTTGTTACATGGGGATAATAAAAATCTTCCTGAAAAGGTGAGGGGAGGGTAACATATGTTAACCTTTATGTCATGCAGCATAGCACAGAGCTTTGTACTAGTAGGATATTCAGTTAAAGTTAGCGAGATTTATAAGGAGAACTAGAAGATCAGGAGCCTTTAGCTCTAAAGTTTTATCTAATGTCTAAGATTTTCCTGTATGAACTTGGCAGAACCGGTAAAGATTACAATTTTTCCTTACTCTTTCTCACTTAAAGATTCATTTTGTAATATATTGTTCTATTTCCTTTGTATATAACACAAGAAATACTGATTAAATTTCATACACAGCTGGGAAGAAACATGCTTATAAAACATACTAATGATACTGAGTGAGGGAAATTAATCTAAGGCCTCCCCCATTTCAGCTATCTCCAGAATAATCTGAGTAAATGTTATGAAACCTGTGGGTAGTAGAACTTTAGTTATGGAGTGAAATCTAGCATTTCACTGGAAATAATTTCACTTTGGATTTTCTTTTTTTATCCTTAAAAGAGATATGCTCTTAATTCACATTCTTTTTGTCTACGTCTTAAAATATTTGATACTAGCTTTTTAGGAAAATGCTTTTGATTTGAAAACTGATTCAGGTAACTTTTGTTTAAAAACAGGTACATTCTCTCTGTTTTGATCATACATAAATTCAAAAGGGGTGTACTATGCAACTGAGCTGAAGTATATGATTACATATTACTGAACAATAAAGACAGGCAATCAGTACTATTTTTTTACATTTTCTGATTAAAATATAATAAATGCAACCCAGAAAAATATTAAGATGTAAATACTGAATATCATTTTAAACCCTTTAATCAGATATTTTGATGTATCTCTTTTGTTTTAGTTTAAAAATGTAAATATAGGGGGGTGCCTGGGTGGCTCAGTCAGTTAAGTGTCCAACTTCGGCTAAGGTCATGATCTCGCAGTCCGTGGGTTCGAGCCCTGCATCCGGCTCTGTGCTGACAGCTCAGAGCCTGGAGCCTGTTTTAGATTCTGTGTCTCCCTCTCTCTCTGACCCTCCCCTGTTCATGCTCTCTGTGTCTCAAAAATAAATGTTAAAAAAAATTTTTAAATATAAATATAGGAATACAGCAAATCCTTAGGTACTCACTACCAAAAATGAGTAAATTTTAAAAATCACATTGGCCTCAAATTTTTAAATGATAAGGCATTATACTGCAGTACATGAACTATGTAATCATAATGACAACCCCATGAAGTAGATAACGCTAGTATTTCCTCTAAATGGGTTGAAAACCTTAGTCTTAGAGTGCTGAAATAAGTGTGTTGGTCCAATGCTTCCTCAGTCCTCCATATACAGAGAACCAGAAGTAAAAACCAGGGCCTCTTCATATGGTTGCTATAGCTGGTAATGGAAAACAGGTAAATATCTAAATCTGGAAAAAATCATGGAAAGTTTTTTTTCCATGAGGGTAAAAGTCCATTTTTTCCACCTTCAGTAGCTCTTCAAAGAAAGGAAATAAAAACTAAAGATATAGGAGCAAAGATATAAAGGAAAAGCAGAAAGACTATATTACCCAGGAATAACTTTGATAATAAATTAATTAACAGAGCTAATGGCAAAACTATAAATTAAGATTTACTAGAAAATTGGTATATGTGTGAAAAGTGGCAAAAGTGGAACACAAAAAGAATTTTTGCCTTACTTGTTTATAACACCATTTATACCTTTTTTGTTAATGATGTTTTAGTATGGTCAAACCACTCTGCCCCCAAAAAAGAAAATTTCTTATTTATTCTCTAATAAAAGCACAAATGGGAACAGATTTCAAGTAATAACAAGTACAGTTGTGAAAAACAAACTGCTTCTGAGAACAGTTCAAAGAAAGATTGTATCCTCTAGAGTATTTCCCACCAAGATGGAATGAGTTCTGTTTTAAGAGACTCCGTAAAAATTCAAGGGGAAGATCATAGTTCAGGTCTACCATTCACAGCTGAAATTCTCCATTCTCTACTCATATTAACTCAGGTGATAGAAAGATAAGATTCTACAATACCTATTCACTGTGGTGAGGCTCACAAGGAGGTCAAGAGATAAAATCCATTTACTCCATAGCAGAATAAATTCAAGTTTGTGATATAATTAAACACACTAACCACAGTGAGATGGCAAGAAAACACCATGGGGCTATGTAAAATACAAAAGCCAAGCATGTCTATACCAAAGGCATAAAGAGAGAGAGCTACAAATACAGAGGAAAAAATAAGAAACCTAAAATCCAATTTAGATAAAAATAATACAAGAAACAGTTTTAAAATGAGATATATAGCAGATGAAAATATAGACTTTCAGGCAGAAAAAAAAAAACCACAAGATTTTTGCCTACAGAAATGAAAATTCCAGCTAAAATATAAGGCAGATTTCTTGTTTCCACATTTTTTTTTTTTAATTTTTTTTTCTATGTTTATTTATTTTTGGGACAGAGAGAGACAGAGCATGAACGGGGGACGGGCAGAGAGAGAGGGAGACACAGAATCAGAAACAGGCTCCAGGCTCTGAGCCATCAGCCCAGAGCCTGATGCGGGGCTCAAACTCACGGACTGCAATATCGTGACCTAGCTGAAGTCGGACGCTTAACCGACTGCGCCACCCAGGCGCCCCTTGTTTCCACATTTTAAAGAATGAATGGAAACAATGAATTATCATCTATTTCTGAAAAGCCAAAATCATGGCAAACAAATGTCTAAATAAAGAGAAAAATTAGCCAAAGGTGGAAAAGATAAACCTTTCTTATTGGTGAATAAAAGAAGACTAAAGATATTAGCACATCTTTTTTTTTTTTCAATGTTTATTTACTTTTGAGAGAGAGACAGACAGACAGAGTGTGAGCAGGGGAGGGGCAGAGAGAGAGGGAGACACAGAATCCAAACCAGGCTCCAGACTCTGAGCTGTCAGCACAGAGCCTGACATGGGGCTCGAACTGAACATCTCTTAAACACAACCAGAATGAGAGCTGAAAGGAATTAAAAAAAAAAAGATGTATTGTTATAAGTTAAAATATGATTTCCATTATTGAAATCAATAAACTGCTGAAAATTAAATTCAGAAAAGTCTGAAAGTAAGGAACAGAAGAGTAAGAGATAAAAATCTTAAATAAAAGAGAGAAGATGTAAAGAAACATAATACAAAGTCTAATAATAAACTATTAGGTGTTCTAGAAAGAGACTGCAGAGAAAACAAAGGGGAGGAAATTATTAAAGAGATAAATCAAACAAATGTGCCAGAGATGATGGGATACATATACATGAAAGAAAGAAAGAGAGAAAGAAGGAAAGAGAAAGGAAGGAAGAGAGAGAGAAAGAGAAAGAGCAACTTTGTAATAACAAAAATAGTAAGGTTAAAGAGAAAATCATAAAAGTACATAAAGAAAAAAATAACATGAAAGGAAAATCTGATCGATATCAGACTTTTCATTAGTAATGCTGGATCCAAGAAAAAAGCAAGGTCTGAAAAGGTCTGAGTGACAGAGATCCTTTTAGTTCATTAATGGAAGATGGTCTCCCCAAAGTAGACGTGAAAATGTATATCTAAAGATTTAAACAAAAATGAAGAAGGTGGACTCAAGAAAGATCAGACTATTGCTGACATTTTACAAATTTCTAAATTGTGCAAGATTTGATTTCAGAGAGAAAGAAATTTTGTAAGTATTACAAAATTTGCCTAGTATAAGAAAATTTTAATGTCGCAATTAACATCTTGAAGAATATGTTCATTAGTGGGACTTTGGAGAATTTGCATATACTGCCTGAAAATACAAACTTTATCTTTTTTTTCTCTTTTTTTCTCCTCAACACCACGTCTAGGCTAGGAGCATTGTTTGTGTATACTATACAAAGTATTGACTCTCATGGCATAACTATGCTTTGAGGATGATGCTATTGTATAAGTTTTAGTAGAGCATCAATGGCTGTAATATTTACATGTCACAGCATAAGACAGTCACATATTTGATGCTAAGAATTTGCTTATAAGTTGAGGTTCTGTGGGACTAACAATGTGTTGATATTCTAGAACTTGATAAGTCATGATCTCTAGGATGCTTTGGTTTAGAGAAATAAATATGCTAAAAAAGTTCCATTAGTTCCCTTTGTTGAAAGATCCAGATAAGGACCTTTCAGGAAACATAATGAGAGAGAGAAGGAAAAAGCAAGAGAAAGAGAGAAGGAAAAAGCAAGAACAAGGGAAGTTGTTTGTTTGTTTTTTTAATACAAAATAATTTCTCTTTGAGAAAATGAATGACAGATTTACTTGAAGAAAGGGCTATTTTCTGTGGGATTCAAGAGACTTCCTTTATAAAGGATGATAGCAAATTTGGGGAATTTTTCTCACTGATACTGTAGTAAATCCACATACAGCATGCCATGTTAATGTGTTTTGTAGGTATGGTTGGAAATTGAAAAAAAGAATAAAGTGACTGGCTTATTGACCTAGTGTATAGATGCCTTAAAAGTGAATTGAAGTAATATCGAATCTTGATGCATCTCAGAGGTTTCTGAGGAAAATCAAAGAGATTCCAAAATGTCCTTGAGAGACTCAATTTCCCATTGAATTGACACCAGGTGGATTTATTGGAAGATGTACCATGAAATCATCGGCAGAAGCAAGAGATTACAGAAATATCTCTGGTAGACTCTGGGCCTGACCACACATTGCATTAGAGAAGAAAAGAAAATCAATTCACGTTCTTTCTCTTGTCTTTGTTCACCTTCATAAAAATACTGAAATGTCTAACCTTTCTTCAGTGCTATTTCTTGGTGACATCACATAGATCAGTGGCCACAGGGGCATAGGATTTAGGGTTCTGTATTCCAAATTTCTTGCAAATTCTTTCCAGGACAAAGACATAAATTATAAAGAGTTTATTTACCCAGTACAGAAACTACAAATTGGTAAGTCAACCCTCATTAAGAATTAGCTACAGCAGGAATTCTCCCTGCTTCACAACAATGAATGCTTTAGTTGATGATACATCATTCACAGTCTAGGGAAATCAGCTCCCTTTAAATTGCTTCTTTGTGTACCTCTTAGCACCTTTTCTCTGCTGCTTGATGTTGTTATTGGAGTTCTGCTAAAGTTCCATTCTTTATTTCTCAAGTGAGCATGACCATTATAGGAAGTGTACTCTAGGCTTTTCTCACCTGTTACAAGTCTTGCTGAAATTATTCCAAGGTTTGAGAATGTAAAGGTCACCTTTCTCTAGTCTATAGACAGGCTGTAATGATTGACAATAGAATCTTCGATATTTTGCTTCATTTGTTATCCTTACTTGGATACTAAAGCTAATATTTATTAAATTCACTCTCAGCCAATAATTGAATATTTTAAGGCACTGAAGTCAATTTCTAAAACTGAGCATAATGTATTAGGAAAAAAATCTCTGACCTGGAATATGAATATGAGTTCTTTATTCTATCTACCATTAAGTAGAATTTAGGAAAGTTTGGAGCTCTTTCTGGGCCTCAGTTTCCTCATCTATAAAACAAATGTGGTCAGTCAGATAATTTGCAAGAATACTTACAACTGCAATATAATGCAAATCTATACTGAAATTTCCCAAGATTGTTCAATGGAGTATGCAATCAAAAATGGCTCATTATATGGGGCTCCTGGGTGGCTCAGTTGGTTAAGTGTCTGACATTAGCTCAGATCATGATCTCATGGCTAGCCAGTTCGAGCCCTGCATGGGGCTCTGTGCTGACAGCTAAGAGCCTGGAGCCTGCTTTGGATTCTGTGTCTCCCTCTCTCTTTCTCTCTCTGCCCCTGCCCAACTCATGCTCTGCCTCTGTCTCTGTCTCTGTCTCTCTCAAAAATAAATAAAAGCATTAAAAGACATTTTTTAAATGGCTTATTATCAAATAGTCTGAGATACACAGAAATTCCATCTGCTCCTCTTGGAGACTCAAGTTGTACCCTAGCTATGAAAATTTTTGAAAAGTATGACAGAAGTGAATCTGTCTTCCTTTAATTTCTCATTTCCCAAGACTAATTTAATTATGTGTAATTCCCATTATCATCAACAAAACACACTCAAGAAACCATAAATCACACATGACAAATCCTCCCCAGGTATTTCCCATTCCTTGATTCTGCCAAAAAGCTAACATGTATTTTTATTAAATACCTACACAAATTCCCTTGACAGTTGAAAAATTCCCTTCAATTGTCATAATAAAGCAGCACATGTTTTAGAGGAATGGAGAAGAAAGTCACTTTATTTCTCCAAACAGCAGGTGTTCATCAAGGACTTCAACATAAAAAAAATGATGAATAAAGGTATGACAAAGGATGCTTTTGACAGACATAACTATTTGACTGTTCATATTGGGTTAAACACAACCCTTCCCACTAACATTATTAAGTTTCTGCCTATAAAAAATTTGGATAACAAATGTAAGAATATAGAATCTAATTTCTAGTTGGTTGTTTTCAGAAGCAGTATCACCTTATAATTCATATGACCTTCTACAATGTCTGAATCAAAGAGTACTCTAAAGAAAGATCTAGGGTTTGCAACACATTCATATTAAACTAATACTTCTGCTTGCTGACTTAACTCCTCTTCTGGCTACACTGTAGAGTCTGACCTCTGTCCTAATGAAGATAGTTTATGGTTTTAATGTTGCAAAATTCTAAGATTAGACTGGGTTCAGAATTATTGGGCAGTAATGAAAGAAATGTAAAGCTAAGGTAAATGTTCCAAAATCCATAAGTATCTTAGCTGAGTAATTACTAATTTTTTCTTTGTCAAAATAATTATAGGAAACAGTGTGGTTTGCATATTCCTCTGGTATTACTTTGAAAATTAGCCTATAATCTCAAAATAGTCCTTTAAAAATACAATAACAAAGTAAAGTTCTCAGACATATGTGTCACAAAAAAAAAGGTAGAGAAAGTTTCTCCAAAAATGAGAAATTTCTCACCTTTTGTTTTACAAAGTAATCTGTGTACAGATCCAGCTACCTATGATTTTGGTATCCTGGGAGAATTACCATCAAAATCTGAGTTTGCACTGCATGTAAAAAGACATTAGCAGAATCTCCATTTGGGGGGTAAAGAGTGGTTAGAACACAAATTTGTAATATTTTGGGGGAAAGGCAAAGAACATTGTACGTCTCCATAATCATCAATGGGAGTCTCTACCCCTACAACCAGTTCTTCCCCATCTCACCTCCACTATCTTGGCACTCTATGCATCCCATACCTATAAGTAAGAGGCATAACTCTGACTATAGGAAGATTTCTTACCATCTGGGGTGATGGAGGCTTGAAATAAAAATTCATTTGATTCATAGAAAATAAAGAATGTGATATATCTTGAAAACCCAAGTTTGCAAATCAAAATACATGCCCACCAAAGTTTTTCTTCCTATCTCTACTAAATATGTGTTTTATATCTAATATTTAAATAGGGGTTTTGTTTTTGTTTTTGTTTTGTTTTCTTTTGTTTTACTTTGTTCATTGCACTGGGTATATCAGGGTTGATGATATTTATCTCTTACCAGTTACTTGCCAAGAAAGATTGACAAGAACTGACATCCCCAAGACAGCCTATATTTGAAACTGAGCTGAGGAACTTGAAAATCTTGAAGATATTTTCTTTTGATGAAAATAGCTTCTTTTGATGAGAATACATAGTATAACAGGATACAGGAGGCAGAGTTTTTGTATATATATGTATACGTAGGAAAAAAAAAGTGTGTAGATAGATGCTCCCAGTCAGGAGGAGAATGTGGTATTAGTGTAATATTTGTCAAGCAATGGGTCTGATGTGATTCATCCTCTTCCACTATCATAATTTAAGGAGCCAGTAATCATACAGAGATGCTGCTGCTCAACCACATGAAGAAGAGATTTGGCTCAAGCTGGCCAATCAGAATACCTGCAGCCACGCCTAATGATTACTTCAAAGATAGTCAAAGCAAAGCAGGGGCAAGCAGAGTGTTCTTGTGATCTTCCATGGATCACTGGCAGAGCTTGAGTATCCCATTTTTTTAAATTATTTTTTATTATAAGAGATAAAGTACTAGTTATGATTATATTTCTTATATAGAAGAGCCCTTCTAGGAATGAAGTTGATTTTCTATGGAAGAACAAATCAAGAGCAGAGAGAAAGACCCGGGGGTAGATGAGTCCTCAAAGTCCAAATCCAGCCATATTTTAAATTAGCATTCCATGTCCTTCCAAATGTCAAAATCCAATAAATCTTACCTCCTTCTAAATAATGTATTTGAGGGGTCCCTGCGTGACTCAGTCAATTGAGCATCCAACTCTTGATTTTGGATCAGGCCATGATCCCAGTGTCAAGGTATTGAGCCCCACACTGAGCCTGGAGGCTGCTTGAGATTCTCTCTCTGTCTCTCTGCCTCTCTGCCTCTCTGCCCCTCTGTCTCTGTCTCTCTCTCTCTCTCTGTCTCTCTTGCTCTATCTCTCTCTGTCTCTCTCCCCCCTCAGCCCCTCTCCCCTATTCACTCTCTATTTAAAATTTTAAATATGTTTTTAAATGTATTTGAAAACTGATTCAAGTTAGATTTTTATCATTTAAAATCTGAAACATGGGGTGCCTGGGTGGCTCAGTTGGTTAAGCATCTGACTTCAACTCAGGTCATGATCTCAGTGTTTGTGAGTTCAAACCCTGTGTCAGGCTCTGTGCCAACAGCTCAGAGCCTGGAACATGCTTCAGTTTCTGTGTCTCCCTCTCTCACCCTCCCTGCTCATGTGCTGTCTCTCTCTCTCTCAAAAATAAATAAACATTAAAAAAATTTAATCTGAAATACACATTAAAAATGGGCTCAGAATGTGTAAGTATCCTCTACATGTTAGCCCAGTAAAAAAATTAAATTAGCTTCACATTCAAAACTCCCTATTCCTTTCCTATCTACCAGTACATTAAGACTAAAATGAAATGAACTTCAGATGATGCATTTAAAAATGACTCATGGTAAACAGTTTGGTCTCAGAATTATTGAGCTTCATTTTCACTACACTTTTTTTTTGCATTTTTGTCATTAAATAGTTTATCACTTATCTAACTTATTATATCTGTTAATATTTGATTGTTATCTGTTTACTCATCTTCCTACAAATAACTATGGTCACATTGCTATGAGCATGGGCCCTGGGATGATCAATTCAATTAATGCTCATAAAAATATTTTCAAAACTATACAGCATCGCATATACAATAAATTTAATATTAAACTACTTTGAAAATTATTGTTTGAAACATTATTGATGAAGTTGAAAGAGTTTTTTAACAGACTTTTTTTTTTAAACTTTTCTTCTGCTGGCAGTTACTTCCAGTAAACATGTTGTCAAGACATTCAGAAAAGCAAAGAATGCAAAGGTCTCTATCATCATGCCATATAATAAAACGGTAGCTTAATTACCTGACAGTTTGGGCTGATATTTAAAATGAATGTTTAATACTCTCTGGGTACATTGATTTATATTTTGAATTATGATTTCAAATATTATCCAGTGTGCAAATCCTTTTACTCTCATTTTCTTTGACTAATGTGGGAAGAATTCTAATTGTAATGCAAATCATGCTTTTTTATGTGTATATGTGTTTTTGCCTGGAAGGAATTATGATTTAATTTGCTTTTAATGAGAAAAGTAATTTGAGCACAAAGAATTAGAAAATGGGGGGAAATGGAAATAAAACATCTTGATCTTATAAGATGCCTTAAGGAAAAAGGCAGACATAGTTTATCTTTTTTTTTTTTTTTTCAAAACATAAGCAATGTTGTTCCACATGCTAAATATTAGGACTTATAAAGGTAGTCGTAATACAAATACTAAGTTTGATTATTTTTTATATACTAACATACAAAATATAAGAATATATTTGTTGTTCATAATAGAGAATAAAATCATGTGTGTGCATGTGTGTGTATATTTAACTTTCCTATATTCTAAATCTTATTGTTTCATTTGACTTTAAATGCACTAGCTGCATGTATGTTCCTATTCCCTCAATATATTTTCTGAACTTTTTACAAAATTAAGAAATAGGCTTAATAGTATGTGAGCTGAAGAAACATGTGCCAAAAAATGTTCCATAAAATAGTAGTTATGAAAAATGTTAATAGTTGATCCTCCCAAACTTTATAAAACTTTGAGATATCCTGTATGAATCAAAATCTTCACCATATTATGTGTGCAAACATCTCTTAAGTTATTAACATTCCAAAAAAAATCATCAACCACAATAAAATATAACTGTATAATTCCTAAGTTTTGTTTTTAGCAAAGGCCATTTGTTTTCGTTTTTAAAATAAGGAAACAATATTTCCTTTGACTGCAATGTGAATAGAAATGATTTGAAATCAATGGAAGCCCCATTCTGCCTCTGAGATCTGTTCAGTGAGTAGTTAATCCTTGCAGCATATAACCAGTTTATACAAGGTGACCGGGAGGAGAATTAGAATCGAGGGCTAAAGAGCTTATTACACCAGTATGAAATACCATTATAATTTCTATTACTATTCTTATTACTAGTTAACTCTTAAATGGGCAAACCAATTTAATCCTCAAAACCATATGATGAGATATGTGTCAATTTATATGCTTTTTATGTATGAAGAAATGGAAACATAGATGGAGCTCATCGCAGCAAAATGGCCCCAGCATTCACATTTTTACCCACTGTGCTCTCCTCATGCCTCTGTCTGCTCGTGCAGTAGGGGAAGGAGTCTCTTAGTGCACCGAGAGAAATATGAGCAAAGGAGAACATTTTGAAAAAGGAAGAATGAAGAAACCAACTTCAACAAAGAAAGATACAGTGCACTAATATTCAAGAATCTGAAGGACAAGGAAAAAACCTCAAGCAATAACCAGAATAGCTTCTGCAGTAACAGAGGAATGTTCACATAAGTTTTCAAATTCTAGGAATATTAAAATGGAAAGGACCAGAAACCTTGAAAGACCTTGCAAACAAATAATGAAAAGCAAAGAAGCAATGTAAGATATGAGTATTTCTCTTTTGGGGCAGAAGATGTAACAAGAGTCAAAGAGGACTAGATAGGGACACAACTATGAGTCTTTGCTCCAGGCTAAATAAAACTTCAGGCACTTCCTGAATTCATAATGCTGAACATTAAATACTAAACTGAATAACAAGCATTTATTCTAATTTTTGTAATTCATTATGTCATATTTCTAAACTCACCAGAGAGGACAAAAGGTTGACCTATTTAAACCTAATATGCATGTCAGTTTCATGAGCATATCAACCATTATACCTTCTTTTGCAAATTGTTTATTCATTTTTTTCTCCATTCATTATCAGCAAGTTCCATAAATCAGTTATGTACTATATAATTTTTTAAGATAACTATTCCTTTTGTACTTTTTGAGTTTTGTACCACATGAATGTATCACCAATTTAAAAAACAGGTGAGCATAATTTAAATACAAATAAAATTTTAAATAAAATCAAAATAAAATCATGAATATTAATCATTTTTCCTTATATGGCACAAATATTATTCTGATTCTCATTTATTTTTTAGTTAAAATATAAACAATTATTTTAAATTCTTATGGAAAATACTAGTTTTTCTCATTATGTCTTTTGATGCATTTAGAGTGTCACCAAAGTGCTTAACTAGTTAGATTTTTATTTAAAATTTAAATTATTAAAGACACTCCAGGTATATAAAAAGATTGAAAGAATAATCTAACAAAGCACAATATGGCCATTCTACATGGATTAAGAAATAAAATATTACCAATATGTTACCAATTGCATATTCCTCGCACAAATGCAGCCAAAGGTACACTTCTGAATTTGGTGTTTGACGTTTTGTTTTTATAAAAATTCATTAACAAAAATTCATTTAATAAAATTTTATTTTACTAGGTTGGAAAAAATTAGTTACTTATAACCCCTACTTTAGACATTGGCTTTCACCTCATGGTATTTTTATTCATTGCAATCTATCTTTGAAGCAGACAGGCAAACCCCCTCTCACCACCCCCATCCCTCGTAGAAGGTTAGAAAAATCTAGTTAGGCATTAAGTTAGAAATATCTAGTCAATACCAGGGCTATAGAAAGAAGATCTAGCGCAGATTCAATGAATGACACAGTAAAGCATGAACAATCCACTGCCCCATAGAGGATCTATGTGGAAAAAGACCTCCCTATTTTAGATAAGACAGACGTATGGAGGTTCCAGTTAGTATGAGCTTATAGAATAGTTTCATTAGTAAATAGACTAATCTAAGGATGGAAAAACATCCTGTCTTATCTCCTTTAATGTTTGATTTATCTATTAACAACTCAAAATTCACATAATGTGAGGTCATGTTTAAAAATCTGTACCTGGGGCGCCTGGGTGGCGCAGTCGGTTGAGCGTCCGACTTCAGCCAGGTCACGATCTCGCGGTCCGTGAGTTCGAGCCCCGCGTCGGGCTCTGGGCTGATGGCTTGGAGCCTGGAGCCTGTTTCGGATTCTGTGTCTCCCTCTCTCTCTGACCCTCCCCCGTTCATGTTCTGTCTCTC
The DNA here is from genome assembly GCF_022837055.1 of Prionailurus viverrinus. Lineage (NCBI taxonomy): Eukaryota > Metazoa > Chordata > Mammalia > Carnivora > Felidae > Prionailurus > Prionailurus viverrinus. The sequence goes on from NC_062563.1 coordinate 94,658,990, forward strand.
TCTGTCCCAAAAATAAATAAACATTGAAAAAAAAAAAATCTGTACCAAACTAGATATACTTGGATCACTTTGGCGAAAAAAAAAAATCAAAAAATAAGAGGAAAAAGAGATCATTATCAAAATTTAGTTTTCTAAAAACCTTTTTTTAATGTAACTTTATTACCTAAGTATCACATCATAGGAATTTTAAAAAACTGTAGATATCCAGGGGACGCCTGGGTGGCTCAGTCGGTTAAGCATCTGACCTTGGCTCAGGTCATGATCTTGTGGTCCATGAGTTTGAGCCCCACGTCTGGCTCTGTGCTGACAGCTCAGAGCCTGGAGCTTGTTTCAGATTCTGTGCTTCCCTATCTCTCTGCCTCTCCCCCACTCACACTCTGTCTCTTTCTGTCTCTCAAAACTAAAAAAAAACATTTTTAAAAAAGTTAAAAAAAACACTGTAGGTATCCATAACAATAAAATATTCACCATTCAGAGATAACTGCTCTTAATTTCATACATATATATTTTATTTTATTTTTAATGTTTTTTATTTATTTTGAGAGAGCATAGGGGCATGACAGAGAGAAAGGGAGAGAGAATCTCAAGCAGGATCTATGCGCTATCAGCACAGAGCCCAAGGTGGGGCTCAAAACCATGAACCTCGAGATCATGACCTGAGCCAAAATCAAGAGTCAGACGCCTAACTAGGTGAGACACCCAGGCAGCCCTATAAAATATATTTTAAATATATTTATATCTATACATATATAAGTGGTTTTAAATGTATATATATTCTGTTTACAAAAACTATTTATTGCTCTGATTTTACATTTTGTCAACATTATTTATATCAGGGTAATAGAGAACTAAATTTAGGAAATAGGTTTGTGATAATCATGAGTGTAAATGAGAAACACTTCTCACCTAACAGCCATGTCACAATAAGAAGATCCAAAAGCAAAAAATAAACAAACAAAAAGCAAAATAAATACCGATTATTTACTCCACAAGGAAGAAGATTTGGCAGACTAAAACCTAAGGTAGCTGTGGGAAGAAAGGATGAATGAGCTTGCAAAAATCCGCAGTCTAAGAATAACACAATGAAAAAATTGCCTGTGGCAAGGAATTACAGTGGTCAATAATTCTCAGTTCCAAGTTGTTTGTTACAGTGTACTTATCCTCTGTTATCTCAAAGTCTATCTCTATCTTTTCTTCCTTCAGCATATATTTATTGATCGTCTATTAAATACTCAGCCTATGTTGGCTACAAAACGGTGAGCAAAAGCACATGAAAACCCTACCTTCATGAACTTCATTCTAGTGCAAGAGACAGACATTTACCAAATAATTATGCCAACAAACAGAATAACTCTCAACAATGTTGCCAAGGGGAGATGCAATATGCTCTTAGACCACAGGACAGAGGACTTGATCCATACTAAGTGTGAGCTGAAGCAGAAGAAGAAGCCCTGTTTTGTATGACAAAGGGGACAGAGGACAATGACAGATTAAAAGGAAAGTCCCATGGGAGTGGGGGTGGGCGTGGATAACAAACTGTGTGCAGATTCCAGGGTCACCACTTGCCACAGTCTGCGAAGTAGGTTGGAAGTTCTGACGGTAGTAAAATTTACTTCTCCCCACTGAGCTCACTGTACCCTGTCCTCTCTGGTTTCTGCTCTGATAGAATGCAAGTGGGTAGCATTCTAGAGAGCACTGTGAGAGAAGATGGGAGGATTTCACTTATTATCCTAGTGGAATTCCCTTAGGTATCCACTGAAATATATTTGGTTTATGCTCCATTTTTCCCAATTCACCCTGTGTCTTTTCTTTTGGAAAATACTCCTTTAAATTTCAAACAGCTAGAAGAAACTTTTCTAGTTTCCAGTGATGATATAGACTCCTTTTTATATTGACTGAGTTATTTCAAAGTAAAATTTAGCAATCCAAGGGAGCCAAATGTCTTGTCCCAGAAGTACCACTCTTTACACTTGAATTTTTAAAGCATTTAGAATGAAAATATTTATAAAGAATTCTTGAAGTTAGGGAATGGGAGCAATAATAAAAGGAGGGGAAGAGAGAAATAAATTAATATTGAGAACCAATTCAAATTGGGAGACTCTCCTTTATCTAAATTTAGAGGACATTCTAAATAGGAAGCTAAAAGAGAGAGAGAGAGGGAGAGAGAGAGAGAGAGATGTCTTCACAAATAATTGTTTGATTATCTTCCTTGTCAGTGAGAAAAAAATAATAATAGTCAAAGGAGTGGAAGCTATTAAAGTCCTAGAACTAGTCTGAAAAGAGAAGATAATAATCCATTAGTGTCTTTGATGGTGATTTTGTTAAAAATTTAAAAGGGGAAACTTGGTATTAAGAAACATAATTGCCGCCATGGAATACAAGACTGCCATTATAAGTCATATAAAAATACAACAAGTTCTCGAGGCACCAATTATAAACCGAGAAAAGTGCTTACTAATACAGTTGATTTAAAAATCAATATTTTAATTGGGTGTGTCAGGTTTGTCTCTGATATCATATAAAGTTGTCTGAAAGAGAGCACATTCTCTGTGTAGGTAAGTTGAAATACATTTAAACTATGTAGAGCACTTTTAGAACAATTAAATTTTTTCCTTTTATACTTGGAAATTTCCGATTACCATATGATGAATATAGTATTTCTTTTAAAAAAACATATTGAATTTCCTTGAGTAAAATTATTTTAATTAAAAAAAAATCTTCAGGGCGCCTGGGTGGATCAGTGGGTTGAGCCTCCGACTTCGGCTCAGGTCATGATCTCGCGGCCTGTGAGTTCGAGGAGCCCTGCCTTGGGCTCTGTGCTGACAGCTCAGAGCCTGGAGCCTGGAACCTGCTTTGGATTCTGTGTCTCCCTCTCTCTCTGCCCTCCCCCACTCATGCTCTGTCTCTCTCTGTCAAAAATAAAATAAACATTAATTTTTTTTTTAAATCTTCTCTCACAACACCATAACTCAATAGAATTCACTTTACCCTGGGGGTGCCTGGGTGACTCAGTTGGTTGAGAGCTGAACTCTTGATTTCAGCTCTGGTCATGATCCCAATCGTGGGATCAAGCCCCCCCCATCAGGCTCCACACTGAGAGTGGAGCCTGTTTAGGATTCTTTCTCCCTCTCTCTCTCTCTCTCTTTCTACCCCTCTTCCCCATTCATGCTCGCGTGCTCTCTCTCTCTCTCTCTCTCAAATCAAAACCAATATAAAATAAAATTTAAACAAATAATGCACTTTACTTGGGTCAGTCTGCCTTCCCATGTTCTTCTATATTCCCTGGTGTATACCTATAAAGCAAGCTAAGCTTCCTCTATCCATGGGAAATTGCAATGAACCCCTCTACCAATGAAGCTCCAATACTCACTAAGCCCAGGCACAGAGTTGATTGCATTTGCCTATGATCACCCCTCAAGTGCTACTCCTACAGACCCATCACACCACTTCTGGGAAAAAGACCAACATAACAGAAATGGAAAAACTCGGGGCGCCTGGGTGGCACAGTCGGTTAAGCGTCCGACTTCAGCCAGGTCACGATCTCGTGGTCCGTGAGTTCGAGCCCCGCGTCGGGCTCTGGGCTGATGGCTCAGAGCCTGGAGCCTGTTTCCGATTCTGTGTCTCCCTCTCTCTCTGCCCTTCCCCCGTTCATGCTCTGTCTCTCTCTGTCCCAAAAATAAATAAACGTTGAAAAAAAAAAATAAAAAAAAAAAGAAATGGAAAAACTCAAAATCTAAAAATCTCATAAATTCTCTAACTCCTATTGAAGTTTTGTTTCTGCATTTATTCCTCTTTTCCACTTCTGACTCTAAGCTTAAATTCTAAATTTAATTGAAGCACTGTAATAAATTGGAAACATATTCATAAAAATGAAGACCAATTAGCTATTATTATGCTCTAATAATCTTTACTTTCTTATCTTTTTGTGTGAGAAGTTTTGATAATGTTGTTTTTAATTTTGAATGGCATTATCAGAGAGATCTAAACTAGATGAAGAAATAAAATGACTTGTCATTTTATCTTGAGCTTGATTAAGCTGTACTTCAAACATCCAGTTTCCATTTTTCAATTTCTTTTTAAATTTTATACTAAGTCATCCCTCTCCAAATTTCTATCTAATAATTTAGTACACCAGGAAAATCACACCATTTAGAAATATAAAAGTTATGCCAGAAGCACCAAATGTTATGACAAGCCCTTAAGACATGTATATTTTGGTAGTATCATACTTCAATACATTATAAATCCATTTATCGTACCCCTATTATACTAGAAGAAGAAGATATCGTAATAGCTGGAGAAACTGAGCCTTGCCCAAATTTTCATTCTTTTTTTTTAACAATTATTTCTTCAGCACAAATATTTACAGAATAGTATTCTGGAACCTGGAAAGCACAATTAACAAACAAATATCCCCCAAACCCCAGAATGCTTTGATTTGAGTTTTGCATATATGGGCTATATGTTTATCATACTTGCATTATTTTCTATGAATGAAGATAAATAGAAATTATTTTTAGAAAAATTTCTGTAGAGATCTACAACATTTATAATAAATATCTAATGAATAAGAATCAGAACAAATGTCATGATAGTGGCAGACAAATTATAACAAATTCAAGGCAACCCAAGTTAACAAGTCAGGAAATTTTATAATAAATTTGAAGTCTTTGCTACATAACTTGGTATTAAAAATATTTGAGTGTGTTTAATTTTTCAAACACAGTTTAAAATAATTATATATGATTTAAAATTTTTTATTAAATGTTTATGAATATTGATGCACTTCTAAAAAACTCTGTTATAGGTAAATATTTCTTAAACCTACTCTAGGAAGTAGAGATAGAGCTCATTTTTGGTCTGGTCCAGCTGGATCTCCAGCTCACTGGCCTCCAAAGAGGGCTTATGAGGGAATGCTTCAACATTCTCTCCACTACTGGCTGCCCTGGTCTCTCCAGACAGGGAATGTTTGTCCATCCTCCTGCACATTTGTAATCACTTGCTCTTTAACAATAATCTATTTGTTTTTTAATTATTTTCTAGTTTTAGGTAGATCTTTCCAAATGATTCATATATATATATATATATATATATATATATATATATATATACACACACACACACACACACGTATATATGTATATATATAGTAATATTTTAAAGTATAATTCCTTTGTTTTCTTCAATTTAGTGTAAAAGTTTTCCTTTTAAAAGTCTTTCAATAAATATTTGCTGGTTTTGACTCCTAATGATATCTATTATTTAGATGCTGATTAATTCAATTCCCATTTGTTTGGGCAGAAACGTCCATTTAAATTGATCAAATACTGTTGGCATCAATTAAGATAAGTGTATTGTTTTAACCCATTAACATAAGAAATAATATGAAAGTAATATTATGTTAAAATGTATAACAAATATATAGCAAGACATTTTAATTAATCTATGAAAGGAGAGGTGTAAAATTCAAAATATAATTTATCACAATTTTATAAATGGATTAAAATACCCTAAACTTATTAAATTCAGATATTGGGTTAAGAAAAAAATATTTTTGTGTGTTTATGTGTATAATATTTCTTGCTAAAAATATATTTAAAACAAAATAATTCCAAAAAGTAAAATAAAAAAAATTATATATGTGAAAAACATTTTCACTTGGAATGAAAGATTAACTGATTTACCCCTAAAACCCATCATATGATTTATTGGCTTCTGGTTAGCATTTTGGATATTGACAATAATATCTCACAAAAAGTTAAAGTTTCTTAAAGGCCATACGGGATACTTTTTTTATTTCAAATGAATTGAAACATCATATGTTAAAAAAAATAGATGTGATTTGCTTCCACTATGGAACCAAGGCAATTATCTCTCCATCATGAGGTAGATCCGGTTACTGAGTGATTCTTAAGGAAAGTACTATTAAAACTGCACCAACCTGAAGATGTCATCAGACTGAATGGGGATTTTTTTTAATTATAAACATTCACCATTAAAAATGAATATCCCTTTTACAAAAAGTCAAATACTATTAAAAATAAATTATTTCCCATATATAAGGGTTAAGCCATAAAGTTAAAAGTAAAAGCCAACATACATTTCATTCTAAAGTTCTCTTCTTTGATAAAATATAACTGTTCTTAAAATGGTAAGAAAGCATACTTCAATGCATAGTTAAATTAAAAAGAATAGCTTTTTATTTATTTTCAAATACTTTCTGTGTGTCTCTAAGACCTCTTTTTCAAGGCCAGTCTACACGGTACTTAGGAAAACAGAGTGACGACACAGTTGGTAAGGTGATATAATTTCTTCAAGTTACCAAGTATGGTGGAAATAATAGTAAAAGCTATTTCATTTCAACCTCATCATGCATATTTTGGGGAAAAATTAAAATAAAATATTGAAAATATTTTGTAAGAAATATTTTATTGGTCTACAAATATAATAAAATATTTTCAGTCAATAACCAAATATACATGTATATACATATTTGGACATACACATTATATTCATACATACACACATATAAAACATTTTAAAACATCATATATATCTAAAATTTTAATCATTTATATTGTCCTTTCACTTTAAAAAAACTGGATTTGAAAATTATTTGCTAATCTTATTTATAATTGATAACGGAATTGCATTCTGTGAGATGTGCATTTCACTACTTTTTTGTGTGTGTATCTAGATAAAGAACTAAAGACATCCTCAACAAATCCATAAAATAACAATTAGATACCTTGGATAGTTTATTGTGGAGAAAAAAAGTGCATATTATTCAGTCTGATTTTTAGAATTTTTAAGTAATTCACAAAGTACTTTACATTTCCATATTTTTTAAATTCAAATGGAATTTTCCCCTTATTCTCTATCATTCTCATTAGCTGCAATATCAGTTTACTGAATTACAATGAGAATCTATAAATTATTAGAATAGAGATTTCTGGTTCTAAAAACAGAGCAAGCAAAGTAACTTAAACTCTCCTTATTACAAATTATACATTGTGCAGGGGTTGGGGAGAAATATTAAAAAGAATATATTTGTTCTTAAACCAAACAAAGGTAAATTTAGAGACGAAATAATGAGAGGGAAAATTAAAGTCAAGGAAGTAGATATGCAGAGCCAATTCAGTGGTTCAGAGATGAGAGTAAGAAAAAAATGGTGGCTAGATCTGCTATAAAAAAAACAAAAACTGGGGTGGGGCACCTAGGTGGCTCAGTTAGTTAAGCATCTGACTCTTGGTTCTGGTTCATGATCTCACAGTTGGTAAGGTGGAGCTTCATGTAGGGTTCTGTGCTGACAGCACAGAGTCGGCTTGGGATTCTTTCTCTCCCTGTCTCTCTACCCCTTCCCTGCTCATGCTCTCTTTCTCCTTCCTCTCAAAAATAAATAAATAAATAAACATGTTCTTAAAAAAGCCATATCCTTACTTACCACATGCAGGTGGTGAGTCCAAATTTATACTACACTGTAGGAATATCCAAGTAAAGAAATAATTTTCCTCTAGACTTTGATTCTGATGGAGCATTCAGCATACGTACATTGAAAGCAACTTTCAAGTAGAGAAAAAAACTCCATACTCACAAATGGACAAACATTCAATACGATCAATATAAATATACACTTTTTATTCAGCCTATGTACCACGAGGTAGAAGAAAAAGAAGTCTGATTATGAACTGAATTTTGAAGTTAATTAAGAGAAAGCATTTAAGAGTAAAAAAAAGAAAATATTATATTGGATAAATGTATATATACATTATAATAGATTCCCCCAAACAATGAGCATACCCATTGCCTAGATCTTAGTTTCTAATGCTATTTTCCGTTAAAGAGAAGTAGGATACCTCAGAGAAACAAATGCTTCTAAGGTTGGTAAAGAAAATATACAAGATGAGGCTGGAGCATCTTATATTGCCAACAAAAAAAAGGAAGTGCAAAACAAACAAAAGGGGCTGTGTCGAAGAAACAAGAGTCAACTGAAAGAGTTCTCAAAGTCCAAAGCTGGAAAATTTTGGCAACAAATAATAATAAATAGTAAGTTTATTATAATCTAGATTATAAAATTAACACCCAGGAATCCATACTGATAACATAAATGACTGCATAAATAAACAGATAGGAGAGAATAAGCACAATTTCATCCCAAAGATCTCTGTGCAATTTATGAAGATAATCTGCCCTGGAGGAGACAGACAAACCTCCCACTTAAGGAGTTTGAGCTTCACACAGTGACTTCCTTCCAAAGAGTACAGTATGAAGGGGAGCAGGAAGAATTTCATAATGTTACAGATAAATCTGACAAAGAATAACTAAATTAGGTAATCAAGATCAACATCAACAGTGATGAGTCATGTTGACAGTATGTACTCAGGATATGATATAAGAATTGCATTTCACTTCTGTGGTTTTCTCTTAAAAAAAAAAAAACAGACAAACTCATATTAGGGGATACTGTACAAAACTACCTGACCAGTATTCCTCAAACCCTGGGCCAACAGATGAAAAATTACTCCACACTTGGGTAAGAAAGAGACAAGAAGACATGGGGGTCAAAGTTCACTGACAAAGACTTCATTTGCCTCACGTGTATTCTTATTTATTGCAGTTCAGACCAATCACAAATCTCAGTTGCCTTGTTGTGTACAGAGGGCTATAACATTTCAGTCATGCAAAAACAAAGGGCACATGACTTAAGGGTGAACAATCACAAGAGATTAATCAAATCAGAGATATACAACAAGGGTCTCTGTGTCCTATTATTTTGCTAAACTTTGCATACAATGTATAGAGTATGGAGTACCCAATGGAGTACTCCAATGGAGTACCCCAAGGACTGCAGAAACACCTGGGAGGGGTGCCTGGCCCCTCATTCCACAGTGAGGGTGGTTAAATGGGCCTACAGCATTCCAAGAGACCCATGCCCTTCCCAAGCTTAACTGCAGCCCACCCAAAATCTCCATGTTACATTTTAGCTAGCCAAGCATTGTGTATAATATTGTCATCCTCAGTAATAACCCCAACATGTCCAGATTACCAAATCAAGGAAAGTCTAAGAAAAACAAAAAGGACTAAAGACTAAAAACTAAATATAATGTGTATTACTTGATAGGATCCTGGAACAACAACAACAAAAGACAGAAGAGGGGTGCCTGGGTGGCTCAGTGGATTAAGTGTCTTGACTCTTAACATTGGCTCAGGGTTTGAGCCCCGCATAAGGCTCTGCACTCCCTGCTTGGGATTCTCTCTCTCTAGCACTCTCTCTGACCCTTCCTCCACCAGCACTCCCTGGCTCTCTCTCTCTCTCTAAAAATAAATATATACATAAACTTAAAAAAAATGGAAACTAATTTGACAATAAATTTCATATAATTAATAAATAAATAAATAAATAAATAAATAAATAAATAAAAAGAAAGGGAGGGAGGAAGGGAGGGAGGGAGGGAGGGAGGGAGAGAACATTAGGTAAAATCTTAGAAAATATGGATTAAAATCAGAGTTGGGTTAATAATCATGTATCAATATTGGTTTTATTTATATTCTTATTTATAACAAACATACTATACTGATGTAAGATAATGACAGTAGGGACTACTGGGTGTGAGATACATGAAAACTCTATCTTCCCAATATTTCTGTAAGTCTGAATCTATTCTAAAATTTTAAATATGAAAAATTTTTTGAATGTTATGTAGAGACATATGATATTTTTGTCCTGTTTCATATATTCACTTATCTATCTCCCCATGTAACTGTATATACATGTATATGTTTTTATATGCCCTCTTTAAGTGTGCAGATGTTTATATATGTATTTACATGCATATATAAAATCAAATATGGAATAATAGGTTATACATAACTGACATTTTATTTTTGAAATAAGCACCAGTCTGGGGTCCCTGAGTGGCTCAGTCAGTTAAACGTCCGACTTGGGTTCAGGTCATGATCTCAAGGTGTGTGAGTTTGAGCCCCTGCATCAGGTTCTATGCTGACAGCTCAGAGCCTAGAGCCTGCTTTGGATCTGTGTCTCTTCTCTCTTCCCTGTCCCCATTCGTGCTCTCTCTCGCACACACTCTCTCTCTCTCTCTCTCAAAAATAAACATAAAAAAAAAAGGAAACAAATAGGCACCATTCTTTCTTATATCTCAAATCATCCTTCAGAGAGATTTTTTCTTTTACTTAGAATACTGTATTTTATTTAGCCCAGATACACCTGTTTAATATTTAAATCATAATTAATTTTGAAAATGTTTATATGTCACAGTTTAATAGGCAGCTTTTCTCCTTCATAATGAACATAAAATACAATATTGAAATTAATTAAATCTTAAGTTGAATGAAACATTGTTCCTTTATTAAGAATCTGATACTAAAGAATTGATACTAAACTCTAATGTTTGTTTTATTCTTATCTGTTATTATTTTTTTCTTAATTTTTTTAAGTTCATTTATTTTGAGAGAGAGAGAGAGAGACAGAGTGAGTGGGGGAGGGGAAGAGAGGGAGAGAGAATCCCAAGCAGGCTCTGGACCATCAGCGCAGAGCCCAATGTGGGGCTTGAACCCACCATCCATGAAATCATGACCTTAACTGATTGAGCCACCCAGGTGCCTCTTAATTTTCTTAATTCTTAATGGATTCCTTGGGTAATTGCATAATTTTAGTTTTGGAGTAATTTTTGCCATTCCCTTGAAGATACTGTTCAGTATCTTGTTCTTAAGTTGCAGTGAGTATACAGTTGTCAGAATAGTTGCTATTTCTTTAAAAGCAAATTGTATTTCTTGGCTTCCCTTGTCTTTGGTGTTTGTTTCATGATACTGTGACTAGCTATGAATTTATCCTAATTATGCATAATAATGCTACTTGAATCTGAAGATGCATATCTTTCGCCAATTTTGAAAATTTCTAGACATTGTTTGAGTAACCCCCATCTTGTCTCTTCTAGAATTTATATTAAATTGATTTTAAACATTTTCCTTTTACCCTTTATATCATTTGCTTCTCTTTCATATTTTCTTTCTGTTTGCTTGCATTCAATACCAAAATTCTTCAGTTTTCTCATCCATTCACTAAGCGTCTCCTTAGGATCTTTTAAAACTACTGAATATTTAAATTACCACAATTTTCATTTCTTCATTCTTCTACAAAGCTGCATGAACTTTTGTCATAGCATCTTTTTTTGTCTTCAACTTTTTAATTCATTCTCCCATTCTTCCAACAATTTTTCATAGCATCTAAATCTAATCTGTCTTGAAAAGGTATTGGATGCTGAATTTCCAGAGAATGGAGGACTTTACTTCCTTATTTAAAAAAATTTTAATATGACATATTTCAAACATACTCATTAACTGATATATATTCATTACATATCTATTTCTTGTTGTTATCATTTAACACATTCCTCTTTCCTGTCCTTTACACTCTCCGTTGACCTCAGATTTCTTGCCCTGACCAACAGAGATTAAGTCTTCCTGAAGTGACTCCTCAGTATGAGATCTTGAATTTCTAGAAGGAAGTATATTTTTTTAGATATTTATGGATCCCCAAGTAATTAAAATCATACAACTCTTTTTATACCTTTGTGAATTATGAGTAATTGTGCTTCATTGGTCATCTACAGTTAGAAACAATAAAAATTTCCTTTCAACTTTACCAGTGTTCTCAGATCCACACATCGTCTCCTCCATTTTATTTATTTATTTATTTTCTCACCTTTGGGAACTGAGTATTTGTTGGTGATTTCTGGGCTCTACTTCTCATAGCCCAGATCAGTTCTTCCTTCCCCCCATTTTTAATCCTCCCACTCAGTCCATATAGTGGTAATTCACAACTGTTCAGTCGTTGCTGGCTTGGCAACAACCACACATATTTTGATTGTAGACATATCTTGCTAATTATTGTGTTGGAGATGAGATCCATGTGTTCTTTTGTTATCTTTCCTCATTACTTTCTACATTGTTTAGAGGATCTGATGAAATTCAGGATCCATACTACCTCCCAAATCCTACTAAATCTGAGTTCATTGCATTATTCAAAATGTGTAGTTTCAAATATATACAAAAGGGGTTAGTAATGTCAAAGAACTCGCAAACCCCTGCACCCAGATTCATTTATTGTTAACTCTATGCCACAATTGTTTTGTCATTCTATTATCTATTAATCGTCCATCTATCATAATCTATCTATTCCTGCACCATTTGAGAGTGTGTCACATACTCTCAATTTTTTTTCAATGAAATGCTGCATCATGAACTTTCTTAATAGCATACAGGATGCTATTTCCACAGATGATTCTAAGTTACAAAGTGATTCAGCAGATCAGACTATGAATGGGAAATCATTTTAATGATATCTTACATTTACTGTGTTTATGCTTTCTACTTATATGTGCATGCAAAAGATATATAAATCAAGGTTTATCAAAAGACCTCTTTCATTAAGTATAAAATAAAATTCCATGGGAAAAAAATATTGTTAGCATTTAATTAGCAGCTGTTTTTGTCTTACTAGTTTACAAAAACTGCTATATTAGATATGATAAAATAAAGATATTTGTAGTATTATCTGAGACATACAGCTGTCTTTGAGAGCTTCCCCTATTGCTGATGGTAGCATGTAAGGCTAACTGGTCTGCTTCTGCCCTCTCCAGTTCCCTACAGCTACAGAAAATTACTTTAAGTTGTTTTTGCTTGTGGTTGTTTCTTCTTAGTCTCCCGCTTGGCTTGTGCCTATCTCACCTGATCACATAAATGCTACTTGGATAATACAGTGTTCATCAGGGATTTTATCATGCCGTGCCCCAAGCCAATAACCAGGCAACTGCCTTGGCACTCATCACTCTACATTTTCACTTCATTTTTACTTCACACCACAAACACTGAAAAAAACTATTCAAGTTTTTAGTATTCTTATAACTTTAGACTTTCTGCCCAGGGGAAATTTCATTCATTCTCCCTACTTCTGCTACTACTTCTGTGATAGCATGCATTAAAATCTATATCTCAGATTTTTCACATTTTTAACTTTCAGGAACTCTCTTTAACCTGCTAGGCTGAATGGACCTAAAGCTTATATTGTTAGGGAACATTCAAATGATGGAAAAAGATAGTGGAGTTAGATTCATACACACTATTTGTATTTATCTGCCAATATTGTACCTTGCATCCAATATTTTATTTAACTGAACTTAAATTTTCTTACAAGATAAAGGAAATATTGACACTTAATTTGCTTAGTCTGCTGCATCCATTAGATTTTAAATGAGATAGCATCGTAAAGTGCATTGACCTGCAAAGTTGAAACACCTGCCATTAACGGTGTTAATACCTCCTGTCACTAAGGCTGAAAGCTGATTTAGTTGCCATTTATTTGCCTCTGTCTATGGAATAAACAATATCTCCAAAACATTTCTTTAAGCTAACCTATCCATTTCTCCTGACATTGTCCTACTATAAGCACCTATCTCTTGCCAAGACTGATTTAATATTTTTCTATTTAGGTCTTTCTTAAATATCACAATCCTTCTAATTTATTTTTGATGCACCCACTAATGACTTATGTCTATATTTAATTTTTCATTCACAAATGTCAATGACTCATTTCAGATTATTTTATACTGCATCATCTTCAATTCTCAAGACTGAAAACAACAATCTCCTTATTCCAGTTGTAGTATCTATACATTTCAAAAATTTCAATGCTTTTGTTTCTCTTATTTGATCTGACTAAAATACTTTTTTAAATTTTGAAGTTCTATGCATTTGTTAAAATTCATATGCTACCATCTCTATAAAGCATTGCCTTACAATCAGTCAAAATTAACCCATAATCTGTCTTTCTTATATTTGAAAATAATTTGTGCATCTTTTACCATATGTATCATCACATTTGCTCTGACATTCCTATTTATTTCTGATATTCAGATCAAATTGTGAAATACTTGAGGGCTTGTGATTTTATCTTGCATTTTTCCTCCAAAGTCCATATCAGTAAATGTTTCACGAAAAAATATTGTTTTGTGTGTGACATAATATACCTACCTATATCTTACCTAAGGTACCTATCAGATATGTGTCACTTTCTTTCAATCTAAGCCATAAATTCTTTTTTTTAATTTATTTATTTTCAGAAAGAGAGACAGTACAAGTGCGGGAGGGGTAGAGGGGTGGGGGGGAAGAGAGAATCCCAAGTTGTGAGGCTCGAACTCACAACTGTGAGATCATGACCTGAGCAGGAATCAAGAGTCGGACGCTTAACCAACTGAGCCACCCAGGTATTCCTAAGCCATAAACTCTTTTAAAGAATGTGTTTCTTTCAGAATATAGTCCTTGGACTAAAGCCAAACATTTTATATATTTAAACTTACTGAAACTAAAGTTTATATATTTAAATTTATATACTTAAACTTCATACATTTAAACTTTTGTATGGTCCATGAGCTGAGAATAGTTTCTACATTTTTAAATAATAAAAAATATCAAAAGAGAATAATATTTCATGGCAATCGAAAATTATATGAAATTAAAATCTCTGTGTCCATAAGCAAAGTTGCATTGGAATGCAGCCGTGCCCATTCATTTATGTACTGTCTGTAGCTGTTTTCATGCCACAATGCAGAGCTGAGTAGTTGCCAAAGAGACTGCCTGGCAGGCCTAAAATGTCTACTCTCCAGACTTTAATGGAAAGTTTGCTGACCACTATCCTAGATGATCCACATTGCTCCATCAAATTAAATACTTACACTGAGCACCACAAGAGGCCCATTTATCGATGTGCACAAAAGGGAAAATACAGATATGGCACAAATCAATCTTCCTTAGTCCTCCTCTCTACATGCATAGTTGGTCCTAACACAAAATATTTTCCCAGATCTGGCCACTTTCCTCTTCAATTAAATAGACTGATACCAGATACTTGTCAATGGCTCCCTCTGAACCCTAGCATGGATCTGGGGGTTTTACACTCAGGACTGTGGGGAAAGCTGAAGAAACAGGTATGGGGTTCAGGATATAACAAGTTAAAGAGTTTATGATAATGTTAATGTCAAATGTGCTACATAAGCTTATCAGAATACAGAAAGTGACTTATTTCCAAATGTTACCCATTTCACACAAATAAACAATTTCCCATTAGTCTTTTTCTTTTTTAGTGATCAGAAGTAGAGGTTTATATTTCACCTACTAATACAATGGCAAAGGGAGAGCTTTAATTACAATGTACTCACCTACTATACCACAGAGAGAGAATTATAATGTCATAACATCTTCTACTTAAGTCATATTCACTATTTAAATAGTATCTTTCAAATCACTATATCTTTGAATGAAATTCTATACACTATGTAAACCCTAAACATAAGTTAATCCTAAACATTTTTAAAGGGGAGAAAAACTTAACTGCATTTAATTTTTAAAAAAAAGAAAAGAGGGGCGCCTGGGTGGCGCAGTCGGTTAAGCGTCCGACTTCAGCCAGGTCACGATCTCACGGTCCGTGAGTTCGAGCCCCGCATCAGGCTCTGGGCTGATGCCTCGGAGCCCAGAGCCTGTTTCCGATTCTGTGTCTCCCTCTCTCTCTGCCCCTCCCCCGTTCATGCTCTGTCTCTCTCTGTCCCAAAAATAAATAAACGTTGAAAAGAAAAAAAAAATTAAAAAAAAAAAAAGAAAAGAAAGTGGACAGACTATTACCAATTCTACTTTTTAAATTCTAATCTCTATAATTAATCAGAAATAAAAATTAAAACATAATTCCTGCTTTATCCCATAAGACAACCTAAATGTATTGATATAGAAGATTCTTCATTGTGCCAAATTAAATAAGGCCTAACTCAGAAAGACAAATAATGCACAATCTCAATTTACATGCAGAATCTAAAAAGTTGAACCCATAGTACCAGACAATAAAACTATAGTTGGGAGATTGAGAAAGGAGGCGAATGGGGAGATGCTATTCAAAGGATACAAACTTTCAGTAATAACATGAATAAATTCTGGGAATCGAATGTATACCATGGTGCCTAACTTAATAATACTGCATTGTATGCTAGAAATTTGCTTAGAGAGGAGACCTTAAGTGTTACTGCCATTAAAAAAATGGTAACTATGTGAGGTGATGGATGTGTTAATTAGTTTGATTGTGGTAATTATTTCACAATGTATACATATATTAAATCATCACATTGTGCACATAAAACAATCATGGTACAGAACAACAAATACACTACTTTTATTTGTCAATCATACTTCATTAAGCTGGAAACATTTTAATATTTATTATTACGTAAGAAGTCAAGTTCAAAAACTTTAAATACAATTTTTTTCTGTTTAAAGAAAAATAAAACAAGATAGGAAAACAACATATACGTGTATATTTTGTGACATATATATATATATTGGGATTATGACAGAAATCTGACAGGTAGGTAGGTAAATAGATAGATGATAGATATACATACACAATATCAATCAAGCAGAAGTTTTGACAAAATGGGATCAGATATATTATTATAGAATATTCATAGGCTATTAAATGGACTCTGTGACTATATTTTTTCAAGGAACTTGACTTTGATATCTGGAAGTATAAAATAAATTTTTGGCATTACAATCTTGAAATTGTGAAGGATGTTATATAGACCATCACTCATTAAAACTTCAATGACTATAACATCTCAGCATAATTAAAACATAGTAATGATTTGTGTACTGGGTCAACTTGAATGGAGTATAAGTCAGTAGATTAGTGTTCATAGTGGACTAGTGTCCATTCAAATTACAATGCTTTTGTTTCTCTATATTTACTTTGAGAAGGTCTTTAAAAATCTTAGCCTCCCAAATTTGCTAGTAGCTCAGCCTCACTATGTTAAAGCCAATGTGTGATGTGACCAGCAATTACTTATAGCAAATTCTCAATAATCAGCTGTTAAAGATTTCAGTATCTTACATGAGCATATGAAAATCCAATGTATCACACTAAAAATATGACCATAGCTAAAGAGAAATTCATGAACAAGAAGACTAATATTACACTGGCAACTGCTGCAGATGGAATTGTACTTCACATGCAGCTGAACATTAAACATTCACTACTTAACAGAGAACTTGAAGGCACAATTAATCCTGGAACTAATGGACTAATGAGAGGTGGGCAACCACATCAGTTCATATAAGAAACATACTGAATTTTCAATCCCAACTTTGGCTTAAGTGGATTCAGGATATTTCTCCTTAAATGACAATCATTTAAAAGATATAATTTCCTATGCTTTCTAATACAAACATGCATTGGACTTCCCTGCATAATAAAGTAAGTTATTCAAGCAGTACTTTTTTCATCTTTAGAAAAATCAATGAAAAAATAATATCATATGAGATATTTCTAGTCTTCGTTGGTCTGTCGTGTCCTCATAACGCTTTACAGGTCAGAAATGTTTAAATTATTCTAGAAAGAACACAAAGGCGGCTTGTAGAATGTTTTTTTAACATACTGGAGAGACCACATAAGAAGAAAATCAGTATAGTTTTAGAGAAGAGAATTTCAAAATTTTGTGTGCATAAACATCATACGGAAATTTTGTTAAAACGCAGTTTTCTGGACCCAATCCCACAGATTCTGATGCAGGAGGTTAGGAGTAAGGCCTGAAATTCTCATTTGTAACAATCTCCCAGATGCTGCTATTGCTGCTGGCCCATGAGAAATGCTGTAAGTAGCTGTGGAGAACACTGCTCTTCCACTCATGTGTTTTTAACTCTCAGAATGTTGCTGAACCCCCTAGAGTCTTTTTTTTTATTTAAATTCAAGACAGTTAACATATATTATGGTACTGATTTCAGGCATAGAATTTAGTGATTCATCACTTACAGATAACACCCAGGGCTCACCTCAACAAGTGCCCTCCTTAATGCCCAATGTTTACAGCAGCGCTATCAACAATAGCCAAATTATGGAGCCCCCTAGAGTCTTAAAGATTTGCTCATGTATGAAAGAAAAAAAAAGATAACAGCATGAACTTTGACATGGTAACTGAAATGAAATAGGCATTTAACAATGATTTTTTTCTCTGTCTCCCCTGACACCTCTCTTCCTATTCACCTACCTACCTACCTATCTAATCTCTATTTTTTTATTCTTTTATTGCTTAAAGTTCTGATCATTTTGTTAGAGAACTTATGAGAACGTTGGTATGTTTATTATTACAAAGAATTGAATGGTGTCAGGACCCTGACGTGAAAATCCACAGCCCCTGACTCCATATTTGCACCTCTGTAACCAGACATGCTCAAAAGATTAATCATAGTAATTTGTGTGTTTTTCTCAGTCTTGATGGCCAAGCATCTGCATAGTATTAAAAAATGTGTTGCTACCACTTAATAAAGAGCCATGTACATTATAAGACACTCAGTGAATGATAGGTAAAAGAAGAGAGGAAGAGGGATAGTACATAATTTTTTAAATGTTCTCTCAAAATAGAAAGGGTTATGTCTACTTACACAGTTTCTAGCACAAAGTAAATGCCCTAATATATTTGTAGAAACAGACATCTTTTAGCAAAACTGTATATGTAATCCAGTAGGTATAATATAAGAAACTGATCTCTGTAAAGGTGGGGCTGGAGGGTTACTGAATCCTCTATCTGCAGAGCTACAATTTGAAAAGCTTTGGCTCTTTTTTGGTATTCATTGATGTTTCTTCCAATTTTAGCATTCTATGAAGGTGACTAGAATCCATTTTCCTAGTATGCTAGGGATGTCCTCATCCTCAAAAATGGTGTGAGAGATGATATAAATGAGTGAACAAGAACAATGGGTTCCACTCTGCTCTAGTGCTGGGCCAAATGCAATTGCTAGATGTAGAGGACAAAAACACCTAAGAAACAGGGCCTGGTCTGGGTAGCTTTGGGAAGTCTGTGAAGCTTTACCTTGGCCAATATCTTGAAACAGTGCTGGGTCACTTCAGGCCTGCAATCTCAAAGCACAAATCTATTATCCCCCTGAGTTAGTGATCACAACAAGAAAATGAGGCACAACTTAGCAGTTAAATAAATAAATTTTATAGTCAGAAAGAATTGAGTGTTTATCTTCTTTGCTAATTAATATTTGCTTAGCCTTGAGAGAAATACATAAATTTGTTGTTAATCTCATAAGCAATAGATTGTTAATTCACCCTCTCACCTTATATCTAAATTTTATCATGGTTCAGTCTTGTTTTGTTTATTTCTGATCAATATCCCCATTTTCTACTTCAATTTCCCCGTGCAAACATTCTAATATATTTAATATAATTAATTTTAAAATTGCCTTCTGACCTTTTGGGATGAGCACTGGGTGTCGTATGGAAACCAATTTGTCAATAAATTTCATAGAATTAAAAAAAAAAATAATAAAATAAAATAAAATTGCCTTCTGTAAAATGTACATTAGAGCTTTGCAGGCATGTATTTTTATTCTACATGAATGATATTTGCCTAACATCCTATTCAGTTTCTTAAAAAAAATTCACTGTTTTTAGGTCTGTTTACATTGCCATGCACCCAACTGCTGTTTAATGTTCTATAGAGTATGTCCTCCACATTCTGCTTAAGCAAGCCCTAATGATATTCTACCCATTGCCTCCAAATGCCCACTTCCACAAACAAAACTGCAACAAACATCTTTATACTTGTTTCCTTTTCAATCCTTGTGTGGGGGTAGAATTATCCAATAAAAAAGAGTTTCCATATGGTTAATCTGACTCTGGGCTGCCATATTCACTGGATATGCCTGCCTCCCACCATGAACAGAGAGCTTCTCCGTGCCCTCTCCCCCACCAAATGGAGCTATGCAACTTTGCACTCAATGCCAATTGGACAGGTACAGTGTGATACTTCATTATTACTTTAATTTGTCTTTAATTACTGAGTTTGAACATCTCTTCATATGCTTGAAAGAGCTTTAGGTTTTCTCTCTTTTAATTACATAGTCACAGGTCACAACGCAGAAGAACACATGGGATAGAAGATATAGTTGAGGCCATTTTTGGAAAATGATCTACTGAATTATTCAC
Source organism: Prionailurus viverrinus (assembly GCF_022837055.1). Classification (NCBI taxonomy): domain Eukaryota; kingdom Metazoa; phylum Chordata; class Mammalia; order Carnivora; family Felidae; genus Prionailurus; species Prionailurus viverrinus. The sequence continues at coordinate 94,679,037 of NC_062563.1, forward strand.
CTTTCTCCACTGATGTCCTCTGTTCCTCCCTCCCTTCCTTTTTCCCTCCCTCCCTCTCTCTCTCTTTCCTTTCTGATCCATTATAAGCCAAAGTGTAATAGGCTTTATAGGTTTTGTTGCTATTACAAAAAAAATCTTTATTTTTAATTCTGTTTTTTATTGTTGTTATAGTAATCAATTTATGTAAAAATATTTTAACTGAAACTTCACTAAATACTTTTATAAGTGCTAATGATTTACTGGTTCTATTACTTTTTCTAGGAGATGAGCATATTAAAGACAAAAATGGCAGTTTTTCTTTCTTTTTCAATTCTGACATTTCTTATTTCCTTTTCTTTTTTTCCAGAATTAGACAGAACTGAACATATGTTAAGTCACAGCGGTGATAGTAGGCACCATTATCTTCTATTCCTAAAGTCTGCCCTCATACACAATATTATTTAAGTAAACAGCAGTTGCAAATTAAGAAAATCTCCCTGGAAGTACATCAGCAACATGGCTGAAGAAGATGTCCCTCATCATACCTCTCCAAAAATAATTTGGCACCCATCCACAGACAAAAGTGTCTTTGTGGGAGCTGTGGTATCCAGGAACATACACCAAGGAGGAGTCTTGCCCACCTGCGTACCAGGTAATAAGCATAAGGAACTTGGTCCCCACTATGAGCCCTCAGCATCTCATTAACCAGCTCCAGGTCCTCCCAGCTGCAGTCTGTGAGCCCCTGGAAAACACTGTCTTAAACAATCACCCACGGACAAGACAGCTTTTGTGGAAGTACAGGTTTCCAGCAGAGAAATTCCAGCACACCATGAGAGGAAAAAAGAAAAAAAAAAAAAAAGAAAAAAATATATATGAGTTTGGATACACTGAAGAGGGTAAGAGGAAGTTTAACTTTATCCACATCATGCTTTACCCAAGGCAGCACAGTTCAGTGCCAAGTGAGACCTTCGCCTGAGATTTCTCCCACAGAGGAAAGTGAGAGAATGTGAGTGCCTGACCTCCCCAGCTGTGTGGGATATTCCAAAGAGGAGTATTTCTCTTTACCCCACCCAGAACGCTGAGTCATGAGCTTCATGACTGGGAAATGGAAAGAATCTGGGAGAGCCCCACATGGACTCTTGGAAGCATTAAAGGGATGTGGATCCTAGTAACTATGTTGTGGACTCCATCAAGAAACCCACTCAGGAGCCTCTAGGGATGCCTCACCTGTGGACCCCCAACTAGCATATGGATACCCCCAGTGCCCCGTGTGTCTCACCCACTTACATGCCCTCTCTGTGGCCAGCCCTCTCTGTGCATACTCCTGACAGTGATGGGTCACAATACAAGTCTCAACAAATTCAAGGAAGTTGAAATCATACCAATTATCTTTTCTGAACACAGTGATATGAAACTAGAATTTGAACAGGAGAAAAATTAGGAAAATTCACAAATAGTGAAAATTAAACAACATTCTTGAAAAAACAATGGATCAAAGAAAATATCAAAAGGGAAATCAAAAAAGATATTAAAACAAATGAAAATGGTAAATAAATAAGGAATCTAACATTACAACCCAAAGGACTAGAAAAAGAATAAACTAAGCTCAAAGGTAGCAGAAGGAAAATAACAAAGATCACGGAAGAAATAAGTGAAATAAAAATAATAAAAAATGTCAACAAAAGATGAGCTGTTTTTTTAAAAGAGAAACAAAATTAACAAACCATTAGCTATACTAACAAATAAAAAAGAGAAATCAAATAACATCAGCAATGAAAGAGGAGACATTACAACTAATACGACAGAAATACAAATGACCATGAGACTACTTTGAAAAAGTATAAGCCAATAAATTGGATAACACAGAAGAAATGGATGAATTCTAGAAACAGGCAGCCTAGCAAGACCAAATCATGAAAAAATAGAAAATCAGAACAGAAATTGAATCCATAATCAAAAACTTCCCAAAAATAAAAGTCCAGGAACACATGATTTCCCTGGCTAATTCTATCAAACATTTAAAGAAGTAACACAAATTCTTCTCAAACTCTTCCAAAATACTGAAGAGGAGGGCACACTTCCAAACTCGATTTATGAGGTCAGCATTACTTTGATACCAGGACCAGACAAGGACTATACTACGAAATTATAGGCCAATATCCTAATGAATACAGATGTAAAAGTTCTCAAAAGAATATTAGCAAACCTAACACAACTGCACATTGGAAGATACATACACCATGATCAAGTAAAATTCATCCGTGGGATGTAAGCATGGTTCAACATGTGATATGCACATCCACAGAATGAAAGACAAAATTCTTGTGATCATCTCAATAGATGCAGAAAAAGAATTTGAAAAAAAAAAATAAACATCCTTTCAGGATAAAAACTCTCAACAATATAGAAGCACTGTACTTCAACATAATAAAGGCCATATATGACAAGCCCACAACTAGCATGATATCCATTGGCTACAAGTTTGAAGCTTTTACTCTAGGATCAAAAACAAAATAAGAATGCTCACCCTTACCACTCCTCTTCAACATAAGTATTGGAAGACCTAGGCAGAGCAATCAGACAAGAAAAAGAAAGAAAAAAAAGCATCCAAATTAAAAAGGAGAAAGGAGGGGTTCCTGGTTGGCTTAGTTGGTTAAGCATCCGACTTCAGCTCAGATCATGATCTTGCAGTGAGTTTGCGCCCCGTGTCAGGTTCTGTGCTGACAGCTCAGAGCCTGGAGCCTGCTTCAGATTCTGTGTCTCCCCCTCTCTCTGCCCCTCTCCTGCTCATGTTCTGTCTCTGTCTCTCAATAATAATGTTAAAACTTTTTTTTAAAAAGGAGAAAGGAAAATTCTCTTTGTTTGCAGATGGCATATTCTTACATAAGACACTTATAAAAAAATAAAAGAAAAAAAGAAAATCTTAGATTTCCAAAATCAAATATAGAAATCAGTTGCATTCCTGCATAGTAACAGTGAACAATCTGAAAAAGAAAACAATCCCATCCACAATATCATCAACCCCAAGAAAATAGTTAGAAAGAAATTTAACTGAGTAGGTGAAAGATCTCTATACTTAAAAAGATCTCTACGACTTTGACGAAGAAATTGAAGACACAAATAAGGGGAAAGATATCCAGTGTGCAAAGACCAAAAAAATCAATATTATGAAAATGTCTGTACTATAAAAAGCCATCTACAGATTCAATGCTATCCCTATAAAAGTTCCAATGATGTATTTCTCCGATATAAAAAGGATGATCTCTTTAGTAAGTAACACTGGGGAAAATGTACAATCACATGCAAAAGAATGAAACTGGATCCCTATCTTATACCACTCACAAAAAAATAACTCAAAATGGATTAAAGACAAACATTAAGAACTGAAGTTGTAAAATTCCTAGAAAAAAAAAATATATATATATATTGACATTGACAATGGTCTTGGCAATGATTTCTTGGGTATGGCACCAAAAGCAAAAATTAATAACTGAGAGTACCTCAAACTTAAATGTTTCTGCACATCAAAAGAAATCATCACCACAATGAAAATGCAACCTATAGTATAGGAGAAGATATATGCAAACCATATATTTGATAAGAGGCTAATATCCAAAACATATAAAGAACTCACACTACTCAACAGCAAAAAAACAAACCAGTGCAATTAAAAAATGGGCAGAGGAATGACCTTTCTCCCCCTCAAAGAATACAAATAGGCAACAGGTGCCTGAAAAGATGTTTAGAATCAATAAACTTCAAGGAAATGCACATCAAAGCCACAATGAGATAATCACTTCACACCTGTTAGAACGGTTGGTTATCAAAAAGAAATAACAAGTGTAGGCAAGGATGTAGAGAAAAGGTAACTTCTGTGCACTATTTACCAATAATGTTAATTGGTGCAGCCACTATGGGAAACAGTATGAAGGTTTCTCAAAAAAGTAAAAATAGAACTACTATATGATCCAGCAATCCAACTTCTGAAAGTATATCCAAAGGAAATGAAATCAGTATCCTGAAGAGCTATCTGCACTCTCATGTCCCACTGCAGCATTATTCAAATAGCCAAAATATAGTTAACCTAAGTGTTGTCTATGAATGAATGGGTAAATAAAATCTAGTATATCCACACAATGGGATACTATAAAGCCATGAGAAATAAGAAAATCTTGCTATTTGTGGTATCTTGAATGGACCTTGTGGGTGGGCACTGTGCTAAGTGAAATAAGTCATACAGAGAAAGACAAATAGTATGAACTCACTGATATATGGAATCTAAAAAGCCAAAATCATAGAAACCAACAGTAGAATGGTAGTTTCCAGGAGAGGTGGAGTGGGGAAAATAGGGAGATATTGTTCAAAGGGTAAAACCTGCAGTAAAAGATAAATAAGTTCTGGGGATCTAACACACAGTTTGGTGGTTATAGCTGATAAAACTGTATTATATACTTAAAAGTGGCTAATAGAGTAAATCTGAAATGTTCCCACCATAAAAAATGAAATGATAATTATATGAAGTAATTGAGGTTAACTAACCCTACTGTAGTAATTATTTTGCAATATATCTGCATCAAATCATTACACGGTACATCTTGAACTTACAGTGTTATATGTTAACTATATCTCAGTAAAGCTGAGAAAAGCTTTTTCTATCCTGCCAGGATTTTCATTTCAGCCCTATATAATTGCTAAATGTTATCAAAACTTTGCTACAATCAGGGCACCTGGGTTGCTCAGTCAGTTAAGCGTCAGATTTCAGCTCAAGTCATGATCTGGGCACTTTGTGAGTTCGAGACCCACATCGGGCTCTGTGCTGACAACTCAGAGCCTGGAGCCTGCTTCATATTCAGTGTCTCCCTCTCTCCCTGCCACTCCCCTCCTCACACTCTGTGTCTCTCTCTGTCTCTCAAAAATAAATAAACACTAAATTTTTTTTTAATTTCCCATAATCATGAAGGATATCATATACCATATTGGGGCTATTAAAATAAAAATGCTGAAAATGGGGGTTCAATTAATATTACATTTTTTGCATTATGCAAATACTTTTAGGATTAATTTGCCACAGTTGCAGTATTTCTAGATCTCAATAACATGAATTTATGTATTAAAGAATAATCAATTATAATGTTCATTTTAATTTTGGTATAGCAGTCCATATTTGAGATCTTTCTTGTTTCTTTTTCAATGGGCATCACTAGAGATGAGAATTAGTTTTGATTTTTTATACACATGCATCTATACACAGTTACAAAGACTACTATTTCTATGCAAGTACTAATTTACATTAATAATTACTTTATTTCTCATTTTTGTTCAGATTTTTCTATTAAAGAAATAAAATATGACAAATTTTAAATTCACCTTTTACTGCCTGAGTCACAACTCTGACCTTGAACCTCTCTAGAGATAATACCATGAACATGGAATAAATCATTTCAGTCCATAGTGCTTTATAATTATTTTGAAACAGTTTCATTTACCCTTCTTTTGTTGGATGGTTTGAAATTTATAATTCAGTATTCTATAATTTTTTGGTCACCCCAAATACACAGTTTCTATATTCTTACATAAATTTAGAGAGCATTATTCTGTTTCTTCTATCCAAGCCAGTTTCATGGGTCTGTATACGTGTGCAGTTCCACAGAGCCCCACGGTCAAAAGGGCTTTGTGCTTGATTTAATGTTATGCTTTCACCTTTTTAAGTTCAAAACTTTAGGGGTATGTGGGTGGCACAGTGGGTTAAGCATCTGACCTCAGCTCAGGTCATGATCTCACGATTTGTGAGTTTGAGTCCTGGCATCAGGCTCTGCTGACAGCTCAGAGCCCGGAGCCTGCTACAGATTCCATGTCTCCCTCTCTCTCTGCCCCTACCCCACTTGTGCTCTGTCCCTCTCTCTCTCAAAAATAAACAAACAATAAAAAAAATTAAATTCAATAATTTTACCTTACAACTTGTGTTTATAAGTGAAGTCCTATGGGACCATGTAGCATATTTGTGAGCAGAGAAAGATTATCAGGTGGGCCCAATCTAATCACAAGAGCCCTTTAAGGGCAGAGAATTTTCTCAAGGGAGAGAGATTCAAAGCATGAGAAGGGTTCTATGGGCTATTGCCTTCTTTCAAAATGGAGGAAGTACATGAGAAGGAATATGAGCAGTACTAAGAACAAAGAGCAGTCCCAGGTGACAGCCATCAAAGAAACTTGAAACTCAGGGGCGCCTGGGTGCTCAGTTGGTTAGGCATCCGACTTCGGCTCAGGTCATGATCTCACTGTCTGTGAGTTTGAGCCCCGTGTCGGGCTCTGTGCTGACTGCTCAGAGCCTGGAGCTTGTTTCGAATTCTGTGTCTCCCTCTCTCTGACCCTCCCCCATTCATGCTCTGTCTCTGTCTCAAAAATAAATAAATGTTAAAAAAAAAAAAGAAAAAAAAAAGAAACTTGAAACTCAAACCAACATTAAAGACCTGAATTCTTACAATACCCAAATGACCTTGGAAGCTAATTATTCCCCAGAGGCTCCAGACAGCAGCGCAGTCAGCCAAGATCTTGACTTTAGGCTTTGTGAGATTACAAGCAGGGAACCCAGTAAAGCCTGCCTGGATTTCTGACCTACAGAACTGTGAAATAATAAACGGGTGTTATGGTAAATTTGTGGTAATGCAAGACTGAGATATAAACATCAGTTAAAACAATAAGATAATATCTAACACATTCTTATATATCTTAAGTCTGTTATATGGAAAATTATTTAAATGACCATGTTGGTTTCTCCACTTTTAAGAACTCCATCTTTTTTATTTCTATTAACATTTTTGTTTGCCCTAATTTTAGAAGATTACAGTTTGCCTGTCATTGGGAACTAAAAGAGATTAAAACTTGGAGAGTTAATTTTCAGACATTTTAGCTAGAAATACATGCATACATACATATATCCTATTTTTATCTATTATTACATTGTGTATTTTATTAATTTTGAAGGGTAGAAAGGAATCTACATCCGATGCAAGGTTTCTCTTTTACCTTGTTTAAGCCTGAAGTTATCTGAGGAAATGCCAAATATCTAGAACAAATTTGGAAGTACACTACCTTAGCTAGCCTGTTGTACATGCTACAGATATGCGTGAATGAGTGTCAAAGTTTGTCATTTCATTGGTTGACAATGTAAATTCACTTAAGGAGTTTCAGTTTGACCCTCACCTCCACAAGCACTGATCATGGCACAGCTGGTTCTTTCTTCCATTCCATGCACTAATGATGTTGAGAATATCATTGTCAGCCTAGAGGTCTATTTCTCTGTAAGAAATGTGACATCTGCAGGTGAGCTAGGCTGCTCTTCTCATACTTGGATGCCATCCTTTTTAGAATTGGTAATGTTAATGTCTCTTCTTTCCTATACATGTGACCTTAGCCTGTTGGGGCACGGACTATGTCCTGAAGACTCTTGTTCTGAAATAGTTCTGTCAACAGTTCAATGTTCTGACAGAGTTGAGTTGCAGTAAATGTCTCTTCAAGGTCAAGAGGTGGAGAGTATTTTCCAAAGGACCCTGTTACTTCCAAAAATATCTATCTGTATCTGTATACCTCTATCTGTATCTACCTATGTCTTTTTATTAATGGCTCAAGAAAATCAAAATAAAAAACAATCATGACTTAGTGTGTTAAAAAATATTTTTTCTGAATTAAAGATTAAAATTAAATTTGCCTGAAGCCTGCATCTTACTGATATTTCAAAATGTCATTTAATATTGGTAGAGCATATATAAAATAGATTAACAAAGATTTAATTCAGCAAAAAGTTACTTTAAATAAAACTGACTTTATAAACATCAATCCAAATACTAATATCAGATTATTTTAGGGGAAGGGGGAAAGTGGGAAGGATCTATTTAACATCTATCCTCAGTTTTCTTAGATACTCTATATTTTTATTGTCTCCATAAATGCCTGAGTTACCAAAACTCCAACATGGTTCTTTCCAAAAATATATCTCCAAAATGATTTTTTGCCTTCTGGTTCAAATCAAAATTGTTTCTAATTTTTTACATCCTCATTTCAGAATCAGAGAATATTGTTGCCTTGTTTAGAACTTATGCAAAACTGTAACCCATGGAGATTTGTTTTTGGCAATGTATTTTTCCTCCCTATTTCCTGAGTAGAAGGTAAGAAAAAGTATGTAAATATTTGGGTAAATATCAAGATTGGAGGAATTTCAGATACCAGTGATATCTTGGGAATTAGACAACAAACTTTTAAAATGATCACACAAATCAATACCACAAAAAGTGATTTTAAATAATCTATGAATTTAATTTCTTCTCTGACTTAAATATTAAACAAAAACTCAGTTACCTATTGATTATAAACTAGCAAGTGAAAATATCAAAATAAATAAAAATTAAAAATTTGAAAGTAATTAATTTATGTCTTACACATTTGTATCACCACTTTTCATTATCATGTACACTGTACCTCCAAAACACTCACCTTTTTGTATTGGAGGATAAAAAATAAATAAGAATGCTGTCTTCAAGAATCTTAAATTTAGTTGTTGACATATGGATATGAAAATGGAATGACTAATAATATGAGAAAGCTCTAGAGAAGTATCAAAGGAGTGATTCTGTGAAGTTCTTGATGAAAATACAAGACAGAGATAATCTCTCTGGAGGCGGATGTAGTTCCTGAGGACTACAGGTAAATTATGTAAGCTGCTTTTTGCAAGATAAAAAGAATCAAGAATTAAGATAAATGTGGATAACTGTGTTCCTGAAAAGAGTGTGTGCATATGAACATGACCAAATGAGATTACCCAGGTTATGATTAAGAAAGGTAAATTAAATTTAAAAAAGAGATTATTAGGAAGGCTTCATAAAGGGAGAAGTGGGAAGTTTATCTAGAAAGGCAACTTGGGATTTGAGTGCAGAGAGCCTCGAGATGGAAGGTAATTTTGAATTCCATTATACAAATAATGACGAAACAATGGCAATCTTTATGGAGCTCACTGAAATGATGAAAGTGTTTTACGATAGCATGAAAAACAGAATAAATATATATATCACAAAAATTACCTAGAATATAAACTACATGGAAGCAAGTTTTTTGGTCTTTTGGTCTACTACATCCCTTAAAAGAGTACCTGGCATATAGTAGTTGTTCATGAGCCCTTGGTGAGGGCATGGATAAAGTTTTGGTTCATGGGCATATGATTCAACAGTCCTGATCCACTGATGCAAATTCATCACTAAATGTAAACTCATCATTACTCAAAGTGTTAGAATGTGAAACAAGCTTCTGGGGTGGTACCATGAAGAGCTCCATAGACTCAATACCAGCAAAACAAGTGAAACTGTTACAAGCTATAAAAAATATAATCATTTAGCGTCTCTAGAGATCCTTATTAGGGCATACAGCAAATAAACATATACTCAAGAAAATCTACCAAAACTCCGTAATAATAGCCAGAACCTGTGACATTTGAGTTACAACCCACTTATTTCCTCCAATCCCCCCAGCTCAGGTTGACAGAAGTTCAAATCTGAGTGGGTGTAATGAGAAATAAAGGATTCCTTCTCCCCTCAGTTTCCAAACAAGGGTTGCCATATGTCACCATGAGGGACATACCAACATGAGCATATGAAAGTATTATACAGAGGGTAGAGAAAGAAACATACACAGGAAATTCAAAGAGTTAATGGCTAAAAACTTCCTTAATTTGAGGAAAAACAAAATGTTAATCTACAAATCCAAGCTCAATGAACTCCAACTAAGATAAAAGGAAAAGGGTCCACATCTATACACATCATGATAAAAAGATTGAAAGGCAAAGGCAAAGAGAATAGCTTAAAATAAGCAGTGATAAGAACTGCTACATGCAAAGAAACCCATATAGACCAACAGTTGACTTCTCATCAGACACAATGGAGGCCATGGATAAAACTGTTTCAAATATAAAGGCAAAAGAAATTTTTCCCAGATAAAGAAAAACTGAGAGAATCTGATATTAGCAGAGCCATGTTATAAGAAATACTAAAGGATATTCTTGAGGCCAAAAGCAAGTAAACTTACTTGCAAACACAAAGAGTTCCAGTACAGGTAATTATAAAAGCATTTAGAGCAGAAAAATATTCGCAAACCATATATCTGATAAGGGATTATGTTTTGCACTCTCACATATACATAATATATAAAGAAGTTCAATAATAAAAGACAATCCAATTAAATAATGAGCAAAGTATTTGGACACACAGTTCTCCAAGGAAGATATGGAGATAGCCAACTAGAACTTAAAAAGATGCTCAAAATCATTAGCCATCAAGACTATGTAAATCAAGGCACCTGGGTGGCTCAGGTGGTTAAGCATTTGACTCTTGATTTTGGCTCAGGTCATGATCTCATGGCCGTTAGACAGAACCCCACATCTGGCTCTGCACTGAATGTGGAGCCTGCTTAGGATTCTCTTTCTCTCTCCTTCTGACCCTCTCCTGCTAGCTCTCTCTCTCTTTCTCTCTCTCAAAATAAATAAACATTTTTTTAAAAAAAGAGTATGTATATCAAAACCACAATGAGATACCACTCTACATCCATCAGGAAGGCTATAATAAAAGTAGACAAATAATAACAATTGTTAGCAAAGACATAAAGAAATCAGAACACTCATACACTGCTGGTGGAAATGTAAAATAATGCAGATACTTTGAAAAACATTCTGGGAGTCATTGAATACTTGAACATAGAGTTACCATATGACCTGGCAATTTTAACCCTAGGTAAATGTCTAAGAAAAATGAAAATATATATCCATATAAAATCTTGTACATGAAGGTTCATAGCAGCATTATTTAAAAAGTGAAAACAATCCAACTGTCCATCAATTGTTGAATGGATAAATAAAATGTAATATATCTATGCAGTGGAATATTATTTGACAATAAAGAAAATGAAGTATAATATGGATTCACTTTGCAAACAGCTCACAGTGCTAAGTAAAAGAAGCTGGTTACAAAGAATCACATGTTATATGGTTTCATTTATACGAAATATACAGAACAGGCAATCTACAGAAACAACAATATTAAATAGCGGGTTGCCTATATGGATTAGAGGCAGGGAGAATGTGGAGTCATTTTATAGTATCTGGATGAAGATTGATGGAAACCAACTTATTCTCATATAAGTTCTCTCTAGATCTCTGCCTCCTCTTGTCCATTGATAAAGCCTACAAGTAAACAAAATAGATGGAAAGCTAAAAATATACTGAGTAACAAAATATGAAATAAAACTGAAATAAAATAATTCATGTATAAAAGAGGCAGAATAAAACTAAAGTAATAATGTGAATTAAAAGTAATATTGTAAAAATGATAAGAAACCAGGATAAAATAAACATAAGTAAGAATATCATTTAGATGAGATAAAGCATAGGTAAAATAACATTAAAATAGATACTATATGAGTTACATTTGAAGAGTCTGAACAAAAGAAGTAAAAGATGACCATGATAAAATCAGTTGAACCACTTTATACATAATAATATGAGTAAAAGGCAACAGGAAAAAAAGTGAAAACCTTGGATCTTTAAAAAGTATATATGCTAAATATGGCAGCTATACAAATTCCAGGACAGAGTAGACAGTCATAGACATAGACAATCTAACTAAGGCAATAATAAAGATACAGAGCAGATGGTTTCCCTAAACATCAAGTCCCTGGGCACAGAGTCTCAAGACTGATAGAGAAATCACCAATTTCTTGACTTCTTTCCATTTGTTTAGTGGCTATGTTTTATCCTCTATAGAATAAAAAAGGAAGGCCAAAATTAAACACATGTCATACTTTTCCCACACTGACAACACTCTAAATCCCTTTCTATCAGAAACTAGCAAGCATGTATTCCCAGCCACATTCTGACAAATGGAACACCTAAAAATTGATCTCAGACATCAGGGCACCACTGCTCTGATTCTGACTGTCTCACTGTGCCTTGAGACCTTGTATATGACCATTAACTTTAAAGGATATGGTTTCCTCATCTCTAACATAAAAGGATTAGACTAGATCACTGGATTTATACCTTTTTTTCTAGACAGTACAAATGAAATTTTATGTGGAAAGTCTTTATCAATACAGACAAAAGAACTATTAGTGTTAACACTGTTTAAGCATTAAGACAATTTGTACCCATCAGATGGGCAATGGTATGTGAGGAGAAAGGCTTGTGCATGACTAATGGTGGCAATATACATATTGATGTAATCATTCCAGAGGGTGAGCTACCAATATGTATCAAAGACTTTAAATAGCTCATACTGCTTAACCCATAAAATTACAGGGATTTTCATTAAAAAAATATTCAGATTAGTTCACAAAAATATCCATGCCAAAAATATTCATCGAAGCATTGCTTTTAAAATAAATCAATGGAGGGGCACCTGGGTGGCTCAGTCGGTTAAGAGACCGACTTCGGCTCAGGTCATGATCTTGCGGTCTGTGAGTTTGAGCCCCATGTCGGGCTCTGTGCTGACAGCTCAGAGCCTGGAGCCTGTTTCAGATTCTGTGTCTCCCTCTCTCTCTGACCCTCCCCCGTTCATGCTCTGTCTCTCTCTGTCTCAAAAATAAATAAATGTTTAAAAATAAAATAAAATAAAATAAAATAAAATAAAATAAATCAATGGAAAAATGGCATATGTAAAAAAATGATTAACGACAGATTACCAGGAAACTATGAATATGATTATGTGGATATTGCTCTGAAGTTATCAATATAAAAGAACAATCACCTTATTTTCTAAAACCAAAAAGTACTATGGAGAATAATACTTTGAGTGTTGGGAGCTTACATAGAATGACAAGAAAATTAACTGAAAAATAAAACTAGATAATTTATATTATTCAAAGGGCAAAATATATTGCAAAGAACCATGAACACAGTATAATTTAAGAAACAGCAAAGAGTCATATAAATGAAACCAAAAAGAAAAAGATAAAACCTCACAACACACAATCACTTTTAAGAGTTCTTAGTAAATTTGATGTGCACTGGATGTTATATGTAAGTGAAATTAATAGTACACCATATGTCAAGTAACTGGAATTTAAATAAAAATGAAACAAAAATGCTGTATTTTATTTATTTTTTTAATGTTTACTTATTTTTACAAGACAGAGAGAGCAAGCATGCGTGCGTGTGCAAGTTGGGGAAGGGCAGAGAGAAGGAGACACAGAATCCAAAGCAGGCTCCAGGCCCTGAGCTATCAGCACAGAGACTGACACGGGGCTCGAACCCACGAGCTGTGAGATCATGACCTAATTCAAAGTCTGAAGCCTAACCAACTGGGCCACCCAAGAGCCCCCCAAAATACTGTATTTTAATAAATAAAAAAAATATTAGTAAGATAAATATATTTTGATCAAAAACAAAACTCAAATCTTTACTGTTTTTTTGAAACTCATCTAAAATTAAAGAAAAAAATTAAGATATTAAAGATGAGATAAAAAATAATGAAATGGAGATAATAAGAGCAACAGTGACCACAACAAACAAAATAGAACTCAATAACTCTAAACAAAAATAAAATAGAGGCAGGCACCTGGGTGGCCCAGTCAGTTAAGCATCCGACTTCGGCTCAGGTCATGATGTCATGGTTCGTGAATTCAAGCCCCATATCAGGCTCTGTGCTGACAGCTCAGAGCCTGAAGCCTGCTTCGGATTCTATGTCTCCCTCTCTCTGCCTTTCCCCCACTCACGCTCTGTTTCTATCTCTCAAAAATGAATAAATGTTAAAAAAAATTTTTTTAATGATCCAACAATCCCAATTTTAGTATATATTCAAAGGAATTCAAATCAGGATCTCAAAGAGATACATCTGCCCCATGTTCATTGCAGTATTATTCACAATAGCCAAGATAATGAAATAATCTAAGAATCTACTGAAAGATAAATGGATAAAGAAAATGTGGTATGTCCATGAAATGGAATATTCAGCCTTAAAAAAAAAAAAAAAGGAATCCTGCCATATGCAACAGTGTGGATGAACCTTGACAATATTTTTGCAAAGTACAATTAGCCAGTCATAGAAGAAGAAATACTGCATGGCTCCACTTTTATGTGAAACCTAAAAAACACAAATTCACTGAAACAGATTGTAGAATAGTGGTTACCAAGGGTTGGGAAAGGGGGAAGTAGGAAGTTGCTCTTCAGTGGATATAAAGCTCCAGTTAATCCAGCTGAATAAATTTTAAAGATGTTCTGTACAGAACTGTACAGCCTATGATTAACATTACTATTCTGCACAGTTAAAAATTTAAGAGGATAGTGTGCCTGAGCGGCTCAGTCGGTTGAGTGTCCAACTCTTGATTTTGGCTCAGGTCATGATCTCACAGTTTGTGAGTTCAAGCCCCGTGTCAGGCTCTGCGCTGACAGTGTGGAACCTGTTTGAGATTCTTTCTCTCCCCCTCCTCTGCTCCTCCACTCCCTCAGAAATAAACGTTAAAAAAAATTAAGAGGATAGATCTCTTGTTGTATTCTTACTACAATAAAAAAATTAGTAATAATAGAAAGAACAGGGGATGGATAAGAGATGAAAGATGAATAAATGACCAAAACCAAAAATGAAAGTGCATTTTAATTGATATATTTGTCTAGTCTGCAAAGGTTAGAGACAAGCCTGCAGCTTACATCAATGTTTCACAATGTAACTAAGCATCAGGTGCAGCTGGTGTGATCCATTTTTCCTCTTTCCAAAATTCAGGCTGAGAAGGAACCTCCATTGGAGACATGTCATTTTTATGTAAAGGGGAAAGGAGCAAAAGAACTTGCAGAGATTGACAATGCCTCTTAAAGCTCCTGCTCACACATAGTGTGGATGAATGCTTCACAGTTCATTAGTTAAAACAGGCTCAAGGACCTAACCCAAAGTCAGAGTGGTGGAATGTATATTTCTCTGCAATGACGTCACACAGAAGTGGGTAGGAATGTATAATTAACCCTCTGACAGGGAAGGGGAGACACTCATTAATTGTGAACAATAATAAACCTACCCTTTTCATATTTCTTAATATAAAAAATTCTTTGACCAATAAACTACAAACATTAAATATAATGAAAAGTTTGATTTTTTTGGCTTGTATCTATATCACTGTCTCTGTTTTAGGTCAGTAACTTAATTGCTTAATCTCTACCATCTTCTCTGTGTCCTACAGTGTTCTGAATGCCCTACAGTATTTTTTATTACTAAACTAACCTATTTTTCAAACAACTGAAATGCTATTTATGAATTCAGAAATACCAGTATGACTGTATGTGTGTGTGTGTGTGTATATATATATATATATATATACACACACATGTATATATGTATGTATACTACATATATATAACTATATACAAATATAAAAATATATCTATATATAACTATATAACTATATTTATAACTATATATAACCATACACAACTATATATAACTATATATATAACTACATATATAACTATATATGACTATATGTATTAACTATATATAACTATATATATAAAACTAAACTATATATAACTATATATATAACCATATATAACTATATATAGAACTATATACACTTAACTATATATATACGTATATACACATAACTATATATATAAATATATATAAACATATAACTATATATATACAGCTATATACATATAAATATATTTTTTTTTCTTTTTAATTGAGAGAGTGTGTGTGCATGGCACACAAACAGGGGAAGAGCAGAGGGAGAGAAAAGAGAGAGAATGTCAAGCAGGCTCCACACCCAGCACAGAGCCCAACACCAGGCTGGATTTCATGACCTTGAGATCATGACCTGAGCCGAAATCAAGAGTCAGAGTCTTAACCAACTGAGCCACCAAGGCATCACAGAAATATCAGTATATTATAAGTGGATCAGCAAGAGTTGAACTAATTTACCATATACACAGAATCAGTATGTGTTAGACATGGAGCAAAACATCGGAATTGGCAAAATGACTGTGAATCTATTTCTTCAATGAATTGGTAAGATACTTGTTAATTAGGGGAAGATAAATTACTCTTTTTCAGCCTTTAAAAATTCAAAATACATACGCACATGCACATATCTTCCTTCCCTACCCCTCAGCATTTTTCACAATACATATACAGGATACAAGTTGCTATGGTGATATGCTCATCTCCATGGCAATTGATCATTACTCTATGCATGTGTCCATTGTCTCTTAATAGACAAATTATAGGCTCTAAATCTAAAGATTTGAATCTTCAAAGAAAATACAAAACAAATTCACAAAAAAACGAATTTCTACCTAACAAACAACTTAAGTATTCCTAATAATACAATAAAGAGATTGGCAAAGGTTTAGAAAATTAATAGCTAAAATGAAACTCTAAAAAGTACATGCCGTTGGAAAATGAAAGCTTCCAAACTGCTGCAAATGTTCAAAAATGACTGCTCTCTCATAATATACATGCTACAATTTGGCTTGTGGTGATCTCTGTGTAGTTGAAATGATCCCCAGCAGAAAATGAGGTTTAAGATTCTTATCCCCAGAAAGTCATCATGGTAAATATGTCTAGCCTCTGGAAAAAAAATCATTTCTACTCATATACAGAAAGTCATAAACATGGACTAGAAATATGAATAAATTGAAAACTCCTGACCTACAGAGAGAGCTATAAAACAGGGAGTTCAATCTCTGGTATGAGTATAAAAATCAACATTTGAATTCATATATAAAATGTGTCTATATCTGTTAACTGCAACAACAACAACAAAATTACTCTTAAACACTGTCACTGGATTCTGGTTAATTTTGTGTTACAAAGAAAAGCAATGTTTTGAGAGGGGCAGAGGGTTGCTTTTTTTTGGAGAATTCAACATTGTAGGTTTAAGAGCAGTATTTGTTTTAATATGCAGCCCATTGAAAATGTTTTTGGGGGCACCTGGGTGGCTCTCGGTTGGGCGACTGACTTCGGCTCAGGTCATGATCTCTCAGTCTGTGAGTTCAAACCCTGTGTCGGGCTCTGTGCAGACAGCTCAGAGCCTAGAGCCTACTTCAGATTCTTTGTCTCCCCCTCTCTCTACCCCTCCCCTGCTCACACTCTGTGTCTCTCTGTCTCTTAATAATAAATAAATGTTAAAAAATTAAAAAAAAAAAGATAATGTTTTTGTATTCTACTTAAAAGAATCTTTATTAGCAAATCAATTTATAAAATTATTTTGGTAATCTATATTCCAAATGAAGGTAACCTTCATTTGTGACCTTAAGTTATGTAAATAAGAGTAAGGTAAATGAGAACCTCAAATTTTTACAAACACAAAATAATACACTGAATGTAAATGCTATAATATTTTTATTGAACTCAGATAGGGTATGAAAAGCATAAATATAGAAATTGGAAATTTTTGCAATGAGATTAATAAAGCTCATTTCAAAGATTGTTTTTTTAGCAAATTAAAATAACTTTATAACACACGTCAGTAAACAAAAAAGTATTAGTGAAAAATGAATATTCTCCAACCCAACCATTAGAACATGACCTATCATTTTTATGAGCATTTAAGAGCAAGAAAGTGAGAGAACAAGAGATCTAAATCCTTGACTTATTAACTCCATAACATTACATTTTTAATACTCGTTTAGCCATGCCCGACACTCATTTAACCATGCTCTGTTGGTGGATAATTTTACAATTATTCAATAGAATAGTGTATTAAAAACTGAAACATACTTTGAGATGGCATCTGGAAAAATACTTCTGACCATACATGCTTTGACTAGTTTACTCTTTGGGTGTTAGTCTTTCTCTTATTCACCTTTAGGGAAATTTTGCATTGGAAATTAGCTGGTATTTATTTTCCTCTCAAATAGAACAGTTTGTCCTTGTTTAAATATTTAGAATATTTTTATAATATCTAGGCAACTAGATTTTTCTAATCTCAACAACAAAAAAATCCAGATAGAAATATACAGGTAAAAATTTATGTATTTATTTAAAGGGAAAAAAACCCTCCAGCAAAATGTACAATAAATAATGACCCAAATATAAGTATCTCAAGTATTTGTTCTTATTCCCAATAAACCCTAACAGCATTCTGTTATTAAAGAATGCTCAGAAGCAAAATCACATTGTCTTACGGAGATTTACATAGGAAGAACATACGTTGGCCTATGTGGAGGCAAGCTCTCAAATCTGTGCTTAGCTCTCATTCACCTGCCTTTTGTTAATGGCACCAAAGCATAGTCAGAATTATGTATCAAGATATCATGTCCACATATGCATCTCTACTTACAAAACAACATATAATACACTTGGAAATAGATATTCATCAAAGAACACTTTGAGAATGAGACGAAGAATGCAATGTATCCAATTTTCATCTTGCTGTGGTGGAAAGGATTCCAGGATATCAGGAAAAAACAGAATCCTCAGTTAGTTACAGACATGTGGGAGATTATATTGATTTTTGGCATTGTTCATACATTCTGAGTCAGTCAATGACCCGGTTAATGCTTGATACCAAGAGAGTCATTTGCTCAAAGATGCTATGGCTTCTATATTAAAACATGTTTCAAGTCATCCTCATAAGAAATGGGACAAAGTGAGAGGCTTGTAATTCTCTCTTTTCTGTGACCTGGTCTTATTCCTTTATAGCCCCAATAAACCAAGCACATATGTCTTAATGCTCACTAGCATATATCAAAAATCCATAACTACCTAAATTTTACATCCTAGATAGGAAAAAAAAATATTTATTCTTCACCTCTCTTCATCCATAACCACACACATAGGAGCTCCTACTTGGCCTCATACAAATACATTTCAAAATCTCTACACACATACACAAAAAGTAATTCTGGAAAGAAAAGAGGACAGAATGTTCATTATTCATCAATGTAGCTATTATAACTAGCTGAACTCAGAGGAGAGAAGATTCAAAATTTAATTCCCAGATGGGGTTATTAAATGTTTTTACATATTAGGGCTGCTTATGACTTATAATAAGACCCCGTAACTTTAAATCTCTATATCCTAACTAATTAATGATTTCCCAAATAAGCTTTATTTTTTTTATCATAAAAGCTCTCTTTTCTACCTTTTAGCCAGTTCTAGCTATCCCACTGGCCTATGCTGGGCTTTGAGAATTCTGCAGTTCACAGTACCTAAGTGTCCAAGAAGCTACACAAAACCCACCCTTCTACCATCTGTAAGAAAAGAAGGAAAGGAGGGGGAAGAAAGGTAGGACAACTTCCCTGGGGCAACAGTAGAAAAATAGAAAGTGTAAAGCTTGGAGCATCTCAAACCAAAGCCCCATACGTACAGAATAATACATAATGCAGCCCCATAATACAGAATAATAATTAAAAGAAATAAAGGCAGATACCAACTTTGGAAATATTGTTAAGAACTCTGTCCCCATTTTTTTTTCACTAGAGCTGATTGTAAAAAGTGAGAATTAGTATAATAATTTTTGAGACTGATCATGATGTGCTTATTTGTGCGAGCATTTAAGACTATTAATTATTCCCAGCATCATTTTAGTCATATATTAATTTTGATATGTTGTGTTTTCCCTAACATTATAGTCTAGAGATTTACAATGGCCCTTTCTTATTTTTCCTTTTATTCAGGAGTCATTTATGAGAGATATTTGATTTTCAGTTTTCTTTCCTTCTGTCTCTTTCTCTCTGTTGGTATCAGTATCTAATATTATTCAAAGAAAGTTATCATTAAATCAATAATTTTAAAAAGTTATAATTAAAGGCTAATTGAATTAAAAAATTATTCAAATTAATTGAGTAATCATTTGTGAAGATAGAAGGATTATAGAGTGTATGTGTTATTTCTCAAAAAGAAAGCAAAGACTTTCATATGTCCATTTGTTCAAATGTATAAATGACATGATCACATTCCCTATTTTATTATTATGTGGGATATTTCATTAGGAAGAGCTGGAAGATGTGAGATTAATTTCTCTTTTTTTGTTAATGTTTATTCTTCAGAGAGAGAGAGACAGAGACACAGCATGAGCAGGGGAGGGGCAGAGAGAAAGGGAGACACAGAATCTGAAAACAGGCTCCAGGCTCTGAGCTGTCAGCATAGAGCACAACACAGGGCTTGAACTCACGAACCACAAGATCGTGACCTGAGCCGAAGTCTGACACTTAACCGACTGAGCCACCCAGGCACCCCGAGATTAATTTCTTTATGTCTGTTGTATTTTATGACAATTCTCTTTGCTCATCCTGTATTTGTACTTTGCATACTTTTATATGTATACGTTTCGCCCCTGCCCTTCCTCCCTCCCTCTCGTATTTCCCTCATTCCTCCTCCTTCTCTTCTTCCCTCACTCTCTTGCTTTCTTCCTTCCTGTGTGTTATTTGATATATAAATACATATATAATGGTTATAACTTCACTGTATATTTACTCCCTATAATTTAATGCTGATCTTTTCCCCTTATTGATTCTTTTTAACTTGATTTCAAAATACTGGATATTAATAATAACAGATTCCTTTATCCTTTTGTTAGCAACTGTCTGGTATATATTTTTTTTATATACTCTAAGAATCTGAGTGACATTTCTGCATCATTTTCATTTTATATCTTTTCTAATAAACTCAATGTTGGACTCTGTGTTAGAACTTGGTGATTAAATTTCTTTTAATCTTCAATGTGTCCTGTTTACATTGATTAATGAGAAATAGGTTTGGTCTAATTCTATTAACTAACATTTTCTTTCCAAATACTGTGTCCTTTGTGTTTTAAAACATGAGGTTGCATTCTCTTACAAATGCATGGGGATTTTCATGTGTGTGTCTATATGTTTTCCTATAGTAATTTGCATAGTTTATTATCGGTTCCAGTTACATGAACAATTCAATTAAAGTCCTGTGTATGACATTTGACCTTTTCCTTTTCCTTTGGCAACTTTAGCAACGGCCACCCCCTGGTCCAGTCATCTCCCACCCAGATTATTGCAACAGCTTCTTCACTGGTCACTGATACTCACTGCTGTCACTTCCCTCTTTTCCTTGCTTCAACACAGCACCTGAAGGAATCCTTTAAAACATGTTTGCTTCCTGTTCAAGTCACACGGTGGTGTCTCACTGATCTCAGAGTAAAAGTCTTATTTAATCTTTCAGGCTTTATTTCTATTCACAAGTGATCCCTTTCAAATTCCATCCCAGCAACACAGCCTTCTTTACTGTAGACTTTATTTGTCAGCTTTCAGGAAAACATCAGTTACTAGGTTGTCCTTACCTTGCATTAAGAAAGACTTCTAAAATATCCTTCTTAACTATACTGGGAAGTGGCTTTGCCAGAAAATAAGGGTAGAAAATATTTATTTATATTCAAATACATAATCTCTGTGTATCCTTACTCAAAAGACATTTATCAAAGTACCAGGACCCCTTCTCTTCTATTCTGTTTCCAACTGATATAACATCAAATGGGGATGCTAAAATACAATTCCAATGCTAACTACCCACCTGGAATTAGTGTCTGACTAGCTAGCTACAAATTTCAATGTTCTTACTATCCCCATAGCTTAATAATTAACTAGAACAACTCACAGAACTCACTGAAAGTACTATACTTAAGATTATAGTTTTACAATAAATAGCATACGTAAGGCAAGATCTGAGAGCATTCCAAACGCAGAGCTTCTGTAGCATTTGCCTGTGGATTTAGGACCTGTCACCCCCTTGGCAAATCAGGCTTTATCAACCAGATGAATATGTTCACAAACTAGGAAGCTCCAATCCGTTTCAGTGTCCAGAGTTCTTACCGAAGCTTCATTATGTAGTCAATGCTGATTAAATCATCAATCACATGAATAAACTAAATCTCTAGTCTCCTCCCTCTCCCAGAGGTCTGGAAGCTGAAAGTCTCAATTCTAATCACATGCTTGATCTTTCTGATAACTAGCTCCCATCCAGAAACTATTCAGGAACCTAGCATGAGTCACCACATTGGCATTAGAAGGAAACTTTTCACTCGGGAAATTCCTGGTGTTTTTGCAGCTCTGCACAGAGAACCAGAGACAAACCCAAATATGCACTTTATCATACTATACCTTCCCAACATTCATGCTCTGTTTCCCCACCTCACCAAGACTAAGATATTTGCATCAAGAGCATATGTGACAGTGTCAGAGAATACAGAATTAGAAGTTTCTTGACTCCTCATAAATCTAACTTGAATTTCTTGAACCCTGTCTACCACCAACAACTTCATTAGGTGAAGCCATTTCTTCTCCAATAATTTCCAAACTCACTGGGACCAGATACCATATACATATTTTTAAGCCACAGCAAAATCTAATGTTATTAATATCCACAGATTTATTTTTCATCAAATTTTATTCCAATTATATTTTTGTCTAGTCATGCCATATTACAGCAAATTATAAGTAACAACTTGACCCATTGCCTACTCCCAGCCATACTAATCATAAGCCTTAGGGTCTTGAATATTATAAAAGAAGACAGTATAATCGATCCTCAGAATTTAGAAGGATTCTATTGATCAGACAGTAACTATGACATGGAAACCACACATTGTCTCACTTGCATCTCTTTAAGAAGATAGATGAGAAATATGGTCTATTCCTCTATGTTTAGGGCCCTGCCGCAAATTACCATGGCAACCTATAAAAGGACACCAGGGAAGGTCTTTGATGTTATCATCTAGGAACCTTTTCTCATCCTTTGAAATTCCAAATAAGCCATGTATAATTTCAAATATCTTAACTAGATTGTACTTAACAGGAAAGGCAACATTCTTTTTGTGTGGTAAGCTATATAACCTTGTCCACCTGATGGCTATTGCTGACCAAAGACAAACATTCTCCCAGAATTGAATGGCAATATCAAGTTATTAGTTTAGTATTGAAAATTATATAAAATGTATTTAATAAACATATGGCCTTTGCAGAAGTAGTCCACTTAAAGAAATAATGTCAAATAACTAGTAGAGAAAAGATGTTTAAATTTTCTCTGGCTGATGAAGTGTATTTACTCTAAATCTACTAAATATTAAGCCTTCTTTTAACTAATGGGAGACAAGTCCAGCATCAGGTCTCTGAATTCTATCTTATTAATATGCTTAAATCCACTGAGTCCTAAAAATTCTCAGCTACATAAACTTAGCACTTTAATTTGCAGGATGGGCAAGAGAATACAAGCCTCTGAGTGATGTTAGAGTGGAGTCCAATGTCCCCCAAAAGGAAGAAAAAAATCCCTTTAGTTGTTTATATTTTGCCTTATGGTCTAATTTTTATTCAATTTATAATAATGTGGTTTGTTTGATCAATTTTTAAAAGGTATTTCAAATTACTTACCATAGAACAAACTGATGCTCTGAGACAATATACCTTGTTTTTCCTGTTTTCACTTAGCTCAGGTACACATGCTGTATACACCTGAGGAGTACTGCCACTTCTGTATTAGAAGCAAAGTAGCCAGTGTCCTTCAGCAAAATCATCATCATGATGAACACTTATTTCCTACATGAGGAAAATCTCATCTCATAATACGCAACTCTCTCCTGATGATCGTTATTTCAGTTTTGTGTTAAAGGTACACATCCTCACACTGGAGAGTAGGTTCATTTGATAGGAATGATTCATTTGGATTCCCTGGATCTTTTTGAAGAAAATATTATTTTCATTTTTCATAGTTTGTGACTTTAATCAACAATGACTTCTGAGGGTAAGCCTATTGGAATTGTCTAAAATGCAAAAGAAAAGATTCAGTGGTAACCTATGGTGCTTAACTTCAGGTTGGTCATGTGCCTCCCAGTTTTCGTCATCTCCAAGGGGAATAGTTTCAAATGCAAAGGCAAAGAACATTAGAAGAAATCTGTCACCTAGAATTCTTTGTGTGGGGGAATCACATTGGTAACGGAAACCACTGAGAAAGCAGATGGAGGGACCATGTGATAACTTAAGCCAAAAAAAAATGTTTTTAGCTTTAAATGTGGCAGAAAGCATACTAGGATCACAAAAGGAGGTAAAGAATTAGAAACATATATTAGAAGTAAGGTTTAACTCTTGTAGGTGAAGCTGAAACCAAGTGAAGGAGAAAAAAAAAATCCAAAAGAATACAGAGGGATTTAACTGCTTCTGTTGGTTCAGTTTAGGAGAATGCTGGACAGGAGGGAAAGTACGCGAGAGGAATATGCAGTGAGACTATGCAGAGAATATACAGGAAAGATCAGCACAGGGGGAAATGCAGGGAAGGTATGAAAGGAGAGTCAGTCCCCATTGGGAGTGTGCAGAGGAAACATGCACAGAGATTCACTGGAATCCAGAGAGATTTTACAAAGAAGAAAAAAGGGAAGGTATGAGAGAAAAGTTTGTGCAAAGCCTTGCTGAGGAAGCCCATATCCAAAACAATGCTCAGAGGCATTGTCTGAGCAGAGAAATTCATTTTTAAGAAACGATTGGGAATTTCCCCTCGATGACAGGGGAATTACCACAACAATAATAGCAGCCAACATGCACTGAATGATCACTATATGATGAGCACTATGCTGAGGACTTGGCCTGCTTTTTATCATTTAATCTTCACAGAAAATCTATATGTTCTGATATCTTTACTTATTTCCTAAAAGAAAGAGGCCATTGATCAGCTTTGAATCATAAAGCTGACTTGCATGACCTCTTTAGCAAGACCATATTTGTAAAAGCAGAGAGCAGTCCAGAGAAAAAGGATTTTCTGAAATCCATTATTATATCTTTAAGCATAAAAAGTGAGATCTCTGGATTATATGAGCATAGAATATTACATAAGTGGGGAATATTGCATCAGGTGGGTCCTCCCCCAAACTGAGAGGATTTGGGGAAAGCCTAAGACTTCTGGTTCCACTAGACAGTTCAAGAAGGGAGATTTAGGTAGATTAGAGGGTCAGATGCACATAAGTTGCATTCTAAACTTGCCCAGAAGAATAAACATGGGGGCAGAGGTAGAAATAATTAGCTATCTAGGGGAACTTGAGAGCATTGAGGGTTACTGGCACCTTTCCAGGCCTCTAGAGGAGGCACCACAGACCTTACTTTTCACAAAGGTCCAGGTTAACGATGCAGCAGCATCGGTAAAAAGCAGCTAGATGGGGAAGTCAGAAGCCAGTCTGCATTCCCATGCACTGGCAATCATGAGAAAGGAACCCAGCATTGTCCAAGTAACCAGAATGACGGCGGAGAAGTGTTGAGAAAGCCCTTGGACCAAAAGAGTCGTGAGCTTAAAAAGAAGGGTATGTATAAGGTGTGGAGACTTCGAGTACACAGGTAAATGGCCAGGATTAGGGATGCCACCAGGGGCTGCCAGAGCACATCATGCTCCCCCTAAGCCAGATATTATTATGTCTTCCTCCAGGAGTGACCAGTCCAGGAGGAGTCTAGATTAGACATTCCAGAGCAGAGTCCAGCAAGTCTGCAGAGGACACCTGGTTAATACAAATACCTCCAGTCTTCCTTTGTGGATTCAAGGTCACAAGACTTCTCTAAGATCCCTCCTCAAAACCTTGCAGACACAAGTTGGAGAAGAAGGGGAGGAGAACAGAAACTGAAAACACAGCATTTTATCCAAAAGTGACTTAGTCTTCATAGGAAGACACTGCTTACATTCCCTGACTGATGGAGGCTGATCATAATGGAAATAAAACACAGATGTCCCAGCCACCACCATCTGAGACCAATACCCATGGAGAGAGGTGCCTATACACCAAGTGCCAATAAATTTTGGGTACTGTGACACTAGATTTTGGAGTTGTGTTTGGTTGTAGGATTTTACATCGACAATCATGTTTTCTCTTCCAAAATGGAAACATAATTTTGAAATTATCTACTACTTGAATGTTTGAATGATCCAACCTGTAAAACTGTGTTGGCTATCTCTTTTTAATTAAAATTGTTTGATAATTTTAAAATTTCCAGTTATTTTCATAAATTTTATTCAATTTTGGTAGTTGAGCCAATTTGGTATTGCACTGTTCTTATTAAAGCTATTTAAGTTTTGTCTCAACGTAACTTTTTCCTTCCCATTAGTTTTCCTTAGCTGGCTTAGAATGTTTTTTAATTTTAAATTCTTGAGTTGAATAGTTAGTTAATTTATTTTCCTCACCTTTTTTCAATATACATTTTATGTTATTAAAATAGGATTTCTTGTAAAATATGATTGATGAATTTTTTGTCAATATTACCAAGGTAAAGAAAGTAGATTGTAGATTTGCAGCAAATCAAATTAAGTAAGAACTCCAATATAATTTTTTGGTGGACATTTGTTGATTGCCTCTGGCATGAATCACATCCCTGTTCCCTTCTTTTCATGACAGTGTTCATAATTTTGCAACTATGCTGTTTTTAATTAAAAATGAAATAGGTCAGGGTTGTCTGGGTGGCTCAGTCAGTTAAGCATCTGACTTCGGCTCTGGTCAGGATCTCACAGTTCATGAGTTTCAGCCCCACATTGAGCTTTCGGCTGTCAGCACAGAGCCTACCTGAGATCCTCTGTCACCCTCTCTTGGCCCTTCCCCCACACTCTAACTCTCTCTCTCTAGAAAATAAAATAAACATTAAAAAAATTATATAGGCCATGCTTCTCAAGGACCTATCAGCCTTCTGGGAGACGCCAACTCTTCCATGGGAGTACATGTTATGAGATTTGTCACAAAGACCAGGATCGTATGGACCAAGGCTTTCCATAAAAGTCTTTTTAAATACTCATAAACAGATACTATGTGTTTATCTTTCAAAGGGAATTGAAACAATTACACCAAAGCTTAACATTTTTCACATGAACATCCAAAATGAACTTTTCATGTGTATTTTCATTGTCCACTTGGTTACCATGCCAAAGCTAAGGCAAAAATTCAGAGCCCTGGCAATGTGTCCAGTTAGATTTCTCCTCAATACCTGGTTTATTTTGTAGGTGAAGACTTTAAACAAAGTGTAACAACGCTATGGGTAGGTATCTCAGTTTTACTAGCTTCTATTTTGCCACTAGTGAAATATATTGTGTTGAAAACCTGTACTTTGGAAATAAATATTCATGCATTCTGAGAACATACTTTAACTGGTCATTTTCAATTAATCTTCTACTAGGCTGCTGGAATATATTTGTTAATATTTTATTTACATATTATTTTTTGTTTTAATTATGTTTCTGTGTTGGGATAACCTGAATGTATCCAGGACTTAATTCGTTTCTGTAGCAGGCACCATGCCCGCACCATAACCGTGTTATGGTGAGGCCACTTTATTTAGGAATCTGTCTCAGGCACCTGGGTGGCTCAGGCATTTAAGCATCATTTGGCTCAGGCCATGATCTCATGGTTGGTGGTTTCCAGCCCCACAACAGGCTCCGTGCTGACAGCACGGATTCCTTCTTGGGATTCTCTCTCTGCCCTTCCCTTGCTCATGTGTGTGCATGTGTTCTCTCTCTCTCTCAAAATAAAGGAATAAACTAAAAAAAGAAAGAAAGAAATTTGTCTCAAGCAAGGGTAATTGTATTTCCACAAACAGGCTTTCATTTTATTTCTTAAAAGTATTCTCAGCATTGAGATTTTCACCAGCCTGACCAGCCTATGCAATATCATCTCTGTAGTCTTAGATTCACTGATAATAAAAATTTGGGGAAAATCATAAGATTACATTAAAATAATAAAATTTTGGAAATCCCATCTGCATATACCTTGTAATGTTTATTTTTTTTAACAAGTTAAGAATAAAATCAACCTTTCCCTCTAACCCTCACTTTCTTCTGTGCTATTATATCCTGAAGGATTTTCTTTTCTTCTGTGGACGCTGATTTTACTGTCCTCTAGTGATGATACAAATGTTTCCTGAAGACTTATACTTATTTGATATTTAAATAAAAATCTGACCAGAATGGGAATTAAATAAATGGGTGCAAATCATGATGTTGAGAGTATACACAACCATCTTTGTTCCCAGGAGTGCCACCATTTAAATGAAGTGAGACAAGTCAGTACTGCCCTAGGTTATTTTATGTCCATATATGTCTACACAACCTGAGAAGTGGAGCTAAGATAAACATTTCTCAAGTAAAACTACCATCTGCTTTTATTGCTCTTCGATTTTCAGTAAAGCCTGTAAGATTTAACTATAAGAACAGACACACTGATGACTTCTCTCTCCATATAAGAAGGGGATCATAAACAGAATGAAAATACTCCCATTTTATATCCTTTTCCCCATGATATCCTAAACAATAAAGTAATAGCAAAATAGCTAAAAGCTTGTAAATTCCCTTCTTTATAACAGCTGCAAATCAGTTCTTAACATATATTTGACTCTGGAAAAGCAGTAGGAACTATCTTACGATGTTGATATTGCATAACAAAGCAATTTCTCTTCCTGAAATAACAACTTTACAAATACTGCAGTGGTTAATTGAATCCTAATATTTTTAGGAAATGCAGTCAATATTGGGACTTTCTTATTATATATGGGACAATTTCTTTCTTTTTACTTGCTTTTCCAATTAAAATCAATGGGTTTGGGTATTATTTGTATTAAAATAATTTTATCAGGACATACACATAAAATTTGTCTCAGCATGGTTTTCATATAATCCCTTGTATTAGTTTTCTACTGCTGCCTAACAAAGTACCACAAACTTACTGGTTTAAAGCAATATTTATCATTAGCTCACAGTTTCTATGGTCCAACTATCTGGGTACAGATTAGCTGGATCCTCTACCCTGGGTCTAAACAGGCTGAAATTAGGGTATCTCATCTAAGTCTCAGAGTTTATTTTAAGCTCACTAGTTTTGGGGAGAGTTTAGTTCCCTGTGTCTATAGGACTGAGGCATTCAGCAACTACAGGCTGTCTGACATTGCCTTCCTTGCCTTCCTTTTTTGCTTCCCTTTAAGACATCAGGAGAGTGTCTCTAATCTCTTCGACTTCTGTGAGGTCATTTTAAAGATTTTACCTGGTTTATTGGTTATCATGCCCATTCAGGATAGTCTCCTTTTTGCTTAAATCAAAGTCAACTGATTAGAGTTTAATTACTTCTGCAGAATCTCTTTCGCCATCCATACAAGATAACATCATCATAGAAGTAAAATCCTGTCATATTCACAAACCCCACTCACATACAAGGAGAGAGGGTTACTCAAGCATGTTCACTTAGCCTTGAAAAATTATATATTATTTTATAATAATTCATTATTATATATAATATTAAATATTTTTATAACATTTAAGGCATGTTCATTCCAGAGGCAGGAATCTTGGGGCTCGTCTTAGAATTCTGCCTACCACAAAAGTTTAGCCAATCAATCACCACATAAGCTTCCAATGATGACATGAAAATCACACACAACTGAAACTTAGAGAAATATGACTAAGGAGAAAGAACTACCATTTTTTATTCCGTTTTTTGTTTTATTTATTTATTTGAGAGAGACAGAGATAGCACAAGTGGGGGAGGGGCAGAGAGAGGGAGAGAGAATCCCAAGCAGTCTCCATGCTACCAGCACAGAGTCAAACTCAAGAAACCAGGAGATCATGACCTGAGCTGAAACCAATAGTCGGGCACTTAACTGACTAGGCCACCCAGGCGCCCCTACCATTTTTTTTAATTCTTACTGTATTTCAGAAACTGCTTTGTAACTAACTGAATTTGGGACTAATTGAATTTTTACAATAACCCTGTTGCTTAGGTATTGTTATTATTACTATTACTATTATTAATTATCCTTAAAGTTTAAAGAGGTTAACTGTTTTGAGGTTAGGTAGGCTTTGATTGGTAAGCCTGGGTAGAAGCCCAAACTCTCTAATGCTGGGGCCTGCCTCCGGTTGGATAAGCCAGTTTTTCAACCTCCTAAAAGCCCTCACTCTTTGAAGATATAAAGACAGGACGGCAGCTATTGAAATCACAGCTGTTTAGAAGCCTTCAGACTCAATTAGAGGTACTATAAGAGGATGAGTCTAGGGCAGAATTAACAGTGGTCTCAGTGTTCCTTTAGGGAATATTGAATGTGTACAACAGAATTGTGGCAGGGAGGGTATAGTTATGACAGATGCCATTGCACTTGCCATTCATGGGACTGGGATGCTTCTAATGGGCTGAATATTTACACCAAGGACCATGCTGGAGCACTGAGAATCCAAGTCCCAGCAAGACCCACCACCACATTTCCCTTGAGTCTCATTACCAGCTAGAAGAACAGGCCTTGCTTGAAATTTGGAGGATATGGGAAGTGCTGGTAATTTCAGTAGTACAGCCAACACCAAAACAAGTCCAAACAAAGGTACCACTCTATACATACTAATAACCAAGACAGACTCACTCCTCCAAATACATAGTTGTGCCAGACAAACTCAACATTTTGGAAGAAGTGAGACTCCAGAAAAATGAACCATTCTAAACCCACAGAAATCTCTAGGCACAAATTCCTAGTCTCCTTCATACATGTTCACTTCTCACATACCAGCAACTCAACTGTGCAACAATTTGATGCACAGTGATGGCTTAAGACATACCAAATTCTTTGGGCATCTTGACTTTTCTCATTAAAGTACCCAAGCATACAGTGGAAATCATATACCCACTTCAAGTAAGATAGGGATAAGGGAACCAGACTGAAATTTCTTTGAGACCATTATCAGACCAATTAATAAATTCCTATATGTTTTGGTATGTGAAACACTTCAATATGCTTCCTCAAAGCCAGTTGTCTTCATGTAGCTACTCAGGCAATGATGTGTACATAATTAGCAGTCATAAGAAAACTATCTTTTATTAATCTGTAATTGTGATATTGATAGGTAACAAATACTTACAGCTTTAAGAATTGTATGTATTGTTGAGCTTTTACTTAATTCTTTTAAAGTTATCATAGAATTTCTGTGAAACCATCATTTCAGTCACCAATTTTGAATTTAATAAAGTACATAAAGGTTTTAAGGGAAAGCTTTTCTAAAAATCTTACTTCTCAACACTGAATTTTGTGGTGGACATCTATAAATTACTTTCTCAAGAATTCAACCATTGGACTTTGTCATTTTTTTCTGGAAATATTGATTTTTCTACTTGCTATTTACAATGGAATGAATAACTGAACTGCATTAAGAATGTATTCAGTTAGGGGTGCCAGTGTCTCAATTGGTTAAGCAACGGACTCTTGGTTTTGGCTCAGGTCATGATCTTACAGTTCGTGAGTTCAAGCCCCTCATCGGGCTCTGTGCTGATAATGCAGAGCCTACTTGGGAATCTCCCTTTCTCTCCCTCTCTCTCTGACCATTCAAAGCTCTCTTTCTCAAAATAAATAAATAAACATTAAAAGAAAAAAGAGTGTACTCAGTCACACTGGAATGAATATGTTATGTAAATTTTGATTTTCTTTTTAAAGTTTACTTATTTATTTTGAGAGGGAGACAGCAGGGAAGGAGTAAAGAGACAGGAAGAGAGGGAATCTCAAGCAGGCTCTACACTAACAGTGCAGAGTCTAACATGGAGCTCAACTCACAAACCATGAGATCATGACCTGAGCTGAAATCAAGAGTCAGATGCTTAACCAACTGAGCCACCCAGGCACCCCTGATTTTATTTTTAACAAAAGTTTTCTTTTAGTGTTCCAGACTTTGTGGGTACATAGGAGCCCTGGTGTAGGCTCAATATGCTTCCTTCAATTTACCATTGTGGATTCATTCTTCAAAAATACTTGCCAAGATATAAAGCATTCATATTTTTATATTTGTTTTTTTCAACCATTTTCCTACCACAATTATTGAAAATTTTCTACTAAACTTAGTGAGGACAGTCTCTAAACAATATTTGTATTCTAAGCCTACTCTTACTCTCCCTAGAGCAGCTATAAAAACACCCATGTGCCAAACTCAAATGATGGAATTTCTGTCCATTGTCATGAGACAGTTCCAATAAGAGCTGGGGAACCTTCATGCAAACAATACCTTTAGATGGGCCTTCCAAAAGCATTGCATCCCCCCAATTTCACTAATTACTTTTGAAGTGAGAATATGGCATAACTAGACTGAATGAGTCATAAGGAGACTAGTTCACACGTGAAGAAAGGTATTCTCTATTACCACTAGATTTGAAGTTGGAAGGATGACTGCTAGAGATTTCTCTGTGAAATCCAAGAAAGACAACAAAACTCAAGAGAGTCATACTGGAAACTTGTTTCTCAATGCAGCCATACCCGAATCAGGCCCTAAACTTGAACTTGCCTATTACAGGAGACACTAAAGTATCTTTTTTTCTTATTGAGATGGTTTTCCCACTTACAACAGGAAGTATCCTAAATAGCACATCACTGTTGCAAAGGAAATGCCACAGCTGCCAAGACAATGTGACCAAAGACCTTAACCTGGCCTGAAGAGTCAAGGAAGGAAAGTTAGCTATGAGTAGTAATATCTAAGCCAAGATGTGAAAGGGTCTAAGAATGAGCCACGTTAAAGGGAAGAAGAAGTGGAGAATATATTTCCAAAGTATGAAAACCTTGTCTGAAAGGTCTTTTTAACATTTAAAGAACAGATAGAGGGATGAGAATGGAAAATAAGGGGAGAAATGTGATCAGATTGGAGAGGAAGACAAAGACTTCATAGGGCATGTATTGACCTAAGTTATTGGCCATTGAATAAGTTTTTGGTTGTTTGTTTTTTTGTTTTTAAATAAAAAGTTACCACATGGTCCAAATTCAGACAGTGCAGTACATGGTACTGATGAACTTTTCCAAATCTCTCTCCAGAAAAGACATTCAACACCTTTGTTTCTCTTCTTTTCTTTGAGGTAGGGTGGCTATTGTTCACACAAAAATGTTCATGCAAATGCTTACAGTATTTTTTTCAATATACTAAAAACTAGAAGCAACTCCAATGACCTTTATCTGATAAATAGAAAAACAAACTCTGGTACCTCCCTATGGAGGTAGTAGTAGAAAACTACTCAGTAAATAGAATGAGGGAGGTAAAGGCATTTGTATATGAGGGAGGAACACCAAAATTAAAATATTATAATTTATTATTTACTTATATATATGCATATTTGTTTTCATCATTAGTTTGGGATTTATACAAGATACTCTAGTGAGGATTCAAGTAGGAAATTATATCTGTAAGTTTTGAGCTCAGTGAAGAGATTAGAATTTGACAGTCTTTGAATGAATACCACATAAATAAATGCAGTTGAATGTGGATATGCAAGCAAGATCCAATATGTAAAAGGACATCTGACCACTTCACAGCTTACATGCCTTTTTTCATGAGAAAAAGATGTTAAAATATTTAGTATTCATAAGCTACACTTAAAAAAAGGGAGATTGAGTCCCATAAAAATATTTCTCCAAGACTACCTACTTTATTGATTAATACTATGTCAATGAAAAAGTTGGCACTGCTTTTTATTTCTAAAATATTAATATCTGAACTTATGAGAAAAGAAGACTTATACATACACATTTCTAATCTTTCACTCTTACAATTGTTTGGAGGTTGTTCATTTCCAGAGGGAGTTCATATATCATCTTACCTCACCTTAGAAAAACCGCTAAGGAAAAGTATTGTTATCAATCTCAGTCTAGAAATGAGGAAAATGAAGTGCAGAGAAATGAAGAAGTATCTTGTTAAGTGAGTCAGTGGCCAGCAGAGACTAGAATGAATTCCATTCATTCAATGCAAAACTTATTAAGAATCTACCTAAACCAGATAAACTGCAAATATCTGATGGTTACAAATAGGATTAAAAAGCATCCAATTATCCTGTTCCAGGTGTTGTAGCTTCCTGTATGTTAGGATTGGGAAAGGTATCATCATCTGCACCCTATAGGGGCATCAGTGATAAGTATTTGGGCACTGGGGCACCATGCCCAGCACTCTCTGCCCATCCACTATTCCTACTACATTTGGAGGCTACATGTTGGTATTTAGAAACCACAGCAGGGGCGCCTGGGTGGCTCAGTCGGTTAAGTGGCCAACTTCAGCTCAGGTCATGATCTCACGGTCCGTGAGTTCAAGCCCCGCGTCAGGCTCTGTGCTGACAGCTCAGAGCCTGGAGCCTATTTCAGATTCTGTGTCTCCCTCTCTCTGACCCTCCCCCGTTCATGCTCTGTCTCTGTCTCAAAAATAAATAAACATTAAAAAAAAAAAAAGAAACCACAGCATATTATACAGCCAACATTTTTAGCAGCTACACAGAAGCAGAAGCATTGATACAGATATTCCACACAAACCACACTGAGAAATGTCCTAGAAGCCTTTTTCTTTCCCTCACTTATTTGCTTTAGAGAAGCTAAACACTTGTATTTGAAAATAAACTGACTGCTAGAATACAAATCTGGCTAAGGGTCTTATAGTGGCCTGTCATTGGCCTAATAAATAAATACATGATGGTTTATTTATTTACTTATTTATTTTATTTTATTTCAGAGAAAGAGAGAGTAAGTGAGTGGGGGGAAGAGGCAGAGGGAGGGAGGAAGGGAGAGAGAGAGAGAGGGAGAATCGTAAGCAGGCTCCACACTCAGCACAGAGCCCAATGTGGGGCTTGATCCCACAACCCTGGAATCATGACCTAAGCTGAGATGAAATCAAAAGTCAGATGCTCAACCAACTGAGACACCTGGGTGCCCCTAAATAGATGATGTTCTTAAATAAATTGTGTAAGCATATTAAATGGGATATTTTCCATTTCTCAGTCATATGTGCCTGAAATCATTTGGCCCAATCGCATAATGTTGGTCTAATCATCTGGTAGCAGTTATCAAGAGAATTCTTTCTGAGATATTTCCTGAAACTTCATGCATTAAAAAAAGAAATAAAATTAAATAGGACTATCACAACCTGGCCAGCTAAAATATCAATCTTCAAATAAGACTACTTTTGTCTCAACAAAATCTCAGCATTTTCTGAGTTTACCTTTTTGATTTTGAGTAAACACATTTCATTAAAACTTTTAAAGAACTTAACAAATGGTACCACAGACCTGAAGCTTTGATGACACCATCTGCCTGTGCATTTCATACGAGTGTTAGTTTTCTAAGATTATTGCATATATACTTAAAAGACATAATTTAACTTCAGTCAATAAATTGTAGACAAATTTCTATTTATTTATCAGGGTATGAAAGAGTAGCGATTTACCAAGAAGCTTCCAGTGTAAATTACATGAGTCAGGACAGAAATATAAACACTATTAAACCTTTTTGTGTATATTCCAGTGGCACAAATTCTGACGAAACATTTAAAAGCTAATACTTAAATGTGAATTTAGAAGTTAAAAATCCACATCTAGAAAAAAAAGCAATAAAAAATTACAACACAATAAATTCTAAGAAAACAGGTAAAACTGAAATAGTCCCGTTCAATTATATTATGTTTCTAGTCCTTTCAAGGTTTAAATGGCTTTTGATTGAGTGCCACATACTTATAGAACGTGACAAATATTTATATTACTTTGTCAGTCTGTTGTTGACAGGGCTACTTAAGTATTTCTCTATATATCCCCATTCACTTTTATTTGTTTAGTTTTACTTTGTAAAACCATCCAGTTGGCATAAGCCACTAAAAGTGTCAGAAGATAGCAGAAATAAAAATTATAACCTGTGTTTTTTCTCCCAAGCAGCTTTCCCCTTTCTATTGCATATTTCAGTAGGTGAAACCCTTCAATTTTCAGTTAAATTGAATGCAATAATCATTAATATCTAAGCAAAACCATAATCTAAATAGAATTTAGGCTAATAATCTTTTTTTCCCCCTCTGTGTATGCTTACAACTTAAAATAGGAAAGACAAAGAGAAGATATAAAGGAGAAATTGCATGCGGATGGGCAGTGGGATGTCACTGAACTCTTTTTCCCACCATCACCATTATCTGTTCTCAGTTTTCATTAATCACTGTGTTGTTAGCAACATGGTAGTTAAAAGGGGCCAGGACAACTTCCCCGTTTGTCAGTATAAGGAGTAGAGATATATTCAACAATTTGCAGCATCCTAGAATTCACATTCTGAAGGAATAAACTCCAGTAATTGCATTGTTAACTTACATCAGAAAACAAGCTCCATCAAATCAACTAATGAAACCATTCTACAAAGACACAGGGAAAGCTTACATTTATGAAAGGCAGTGTATTCTTACTAAATAGGTGTTGTTGAATTAATGACCTGAGTTGTAGCTCAGACACAGATTTGGAAATGTTCTTAGTATTTATTCTGTTAATGGCAACTTACCATGATGGGCTCCCCAGGAAGCCGACTCAGAGAGAAATTAGCCAGCAGGAGGCTTATTAGAGAATGTTCTGGGATCAACACCTGTGGAAGGGAAGCGTACGGAAGGAAGCAAAATTAGGCCATGGGAGAAATTAAGCTGCAATGCTCCCTCAGTGAAATCCTCCTTAGCCAATCCTACCCAATAGGAGATGTGAAGCAGGAAAATCCCTTCAACATTTTCTTGAGTTGGATAAATGGGGCCAGGTCTTTATACTCCCTCCTCTCTGGATGCTGGCTACCCAGGAAGTAGACTTGACCATGGATAAGGCAACTCTCTTCAACTCAACTCTTGTAGGTATCTGACAGATGAGG
This sequence comes from Prionailurus viverrinus, assembly GCF_022837055.1. Lineage (NCBI taxonomy): Eukaryota > Metazoa > Chordata > Mammalia > Carnivora > Felidae > Prionailurus > Prionailurus viverrinus. The sequence continues at coordinate 94,715,596 of NC_062563.1, forward strand.
GTTTGCTGCTGCTAAAGAGTCCAGGAGCTTGAAAAATATAGTATTTCATTTCCAAAGGGTGGTTTGGATGGAGCATCACAGCATCCACCACACAACCAATTTCAAATTATATATTTCATTTTTCAATTTCAAATTATATATTTACATTTACGCCCATTCAACAAACAAAAATGAGTTACTGGAAAAGAGGCTACACTATTGCACTATATACAGAAATATAAATATGGACATCTTGCACTATATTTTTTAAATGTTTATTTTTGAGAGAGAGAGAGAGAGCAAGCAAGCAGTGGAAGGACATGGAAGGGGAGACAGAGGATCTGAACCAGGATCTGTGCTAACAGCAGAGAGCCTCATGTGGGGATCAAACTCCTGAACCAGGAGATCATAACCTAAGCAGAAACTAGACATTTAATAAACTGAGAAAGAATAAATATCTATTTCAGGTGGAGGAAAGGAATAATTAAGTAGCCAAAATATGGCAAATATATTGAATACTATGTGAAAAATTACCAAAAATGTGTGTGTCCAAGTAGAGAACTGACACTTAAAATTGGTGTTTCAGAGTACATGGTAACAAGGAAGATTCATATTTTTTACTAATAGAATATGAAAAAAGATAAAGTTGTTTTTCCTCCAGCCCACATCTTTCTTTTATTCCTCTCAGAGAAAAAAAAAAAGCCAAACCCTTAAAGTTCCCTGATAATGTGCTAAAGTTATCTTTCAAGCAGATGAGAAAATGCTTTTAAATTCTATTTTCTCTTCATTTTTTCCTATGAAATAACCTAAGGAAAATGTCACATAAGTATTGAAATATGTAAAAAGCATTTAGGAGGCACCAAATAAATGAGATTTGAAAGAATTACATCAACTTAATATAGTCACATTTTCTATGAAATGATGAAATATACATTATTCATCTCACCTACATTTATTTTATCATTAACAAGGATCATCAGATGGATTCCTGAAAATCAACCAATTTCCATACTGATGACTAAAAGAGTCCTAGCTGTTGGAGTATGTCCTTCCAAGCTAACTGGGTAATCTTTTTTTTTAATGTTTTTTTTTTAATTTATTTTTGAGACAGAGAGCGACAGAGCATAAGCAGGGTAGGGGCAGAGAGAGAGGGAGACACAGAATCTGAAGCAGGCTCCAGGCTCTGAGCTGTCAGCACAGAGCCCAATGCGGGGCTCAAACTCAGACTGTGAGATCATGACCTGAGCTGAAGTCAGATGCCCAACCTACTGAGCCACCTAGGCACCCCATCTAACTGGGTAATCTTATTTGACAAACTGGAAATGCAGCAGACTTATGTAGATAAACAGCAAGTATAGCACAGGAAAACAGAATATACTAGAAAAAAGATGATCATAGCTGCTTAAACATTAAGACAAATATGTACAAACAACAGGGACAGAGGATATGAAACTGTTTTCTTGGTTAAAGCCAAGCTGTGATAAATACATAAATACAATTGATATAGCCAGGTCAAGACTAATATCTTCTTCATCTCAAACTGCCTGTGTGTTTAGCTAACATTCAGACAGCAATTTTTAATTTTCTTTATATTGTTTCACAAGAACAGAGCACACACATCTAAACTGATTCTTCTTAAGTTTATTTATTTATTTTGAGAGAGAGAGAGAGAGAGAGGACATGTGGGAGAGGGGCAGAGAGAGAGAGAGAGAGGGAGAAATTCCCAAGTAGGCTTTGTGCTGACAATGCAGAGCCTGATGCAGGGCTCGATCTCACAAACTGTGAGATCATGACCTGAGCCAAAATCAAAAGCTTAACTGACTGAGCCACCCAAGCACCCCTAAAATGAATTTAAGACTAAAGTAGAGAAACTATCAGAGAAAAATTATGAAGAGAAGTCTATGAAACTCTCCTCAGTAACATAACGTAGATTCAAACCTGCTTTTGAATTGGGTCTTATGATAATAGAGTGGTTAGCACTCTGCATTGAGAAGATGGGAATGGTATCAGTTATTTCAGCATGAATTTAAAGTCACTTTCATATCTCCTAGGACTGTGCTTCTTGTTTCTAATCATGTAATAAAAAGTTCTGTCTTCTTCTAAATGAATTATAGTCAAACTGCTCAACCCTACCATTTGTAGCAGCAGGGAAGAGAAGCAGATTTTTTTTTTAATGAACAATAGATCTGTGACTGGTTTCACTAAAATTATACATAATTTTATTTCTCTGTCAGGTCTGAGGTCAATGCTGCTGGTCTAATTTTAATGACTAAGTCATATTTATTTCCACTCAATAATACACTCAGTTCCAAATGACTTGGAGAACTACAAAATCTGAAATTAACATGCTTTAATCACTTGAGTAAGATACAAAACCCATAAAAGCAATTTATAGCTATTACTACTATAATATTTTTTCACTAGTTCTATCTTCATTTTAACAAATTATGATTTCATAAAGTGGAAAATAAGTAGGTGAACCCCAACTTTCATATACTTAGTAACCCATTAAATCATTTCACCTCTCTTTAAAACTTTATAATTACTCAAAAGGTCAAGTACAAAATGTGTTTAGCCCTAGGAAATGACCAACAATAATGCTTAATGCTTTTAATCACATAATCAGAGTGATGGCTATGCATGATTTACTAGTATATCAATGGACAACCAGAGTAATAATGGTCAGTTGTATACATTAATACCCTGGATTGCTTTGGAATGAAATGGTTTATAAATTCTAGAAAATAGATGATGAGATTGAACATTTCACTAAAGACCTAGAATTAATTTTGAATAAGATAAGAAATAAGAAATTCTAGGAAGAAAAAAATGCAAAATAAATAAAACATGAAAAAAAAAATTAAATAAAGGGGCACCTGGGTGGCTCAGTCAGTTAAGCGTCTGACTGCGGCTCAGGTCATGATTTTGAGCCCCGCCTTGGGCTCTGCGCTGACAGCTTAGAGCTTGGAGCCTACTTCGCATTCTCCTTCTCTCTCTGCACCTCCTCCACTCACACCCTCACTCGCTCTGTCTCTCTCTCTCTCTCTCTCAAAAATAAATAAAACACTAAAAACATTTTTAATAAATAAATTAAAAATACAATACTGAGTTTAAGAACTCAACATGTGTGTTCATCAGCCAACCGGACATTGTTGAGAAAAGTTTCAGCAAATTGAAAAATAATGTTGTAGGATACATCCTAATTAAAGCATGAGGAAAAATATAGATGAAAGCAAAGTGAAACAAGAGAGCACAAGTGGTATGTATATATGTTATACATATATCAGTTTTACATATAAAATTATACACATTTCACTTTTATATATAATTATGTTCTTATGTAAAATTGGAGATGCAGGAGGAGAAAAGAGAATTGAACAGAGCCATATTTGAAAAGAAAAAGACTAAGATTTTCTTGAAGTTGATGAAGACATCAAATATAAGCTCCAACTAGTACAAATAAGTTTTAAAAACTCACAAAGCACATCATAGAAACACTACTAAAAAACATAGGACGAAGAAAATCTTAGTGAAGCTACAGGAAAAAAAAAGATAGTATCTTCAATTGTGCAACAATAAGGATGACACCTGACTTTTCAAAAGAAAAGAACAAAAAACAATGAAACACTGCAGTAGAAATCACATATATAATAATCAAACATTTTTTAAGGAAAGACTAATATGTAGAGCCTTATACAGTCTAATTTAAAATAAAGAATATGTAACATTGATATTAAGAATGACAGAAACAAGACCACGATGGACTTTAGGGACATTATAGTTAAACCTATCCCAATTGATTCAAAATGAAATAGACAATCTCATTAGTCTTATATTTAACTTAAAAAATTAAATCTATAACTAAACATTTTCCACAAGAAAAATCTTTACATCAAATGTGCTTAACTGGTGAATCTTTCTGAACATTTAAGGATGAAATAATACCAATCTTATACATATTTTTTAGAGAGTGGAAAAAATAGGAAACATTTCCCAACTACATGATATAAGTATACTATCAAAAGCTTTAAAGAACACCAAAAGAAAAAAAAAAACAACTATATAAGCAATCTTACTCATGAACATAGATGCAAAATATGTAACAAAAGTTAGCAACTAAAAAAATATAATAAAGCATTACATACATGATAACAAAATTAAATTTAATCCCAGAGTATAAAAGTAATTTAAATTTTAAAAAATATCAACATAGGGGTGCTTGGGTGGCTCAGTCCGTTAAGCGTCTGACTTCAGCTCAGGTCATGATCTCATGATTAATGGGTTTGAGCCCTGCTTTGGGCTCACTACTCTCAGTGCAGACTCCACTTCAGATCCTCTGTCCCCTCATCTCCCTACCCCTCCCCGCTTGTTTTCTCTCTCTCTCTCTCTCTCTCTCTGTCTCTCTCTCTCTCTCTCTCTTTCTCTCTCTCTCTCTCTCTCAAAAATAAATAAGCTATTTTTAAAAATCAATGTAATTTTCCAAATTTTCAAAAAAGGGAAAAAAAGATACACTTCAATGTATGAACACTAATCAGATTTTATACAATTTAATGCTCATTTATGGAAAAAAAACTCTTAGCAAACAAGGAAAGAAGACATATTACTTAAGCTATAGAAGTTATATAATTACAAAAACCAAATTTTTGCAGCAAACAACATACTTAGCAGTGAACGAAAACTTTCCTCTCAAAATTGGAATGAGGAAAATTTCATATCACTAGTTCTAGTCATATATTACTAGAATTTCTAACACAACAATACTGAAAGAAAAAATAAAATGTATAATAATTATACAAAGGAAACAAAAGAAGAAAATGTAGAAGAATCTACAGGAAACCTATTAAAATTGAATTAGGAAGATTGCTAGATTTAAGGTCAGTATAGTTTAAAAATTTGTGACTGCAGTTAGAGTGGGAGAGAGCCAAAGCATAAGAGACTCTTAAAAACGGAGAACAAACTGAGGGTTGATGGGGGATGGGTGGTGGCTATTGAGGAGGGCACCTTTTGGGATGAGCACTGGGTGTTGTATGGAAACCAATTTGACAATAAATTTCATATATTGAAAAAATTAAAAAAAATTAAAAAAATTAAAAAAAAGAAAGCACACCATGAAAAAAAATAAAAATAAAATAAAAATAAAAATTTGTTACTGCATACCAGCAACAAATAATTAGAATGAAGAATCATAACAGTGATACCATTTTCAATAGCATCAAAAATCATTACAGAGAAAACAATAAATATAATGAAAGATGTGAAAAACCTCAATACCAATATATAAATAGAAAACAGAGAACGGAAATAAGCCTGCACATACATTTATACTGAATTTATGACAAAGTTAGCACTGCCATATAAGGGGGAAATGCTTCCAAATAAATAGTCTTGGGTCATTGAATTTCCATATGGAAAAAAAAATGATTCTGACTCATACCTCACACTATACAAAAAAGGTAAACATTTCACTGGTAGTCTAAATATGAAAGATCAATCGAGTTTATTGAGGATAACAAAGGGCAATCTATTCATGAGCTTAAGAAGGACATATAATTTTTAACCAGAGTCTCAAATGGAAGTAATCACAAATAAATGACAAATGTAGAAGAAATCAGGGAAATAGAAAATCTCCTTAGACGACCACGATAACAATTTTTACAGGCAAGATCTAGTAACAGATGCTAAAATGATGAGTGAAAGCACAGCATGTTTGTATCATCTTAAAATATCTCCTCCAAAATAGTTATTAAATACAAATGGAAAAGTACTAATTATATCATGAAGTGAGCCTAAACAGCTTTTCACTTTCTTTTTCTTTCATGATTTTGACACTTTGGAAGAATATTGATAAATTACTTTGCATAATGCCCCTCAATTTGAGTTCATTTGATGTTTTCTCCTAATGAACTTGTATAATACATTTTTCTCAAAAACACCAAAGGAGGATGTTTCCCATTCAGTGAGTCACATTAGGGGTACCTGATGCTAATATGCCTTATTACTGACATTAATCTGTATCATCTGGCATCTGCTGGCTCTCTTCACTCTACAGTTCTTTCAAAATATAGGTTTTTTTTTCAATGGTGCTTTGGACTTCATTAAAATGAAGATAACATTGAATGAATGAAAGGGTAAGAGAGATTGCAAGAAGATATGGACAATATATGTATCTGACAAGGCATTCATAAGCATGTTATATTTAAAACTTCAATAAATTAAAAAATTAAAAAATCCAGTACGAAAATATGCAAAGACTGGGACAGTCATTTTACAAAATCACATATTCAAATATGTTAAATAATATATTCTATATTAAATATATACATTAAAAATGTTCAACATCAAATCACAAGGAATTTTAAATTAAAACCACCATGATATAACACTATACATGCAATATAATGGCTATGATTTAAATAAAATACAGGGGTGCCTGGATGCTCGGTTAAGACTCTTGGTTTAGGCTCAGGTCTTGATCTTGCCTTTCAGTGATATGAGCCCCATGACTGGCTCCCCGCTGATAGGGCAAAGCTTGCTTGGGATCCTCTCTCTCTCTCTCTCTGCCCCTCCCCTGCTAGTGCTCTCTCTCTCCTCTCTCTCTCAAAATAAATAAATAAACTTTAAAAAATAAATAAAAATCAAACAAAGAAAAAGATAACACAAAGTACTGGCAAGGAAATGACCCAAACGAAATAAGCACTGTGGGTGGCAATATAAATCCATTTCACCACTTTGCAAAATCCTTGGGAATTTATATTAAAGCCTTGTATGCTTTGGTCTTACGGCCAAGCAATTCTGTTCCTAAACAACCAAAACGTACGCTAACAAAATAGAAAAATACATTATATATGTATGGGATGTTTCACAGTCCCAGGAGCTTCCCGGGTAAAATTCAAAACTGGCTGTGTACACAGAGGGCAAGGACAAGCTGAAGAAGGAAGCAGGCCCCTCCAGACGGGGAGGTGGCGGGCTTCATAAGGAAAGGAACTTACAGTGGGGTTTGTCTTGGGTGGCCGCAAGTCGAGGAGGGCTTCACATTCGCCCACCAGAATCCCAGAAGTTTATCTAAAGGCCTTAAGATGGGTTTAAGTAGTGCAGATAGTCTCAAAGTCACATTGCTCCCTCACGCCTGTGTTCTTAAAAACGGCTCCGGCGGTGGGAACCGAGGGCGGAACGTATTTTCCAAGCTGAGGGAAGAGAATGAGGAACCTCTAAGTTGCCGAGGTCCAGCTTCCGGTCAGCCGGGGGTCCAGGTGGTCGGTCTCAACAACACATTACTATTTTAAGGCTTGGTCTGTGAAAGGGCTCCGGGGCGGGAACGGTAGCCGGAAGGGTACAGTCCAAGGACAGGGCAGGAGGTGAGGAGCCTCCCTCGGCCAGAGTCTGATTCACAGGGTCAGCCGGCGGTCGGGTCCTCTCCACGACCTCCTCCGATAGTAAGTATGCTCCTATGTTGTATATGTAACACTTTACAAGCAGCAGAAACAAAATTGTTGCTATAGGCGACGACGATATGGCTGAATCCCAAACATAGGATCGAACCCAAGGATCTAGACACAAAGTAATTCCATTTAAATAAATACAAAAATAGGCAAAATTATTCTGTGGTGGCAGAAATTGGAACAGTGCTTCCTATTGACAAAGAAGGATGTAGTAATAAGGGAGAACAGTGGTTACTTGTGATACTGGTAGCATGTGTTTCTTCATTTGGGGGATGGTGACACAGGTGTATACACTTGGCAAAAATTCTGAAACACTTATATAAAGGATATTCACAGAAATTTTCTGAAAGTGTCAGTTTTAAATATCACGAATGCCCAACAAGGATATTTTTATTTTTTGTGTAAACCTTTATTCTGTGATCACTAAAACTCATATTTGCAAAAATATATACAAAGTAAATAGAAACATTTAAGTATTAGGGAAATGGTCTTCATATATAATCCAGCTGCATACTCCAAATGGGGAAAAATGACTAAAAAAGCACAAAGCAAATTCAAATGTATAATCCACAACTTATAGGTGTTACTTTTAAATTAGTGGAATGTTTTAATGGAGTATGAACCAGTTGAGTTTAATTAATTCCTTATTTGACCAGCTACCCTGTGGAAAGTAAAGAAATAAATAAAAGTTATTACTAACTATGTTTTTCTAAACTGCTTCATATCACAAGGTGGCTTCTTGTTGGTGGTTTTGTTCTTTTTGTTTGGTGTGCATTTGGTTTTTGTTGTTTTAATAAAAATTAAATACATTTCTTTTTCTTTTATTGGCTTGTTTTCATAAAGAAAATAGTAAAAGAACATGGATACTGAGGTTCTGTCTTGCAAGGGTGCTCTGCTCCGTTGAATTGAAGGCTTCAGGACTTTTATTCATGTATTTATTGATTCAGTTATGTTTTTACTTGTCCACTGTGGATTTATTAGGAAACTGCTCTATGATTGGGTTTGCATAATATACAAAGGTTTCTCTTTTACAGAAAGTGAATCAGACAGTTGGTAATTGGCAATTTCCTTACCTGTGTGAATTCTCACACTTACCAACTAAAATGAAATTCAGGAGTTCTTTGGGCATGGCTACCAAAGACTTAAAATAATTACACACATGTGTTATTTAAGTTTTAATGGTTTGTTTGCTCAAAACTATTATGTTTTTCTTTTCTAATTTTGAATTAAATCAATTTTGTTTTGGTAGGATATGAACTGTAATTTATCTTTAGCAATAGCATATTTGATTCATTTGCCCCAAATATATCTCTAATTTACAGATGGTTTTTATGTTCATCTAGACATTCTAATTCTAATCCAAGTCTTTGGGTGTCTTTTCCCACTATTGTGGTTATCAGGTTGTTATTGAATTCTATAATTTGCTGATATGTACTATGAAAGTGTTCTCTTAACAGAATAATACTGAGCCATTTCCAAACCAGAACCTTCCTTAGCTTATATGGAGAATTTGTGGTTTCTTCACAGCTACTTCTCCTCTAGGAAAAGTATGCAAATATCAAGAAAGCAGTTTTAAGGGGAGATGCACATACACATTAGCTGCCAACACCTTTTTTTAAGAAAGTTAGAACAGGGGCGCCTGGGTGGCACAGTCGGTTAAGCGTCCGACTTCAGCCAGGTCACGATCTCGCAGTCCGTGAGTTCAAGCCCCGCGTCAGGCTCTGGGCTGATGGCTCAGAGCCTGGAGCCTGTTTCCGATTCTGTGTCTCCCTCTCTCTCTGCCCCTCCCCCGTTCATGCTCTGTCTCTCTCTGTCCCAAAAATAAATAAATAAAAACGTTGAAAAAAAATTTAGAAAGTTAGAACATATTTTTCAATTTAAATCTCTAAAGTAGTGATTCTCAATTAATTTTAGAAGGATTGGATTTAATCCATTATACAATTACTATAGAAGACTTCTAGTTAAAGGGTACTATAAAAAAATCCTGAAATTTAAGATATGGATATATGCTTAAATTTTATCAAAGTAATTCAGATTTCTGAATCACCAAAATAATGTTTGTTTACTTTTCTGTAGAAATAATATGCATATAAAGAAAAAAGAAGCAGTACTCAGGTTAATGGTGGCTTTATAAGAAATCTTCCCATAAAAACAAACTTTAGAATCAATTAAAGACAATTAAGAAATATTGACCAATGAGTAGTTAAAGAAACTTTGCTGAAAAAAAAAAAAAACCTATAGGGAACAAACATGGTGAGTGATGACAACAAAAGGAAAGCACCTAGAAGTTTGAGTATTTTGTGCCTCCAGTAAGATGTAGCTTAGGTCTTAGAATTTAGGTCACTTAACCACCTCCCTTTACTATGTTTTTTAAAACATGGTTGTCTACCTACATTGAGAACCACATCAGACAGCTTTATGATTATTGTTCTTAACTGTCAAGCATAATTTTAAAAACTTGGGAGGAGAAGAAAAGTCTTCTATTTACCAATACATTTACCCTTTTTACTCCTCCTCCTCACTCTTCATGTTCCAAGTTTCAACATATGTGCTATTCTCAGTGTTGGTGTCTGTTAATTAACTTTTCTCATTCAACTTAAGATTTTCCTGGTTTGGGGTTTGACAAATAATTTTATCTTACGTGCTTTGGCAATTATATTTTGAAATTTTGTTCCTATTTGTATATTCTACTTTAGACGGTAGCCAACCTATTTATGATCAAACTGCATTTCCTGGCCAGTTTTTGTATGCCATGGTTCCATTGTCAGTTTGAACAAAACTTTTGTAGTGCTAATCTAGTCCACCCTACTTGTCTGCTACCCAGAGGACAGGGCTCCACCCATACGGTCTCTGAAAAAAGTAGGTGGCAGGGGAGGAGATCTCTGCTCTTGTTTGTGCAGGGTAGGGATGGTTGTTAGGGATTCATCATGCAGTCTCCATGGCCACTGTGAGATGAGGAGTGGGAGGGACACTACCTCATTATTACAGTCAGAATTAAGGCAAGGCTCCACCCACAGACTCTGCCAAGGAGAAATACCTCCCACTTATTGCAGGTAGCAGATAAACGATAGGATTCTGTTCACAGTCTTTGTACCAAAATGTTTGGTGGGGAGGAGGAGGAATGAGGTCAGCATGTTTAAATTGGTAACGGTGGTCATTTCGACCCAATCAAGTGGTGCATTGAGGAATAAGTAGGAAGAGTCCTTCTGTGATTGTGCCTGTTGGAGAGCTAGGCTGTGGGTGGCAAAGAATTCAACATACACCAAATCTGAATTGAGTAGACCAGAAGACCACTCATGATACCTGACGCTTTATGAGCTAAGACTACAAGGAGACTCCAAGTCTAAAATATAGATTATTTTCTTAAAAAAAAAAAAAACTGGCACTAAACACAGCTTTTTATTTTCCAAAAAGTGCTAAGTGATCATTGTTTTTCTACAATTAATCTTGTTCCCTTGGCTTACTCCAGATGCCTGTACGGGTTTCTATCCTAACAGAAGTACACTTGTTCGCTGTACATGGACTGTTTTAAAGAATATAGACCCCTAACGAGTATCACCCTCCTCCATTTTACAGGCAGCTCTACTAGTAGGTAATGGGCCATCACTAAGTGGGGGAAAGGGACTTTGGACTGACAGCCTTTGCGATAAATCCTAAGATGAAGAGTCATATTTGTTAGCTATTTGCATAAATACTTTAGTTCCTGATCATAAAATAGTGAGCTTAATATATTTACTCCCTCAATCAAAGGTAAATGATATTAAAATAATATGTCTTTGATTTGCTTTTAATATGTCACAGAAAAGTGATAGTCTCTATAGAAGCTCTGGAAATAAAAAGGATTTCTGAAATATCTTAATATGGTAGAATATCTATTAAAGATAAAAACTCCAGGTATAAACAGAGCAATGATTTAATCACTATTCAGATAGTATTTCAAAAATTTCAGTCTATATATGCAATCCTCAAGGATTTGAAAAAACTGAATACCACCTGTTTTTCCTTCAGGTTGCTTAAATTGGATCACACTGTCTTCACAATGTTTGAGGAAACAAAATTAATTCACTGGTAATAGTCTGCATGTTTTCTTCTTAAAATGTATGTTTCCCATCTCTTTGGCAAAGGAAACAAATTTTTAAATTTTAAAAATAGAGCATTAGAATAATAGAAAAGAAATATCTGGCATACTTCCTGCTCGTATCAAACTACCTTAATTACAGTTGCCTCATTCCAAGCATTTTCAACCAAAAATTTCATTCAGGCTCTCTAAAGTATATTTCTAGAAAAAGAAAAAGGTTGCTTATACTTGCATAATAGTATTTAATATATCAAAAGACATTTGAAAATGTCAAGAAGAAACAAGTTTGAGTGTGTGTGTACCTACACATACATATAGATATCAAAGCCTTGAATCTTTGAGCTCCTCAAAAGATTCAATGTCTTTAATGATTATTACTAGTAAATTTCAACAACTTGAAAGAAGTTTAAATAAGTAGCACAGAAGTTTCACTAATAATTTAAAAGCCTCACTCATTTAGTGATGGTAAAGGTGACTTGAAAAAGAAAAAAAGAATGGACACCTGGGTCGCTCAGTCACTTGGGCATCCAACCTCCGCTCAGGTCACGATCTCATGGTTTGTGGGTTCCAGCCCCGCATTGGGCTCTGTGTTGACAGCTCTGAGCCTGGAGCCTGCTTTTGATTCTGTGTCTCCCTCTCTGTCTCTGCCCCTCCCATGCTTATGCTCTGTCTCCCTCTGTCTCTCAATAATAAATAAATGTTAAAAAATATTTTTTGATAATAAAAAAGAAAAAAAAGTACTATATTTCATCTTTTATTTAAGAAACTAAAGAGAGACATCAAAATAGAAACCATGAAGTCTGCTTTCTAGTCTCTCCTTATTTTTAGTTTAAGTAAATATACACTATAATTAATTTATTCATTTTTCACATTTTTAATACAGTTACAGTATCCCCAGCACAACATAGGACACAAAGGTGGTACAATGGAATAGAGCATACTTTACTTGAGACACAAAAACATTGTGACTACTCACTAAAGGTATCATAGAACAATTCATCCTTTGAGAGTGGCATCTCCTCTTCCTATGAACTAGTCTGGAAATGGTGATGATTGGCCCTTCCTTAAATGGCCTCCTCTACCTTTTTTCATACCTGTAACATTTTAATTAACACTGTAACAATAATTATTATAATTAATTTCTGGGTGATATTGGCATTTATTGTAATAAAAGCTATAAATTGACTACACTAAAATGTTTACAAACATTAAAATATTATTATTGCTATTATTTCAATTTTGTGGACTTAAAACTAAATGATATGGGCTAAAACAATCAAGCCTCTTCTTAATCTGGAAAAAGAAAAAAGAAAAGAAAAATAGCCATCCATCTCTTCCAGAATTTTATCTTCTGACTAGCATGAATACCTACTCAATTGGCAAAGCAGAAGTTGGGGAAATATTCCAGCTCTTTATATCCGTTGATTTTCATATTTGTGCTTTTCCATGCAAGATAATTGGTTAGATTTCTGCTTAAATTTTACCTCAGGACTCCGTAAAATGCCATGGTTAGGGACATGGGCTGTGAGCCGAACCCCTGAGTGCCAGAGCGCATCTTCTCCACTTTTAGCTGTCTGAATTTAGGCAAGTTACATCAACTCTCTGGGATCCAGTTTCATCATCTGTAAGACTAGAATGAAAAAATTTTTATCTACCTCACTGAGGATTTAATAACTTAATTCATATAAATGGCCTTTTACTTGGTACCCAACAGCTACTTCTATCAACCCTCTTGAGCTTGTGTTTGCTTTGCTTTGATGCATCTACTAATTTTATCCTATTTTCTGTTGTTCAGTAATTATTCAATTTTTAACCTTCTTTGTAAGATGGCATATTTTCCTGTTTTCCAGCAATAATAAGGTTTCTTTCATCATACTTGGGCATATGTTCTCAGTATGCCAACTAGATGTCTGGTCTAGAGAGTCATAATTTTTTGAATTTCCCCTTTATGTGTTCATATCACTTTGCGTACTTCTTTTCTCCCTACATTTACCACTGTAACATGGCAGGAATCGTGCTTGTCCTCTTTTCCAACCCCACAGTCTAACAAAGAATCAGGTATATAATAGACATTCAATTCAGAAAATGAGTTAAATATATAGACAAAACTGAAGAATATTGAAGAATTAATGTGTGCAAGGACAAATATGCATACCTCATCCTCAATCAGCAAAACAGCCTGAGGAGATGTCAGGCCACCACAATCTTGTTGTGTTGGTGGGTGTTAGACACCTTTGAGTGGAGATAGGAAAGGAACAAACATTTAGGAATACCAACATTGGGGCACCTGGATGGCTCAGTAAGTTAAGCATCCAACTTCAGCTTAGGTCATGATCTCATGGCTCATGAGTTGGAGACACGCGTTGGGCTCTGTGCTGACAGCTCAGAGCCTGGAGCTGCTTCGGATTCTGTGTCCTCCTCTCTCTCTCTCTCTGCCCCTCCCCTGTTCGTGCTCTCTCTCGCTCGCATGCTCTCTCTCTCAAAAATAAATAAACATTGAGTTGCGGCAAGATGGCGGCTTAGGAGGACGCTGGGCTCACCGCACATCCTGCTGATCACTTAGATTCCATCTACACCTGCCTAAATAACCCAGAAAACCGCCAGAGGATTAGCAGAACGGAGTCGCCAGAGCCAAACGCAGACGAGAGGCCCACGGAAGAGGGTAGGAAGGGCGACGAGGCGGTGCGCGCTCCACGGACTGGCGGGAGGGAGCCGGGGCGGAGGGGCGGCTCGCCGGCCAAGCAGAGCCCCCGAGTCTGGCTTGCAAAAGCAGAGGGGCCGGGCGGACTGTGTTCCGACAGCAAGCGCGACTTAGCGTCTGGGAGGTCATAAATTAACAGCTCTGCTCAGAAAGCGGGAAGGCTGGAGGACAAAGGGAGGGAGAGCTGCTGAGCCCCCTGAACAACAGAGCTCAGTTTGGTGGGGAACAAAGGTGCTCGCCAGCGCCATTTCCCCCGCCCATCCCCCAGCCGAAATCCCAAAGGGAACCGGTTCCTGCCAGGGAACTTGCTCCGCGCAAACACCCAACTCTGCGCTTCTGCGGAGCCAAACCTCTGGCAGCGGATCTGACTCCCTCCCGCTGCCACAGGGCCCCTCCTGAAGTGGATCACCTAAGGAGAAGCGATCTAAGCCTGCCCCTCCTGCCCCCGAGCACCTTGCCTACCCACCCCAGCTAATACGCCAGATCCCCAGCATCACAAGCCTGGCAGGGTGCAAGTAGCCCAGACGAGCCACACCACCCCAGAGTGAATCCCACCCCTAGGAGAGGGGAAGAGAAGGCACACACCAGTCTGACTGTGGCCCCAGCGGTGGGCTGGGGGCAGACATCAGGTCTGACTGCGGCCCCGCCCACCAACTCCAGTTATACACCACAGCACAGGGGAAGTGCCCTGCAGGTCCTCACCACGCCAGGGACTATCCAAAATGACCAAGCGGAAGAACTCCCCTCAGAAGAATCTCCAGGAAATAACAACAGCTAATGAGCTGATCAAAAAGGATTTAAATAACATAACAGAAAGTGAATTTAGAATAATAGTCATAAAATTAATCGCTGGGCTTGAAAACAGTATACAGGACAGCAGAGAATCTCTTGCTACAGAGATCAAGGGACTAAGGAACAGTCACGAGGAGCTGAAAAACGCTTTAAACGAAATGCATAACAAAATGGAAACCACCACAGCTCGGCTTGAAGAGGCAGAGGAGAGAATAGGTGAACTAGAAGATAAAGTTATGGAAAAAGAGGAAGCTGAGAAAAAGAGAGATAAAAAAATCCAGGAGTATGAGGGGAAAATTAGAGAATTAAGTGATACACTAAAAAGAAATAATATACGCATAATTGGTATCCCAGAGGAGGAAGAGAGAGGGAAAGGTGCTGAAGGGGTACTTGAAGAAATCATAGCTGAGAACTTCCCTGAACTGGGGAAGGAAAAAGGCATTGAAATCCAAGAGGCACAGAGAACTCCCTTCAGACGTAACTTGAATCGATCTTCTGCACGACACATCATAGTGAAACTGGCAAAATACAAGGATAAAGAGAAAATTCTGAAAGCAGCAAGGGGTAAACGTGCCCTCACATATAAAGGGAGACCTATAAGACTCGTGACTGATCTCTCTTTTGAAACTTGGCAGGCCAGAAAGAATTGGCACGAGATTTTCAGGGTGCTAGACAGAAAAAATATGCAGCCAAGAATCCTTTATCCAGCAAGTCTGTCATTTAGAATAGAAGGAGAGATAAAGGTCTTCCCAAACAAACAAAAACTGAAGGAATTTGTCACCACTAAACCAGCCCTACAAGAGATCCTAAGGGGGACCCTGTGAGACAAAGTCCCAGAGACATCACTATAAGCATAAAACATACAGACATCACAATGACTCTAAACCCGTATCTTTCTATAATAACACTGAATGTAAATGGATTAAATGCGCCAACCAAAAGACATAGGGTATCAGAATGGATAAAAAAACAAGACCCATCTATTTGCTGTCTACAAGAGACTCATTTTAGACCTGAGGACACCTTTAGATTGAGAGTGAGGGGATAGAGAACTATTTATCATGCGACTGGAAGCCAAAAGAAAGCTGGAGTAGCCATACTTATATCAGACAAACTAGACTTTAAATTAAAGGCTGTAACAAGAGATGAAGAAGGACATTATATAATAGTTACAGGGTCTATCCATCAGGAAGAGCTAACAATTCTAAATGTCTATGCACCGAATACCGGAGCCCCCAAATATATAAAACAATTACTCATAAACATAAGCAACCTTATTGAGAAGAATGTGGTCATTGCAGGGGACTTTAATACACCACTTAGAAATGGATAGATCATCTAGACACACGGTCAATAAAGAAACAAGGGCCCTGAATGAGACATTGGATCAGATGGACTTGACAGATATATTTAGAACTCTGCATCCCAAAGCAACAGAATATACTTTCTTCTCGAGTGCACATGGAACATTCTCCAAGCTAGATCATATACTGGGTCACAAAACAGCCCTTCATAAGTTTACAAGAATTCAAATTATACCATGCTTACTTTCAGACCACAATGCTATGAAGCTTGAAATCAACCACAGAAAAAAGTCTGGAAAACCTCCAAAAGCATGGAGGTTAAAGAACACTCTACTAACGAATGAGTGGGTCAACCAGGCAATTAGAGAAGAAATTAAAAAATATATGGAAACAAACTAAAATGAAAATACAACAATCAAACGCTTTGGGACGCAGCAAAGGCAGTCCTGAGAGGAAAATACATTGCAATCCAGGCCTATCTCAAGAAACAAGAAAAATCCCAAATACAAAATCTAACAGCACACCTAAAGGAACTAGAAGCAGAACAGCAAAGGCAGCCTAAGCCCAGCAGAAGAAGAGAAATAATAAAGATCAGAGCAGAAATAAACAATATAGAAACTAAAAAAACTGTAGAGCAGATCAACGAAACCAAGAGTTGGTTTTTTGAAAAAATAAACAAAATTGACAAACCTCTAGCCAGGCTTCTCAAAAAGAAAAGGGAGATGACCCAAATAGATAAAATCATGAATGAAAATGGAATTATTACAACCAATCCCTCAGAGATACAAACAAGTATCAGGGAATACTATGAAAACTTATATGCCAACAAATTGGACAACCTGGAAGAAATGGACAAATTCCTGAACACCCACACTCTTCCAAAACTCAATCAGGAGGAAATAGAAAGCTTGAACAGACCCATAACCAGCGAAGAAATTGAATCGGTTATCAAAAATCTCCCAACAAATAAGAGTCCAGGACCAGATGGCTTCCCAGGGGAGTTCTACCAGACGTTTAAAGCAGAGATAATACCTGTCCTTCTCAAGCAATTCCAAGAAATAGAAAGGGAAGGAAAACTTCCAGACTCATTCTATGAAGCCAGTATTACTTTGATTCCTAAACCAGACAGAGACCCAGTAAAAAAAGAGAACTACAGGCCAATATCCCTGATGAATATGGATGCAAAAATTCTCAATAAGATACTAGCAAATCGAATTCAACGGCATATAAAAAGAATTATTCACCATGATCAAGTGGGATTCATTCCTGGGATGCAGGGCTGGTTCAACATTCGCAAATCAATCAATGTGATACATCACATTAACAAAAAAAAGAGAGAAGAACCATATGATCCTGTCAATCGATGCAGAAAAGGCCTTCGACAAAATCCAGCACCCTTTCTTAATAAAAACCCTTGAGAAAGTCGGGATAGAAGGAACATACTTAAAGATCATAAAAGCCATTTATGAAAAGCCCACAGCTAACATCATCCTCAACGGGGAAAAACTGAAAGCTTTTTCCCTGAGATCAGGAACACGACAAGGATGCCCACTCTCACCACTGCTGCTTAACATAGTGCTGGAAGTTTTAGCATCAGGAATCAGACAACAAAAGGAAATCAAAGGCATCCAAATTGGCAAAGATGAAGTCAAGCTTTCGCTTTTTGCAGATGACATGATATTATACATGGAAAATCCGATAGACTCCACCAAAAGTCTGCTAGAACTGATACAGGAATTCAGCAAAGTTGCAGGATACAAAATCAATGTACAGAAATCAGTTGCATTCTTATACACTAACAATGAAGCAACAGAAAGACAAATAAAGAAACTGATCCCATTCACAATTGCACCAAGAAGCATAAAATACCTAGGAATAAATCTAACCAAAGATGTAAAGGATCTGTATGCTGAAAACTATAGAAAGCTTATGAAGGAAATTGAAGAAGATTTAAAGAAATGGAAAGACATTCCCTGCTCATGGATTGGAAAAATAAATATTGTCAAAATGTCAATACTACCCAAAGCTATCTACACATTCAATGCAATCCCAATCAAAATTGCACCAGCATTCTTCTCAAAACTAGAACAAGCAATCCTAAAATTCATATGGAACCACAAAAGGCCCCGAATAGCCAAAGGAATTTTGAAGAAGAAGACCAAAGCAGGAGGCATCACAATCCCAGACTTTAGCCTCTACTACAAAGCTGCCATCATCAAGACAGCATGGTATTGGCACCAAAACAGACACATAGACCAATGGAATAGAATAGAAACCCCAGAACTAGACCCACAAACGTATGGCCAACTCATCTTTGACAAAGCAGGAAAGAACATCCAATGGAAAAAAGACAGCCTCTTTAACAAATGGTGCTGGGAGAACCGGACAGCAACATGCAGAAGGTTGAAACTAGAACACTTTCTCACACCATTCACAAAAATAAACTCAAAATGGATAAAGGACCTAAATGTGAGACAGGAAACCATCAAAACCTTAGAGGAGAAAGCAGGAAAAGACCTCTCTGACCTCAGCCGTAGCAATCTCTTACTCGACACATCCCCAAAGGCAAGGGAATTAAAAGCAAAAGTGAATTACTGGGACCTTATGAAGATAAAAAGCTTCTGCACAGCAAAGGAAACAACCAACAAAACTAAAAGGCAACCAACGGAATGGGAAAAGATATTCGCAAATGACATATCGGACAAAGGACTAGTATCCAAAATCTATAAAGAGCTCACCAAACTCCACCCCCGAAAAACAAATAACCCAGTGAAGAAATGGGCAGAAAACATGAATAGACACTTCTCTCAAGAAGACATCCGGATGGCCAACAGGCACATGAAAAGATGTTCAGCGTCGCTCCTTATCAGGGAAATACAAATCAAAACCACACTCAGGTATCACCTCACGCCAGTCAGAGTGGCCAAAATGAACAAATCAGGAGACTCTAGATGCTGGAGAGGATGTGGAGAAACGGGAACCCTCTTGCACTGTTGGTGGGAATGCAAATTGGTGCAGCCGCTCTGGAAAGCAGTGTGGAGGTTCCTCAGAAAATTAAAAATAGACCTACCCTATGACCCAGCAATAGCACTGCTAGGAATTTATCCAAGGGATACAGGAGCACTGATGCATAGGGCCACGTGTACCCCAATGTTCATAGCAGCACTCTCAACAATAGCCAAATTATGGAAAGAGCCTAAATGTCCATCAACTGATGAATGGATAAAGAAATTGTGGTTTATATACACAATGGAATATTCCGTGGCAATGAGAAAAAATGAAATATGGCCTTTTGTAGCAACGTGGATGGAACTGGAGAGTGTGATGCTAAGTGAAATAAGCCATACAGAGAAAGACAGATACCATATGGTTTCACTCTTATGTGGATCCTGAGAAACTTAACAGGAACCCATGGGGGAGGGGAAGGAAAAAAAAAAAAAAAAGAGGTTAGAATGGGAGAGAGCCAAAGCATAAGAGACTGTTAAAAACTGAGAACAAACTGAGGGTTGATGGGGGGTGGGAGGGAGGAGAGGGTGGGTGATGGGTATTGAGGAGGGCACCTTTTGGGATGAGCACTGGGTGTTGTATGGAAAGCAATTTGTCAATAAATTTCAGAAATAAATAAATAAATAAATAAATAAATAAATAAATAAATAAATAAACGTTAAAAAAATTCAAAATGGGTTCATCAAGAAAAAAAAAAAAAACATTAAAAAAAAAAAAAAAACAGCGATCCAGGAAGTCCATGCAGTGAATGACAGAAAGTGACTTTGATCAGTGACAGAGATGGTGATTTGTATTAAATCCCAATAGACTCTGCTGAAATACTGCAAAGTCATACTTTGGAGAGCTTAGCCTTTGTGTTGAAAAATCAGCAGTAGCTCGGCTTTGGAAACCTCTGGCAGCTCTGGCAAGGGTGAGGTAGGATAATAAAACTGTGGTTGAAAATCCAATATAGTAACTTCAGGAACAGCAGCTTCCAATAATGCCGGAGGATAGAGGTATTAGCCCCCATTTTTGACATATCAAAATCGTACCAGTTTCCCTGCTGGAAATGGCAGCATCTCTTCGGGTCCATGCTTGCTCACAGTTCTCAGAGGCTTTCAAAATTTCCACAATTTCTGTCAATCCCTGTAGCAGTCTCAACTTCCATGTTATCTCAGTGTAATTTTCTCACAGTTGACCAATTGAAGGGAGTTTGTTTGCCAGAAGACTGTTTTAGAGATCTGTTAGGAAATGTATTGAGTGTATTCCTAGGCTTACAGTATAAAGTCATCCTTGGTCATGTGGCCAGGATTTCTGAACTCCAATGTAGGCTAATATTAATGAGTCTAGAAGGAAAATGAGTAAGATTATGCCAAGTTAGCGTTATCAATAATGTCCAAAGATACAGAGTCCTATTTCTGAGAAACATGAGTAGCCTTGGGTATTGGGTATTTAAAAGTATGTGAATTCAATTTGATGCTTCAGATACTTGAGGAACAGCTATGTGGTTAGCATGGTGCTACCAATAGAATACATGATGTTGAGAAAAGAAATGTAGCTTATTTCCTCCTGGAACTAAAATCCCACAGGAAGTGCCATTATATTTCTTAATACAAGAACAATTCACACTAAATATAGAAAAATTAAAAATTAAAAGTTAAGCTTAAAAAGCATGCAACTATAACCCAGCTATACAAATTGTACAACTGCAATTTAATTCTGTAAGCTACTCATCATTGAACATATATTGAGAACATATATCTGCATTAATATGTATTCATCTATGATGTAGCATATGAGTGTGCATTTATCTAATCTTTGGACAAATTTTTAAAAATTACACATGATATAATTCATAGTTTTAAATGTTTTCATTGTTACAAAGAATGCAAACTCAATAAATATTAAAATAAACAGGCTAGGAAATTACAAACAAAATGAGTTAAGGCGAGGGAGAAAAAGTTAATAAAGAAAAAAGCAGAAATTATTTTTAAAACAGAAAAGTGAAGCATACAGAAAGCAAAGAGCTGGCATCACAACATAAAGCTAATAGAATTTTTTAAAATGTATAACCTAGTGCAGCTGATTATGAGAGCAAGGGAAAAATATGAATAAACCAAAGAAATTAATGAGCCAAAGAAATTAAATGGATTTATGCTAACATTTAAAATTTTGATAAAATGTATGTCTAAAATTAACTCAAAATTTATTTTGAAAGTTCTGATGACAAATATTTCTAGCAATTAGCAATAAAGCAAACTTAAGAGTGGTGGGTCTGTTCAGAAGATTTTTAAGTAAGTATTAGTATAACATCAGGAAACAGATACTGTCTATAGTTCTTAATGTGTTTTACTGCAAAGAGTGGAGAAGAAACATCTCCATTTATTTTACAAGCTATATTAACCTTGATATCAAAACCTAGCAAATAACAGCATTTTTCGGGAGATTACATACAACCTGAGAAAGTTGACTTGTGTCCCTCCCATGGCCATTTCTTCATTCCAGTTACTAGAGCTACAACCAATCTCCGCACATGTTAATTCTTCAGTTTCTTATGTTGTTACACAAGATCTGAAAAACACTTCAAATGTGTAAGAATATTTTTAAATTTACTTTTACCAAATATGTGACAGCCTTCCTATTTTTTACCAATGTGGGAAATGTAGTATTTTACGGTGGACATAACTTTGAAATGTAAAATTCATCTCAGCTTCCAGCTAGCCATTTGCCTTTGAGCAAGTTACCATTTTTCTGCCTCCTGGTAAAATAAGAAACTGTACTATACCATCTCCATGATTCCATGATTCCACAGAACAGTCACAGTTACTTCTAGGTCTCTATTCATATGAGTGAAAAATGTGGGCATTATCCAGGGGAACAGACAAAAAGAAATCACAGATATTATTTTAAAAATCAGAAAGTCAAAGGATGCCGAATCCCTAGGATCCTATGTGACTAAAGAACTTAACAGTATGAGAAGAAAGGCTCCACACAATATTATACTCAAACATAATGTGTTGGCAAAAGAAGTCTGTGTGACCACATCTCATTATTCTTTTCTCCTTTCATTCTTACTGGGAACCAATGCTTGAAAACCACGATAAATACAAACAGAGACTGGCTATGTGTGCTGCATTGAGGGGAGCAGCAGACAGAATGATTTCCAAGCCGTTATTGTCAGGGCAGAATTTTAAGGCAACAGTCCCATAAATTCTATAACTCTAAGCAAGTGTTTTGTGCATAATGTGAAACTTGAGGAAAATAAGAAAGACATCTTTTCCTTAAGTGTAGGAATGTTATTTTCTATGAATGCTTGATTTCCAAAGGGACTCTGAGAACAGAATTGTCCATTTTATGATCTCTTCTTTTTTCATGGAACCACACTAAATAAACATATATCAATCTGAATAATAACAGTAAATAGGAATTGTTTCCATATCTTTCCCCTGAGTCTAACACAGAAAATAGAATAAATTGTCTAGCAATCAACAAATCATAACTAGGTCTTAAATTTTTGTATTGCTTTGGGGAAATGATAAACTTTGCCTTTAAGTTGTTAATGACATGGAATTATTTTGTAATGATGAATTCATAAATCTGTGGAAGATTTTTTAAGCCATTGTTAATAGCTGTTTAGTAGTAAAACTGTGGCATGGCACAAGGTTGAAATCCAAATTAATTTGGCTGAGAAATTGAACAACCAATTAATAAAAAATAGCATTATTTCCTATTGTTTTAAATTCACTAGAAAAGTTAGATATTTTGAGGTCATTCATTGTAATTAGCACAATGTCAGTAGCATATACCATGCCAAATTTGTATTCATACACATACATATATCTTATGTACCTACATGTATACATATACATAAGATGTACTTAGACATATAAACACATGTTTGCATATAAAATGAAGAATAGTAGCTGTTATTAAATGGTAGGTAATTTGATCAAAATCAAAGAATATCAGTCATTTTATTTTTGCTTTTTTTCAACAAAATATGCAAACAAAGTACTGTAGAATAGTCCAGGGGTTATAATTATATTTTAATATATAAAAACCAATAAATAAAACAATAAGAAAATTATTTTTTAATGCAAGAGTGGAATAAATTGTACTTAGGAAATCAATGTAAAAACATGAAATGCTTATTATTAAATATTAAGTGAAATTATATTATACCAAAAGCCCTAGAATGGTGCTAGAATTGTTTCCATTAGAAAGGGGCTCTTTCATTGTTCTGCATTCTGATGCCTGACTATAGTTAACCATAGTTCTCCCAGCTGATTCTCCTTAGAGGATATTATATGGGAGCAAAGATTAGTGTGAATATTTGGTGCATTGGGTATGAAAAAATAACTTTGCTGCCACTGTGGAGAAGGGAACTAAAATGATAGGTTCAACAAAGATTCCTACTTCAATGCAATCACTGGGGAAGGAGGACCCACAGAGAATGGGAAGGACCACTATAAATGAGCCTTGCAAAATTCTGCCTTGGGTAGCTCTGTTAGACAGAGGTGGGGAAACACAAGGAGAGATACAACATCCAGGAACAAAGCAATGATACCCAGGGCCTTTCCTGATCAAGAGTGAAACTCCTTTCAGAACAAGGTACTTTCTCTGTAGTTCTGGGCATATCCAAGATGGGAAGAAAGCCCAGATTGACTGACACTGGACTACTTTCCCAATCCAGGCATTTATGTATAGTTTGAGACAGACTGAATTGGATTTAAGCAAATCAAATTCAATTTGAGCAACTCAGTTGTAGAGAATTTCATGCCTGTTACTCTAGGAAGATGGAATTTTGACAGAAAGTTTTCCTCTATTTATCAAGCCTTTATATAAAGTATATAAAGTATAAAGGATTTATATAAAATATAAAATTTTGGTAGTATAATTACTCTAATTTACTGAATGCCTGCTCTGTGTCAGATGATATACATATATCTGCACCTCTTGTCTTCCCTGCGATACAGCAACTGTCTTTGTTTTACTGAGGTCCAGAGAATGCTACCTAACAAATCTCTTCAAAATTTAGTGGCTTAAAAAAATAACAGTTACTTTATTCTCTCTGTTGAATTCTGTGATTCAGAAATTCAGAGAACACTCAGTTGGGGAGTTATAGCTTGGTTCTCTCATCCAGTTGCAGCTAAAGCATGGCTAGATCTAGAACTATGGTATAATAGCCCAGCAGGACTCTCCAGGAACCTCTCTCTTCTTGTGAAGTCTTAGACTCTTTACCTGTGATTCTTCAGTGTTGTCTCTTAAGGCGAAGACTTGGGCTTCCCCACAATATGTCAGCATAACAGTGCAGTCAAACTCCTACAAGACAGCTAAACCCTTCAAGAGTGAGTATTTAAGCAGAACAATAAAGAAACTGCATTGCTTTTCTCTGCTGCTCAAAACCATCCCAAAGCCTTGACCATTTTCAAGGGAGTGGATATAAATCCCTCTCCTTTATTTTTTAAGTTTATTTATTTTGAGAGAGAGAGAGAATGCAGGAGGGGCAGGGAGAGAGAAAGGATCTCAAGCAGGCTTCACTCTGTCAAGCACAGAGCCCAATGCAAGGCTTGAACTCACAAACCATGAGATCATGACCTGAGCTGAAATCCAGAGTCATGCTTAACCAACTGAGCCACCCAGGTGCCCCTAAATCCTTTTTCTTTATAGGAGGAATGAAAAGAATCTATGGATATTTTTAAAAAGTGCCACAGAGAGTACACATAACACATAGCAGGTGGTAGACCCAGGTCTCTAAGAATCCAGGATGCTTCTAAGCCAAGGATTTCTCCATTTCAGTGTTACCAACTCAGATCACAAGATAAAGTGAAAACTGTAAATAAGAACATAACTTCTTGGTAACAAGTACAGGTGAAACACTTTCCTTATTAAGTTTAAAAAAAAAAAACTTTTGCCCACAGTAGTGCCAGCTGTAGAAGTAACACAGCATTTACTTAATCAAGTTCTGTATTTGTTACCCAAAATAACATATTACAAATTCAATACGTGTGCTCTGAATTACAGGGTAATTTATTAAAACTTTTAACATAAAAGGTCCCAAAATGCATGGTTCTTCTGTTTCTGCCATTGTCTAGTCCCTATTCTTTCCAGTTGTGCATTTGATTTCCTGCTCCTTTTCAATCCCTAAAAGACACAGCATTGAAATCACTCCTTTGTATTTTCTGCCTTTGTGATTAATGGCAGTTTAAGTTGGTACACAGCCACAATGAGTAATAGAATTTAATTTTACTATAAATGTTTAAATTGCAAAGGTGAAACAACAGAAGCCCCCCCTTTGTGGGAGAGCAATGTCAAGCAAATGAATTATTTCTCCACAGTTAAAAAGTAACTCAGCAATGAGTATTTGTCATTTGTTGTCAGAGGCGAGCATGTGAGGCATTCAGGAGTAATTTACAAACTTGTTGATTCCTGCCCATTGTGCCCTGACTACTCCCTCAGTCTCTTTCTGCCCAACAGAATAGAACAATAACTTTAGCCTGGTGTCTCTTATTCCCTTTCTTAACTACCATGCATATAATTATCTGCATTGGAGTATTCTCTTGAGACTCTGTTAGTTTTTCTTATACATAAAACATATGACAGTAATTTTTTGTTTTTCTGCTTATAAGCTTTATGGTTCCTCCTTTGCAACCTGTGTGCCTTATTGTATTTTAAGCCTTGATTTTTTATTCTTGAGAATTGTGTTGCTAGATTGAGAGGTGTCATTTGCTTCATGGACTATGAAGAAATGTGATATAAAATGATGTGAGAAAATAATGCAAAAAATTACAGTAATTATACAAAAATATGTATAAATATGGGTAAATAGTAAACATGATATGCAAATTTATAAGAAGTTTTCAGGAACACATCTATTAAAATGATGGACGCCAGTAGCACTACTCATATTTCACATATAAAGACATAATTTCACAGACCCATGGGTAGATTTTTCCATAATATCACAGCACAGTATTAGGAATAGGGACAATTTTGGGGCGCCTGGGTAGCTCAGTCGGTTAAGCATCCAACTTCGGTTCAGGTCATGATCTCGCAGTCCGTGATTTCAAGCCCTGCGTTGGGCTCTGTGCTGACAGCTCAGAGCCTAGAGCCTGTTTCGGATTCTGTGTCTCCCTCTCTCTGACCCTCCCCTGTTCATGCTCTACTCTCTCTCTGTCTCAAAAATAAGTAAACATTTAAAAAAAAATTTTTAAAGGAGTAAGGACAATTTACAATGAATATTTAATCTTAGTAGTGGTTGATTGACTCATGGAGGACATGACCCCATTTTAAAGATGGAAAACTGAAAATCAGAAATCCAGTTTATGACTACTGTCGACATTTATCTTGTGGCATTAGGTAAGGTCATGGAGGATGGTGTATGTGCACATATCAGTTAACTTTTCCACCCCATGCAATTCTTACTAAGATTGGAGAAAAGAAGAGGGAGTAATTGCATAAGTCAATATAAAAAGAAAAGATGGAGGCACTATGGCCACAAGAGACAAGCTAGAGAAGTACTTTAAAACATAGATTTATGAACAACTGCACCTTACTTTTAAACAAACAAAAAGCCCTTGAAACAGAGCACTACTGGGAATTATGAATAATGGTGCCCTTGTTTACTCAGCAAGAATAATTTGAGGGAGCGAGAGAGAGAGGCACACACACCACAGCATTACTGTGTAAAGGTTTTCCAGAAACACTGTGACTCTCCCAAAGACATATAACTTGTCAAGGGCAGATTTAGAGAATAGCTGAGGTATATGACCTCTAGTATCTTGCTCATTTTGCTTTATCATTCTTGTTTCTGCATTGAAGCCATACTAATATTATATCCCCAGGAAATAGGAAATGACAAAACGAGTAGATGATTCCTGAACACAAATGATTCTCTATACATACACACATGCAGACACACACACACACGCACGCATGCACACGTACGTGCACAGAGAGAGGAGGAGAGAGGAACAGGCAAGGAGATTCAATTTTTGATTGAATCTTTCAATTATTTTCCATTTAAGGAGCTACTATACATTCTACAGTAGGTGTATTTTACATTTTCCAAATAGAAATATTGTGTAGGATGGGGCACCTGGGTGGCTCAGTTGGTTGGGCGACTGACTTTGTCCCAGGTCATGTTCTCACGACTTGTGAGTTCGAGCCCCACGTCAGGCTCTGTGCTGACAGCTCAGAGCCTGTAACCTGCTTCAGATTCTGTGTCTCCTTCTCTGTTTTCTCCTCCCCTGCCACTTGTGTTCTATCAAAAATAAATAAACATCAAAAAAAATTTTTTAAAAGAAATACTGTGCAGGTTTACATATCCCGTAACTAAATAATCTTTTTAGCAAGGGATCAATTATGTTAGTTTTTGTATCTTTGGATTAACTGTATCTAGAATATATACTGGCATATAGTAGATGTTCAAGACACAACAGCTAAAGTAACAAATGACACATTGCCTAGTATTTACATTTATGCATTGAAT
The DNA here is from genome assembly GCF_022837055.1 of Prionailurus viverrinus. NCBI lineage: Eukaryota > Metazoa > Chordata > Mammalia > Carnivora > Felidae > Prionailurus > Prionailurus viverrinus. Next base: position 94,743,365 of record NC_062563.1, read on the forward strand.
TCCACTAAGTGTAGAGTGATTTACAAAAATAAATTGCCATTGCAGGCAGAATCTTATGACATGTGGTTAGGCATGTTTTAGTGTCGTGGGGCCCTTTCCATCATTCTGCATCTTTCCTTGTGGTTTTGTCAAAATCATTGTAATGGCTTAGCCACACTGGATGACATAGACTTAGACACTGTCCAACCAGATTACATAAGGAAGCATGGGCATACCTATTACTTATTGCTGCAAGACAAATTACGTTAGAATTAATGACCTCAGTTTAAAACAACAAATCTTCTGGGGCGCCTGGGTGGCTTAGTCGGTTAAGCAACTGACTTTGGCCCAGGTCATGATCTTGTGGTTTGTGGGTTTGAGTCCTGCATCAGGCTGTGTGCTAACAGCTCAGAGCCTGGACCCTGCTTCAAATTCTGTGTTTTCCTCTTTCTCTGCCCCTTCCCTGCTTGTGCTGTATCTCTCTCAAAATATGAATAAACATTTAAAAAATTTTAAACAATAAATGTTTATTTTCTGAAACATTTTATGAGAGTCAAAAATCAAAAGAGGGATGGGTGAAAGGGAGAGGGAGGTTCAGGCTTCCAGTTATGGAATGAACAAGTCACAGGGATAAAAGGTACAGCATAGAGAATGTAGTCAACGGTGCTGTAACAGTGTTGTATGGTGACAGATGGTAGCTGCACTGTGGTGAACATAACATAAAGTATAGAGCTGTCAAATCATTAAGTTGTACACCTGAAAGTAATGTAATGTTGTGGGTCTACTGTTTTTAAAAATTTTTTTTAAAAATCCAAGAGGGGCCTACATAAGTGATTCAAGCTAAAGATCTCACATAGTTGGCCAGGGCTGCTGTCATCTGAAGGGTGGACAAGTGCTGGAAATTTGCTTCCAAGATGGTAACCCACAGGGCTGTTAGCCTGACACCTCAGCTCCTTGCTCAGTACGTTGCCATAGGGTTATTGCTTAGGGCGCCTCTCCATAGGGCTGCTTGAGTGTCTTCATGATGTGGCAGCTGGAAAGTAATCCCAGAGAGTGAGGAGAAAAACATGATGTCTTTTATGTCTTAATCTTGGACATCACACATTCTCTTTTCTGTCACTTTCTATTTGTTAAGTGTGAATCACTAAATGTGGCCTACATTTAGGGAGAGGGGAATTATGCTTCTCGTTTTGAATATAAGAGCATCAAAAAAATCTGTGGATGTGTTTTTAAATAATCACAATAGGATCCTAAGTCTTTCCAAGTTGTGAATCGGATCATGTGTATGTACACACATGTAGAGAACTTTTTAAAGATCATTTGCATTTTTATGAGAGGTAGTTGGAAATCTAAATGTACTGATGCCCCACACCAGAAAGGATGAAAGGATGCCAAGTATACTAAACTAAACAAGAAAATATGGGCACAGAGGAGAAGAATGAGGAGAGGTTTGGCACTAAGACAGAGGAGAGGGAGGAGTCTCTATTAATGAGCATAATAATGAATGCACATGCAATTGCACACATCAGCATATCTGTCTCCACTCTTATACCTTGTCCTGACACCTGGATTTCAATGACAGTGGCCACTGCATATTCATCATCACCTTCCAATTCACCCCCACACCAGAAGGAAGTGACACAATACAAGATAAAATCATTTTTCCATGACTACCAGCTGCTGACTGCATGTCCTCATGATACTCTTTGTCCTTGAACCAGTACCTCAGAGAATGATTGCGAATGTCAGCATAGCACCTACCACCCACCATTGTGAGCTGCAAGTCTGCCAACTATTATAAATACAGGAGGCCACCTACCTGTAAAATATTTAAAATACACATAGTTGGCTGGGTGAATTTTAAGTTTAAAGTTGCCCTGTGAAAACCTTAACAAACACAAAAGTAACTTACAGAGTTACCTGGACACATTACTGCTTTTAAATGCTTTGTTTTTATAAAGTGTCTCCAGGAGACTAGACAACTAGTGTCACCACTAGTTTAAAATACGATTTTGTGAGTCTAATAAAATACAGACAGAATAATAACCGACCTTGGCAAATATGCACGTTTTTTGTTAGTTGTGAATATCTCCCCAGGATTCCCTGACAGAATTTGAGGGATGAAATGTTTTCATGGTTTCCATTATACTGTTAAAACCTTGTTGGTTTTTTTTATTATTTGTTTTTATTTGAGTATAGTTGACATACAATGTTACATTAGTTTTGGGTGTACAACATAGGGATTTAACTTCTCTATAAAACTTTGTTATTTGCTATAGGGGTCCAAACTACTGCTGAGTTTTGTCTCATAATTAGAGATGTGTAAAGGAGAACAAAACACAGAGTCTCCACTCACACTATATTGAATATTTCCTGTAATGGGAAGTTCATGAAATTAAGAGTGTCACCCTTTATCAACTATTAAAATGAGAAATCATATTCAGCACATTTTTGGAGAGATGAGGATATATGGTCAAATTTCAAGAGTACCATAAAATATTTCATAATCTGCCTCTGTCAACCTAAGGGAAAGTATATAAATCTAAGTGAGATTAATCTTATTTTGGTTTCTTCCTTGCTCCATGGTTGTTCATGAATAATATGTGCACAAATGACCCTTGCATCTTCTGTAGTTCTGTGCATTTGCTTGGGTTCTGGAGTCAATTACAGCTTATTACCCATAATCAGTATGTAGAGGACCATGGTATAATGACCTACAGGTTGGAATTTGTGTCTATAATAATTTTTACAGGATAATTGGGAACTGTGAATCCAACCCAATACCCAGAGTATATTCTCAGAGCTGGAGAATAGACAAGGTTGTAATCTAATTAATTTTTATTTGGGGGGATGCAAATGCTTTGGCTGGTTTTACTCTGTAGTGGTGAAGTTGTGTGACTTTGAAAAGATAATTAACTTTGCTATACCTCAAGTCTTCATCTATAAATTACTTACCTCATAAGGTTGATGTGAACATTAAATGCAATAAGATCTCTAAATTGTTTATCTTGGTCCCTGGTGTATAGTAAGCATTCAGTAAATAGTGCAAGATATAATTATTGTTTATTATTTTATTCAAAGATATTAGGGATTAAGGTTACAGAGAGGAATAGCTAAACAATGACATTTAATAATATGGTAAATACAGCTTTGAGGGATCTTGGGTGTACTTTTTTTTCTCTTACCCTTAAAACACTTCTAAGATTGATGGAACTTTAATACATTTGCATATATTCTAAATGCAGTGCAACTGAAATGTTGGCTCATGGACTGGGATTGTCCACAAAAACAAATAACTAATGTTTTATTTTTTTAAGTTTGTTACTGATTCACAATGAATAACTAGAAATTTAGAACAATTTTTAGAAATATATATAGCAACCTGACTTTGCCATGTCATTCAAGCATGTGATCTGTAGATTTGTCTTGTGTACAGGGTATTATATAAAAGTTTCAGTCTGTGACAGATTGGAAAATAAATAAAAACTGACCCTTTATCACAGAAATTTAAGAAATACTGCTCCAGAGCAAATCCACGGTATTTCCAAGGCCTTCCTCAGTGTGAACCTGAAACCTGTTCAAGGCTCTGTAAAGGGTTCAGAATGCACATATGGATGTATGAAGAACCAAAATGTACATATGGATGTATGAAGAACCAAAATAGAATCTCTTATTTTATTTAATTTCATTTTTCAAAATTGTGAGGAATGTAGCACAAGGAGCTACTATTGTAAGAATCTAATATCTCAAAGGCTATTACAGAAATCAGTAATTCAATAAGCAAGCAAGAAATAAGTGATTTACGGTGTTCAGATTTTCATCAAAGTTCAGGCAAGAATACGCCTAAAAATCACAAGTACCAGGATATGAATGGAGCTGGATGCCAATATAAAAAAGCCTTCTATGTCAGAGACTACTTGTTCCCTATCATTTCCAAGATCTAATATTAAAGAGTCAATCATCCTGAATCCACAAATGAGAGAGAAGTAGAAACACCTGGTTAAAATGGGGAAGTGCATTGCCAAGGATCTAGGAAATTCCCCAAAATTTGCTGTCTAGGTTTGATGAATGCTAAAGTGCTAGAAGTCTGAGTAAACCATTTGCTACCACTCTGCTGCTAAGGCTATGGGTATTTTCAGCAAAAATGTGCACTTCACGTTAGCAAGTAAAAAATCAATTTTCTCTAGTATCTCCAAAGCATGCAATTTCTCAGTTCTTATAGCTCTTTTTAGATAGACTTCAATGGTCAGTGCACCTTGTTCTTTCCAAGAACTAAATTAAAACTCATTCTTTCTATGTTCAAAGCTATGATTTGAATGTTTTAGTAAGGAAAGTAGATATGAAAAATTATGAATTAGGCAATATAAATGGATTGAAACCATGAGTCATAGAGTTCTTATTTAGAGGATCCAGATAGAGGTCATTCAATGCCTTTTCTGAAATGAAGTCCTCAGGGAACTAATCTTCAGCCCAGCCTTATTTTAAGAAATCTAATCCCATATTTTTCATTTTTTGAAAGACAAATCTCTGTGGACTTCTCACCAACACCTCAAAGTCATCAACATATTTAAAACTAAACTCACTTTCACGCAAACTTTTTCACCCTTCTGAATATCTCATTTGTAGCGTTGTCATCCCTTTCTTCCAGCCTTCAGGGTTGGAGGTCTGAGCATCTGTTTGCTTCTTTCATCTTCTCTACCCATGTCTCAGCAGTCACTAAATATGTCCATTCTTCCTCAGATATGTAACCTGCCTATCTTTTTCTTCCCACTCCTGCTACAACAACATCAGTTAATGCTCTAACTTCTCTGGACTCTGGCATCTTTCCTGGAGTACTGTTTCCTTGTCTTCTGCTTACCTCTATATGATAAAAAGGTACATTGGTGTGAATGAATTTGGGGCATGTTGAATGATACTGAGATGAATTTTAGTCTAAGATGAAGTTATGAACAGCTAATGTTAAATGCTGCGGTTTCCTGCAGTTGTGAAATTAATTCTCAGTGCTCAGGTATCAGATGGAAATGGAAACTGAGCAAGTAAGTACGCAGTAGAGCAATGTACTTCCTGATTCTCTGGAGCTTTCACTGTCTCTTGAAGCTCTTGGTGCCTTGTGGGAAATAGATGTCCAGATGGCACCATTTTTTGGAGGTGGGAAGACTGGGAGCCAGGAAGGAAGAGGTCCTCATAATAAATCATAACCTGAAGAAAATTAGAGCACATCTTGTCAGACTAAACGTAGATTTTTCAATAGTCTTTGTATTTATTTCTCTTGCATTATACTCTCATCCTCAGTAAAATTAAGTATCAAATTGGCAGAGTTAGTGTGTGCCATTGCTGTGGCTGTAAAGAGCAGCTGTTGGATAACTGGTGCTCTCTGGTGACTGACCCATTAGTAGGTACGATTAACCCATGGAAAAGGAAGCTTTGAAGTCCAATGGGAATTTCTGCTTTCTTTACTGGTCTTAGAAAAATCTATGTTTCCATTTTATTAGTTACAGTAAATTTTCTTCACACACACAAAAATTAAAGCTTTTTGATTATCCAGAATAGTGATTTTCAAACTGTTCTGTGGAGCCTAGAGTTACATCAGTGTGAGGTAGGGCCCCTTGAGGAGTGGCTAAGAAGGCAGGACTCACTCTTCTCTCTCTCTCTCTCTCTCTCTCTCTCTCTCTCTCTCTCCTTCTCCCCCCACCTCCCTCCCTCTGTTCCTTCCTCCCTTTCTTCTTCTCTCATAGTTTATAATTCTGCATAAACTTTCTTTCAAAAGAAGCTTTAAAACTATAAAAAAGAGCAAGAATAACAAAATAATAGTTTGAAAACCATTAAACAAGAGAGTAGCAACGGAATTCTTTAGTCAGGCATTCATGGCTATAAATAATCTGAGGTAAATATTTCTGGCTTATATTTTATAAGTTATCTCTTTTAACAGCAGAATTCTATTATTTATACACTCTATAAAACCCTATGTAAACGGTACTATGCATTCTGCCATACACAGTTTTGATTTCCTGCCTCAGGTTTTGTTCACATTATTCTTTTACTTGATATGTTCTTCCTTTTAAACTTAAATCTTATCTGTGTTTCCTTGACCACCTCCGCCCAATGCAATCTCTTTTCTGTTCCTATATGCTTTTTCTTGCCACTTTTCATAGACTCTCTTGCTCTTTGCATTAAAGAGGATGTTATATAAAAAACATCTTATAAACTATAAGTCATTATTACAATTATCTTTTTTTCTCTCATTCTAACTTTAATTACTCAAATCTGGACTTGCAATTGTTACATATATCTGCCCCTCCTTTCATTTCATGTTTTTATCTCGGAGGCAAATAAATATTCCAGTATACATACTGTGTAATCAAGCTTTGACTTTCAAACCACATGAACTAATGTTTCACTTACCTGAAGTCTGCCATCTTTATCAGAGGGTATAAGCACGTCAAATTGTGTTCATAAAGTCTAAAATAAAGTCAAGTGGTATTTTTGACTTTCAGTAATACTTGGAATAAAGGCATTATTAAAAATACCATCCAGGTTGATACTCCTGGATGACTTATCAGTGCTACATGGGAGAGATCTTACTCTTATTCAAGGAAACAATCAGTTTTCAGCCCTGACTTTAAGCAGGAGATAGTTTTTCTCATGCAAAGGGGTTTATCATATCCTTCTCATCATACAAGTAAGTAGCGTGGATCCCAATGAAAAAAACATTGTTTTTCCACAGAGACCCTAGAAATAAAATATTGTTTTCTGAGATAATTACGTGGTAGCTCATGATGTTACTCATGGAATTAAACAAGCAGAGCCTAGAAGTCATCTGTGTTTAGAAATAAGTGCTCTGAAGCAAGAGGCCAATGTTCCAGCACAGACACATGGGACAGGAGATGAAGAATGTACAAGAGGAGTCCCCATCTTTGGGAGAAAAACACTTTTTCCAAACAGAATACCCCCTAACTAGAATTCCTTATCCGATTATTAAGGGTTGTATCTAATTCTTGGTGAGGGATAACACACACCAAATTTTCTGTGGGTCCTTTATTAGTAGTTATAAATAATTTTAAATAGTAAATGCTGTAATTGTAGGTATATTTATAGTCATAATTACAGTCACAGTTATAATTGCCATATATTTATAATTATGATTAAATTTATGATGATAGTTATATTTATAGTTCTTGTTAAACTTGCAACTCCATGCCAGAAGGATCTGTGACTTTAACCACTGAAGCCCCAGCAGAGTTCAACACCTAGAACATAGTAAGTTATGTACACGTACATGTTGAATAAAATTAAGTCTACCAAAAACACACTTAGTTATGCTCACTACATAGTTTTGTCAGTCTATAAAGTAAAAAGCCACTCTTGAAGCATTCAGGAAATATTGATTCACAAACAAAAAAATTCCTGTCTGACTGCTTTTGTCCTGAGGTTCTGGTGATCCAAATGGACACAGCCAGATAAACTAGACATAGAGAAATAATTTGGTTTTGTCAAAGTCTGTAGCTCTTGAGAGGCTACATTTTTGTCCTAAAATTCTGATTTTTTTTATAGAATTTCAATGTGTTAGGAATTGTTTTAAAAAACAGTTTAAATTAACAAATATAAGAATACTAATGTCAACATAGTTACTATTTATTAATTTGTATGTGTTATGGTTTCTCAATGGATAGCAACTCACAGGCACGTGCACATTTGTGTTTTTGTAATCTACTTGAACGTGTTTGTACATTTATACATATCAGTCCTTGCACAGAGGAGAACTCGTGCCCAGCAATATTCCAAAGTCCTAGGTTGGGTAAGAGGGCAATGTGCCTCCTAAGGACAGTTCTACAACAGAATGCCTGGGTGCAGTTCCTCAGGTATCATCCTGACATATTTCTAAATTATTTACAAAGTCATTTGGTCTGACATTGGGTACTGTGTTGGAAGGAAATGCTGTGTATCTGAGAATCCAAGAGGGAACAAAATCACAGAAAAGGTACAAACAAAGTTTTGGAAAGGAAAAAGAAAAGTATGATGTAGGAGAAGGAAAATGCCCTGAGTCAAAGTTTTCTCGCACCCTGCCATCTCCATCAACACCAATGTGAGGATTTAACTTTCTCTTGCCCACTCCCCACATTTCAAACTTCCCATCACTCCCTATCTCAAGCATATGTTCTTCTAGTATCCAGTATCCCTTCATTTTATAAATGAGTGTCTTATTTAATTGATTTTTCAGGAATGAATCTCATTTCTACAAACTTGGTGGTGACACAGAAATGTTGCATTACTGTATTTTACTCAAATCAAGTAAATCTGACACTAGCACTTCATCCCATTAGAGCAATGGGTTGTCTACCCTCAGTAACTTGTAAAGTGGTACTTCATCCTTCAGGAAGGAGATATATATATATATATATATAGATATATATAGATATATAGATATAGATATAGATATATAGATATATAGATATATGTGTATATATATATAGATATAGATATATAGATATATATATCCCTAACCTACCACAATTGCTACACATACCTTCCTTTTCTAAGATGGCATCATTGAAGAGACCTTCCTTGTTTAAAAAGTAGTTCCACCTCCATAATAAATTTGAAGACAAAATTATGATCCAGTCCCCAGGGTGTTATCAACAGATTTCCTTGCATTTTCAAGGTTGTGCCTCCTCACCAGAGTCCTGGGCTTGGCATATAGACCTCTTGGCTTTGGCTCACAGAATTTGAAGACCTCAGTTCCCACCTGGTCTCTGAAATATCCAGCTATTACATTTCTATTTCTGTCTAGTTCCTTCCCTCCATAAGCATGATGCCTGAGCCTTGTCAGACCCACCCAATTCTACAGGAAGGATGACAGAAGTGTCCGTCTATCTTCTTGACAGGAAGGGAAGAGAACTGTAAGAGAAAAAAAATACATACACACTAATATTTCAGTAAATTATCTTCCCCCATTGCAATTTTTCATGTAGATAGGAAGAATTTTTATTCCTCACCTTTCCTGGCAAAGAGGCAGAAAGGAGTCCCAGAAAATGCAGCATCCTTTTACCTGAACTTATTCATGAGGAGAAAAATGCAGTTTGCTGGGGCTTTAGCTCCACCACAAAAGCTTTTAGCCAAGAGAAAAAGAGGACAATTCAATAAACCAAGGATTTGGCATTCAGTACATTATAGTTCTTCACTGAATCTAGTTAGGAACACTAGTTAGGATACTAGTTTGGATTGAGAAAGGAGAGAGAACAGATGCAGAAGCCCTTTATTCTTCAGGCATGTCCCTTTATTTCTATATTAATAATAATTCTTCACATAAAATCAATATTTTAAATTTTTGTGTATATTCTTCCCTTATCTTGTTTTTGTTGTTGTTGATGATAGTGTCAGAATAAAAGTAAAAAAAAAAACAAAACAAAACAAAAAAGGACTACTTTCTTATCTTTAGAAAGTATCTAATATGTATGGTGATATAAATTCTATTTTACTGGAACAGCTAATAATAACACTTGTTAATTTATGATTGGAATGCAATCAACCTGGCATTTTAACTTGGGGTATAGCTATAAGTGTCTCTATGCATTTGTGAATATTGACTATTTTCAGTTAACCAAATTATATTTAATTTCATCCTGGGATAGAGCTGTGGTTTGGCAACTTCTCCAGTGACAATGACAAACTGGAGGAACACAGCCAGCTACAAAATTGCCACTTACTAAACCCCTCGTCAATTCACTTCTGTGTTCTTTGAAAAGAGTGATTTCATAGCCTTTTCTCTACAGTCCTAATGCCCTTTGTAAGATAAATACCCTCCTAAATGGTCACATCTGCTTTCTTTTGGCCCCAAAAATGCTTAGTCAATGAAATAAGCCACCATAGCTACTTTCCTCTCTTGACATTAAATCAAATTTTGTGGCAAAGGAACATTGAAGACCAAATTGTGTGTGCTATTCATATAACTTGGATTACTTCAAAAGTCATTTTATTTTCCCAAGGTCTTTAAGAGCAGTTACTTTCTCATTCATTTATTCATTCATTTATTTTTTATTTATCCAACAAATATTTATTAGATGCTTCCTATATGCCAGGCACTGTGTTAAGTGTTGTAAATACAAAGATTAATATGTCACAGTTCCTGCTCTCAAAGAGTTCACAGTGTGTTATGAGAGACAACTATAACCAAAGAATGATAAGTACAGTGGAATTAGAGGGATGAGGGTAGAAAGTGGCAGCAGGAAGTGGAAAAAAACTGTGATTAACTCTGCTAGGGCCTGAGGATATCAGGGAATGTTTTAGAGATGAGGACCCTCTAAAGCATGGTCACACAGATGAGTTTTTAAGATTAGAAATGGGGGGAAATGTTGGGATTAACATGTGTATTACAATTAGAGAGTTGTACATAATTCTGATGGAACTGGAAGGAAAAAAAGTATAACTTGAAAGTGCTGATGAATAAGATTGAGGAGATGAATAAATGAGGGATGTTCTTATGTGTAAAGGTAAGGAGTTCAGATACTGTTCTAGAGGAGATGGAAAACAATTGGTGGGCTTAATTGGAGGGGGAGGTGTAATATATATAATTTTTTTATTTTTTTTATTGTTTTAAACTTTATTAATGTTGAGAGAGTGTGCACAAGCAAGGGAGGGGCACAAAGAAAGGGAGAGAGAGAGAATCCCAAGCACTGACAACAGAGCCCAAAGTGGGCTCAACCTCACGAACCCACAAGATCCTGACCTGAGCTGAGATCAAGAGTCGGACGGTTAACTGACTGAGCCACCCAGGCACCCCAAATTTGTACTTTTAAAAGGTTGTTTTCATGAAAGTTTTGACCAATTCTGGACTCAGAACAGAGACCAAAATCTTAGATCTTGGGGGTCTTTCTCGTGCTTACTTTTTATTACATTTCTATGAAATTCAACATTTTTTTAATCATTGTAACAGTTTTCATTTAATGTCATATAGAAGATTACTTTATTCCTGCATCTTCTCAATTGTTTCTTCCTTATATTTGCCCTTTTCCTTTCCTACTTGGCGAGATTTGCCTTTGCATTCAAGGATCTTTTTGCGGTCTTTGCCCAGTTTTGGTCTAGTGATAATCACCTTGCTGGTGTGGATGCCCACGTGTACAGTTGTGCCATTGGCCTTCTCTCGCTGTACTCATTCAATGTAGATGACGTATTTCCTCCTGTAAACCTGGACTACTTTGCCAATTTGCTGATCTTTGTAGTGTCCTCACACAACCTGTACTTCATCGTCCTTCTGGATGGGCATGGATTGAATGTTGTACTTCTGTCGCAGCTCTTTGGAAAGAGGGGAAGACATAATCTTCCTGCGAATGTGGGAAGGTGCACTGAAATGCCTTTTACGGTTCTTGCTCCAGTCAGAGGTCACAAACAGATTGAACTGCATGTTGGCCGCTACAGCTCCAGCAATGGCTGCAAAAGGGAAGCGAAATTCATCATTATTAATACAAGTCTTTTACTGTAGATTCTGTAAACCACTCTTTTTTAGATCTCACACTATATCTGAGCATCTCACTGTTTCTCACTTTCATTCAATGGTTCTTCCAATAATAAAGGTAAGAAACAAGAAGACTTTAATGAAAGTAATAAAAATAGGAATATTGAATAACAGGACAAATAACAAGAGGTTATTGGTTCTCTTTGTGAGATTCTAGTCAATGATTGAAGTTAATTGCATTATGTGCAAGACTAATTGCAAGTTTTAAAATAAAATTTGCAAGAATATTGACCTTTGCCTGTTTTAAGTATTTCAACTTTCACAATTGCATTTTAGATTATAAAACATTAAACAGGGGCCATTTAGTTGTAGGTGGTCAAACTTATATTTTTACAGTGGTATCCATTTCTTTTGCATTGCAAAACAAGGTTATGATCCAGAGAAGAAATTATAAGTTCTACATTTCATTGGTATTTCATCTATTGCACGTGGCCTTCAAGAACACATTTATGTATAACCAAAGATATTTGGCTTCTGTGATTATAGCAAAAATATATTACCTTCAACAGTCTCTAAACATCAATGCCTATAGATGTTCATGCCTAGCTAATACAGATTCATCTGAATAATGGGCATTTAACCTATAATAGCTTACCCAAAACTGTCTTATGGATTTGATAAGAACAGAAATGAACAAAATTATTTTTTAATAGTTAAACATTAATTAGGCCACAACTTTAATTTTAATAAATGCATGCGAGAAGATAAAAAAGATGGTTATAATATTTGCTTAACATCCTTCCACCTTCTACTTTAAAGTGAAGGTATCAAGAATAAGATGATTACTTGTCTAATAAAATATGCCCATTGTATGGATTTTTGTGCCATTTTATTAAATGGCACTCTTTATCCTCATTGTTCACCAACTACCTCATTAGAATTGGAGAAAAGAGAAGATTTGACCATGTAAAATTGTGAAAATTTAACAATAACAAAATATTAAAGTAACAAATGGCTTACGGATTCAAATCACCACTGATAAAAATATTTACAATAAAAGATTCAATCAAATCTATTTAGAAAACACCCAAATGAAAATGTGCAGTCATAAAACAAATCCAAAACAGCCTTTTTACATGGCCAACAAATATTTGAACAAAAATGTTTGATGGTATTAGTTATAACAATATCAAACTAACATTATTGTCTATCAGATTTGTAAAGCTGTAGAAGAATGATATGATGTGTTCTTAGTGCCTCAACACCAAACAGGTTGGATTAGAAATTGATATAACCTTACTAGAGAGAATTTTAACAGTGAATATTAAAGACTAAAGAATTCCCAAATCTCTTACTCATCAATTTTATGTTTGAGGAATCATCCTAAAGGCTGTTTTGTTTTTATTTTTTTTAATGTTTATTTATTTTTGAGAGAGCACAAGTGGAAAAGGGCAGAGAAAGAGAGGGAGACACAGAATCTGAAATAGGCTCCAGGCTCTGAGCTGTCAGCACAGAGCCGGATGCAGGGCTAGAACCCACGAACCACAAGATCATGACCTGAGCCAAAGTCAAATGCTTAATCAACTGAGCCACCCAGGCGCCCCAAGGCAGGTGTTTTAAACTGCGCAAAATATGTTAAAATTAATGTTTCTCACAGTGTTGCTTATAAACAAGAAAAAATGCCACCTAAATTTTGAACAGATTAAAACATTGTGTCATGTAATCAGTACATAATACTGCAAGTGTACATTTACCAGTTTTTACAGTTGTTTAGTGTGTCTGATTAGTAAATAAAACTGGTACTAAGTTATAGGGATAGCAAAATCTCATTTAGAATTTATTAAAATGTACGTTAAATTGTATCTACAGATAAGAATTTACTAGATATTATCTAAAATATTAAAAATGACTTTATCCGTATTACAGACTTATTGATACTTTTTCTTTGTTTCCTTTTATTGGTTGTATTTTACTGTTTTCCATAATGATTATGGAGTACTGGCAAACTTTTAGAGCACCAAAATTAATACCAAGGAAGTTAGAAAGAAAGAAGAAAGAAAGAAAAGGAACACATATTAAGGAAAAAAATAAGAAAAATAATATACCAAAATAATGCAAATGTGCCTAAGGACATTTTGGGGAATATCAATGGAAAATAGATCAAAAGGATCATAGGAATCATGCTAAAGACCACAAGACTTGACAGAAAAATCACCAATACAGCTCAGAGGTAAAATACAGCAGTGATTATGAGAATGAACCATTTTGGAAAAAAAGCCATAAAATAGTTTATGGTTAGGAAGGTTCTTATTTACTAATGGGGGGAAGAAAAAGATGAGACATCAAATTCTAGCAATGAGATTTTCCGAATAATGAGAGCTTTGCAAAATGAGTATTACAATGAAAAAGGATCAGAATGCCCACATAAGCTTTGGGGAAAAGGCACCATGCTTGAGGATGGAATGGGCTGCTGCTTGTAAGGGTGCTATAATATCATTACTTGCCTCCGAGACAAGGCAATATGCTATATGAAAGGGGTGCTACATGAAATAGGAATTAAACCAATTCCTAATTTTTCCAGACTAAGGAGCAATAACTAAAAATTAAATATTTTGTTATAAATAAGACATTTCTAAGAATTAACACTTATATAAAATAGAATGAGCTGCCTTTGGAGACGGTCGTTTTCCTCTTGATGTGCTTGTTCCAGCAAAGGTAAAGTGAATATTGTTGGCATTGCTGCAGATTTCTTTTTTAGATCAGAGTACGAATGGAGTAATTTCCACCTTTCTTCAGATTTAGAGATAGTTTAATTCGACAAAACGTATAGAAAATATTCCGATTCCAGCTTAAACTAGATTTGCTTTCATATTTCAATTCCAAAAGGCATAAAAGTCCATCCCGTTAAAGCACATGGAATAAAAAATCCCCTATTATCTTCTTAGGAAGAGCTGAGCAGTGTTATCACATGGAAAATAGAGAATATATATATATATTCTGTGTATATATATATATATATATACACAAATGTAATGTAAGCCACAATGTAATGCTAAATTTTCTAATAGCTACATTGAAAAAAGTAAAAACAAACAGTTGAAATTAATTTTACAAATATATTTGATTTATATTAAAGTATTCAAACTGTGATTATTTCCATAAATAATCAATGCATTAAAAACTACCCTCAGGGTGCCTGGGTGGCTCAGTCGGTTAGGCATCCGACTTTGGCTCAGGTCATGATCTCACAGTTCATGAGTTCAGGCCCCACATTGAGCTCTCTGCTGTCAGCACAGAGCTGCTCAGGATCCTCTGTTTCCTCTCTCTTTGCCCCTCCCCTGCTCATGCTCTCTCTGTCTCTCTTTCAAAAATAAACATTTAAAATTAAAATACCATCAAGCTGTGTTATATTAATTGTTGTACTGAATCTTAAAAATGTGATGTATTTTACACTTAGCACTTCAATTTAAACACTAAGTTTTTATTGAAATACTTGATCCACATGTAGTTTGTTTTTTGAGGTAAGAGTGCTTAATATAAGATCTCCCCTATTTATAAAGTTTTAAACACAGTGTTGTTAACTATAGGCATAATGTTGTACAGCAGTTCTCTGAACTTGTTCATCTTACATAACTGAAACTTTCCACCCATTGAACAGAAATTTCCCATTTCTTCCTCTGCTCAGCCCCTGGCAATCACCATTGTACTCTCTTTTTCTATGAGTTTGACTCTTTTTAGATCAGAAGAAAAAATTAGTGACCTCATAGATCCTTTGACATTATCTAGTCAGGGGAGCAAAAAGAAAAAGAATGAAAAGTAGTACAGACAGCTTCCTAAAAAGGATCTACATTTAGATTTCATAAATTTACAATTGGAGCAGATTGACATAACCAAGTTGTTCCCAGCTTAAAGTTTCCCAATTACTGAATTGAATATCAGTTTTTGAATTTATTTTTAAAATAATTGAAAGTAAGGGGTACCTGATGTCTCAGTCGATTGAGCCAACTCTTGATTTTGGTTCTCATCCTAATCTCATGGTCCTGAGATTGAACATTGAACACCACATTGGGTTTGGTGCTGAGCGTGGAGCCTGCTTGGGATATTCTCTCTCTCTTTCTCTCTGCCCCTTCCCCACTTGCACCCCCTCTCTCAAACATTTTTTTTAAAAAATAATAAAGTAAAATAATTCAAAGTAATTAAAATTAAAACTCAAACCTTCCATTTGCATATGTCCAAACTCATCAATTATTGTACACAGTAAGTATGTGTAATTCTTTGTATATCAATCAAACTTCAATAGAACTTTTTTTTTAATGTTAAGACTTGCAGTTGCAGTAGCCACATTTCAAGTGCCCAGTTGCTACATGTGGTTGAGTAGCTACTTTCTTAGAACAGGACTGGAAGAACCCAGTATCTTCACTGCTGAGTAAAGCCATAGGGAATTTCCCTTGGTGGGATTTTGTTGAAAACAACTGGAAAGGATAATTTTATTTTATTTTTTTAATGTTTATTTATTTTTGAGAGAGACAGAGACAGAATGTGAGTGGGTTAGGGGCAGAGAGAGAGGGAGACACAGAAGCAGAAGCAGACTCCAGGCTCTGAGCTGTCAGCACAGAGCCTGACGCGGGGCTCGAACTCCTGAGCCGCGAGATCATGACCTGAGCCGAAGTGGGACCCACAACCGACTGAGCCTCCCAGGTGCGCCTGGAGAGGATAATTTTAGAGTGGAACTACAATGACAGCCGGGAGACATTATTACAGGAACACTGAGCTCCTTCCCACTCCTCTAATAGTGTCATTTTAGCTTTTTCCTTTTATCTCAGAATTATTTATATCCCTTATTTTTGTGAAGATAATTAACCTGACCATATTTTCTATATTAGATCTATGAAATCTCTGACTTTGCCCTATCTTTTACCTAAGAGCAAACATAAAAATATGTATTATTTATCTTGTACTATGTGACTTTTATTTTATTTTATACATATAAGAAAACCATGAAGTGGGATATAAAGAAATGGCAGCACAGCAAGGTTATGCAGCTAGAAATCACCAGAACTAGAAATCAAACCTAGGTGTCTCCCACACTTAACCATGCTTAACTAGGCTCTTGATCAATACTATGTCATGATACTGGGTGGTGTAGATCATTGATCAACAATGGCCCACAAGAGAAGATACAGAGTAGATGAGGCCCTGGAGGATAACCACTAAAATTCACTCCACCTGTAACTCTCCGAGTAAAGTGTTCACTGTCCACATAAAGGAATTCAGTTGTTGTGGTTGAGCAGTGGGGGTTAGGAAATGTTTATAAATTGAATGTCTGGGCTTGCACCATAGTATTCAAGAAATAACTGAGAGTCTGTAACAAAGGAAGTTCTGTCTCCTCTGTGTTTCCTTGAGAAGAGGCCACAAGACAAGAATAATGGCAAGCTGACCTCTTTATAAGGGAAAGAAAAAAAATATATATATATGTATATACATACATATATGTATATATATGGTACATAATCACCCTCTGATCTTTCCTCCAACAAATTAGATTTGTCTCCAACAATTTGCATTACAATTATGGCAATATAAAAGCTAAAAGGAGCATTTCCTTCTCTGTTCTCATACTGTAGCCAAAAGGGCTAGCTGGGGATTTTCCTGTGGAATTTAATCTTGGTTACATATTTGTATTCCATACAAACAATTCATATTGTGGGGTTTTTTCTGGAATTGGCCTGAGAAGGGGTACTGTGGGGAAGAATTTGCCAAATACGTAAGCAGAGCCAGGTGAGGTTTGGCTTATATGAATGGAAAGCAATGACAAGACCTGATGTCCACCATGTAGGTTAGAGTCTGCTCTATGCTCACGTGAACTGTTTGGAGGTGAAGTGAATACTACTAGGAAGTGTTCGATAATTACAATAATGTGACTATTTAGTGAATTCATAGGGCAACAACTGAAACAAAAGACTTTAAATTAACTTTTAAAATGTACCTGAGTATATCTTGAATTTGATCATTTCTTGCCTATTCTACTTTAACAGCTTTACCCCAACTCATCCTTAGCTGGTCAACAGTCTTCTGAAGGAGTCTCTTTAACATCATTGATGCCCTGCACTGCTCCTTTTCCACACAGCCAGGAAGATTCAAATCAGATTAGGTGGTAGTTCAGCTGAAAACTTTTCAGTCATTGTTGATTATACTAAGCAAAATTTTAAAACTCATTGCGTACAAAGTACCCATTTACCCTCCAGACTTCATCTCTTTTCTCATCCACTTATCCCGTACCATACTTGAGTCATTATGGCTTTCCTTCTCTCATTTGAACACATTTAACTGGATTCAACCTCAGGCCCTCTGCATCTGCCATTACTTCTGATTAAACTACTCTGTTCCCACATTTTCATGTGTCCTCTTCCTCTCATCAGTCATTCTCCATTTAAATGACACCTTTTTAGCTTCTGTCTTTCTTTTTCATTGCTAAATCCCCTAGTAGGATTAACATGTATATTCTAAGCAAACTTATTTTATATAATTGTACTAAACTTATCAAAATGTTATTAGGTTAGCTGATAGGACTAGTTAAAGAAAATGGGTTTAAGAAGTTCTCCTTGGGGTGCCGGGTTGGGTTGGTCATTAACATTAAGCATCTGACTCTTGATTTCAGCTCAGGTCATGATCTCATGGTAGTGACATTAAGCCCCATATTGGGGCTTAATCTGTTTAAGATTCTCTCACTCCCTCCCTCTCTGCCCCTCCAAAAAATAATAATAAAAACAAAAAAAAGAATAAAAAGAAGTCCTGCTCCCCAGTTGTGTGTTGACTCTGGCTAGTATTGACTTGCGAGAGTCAGTTATTAAATGTTTAAGAATTTTGTGAGATAAACACAGCCATTATTAAAATATATAAACTTAGAAGTAAACAAAATATATTAAAAACAAATAAACCCACCAATGCTTAATTACTTTACTGTATTCTACTATAGTCTAGGCCAGTGGTGGTAAATGTTTTCAGTAGAGGGCCAGATAGGAAATATTTTGAGCTTTGTAGGCTATACAGTCTGCATCACAACTACTCAATTCTGTCTTTGTAGCATGAAAGCTTTCACATAGGCAATACATGAATGAATGGCTTTGGCAGTGTTCAATAAAACTTTATTTACAAAAATAAATGACAAGCCATATTTGGACCACAGCCCATCACTTGCTGATACCTCATCTAGATCCTTGAGGTTTCTTGAATCTATCACATATATGCGGTAGAAGTGTTCTAAAATGTTATGCTGCAGGACATCTCTTCCCAAATCCGTATCCTGGGGTTTCACATTGGTAGCTTGAATTGGCTATGGTGGTAGTATGTGTATATGCCTTTGAAATTAACTTTTTTAAATCATGCTGTTTATTCTCCCTCAGAGAGCTGGTTGTTAATATTTACCATCATATCATGCTTCCCTCCTAGCACAGACTTTGGCACTCTTAATTGGAACAAAATGCCACACTCCTAAGAAGTTGGTTTCTCTCAGGGAATCTAATGCTGTCACTAGCATGGCTGACAGGAACAGAGAAGGTTTCACTTAGGCTGTAACATAGCCTCTTAGGCTATAACACAGCTGCACATTTAAACTATTTTTTAAAAATATAAAAATAGCATGTTATGTCATTGATTAAAACATGCTTAGCATTTCAAATTCACTCAAGACTTTGATATATGTAGTCAATGTTAATATTCAAAAAATATTTATGAAGTACCACTTACATACAAGGCTAGATGTATATCTGCATAGAAGCTACATTAGTAAACAAAGTAGTGCTATGGTGAAGAATAAAGCAGACAAGACAGGGTAAGGTGTGCTGGTGGGTGGTTTAGGGTGGATTATCATTTTAAATGGAATACCTAGAAAATGTCTCACAAGTTACATTGTCTCAAAAACTCTGTTTGCAGAGGGGGAGGGAGGTGGGAAAGGAGAGAGAATTTTAAGCAGAGTGGGCAACAAATGAAGATTTCTAAGGTGGGAGCAGGCCTCAGTGTTCCAGCCACCAGGAGGGGGCAGGTGGCCTCTGAGGAAGGAAGAGAGTAGAGAGATGGTGCTGGTGATGGAAGGTTATGGAGAAGGAACATGAGCCCAGGCAGGGCCAGGGCTTCTCTCCCCTTTCTGTGAGTTTGGAATCCTTTGGAAAGTTGTTAGAAGACATGTTACTTGATCTGACTCCAAGTTTCAAAGAATTGCTAGGGACTGGGAAGCGGAGGAAGGAAAGATGGTGTAGATGAAACAAAATTGCCAAAATGTGAATTGTTGAGGGCTGATGATGGATACATGGTGATTATTTTTATATTCTTCTTTGCACATTTGAAAATTAAAAATAAAATGAAAAAAGATTGTATGTTGAAAATAGACTAGAGAATGGGGCTTGCTAGGAGACCAGTGGGAGGTTATTGCAATGGTACTAGTAAGAAATGACCATGTCTTAGATCAGATCAGATCAAGGAAATGAAAATTAAGACAGCCAGATTCTGGGCACGTTTTACAGGTAGAGCCATAGCACTAACTGAGATAAATAAATGTGCTTAAAACCTGCTTTGATTTTTTTTCTCAGCTTCAATGTGTTCTTTATTATTTATTTCTGTATTTTTTACCCCAGAATTTTCATACTATTGAGGCAAAATATGGTGATAATTAAATAGATTTTTATAAATAAAATATTTATTTTTCTCTTTTTATTTTTACTTACATGGGGCTTATTTAACCTTCAGCAATGTGACTGTAATTAAAGGTGTTTTATGCACTTGGCAGTAGATGAGTCTCTCTCCTGTCCAGGTTTATGAATTCCAATCATCAGGGTCTCATTTAAGCCAAGAATCTCAGGCTGTCACTACTCTTGAGAGAGAATCAGTGTCTCACTCAGCATTTCTCTGTGTTAAAATAATGCCATCTGTTGTTAGCCAAGCTGTAACTAGAGTCTCACCTGCACAGAAGGATATTTGTTGGGCTTTGACATAAATTATGCCCACTCCTTCTAAAGGAGAAGAGGCTGTTTCAGATGTTGGTTACACTGAGCTGAGTTAGGTGTGTAGAAAGAAAATAAAGGCACTCAATTAATATATTTTCCTATATTAAAAGAATAGTGAATTCATTACATCTTTCTATCTCTCTAAAATATTATTTACTTGTAAAATCTGAAGTTGCATGGTTAAAGATACTCCATGCTAGATCTAGGTATGATGTTGTGTCCTGTATATTCTCAAGATGAAAACTAGCATGATGGGGAACTAAGGCCATGCAGAAAATGATGGAGAAATACATAATAAAAATGTTTAAAAGTATAGCTAAGGTCAAAACAAAGAAAGAAATTACAGGCAAGACAAAAATAGCAATAATAATTGAAGAGGTGACTGAAAGTCACATGAATAAGTATAGAAACAATCCGCGGCTGCCTTGCAAACTGGAGTGAAGGGGTGAAGGGAATTGCATGTTTTAGTAACTTGAGGGCTTTGGGCTTAGTGACGAGTAGAGAGAGGGTAGACAGTTGGAACTGTGATGACTGAACAAAGCTGATTGTTCCCAGAGAGAAATGGGGAAATAGAAAAAAAATTCCTCCTCCACCACAGGGTGATGACACAGAAGCTTGTCTGTCTCTGTCTGGTCTCATTGGAAAAGAAAATTTCTCCTAAAATATGTAATCCCACAGCTCATGCAACCATCAGTTTTAGGAATGATTTTATGATACCCATGTTGATTCACAATCCTAAACATGAGAAATTAACACAATGATTAGTTCTAGGTAGGTAATATCACCAGAGTGCTTTTTAGGAAGCAAACATTAATCCCTTAGTAGATCTGCTTTATGAATTCAGTCCTAAGGGGTGCTTGTCTCCTGCCACCCTCCAAACCATGACTTCACAGCATGAAATCATGAAAGATATGGGGAAATAATCTGTTGTGATGAAGACACAGGCATAAAGCACTGCGGGATCAGAGTGCTGAGGTCTTCAAGTAATAGAGCATAAAGAGCAAAAGATATGAGTGTGAAAATGTATAAAAGAACTTCAAAAGGTAATTGATACCCTTTTTTAAAAATTATTTTTTTAACATTTATTTATTTTTGAGAGACAGAGCATGAGTTGGGGAGGAGCAGAGAGAGAGGAAGGCACATAATCTGAAGCAGGCTCCAGGCTGTCAGCACAGAACTCAACGTGGGGCTAGAACCCACAGACTGTGAGATCATGACCTGAGCTGAAGTCAGACGCTTAACTGACTGAGCCACCCAGGCACCCCTAATTGATACCCTTTAAAAAAGAACTACATGCTTAGGAAAAAATAATGGGAAAATTTGAAGAAAAAAAAAAGATAATACTTACAGAAAGCAAAAATATAGGCACTGAGAAAAAAGTAAGTGAAAAGTTAATACAGAAAATGAGAAATGTCAAAGAATGGGATAGGCAACCTTTAAAGACACAATTGCTGAGAATTTTCTAGAATTGATTATAGACATAAACTCTCAAACTCTAATGTCTCTTCTGAGATACTACATAATGAATATTTAGAATCCTAATAAGATTGAAAAATCTTAGCAATGATAAGAAAGTTAAGAAATTGTATCCCTAACAAATATTAGACTGATCACAGGCTTCCAAAAAAGTAGAGACCATAATATAGTAGAATAAGATCATGAAATTTCTGTGGAAAAACAATCAACTTTAAATTCTGAATTACATATGTAAATTACATATAAATAATATTTATAGATTTTATACATACATATGTATATTTATTAGAATAAAGGGGAATCCAAGATGAAATAGTGGAGTGTAAGAAGCAATGTGGGCTTGTGTTATATTATTTTCTGTTTGTGTGAAATCTTTAATATAAAATTGAATTTTAATTGTAAAAAAGCAAAAAGTTTCCTCTGATTAACTTAAATGAAAAAAGAGAAAGGAAGCCAATTTATTAGAAAGATATTTGAATATCTCACGGAACAGTTCAATAAAACACAACATGAGAAGAAAAGGAAATAGGACATTTCCAGATACTGCATCAACAGGAGTCATGATTTTTCTGTACATAGCTCTACCATCATGTGAGTCAGCTCCACAATTCTTGTTCACTTTTCCCATATGTTAAGATTTCTCAGGTGACTCTGTATCAGTTGTTGATGATTGAGAGTTCATATGAATTAATCCCACTTCCCTTAAAGGAAAATTATAGTGAACCAATCTTTTTTTCTGTGAATTTTCTATTGTTTCACCTTTTATTTCTTGGCATGTACATTTCTTTTTCTGCATTTAAATATATCCTCACCTAATAAGATGCATTATCATATACTGCTGCCGAAACTCTTTCTACCCATATAACTGGCAAACAATCCCAAATTATATTTGTATGCCAAATCCAGATTTGATATGAGAGGACCACTCTTGTCCACATATAGGCTCTGTTTTGATCAGATGCTCATGTGATACGTACTGTTAATTTTACATTGATAAAACATTCAATTCATTTATATTGGGCCATTTTTTTTTAATACTAGGCATTGCAGTCAATATTTAGAATAGAATAATGGCCAAAATCTTACATTTTTGTGGAAAGGAAAAGAAATAAACTTTTTGAAAGATAAATGATAATAAATAGAGTATGTTAGAACTTGGTAATACTTGGCTAAAACAGGGTAAAGGATATTAGAAATGTATGAAAAAAGGGGGAGTGTCAAGTGTATTTTAGGTAGTCAGGGTAGGTTCATTGCCAGAGTGACAGTTAAGCAAAAATACAAAGCAAGCCAGGACATTCAACATTTGTAATTTGAGCAAAGACTGTATGAAGCACAGGGAACAACCAGTACAATAATCCTAAGAGGACAGGGTGGCTAGAGCAAAATGATAAAGTTGGAGAGTATGGTTAGAGAGGCAGTGGGGATTCCAGTCCTGATGGGTCACATTAAAGCCACTGTAAGCCTGTTGACTCCTATTCTGTGAGAGGTGAAGAGTTGGTAGGTGTTATGGTTTGAATTATGTCCCTTCAAAGCTCATCTATTGAAGTCCTATCCCCCAGACCCTGAGAATATGACCTCCTTATTTGGAAATAAGATTATTACAAATGCTATTAGTTAAGAGGAGATCATCAGGGTGGGCACCAGTCTAATGTGACTGGCATTCTTATTTAAAAAAAAAAAAAGGAACATTTGAAGCCAGAAATGCATACAAGGGGAAACACCAGGTGAAGATGAAGGCAGAGATTAGGGTGATGCTTCTCAAGCAAACAAATGCCAAATATTGCCAATAGTCTATCAGAAACTAGGAAAGATGCATGGGACAATTTCTTTCTCAAAGCTTTCAAAAGGAACCAGCCCTGCTAACAGTTTAATCTCGGAGTTCTAGCCTCCAGAACTGTAAGAACATAACTGTATATTGGCTAAGCCACCAAGTTTGTGATATGTTGTTACAGCAGTCCTAGCAAACTAATACAGTAAACATTGAACACAGAAGTGAAATAACAGAACTTAAGTATTAAAAGGATCACTGGCTGCTATGCTGAGTGGGAAAGGCACAGATGGAAGCTAGATGGCCAGTTAGCAAGCTCTTGCATTACTACCAGTAAGAAATCTAAGTGCCTCAGGGGCTCCCGAGTGCTTTAGTGGGTTAAGCTTCCAACTCTCTATTTCTGCTCAGGTCATGATCTCCTCGTTTGTGAAATCAAATCGAGCCTCACGTCGGGCTCCATACCGAGCATGGAGCCTGCTTGGGATCCCTCCCCCTCTCTCTCTAATCCTCCCCCACTTGCATGTGTGTACACTCTTTCTCTCTCTCAAGATAAATAAATAAAGAAAAAAATCTTAGCGACTCAGACCATGGTTGAGGTATTCAAAAGTCATCAGATTCTAGATCTATTTTGAAGGTAGAGCTGAAAGAGTTTCTCAGTGGATTGAATGTGAGTTGTAAAGAAAGAAAGAACCCGGGGATAACTGAATTTTCTGGTATGCACCACTAGAAAGAGAGAAGTACCATGAATTGGGATATGGTGGTAGAACTAGGACTGAAATCAATTTCTCACTTTCTCCTGATGCCAAGAATAATATACTTGCCCTTAAAACTAATAGTGGGAAGGGGCACCTGGGTGGCTCTGTCCATTAAGTATCCAACTTTAGCTTCACACTGATAGTGTGGAGCCTGCTTGGGATGCCCTCCCTCCCACTCTCTCTCTGCCCCTCCCCCACTTGCACCTTCTTTCTCTCAAAGAATAAATAAACTTTAAAAAACATCTAATAGTGGGAAGATGTGCCAATATTCATTATCATAACAATCATAAGTATATAATATTAACATTATTGCTGTTGTCTTTCACTTGTCAGCATCCTTGAGAAAACGCACTCTCCTGAATGTTTTTCACATTTTCTTGATTATAATTATTCTGCGTTGGATATTTTTTTTTAGTAGTTCTCTATTCTGAAAAATGATGACGACTGCAATCTATAAAAGAACAGCAGATAGCTTTGTGAAATAGCTGAATGTCCATGACTTGTGTGGAGAGGAGCCCAAAGAAGAACCTGCAATTTCCAGGGCGTATTATGCTAGATTCACCACTTACCATTGCCAATCTCAATACTAAACAGAGAAATCCCTTTTAATGTCCTGGAAGAATTGACCATAATTGCCCCCATTTTGCCCAGAAAAAAAAAATGCCCTCAAAAATCTCTGTTTTCTAGAATTATCATACATCCACAGAGCTATGGTCCCAGCCTATAAAATAAGGGGAAAAAAATCAAAGAATCTACAGATGAAGTTTACCTTAATTTTTCTTAAGATCAGAATCTCTGAGTTTACAAGGTATAAAACATACAGCTTACCTTCAGTGGTAGCTGTGCATGCTTTCACATGATAGATACTTGAAAATAAAATAAAAACTTACGCTAGGTCTATTAAAAGACCCCTAGGAGGGCATGTTTACCTGAAAAATAGAAGACTATTTGTGAAACAGAACATGATTGGGAATCATTTAAGGAAGTGATACCAAGATTAACTTCTCTGAATAGGTTCCAACACGATGCTAAAACTGTAAACATCCAGTGCCTGGAGCAGAAAGGTCTTCCACAAGAGACTATAAGGTGGCAGTCACAACAAAATTGTGAATATAAAATTTATAAATAATGCTGACTTTAGGTAGTGGTGTTGATAGCATACTTGAGTTCACTGGGGGTACTTAGAAGTCCTTGAGGAAGCTCTGACACTAAGACACCATGTTGAAAGGACATGCTGAATAAGAAGAATTGGTACTCAGAGTCCATTTTAACTTCTTTCTGGAGTGTTTCCCTGTGTTTCAGAGTCTTGAAAGCCAAATTAAATATTTCCCGGACTCCCTTAGAGCTGCGGCTCTAAATGGGAGTTTGATTCTCAAAGTAGATCCGCTCAACATGTAGTCAGAAGTGCAAGACAGGCCATCTTTTGGTTGCGTTGGCTGCTGCTCTTGAAAAGCTGAGCTGTAGAGGCACTGAGTGTTTCTGCAGCAGCGTTTTAGCCATCAACTTTGTGGGAGTAGAAGGGAAATTTTTAGCATTATTGGTAGTGGCAGTGAGAGCAGCATCAATGGCTATGACAGTGTGTCCTGGAAGCCCTTAGACCTATTTCTCTGATGTAGATCCCTTAATAAGCCAATTGTTTGCTACTGCTCTGAGAGTAACTCCTAGAAGCCCAGTCTAGATCCTCATGTCCAGGATTTTGTAAAAATGTATTTTCATGTAAATCACTTCTACTTTAAAATATCAAGAAACCTGAGTGATAAAAGTTTTTGAAAAATTCAGGTGCCATATGTTTTCCTTCTAACCTGAACAAGCAGGAGGCCTTGAACTGATGGCTGGTCTCCAGAGATTAAGTGGAACTGAGTCTGAAGCAATAGAACTAACCAAGATCTTGCATCCTGACTATATATACTCCAGGCTTTTGTGTCACGGGAAATGCTTGCAAATTTAAATAATATATTGTTTACTCAAAATCCAAGAATGATTTCTGACCTCAGAAACTAAATAAATAAAATAAAAATGCTCTCCCACAGTGCTAAAAGTGGGCAAAAAGGGAATTATTTAAACAAAGGACCTCACTCTATATTCCTGCTTCTCACCTTGAATAGAGCTATAAATTTGCTTTATTATTCACACCTTATTTTTACCTAATAAGTTGTCACTTTCATCTCTATAAAAAAGATGAAGAATGAAAAAAAGAGCCCATCTGTGTGCCTGTTTTTCTGAGGCAATCAGTGTATCGAATGAATAAATGTAAATAGAAAGCTATTGGCTCCAGGGTGTCATTCTAGGGTGTCACTCCCACATATGTCACATTGATTAAAAATGGCAGTCCCTCAAAAACCATTGAAAAGTTAAATTTCCTTCTAATATTTCTCTGTAATAAGACTTGGAATACTGTAAAGAATGTAATTCTGCTTAATAATTTTATTTTGTATTTTAATTAATGTTAACACATATCCCCGAGGCAGTTTAAAGAAAGGTGCAGTAAAAATGCTTAATTTTATATCATCATATTCAAATGAATAATAGAACAGAATTTATATGTCTATGCTATATTGTTTCCAACTACAAGCAATTTTCATAAATAATCACTTCTTGTTTGGTATAATCAATAATAAATATGTGTATTCTCAAAAAGATCGAGATCATACCATGCATATCAGACCACAACATATGAAATTCGAAATCAACCACAAGAAAAAATTTGGAAAGGTAACACATACTTGGAGACTAAAGAACATCCTACTAAAGAATGAATGGGCTAACCAAGAGGTTAAAGAGGAAATTAAAAAGTACATGGAAGCCAATGAAAATGATAACACCACAGTGCAAAACCTCTGGGATGCAGCAAAGGCGGTCATAAGAGGAAAGAATATAGCAATCCAGGCCTTCCTAAAGAAGGAAGAAAGGTCTCAGATACACAACCTAACCTTACACCTCAAAGAGATGGAAAAAGAACAGCAAATAAAACCCAAAACCAGCAGAATACAAGAAATAATAAAGATTAGAGCAGAAATTAATGCTATTGAATCAAAAAAACAAAAACAAAAAAACAAACAAGAACCAAACAGTAGAACAGATCAATGAAATCAGAAGCTGGTTCTTTGAAAGAATCAACAAAATTGATAAACCCCTAGCCAGTTTGATCAAAAAGAAAAAGGAACGGACCCAAATAAATAAAATCAAGAATGAAGGAGAGATCACAACCAACACAGCAGAAATAAAAACAATAATAACAGAATATTATGAGCAATTATATGCCAATAAAATGGGTAATCTGGAAGAAATGGACAAATTCCTAGAAACATATAAACTACCAAAACTGAAACAGGAAGAAATAGAAAATTTGAACAGACACCTAACCAGTAAAGAAATCGAATTAGTAATAAACAATCTCCCAAAAAGCAAGAGTCCAGGGCCAAATGGCTTTCCAGGGGAATTGTACCAAACATTTAAGAGTTAACATCTATTCTCTTGAAGCTGTTCCAGAAAATAAAAATGGGAGGAAAACTTCCAAACTCTTTCTATGAAGCCAGCATTACCTTAATTCCAAAACCAGAGACCCCACTAAAAAGGAGAACTATAGACCAATTTGCCTGATGAACATGGATGCAAAAGTCCTCAATAAGATACTAGCCAACCAGACCCAACAATACATTAAAAAGATTATTCACCACGACCAAGTGGGATTTATACCTGGGATGCAGGCCTGGTTCAATATCCACAAAACAATCAATATGATTCATCACATCAATAAAAGAAAGGACAAGAACTACATGATCCTCTCAATAGATACAGAGAAAGCATTTGACAAAATACAGTATCCTGTCTTGACAAAAACCCTCAAGGAAGTCGGGATAGAAGGATCTTACCTCGAGATCATAAAAGCCATATATGAAAGACCCAATGCTAATACCATCCTCGATGGGTAAAAACTGAGAGCTTTTCCCTAAGGTCAGGAACAAGACAGGGATGTCCACTGTAACCACTGTTATTCAACATAGTATTGTAAGTCTTAGCCTCAGCAATCAGAAAACACAAAGAAATAAAAGGCATCCAGATCGGCCAGGAGGAGGTCAAATTTTCACTCTTCACAGATGACATGATACTCTATATGGAAAACCCAAAGATTCCACCAAAAAACTGCTAGAACTGATCCATGAATTCAGCAATGTGGCTGGATATAAAATCAATGCACAGAAATCGGTTGGATTCCTGTACACCAACAATGAAGCAACAGAAAGAGAAATTGAGGAATCGATCCCATTTACAGTTGCACAAAACCCCATAAAATACCTAGGAATGAATCTAACCAAAGACGTGAAAAATCTATACAGTGAAAACTGTAGAGATTTTGAAAGACATTGAAGAAGACACCAAAAAATGGAAAAAGGTTCCATGCTCCTGGATAGGAAGAACAAATATTGTTAAAATGTCAATACTACCCAAAGCAATCAACATATTGAATGCAATCCCTATCAAAGTAACACCAGCATTCTTCACAGAGCTAGAACAAACAATCCTAAAATTTGTATGGAATCAGAAAAGACCCTGAATAGCCAAAGCAATCTTGAAAAAGAAAACCAAAGAAGGAGGCATCACCATCCCAGACTTCAAGCTATACTACAAAGCTGTAATAATCAAAACAGTATGGTACTGGCCCAAGAACAGACACTCAGATCAATGGAACAGAATACAGAACCCAGAAATGGACCCACAAACATATAGCCAACTAATCTTGACAAAGCAGGAAAGAATATCCAGTGGGATAAAGACAGTCTCTTCATCAAGTGGTGCTGAGAAAACTGGACAGCGACATGCAGAAAAATGAACCTGGACCACTTTCTTACACCATACACAAAAATAAACTCAAAATGGATGAAAGACCTCAATGTAAGACAGGAAACCATCAAAATCCTCGAGAAGAAAGCAGGCAAAAACCTCTTTGATCTTGGCCACAGCAACTTCTTCCTCAACATGTCTCCAGAGGCAAAGGAAACAAAACCAAAAATGAACTATTGGGACCTCATCAAGATAAAAAGCTTCTGTACAGTGAAGGAAACAATCAGCAAAACTGAAAGGCAACAGACAGATTTGGAGAAGTTATTTGCAAATGACATATCAGATAAAGTGTTACTATCCAAAATCTGTAAAGAACTTACGAAACTCAACATCCAAAAAAACAAATAATCCAGTGAGGAAATGGGCAAAAGACATGAATAGACACTTTTCCAAAGAAGACATCCAGATGGCCAAACAACACATGAAGGAATGTTCAATATCACTCGTCATTAGGGAAATACAAATCAAAACCACAATGAGATACCACCTCACCCCTGTCAGAATGGCTAACATTAACAACTCAGCCAAAAACAGGTGTTGGTGAGGATGTGGAAAGAGAGGATCTCTTTTGCACTACTGGTGGGAATGCAAACTGGTGCAGCCACTCTGGAACACAGTATGGAGGTTCCTCAAAAAATTAAAAATAGAACTACCCTATGACCCAGCAAGTGCAGTACTAGGTATTTATCCAAGAGATACCGTTTATGCTGTTTTGAAGGGATACATGCTCCCCCATGTTTATAGCAGCACTATTGACAATAGCCAAAATATGGAAAGAGCCCAAATGTCCATCAATGGATGAATGGATAAAGAAGATGTGGTATATATATACAATAGAGTTACTTGGCAATCAAAAAGAATGAAATCTTGCCAATTGAAACTATGTGGATGTGACTAGAGGGTATTATGCTAAGCGAAATTAGAGAAAGACAAATATCATATGACTTCACTCATATGATGACTTTAGGACACAGAACAGATGAACACAAGGGAAAGGAAGCAAAAAATAATATAAAAACAGGGAGGGGGACAAAATATAAAAGACTCTTAAATATGGAGAACAAACAGGGTTACTGGAGGGGTTGTGGGAGGGGGGTTGGGCTAAATGGGTGAGAGGCATTAAGGAATTTACTCCTGAAATCATTGTTGCACTATATGCTAACTAACTTGGATGTAAATTAAAAAATAAAATTAAATTTAAAAAATATGTGTATTCCTTCAAATATAGTTTTTGAGAGTATTTAGGGCTACAACAAGATTAAGTAATTTAAACAGAGCTATAATTAAAATCTTTATTCAATGAGAAAGTGGGGGAAATGAGATGTTTCCAGTAATAGGAGATTATTTAACTGAAATCCTTTTTTCAAAATAAAAATGTGTAAATGTGTCAGTCAGTCAATCAGTATGTCTGATTGATTATTCCATAAGATAGTAATATAGGTAACATATCAAATAGTAATGTTTGAATTAGTATTACTATTAAGTGATTAATCTCTTATGACTGGTAGTACTTAAAGTTTATATATACAGAAAAGAAAAAAGACAAAGCAGTATAAGGAGGCAGAAAAGCATGTTCTCGGAGCAGTAGACTGACATTTGTGCAGGTTCCCCTATACATTTTTTCAGTTGATTCACACCACAATCTGTTATAGTAAGTGTATTTTCCTTCTTCTTATTTTCAATTCCAAAAGCTGAACTACAGGGAGGACAATTAGATCGTTCAAGCTATAGATCAAAAAATGTAAAGCAAGAATGTGAACACAAGTTTCATATTTCCAAAACCAATGTTCTTTCCTGTGCATTATACTGGATTTTATTCCCAGTTTTAACACTAACTAGATGTGTAATTTTGGACAAGTGCTTAAATTCTCTGTGACTGAGGCACTTCATTCATAAGATTAGTGAGTGGTTAAACTCCATGAGGAAAGAAATTCATATGTCTTTATGATTTGGGGTCACAAATAGAATTGGAAGAGCATAAAAATATCCCTGTTCATAATATACCCTAAGAAACATCTATTTCAATGTGCCTTATTTGTTTAGACTCTAAGAGAATCAGATAGAGAAAGGCAAACAAGATGGTACTCAGCAAAGCTATACCAGACAAACGCTAGCTACGATCAACCAGGATTAGACTAGATGCAGAGCCAGAGCACATTATTTTAAGCTGAAGCCACTAATATGATCAGAAACTAGACCATAAAAACTGTCCACATCTAGCCTTTTGATGAACAGAGTTAAGCTTATGAAAAAATAAAGACAAAAAGAATGAATTTATTATTGTGGGTATCTAGTATATTCATCACAAAACAATGCACTTCAGAATCCAGAAAAAAAGTGTTAGGAAAGATTCTTTCATGCTATAAAGAATGTAGAAATATTTGGTTTCTATGAAAGAGAAACAAAAGGGATTCACTCAAAAATTATATGTAATATTAAATAATTGTGATAAGGTGGAAAATTGCAAAATACATATGCAAATTTAATAGCTTCTTTAATGAGAAATGTTTAAAAAGCAAGGAAAAAAAAGGATCCCAGCTACAGTGTTAATAAAATTTTAAACATAAAAATTAATGTTGCAATGTACTCCTTTTATTTTTGACAATAAAAGTTAAAATAATGGAGTGTATGTATACACACACACACACACACACACACACACACACACACAAACACACACACACATACTTGGATTCCAGGTAAGATGCAATTCTTGTATCCCAGTAATATTCAGAATTCTAATCAGATATTGAGAGATGAATACCATACTGTGAAATGGCAGGTTAGCTTTATATTTAGAGTTTAAGGGGAATAGATCGCCAAAGTCTTAATAAAAACAAAACAACATAAAAAAAACTCTTGATGTTGGGGACCACGACAAGAAGTAGGTGGCAAGAAGAAATTGCCATCTCAAAACAGTGATATTACTGATACTTTACCATGCCCTAGGCAGAAAGATAATAGTACTTCTATTTTCTTTGATTTACAGATTAAACTGATAAGGAATCTGTGAAGAGATATCCACTCAATCTGACAGGTGGAATATTAGGTCCTAAAGTGAGAACAAATCAATCAGTTAAGGTTCCAGCTTTGGGATAATTGAGGAGGAATTGGTGAAGAAACATTAAGAAAGTATAAGCAGATAAAAGGCAACCAGCCTTAGATAATCAAGTGCCTAGGAGGCTAGCACCAATAAAAGACTTTACCACTCATTGGCCTTTCAGGGAAGAAGGAGGAAGCATTTACCAGGACTCTGAGCAAGTAGCTATGGGAAAGGCTGCCCTACAGGACTGGAGGTCTGGTAAAGGTGCACAATCACCTCCTGGACACCTGGAAGAAAGAAAGCCAAAGAAGTAATTACTTCATCCTTCCTCTCCTCCCAGCCTCTGAACTGTTGCTAACAGCTTCCTTTGTCCAAAATCAAGTGGAAAACAGAGAATAAATGAACATTTTGATCCAGACCAGAGAGATCAGCTTCTTGGAGCCTAAAAATGGAAAGGGTATGGAAAGTGTACAAGGAGAGGAAAATGGAAGCTATCCATCACAACTTTTTATCTAACATACAACCAAAAAAAAAAATCTCCAGATAGATTAGAAAATTCAGTAAACCAAAATAAAAATTAAGAGCAAATGTCCTTATAAAATAGTATAAGGAACAGAAACCATATAGGAAAATAGTGGGAAAGAATGTGGAATTTAAATGTGTGTGAATGGGGACTTTGACTTATTAATCTATGTATTTCTATTTTGTTTGAACATTATAGCCTGAGAGTGTATTTATATTTTAATTTTGTATTTACAACTGCAACTAACCACCACTAAGTTTTGTAATACATGATACTATCTCAATTATGGGACATAGTTCAGGTCCTCAGGCCTGAGCCTTCACTCATGACACTGTGAAACTCAGAGGCAGCAGGATGATCATACCAGATACACTGCAGAAAGCCAGAGTCCAACCAGAGTGAGAATCAAAATGACAGACCACCAAGCATAGTAGGAACTAAATGTGATAGGAATCAAATATGTAGGAGTACCAATCAAGATCAAGACATTTCAAATTGTTAGTGGGCTAACAATAAAAAAATGAGATGAATTCCCAGTAAAATGGAGGAAAGACGTCCCTCAGAAATAGCCTCATAGACCACGAGGATAAACTACTTCCCTTTGGCAAGCAGTTCTATTATTAACATGCCCAGAGTTACATGGAGAGCTTCCATGATAGTTATACAGAGGCCACTGCACTGCTTTCTTTACATCTTGGCTATTTCTATTCAGAAGATAGCCAAATCTTCTCTATTCAGAAGATAGCCAAATGGGTAATTCTAACAAAATATTTTATAAGAAGTGTATAAACCAAATCAACCTCTGACCACATTTTTCTGGAATCCTAATTTGATTCCCATTTTGCCCAGAGCAATCTTGACACGTAGTAAACATTTAATAAACATTTTCTGAATGCGTAATAAAAAATATAAATTATTTCAGGGTTAACAGAAGATGCTAGAATACTGAAGTGATTCAAATCAGATTTAGTACAATCTCAGAAATTTGGTGATTCCTAAAATGAGTCCTGGTCCTAAATCTGAAGGTGAGACAACATATTTGAAACTCACAGTTTGACATTCTGATCATCCAGTTAATCTGATAAATCAGATTTGCTTGCACAAAGTTCCTCAGGAAAATAATTATGTTCTTTCTTTTGCTTGTTACCCTTTAAAAAAAAAACACTATAAATGTTCAAGAATAAAGACGTAATAGTCCACAGGTAATAGTAAATTCTTTTCTTCCTGACTCCTAATTAGATACCAGTGAATGACAAATCCCTTCTGTGGCTAGAGGCCCTTAAGTTTCATGCTCTGTTGAGCTCCATGAGACCGCGCATTATTAAACTTCATCTTTGCCAGTCACCTGCGACAGTAACTTATAGGCAATTCAAGGATGAGTTGCAAGAGCCTGTCTCTCTACTCAGATAGTAATGCTTATTGCCATTCCAAATGAACATAAAGGAGATGTCTCTGTTGTGGTATCTTAATAGATCCTGTAGTTCCCAGACATTTTGGTAACTGTTTGATATAATTATTGCATCTCATAAAAAATAAATTTTATACAGTTATACTCTAGCCTGCTGTGCTGCTTCACTTCAAAATAACTTATGGCTACTAGATTCCCCTGTACAATATTGGTCCACAGCAGTAATAAAGTTGTCATCAAGAGGTGATGATAGACCACTTTGCATTGTTATAACTGCTTTTTTGTATTATAACTGTTTGCAACTTTATGAGGTCTTCATAAATGTGATCAATTGCAATAATAAAGTTGTGAGGCATTTGTGGCAGCTTATTTTTCTCTGCCTCAAAACAGGAGCTGCCTTGCTTGTTGGTCTAATGTCTGTGATTGTATCACTGACTCCATAGAGCTCTGGGCTGTGAAAGAAACAAGCAGATTGGCTTCTAGAGTCTTTCCCTGGCTTCCAGGCACTTCTGGCAGTTTATTCATCTACTGTAGTTTATTCTGTAAACCTATCAAGTTCAAGCAATACAGGGATAACTTTTGTGTCCTACATAAACTGGGAGAGGCAAGCCAACACTCCAGATAAGATCATTTTTTTCCCCCCAGTATTAGGAAGCTATAGATCATATTTTGTTATTCTAGTGATTGAATTAAAGTTTTTATTTGCTTTTCATTATACAAATAACATATGATAATGTGTTCATTTACTTAATACGAAAATACATATTGGCAAAATAATAAAGTCATCAAAAAAGATACCTTCAAGGAAGGATACTGTTCTACAACAGTCACAAAGAAATGTAGTGATATTCATCATAGATGAATATAATCATCTAGTGATATTCATCATAGATGAATATAATATTCATCATAGATGAAGTGTTGCATATGATACAGTGGAAACATCCCTACCATATTTCCTCAGTTGCCTGAACCCTAGTCCCCAAACATGACACAATATTGGCCCCAAACACCAAATACCACTTTTGTACTATTTGAGTTGTTTTTTAAAAAACATTTTGGTCTATCCTGGAAATAATACAGGTGGTTTCTTTCTTCTCCTGAAATTCCATACGACAAACCGAGTTCAAATGTATATGAAGTAGAAAAGTAAGTTA
This sequence comes from Prionailurus viverrinus, assembly GCF_022837055.1. Taxonomy (NCBI): domain Eukaryota; kingdom Metazoa; phylum Chordata; class Mammalia; order Carnivora; family Felidae; genus Prionailurus; species Prionailurus viverrinus. Next base: position 94,778,764 of record NC_062563.1, read on the forward strand.
CATTTGGGCTAGATTATTTACATTGATTCATTCAGAAATAAGTTAATTGATAAGTATTTTAAAAAGCTAACCAAGCACATTCATTTGAATAGTATCTGAAATTAAAATTTTAATCAATAATTAAAATATAAAAGTTAACGTACTTTGGGGCTCCTGGGTGGCTCCATCAGCTTAGTGTCCGACTTTGGTTCACGTAATGATATCACCGTTCATGAGTTCGAGCCATAGGCCAGGCTCTGCACTGACAGCTCAGAGCCTGGAACTTGCTTTGGAGTCTGTGTCTCCCTCGCTTTTCCTCCCTGCCGCCCCAACACTCGCTTGTGCTTGCTTGCTCTCTCAATTTTTTTTTTAATTTTAAAGCTAATATACTTTATAAAATCATGTGCTTCTGGTTTTTATATGAAATGATACATACAGTGGAATTTATTTTGTTAATTATTGAAAATAATAGCAAACTGCAATTTAAAGAATTATGTTGTAAATTGGGAAAGGGTCAGTTTCCACATATTTTTTTATGTGTTTTCATTGATGAAGAAAATATTGGTTGTCTAAAAAATATCTACATTGATAAAACACTTTGTTTCCTATGCCTTTATTCCTATAGCATATAGTGTAGAAACAAATTTAAGCAAATTAAATATCATGCTTTGAACTATTCACCTATTTTATGCTTCCCGGCTTACCAAAGGGAGGAAAAAAGATACTCCTTTTAATTAAACCTATTCAGTATGTCAGTAGATTGTCTCTAGATACTATTCTGTGATTTTCCAAGTAGTTCTCTGATTTTTATGGGCACATTGATACTACATTGTTGTGAGATTCAGCCAGAAATCCTGGAATTTCTCAATATTTATATAACTCGAACATGTAAGAAGTCCGCCTGAGATGATGTGAACTATTTAATTTTTGGCCCATTTATTATGGCAAGTGGAAAAGATGTCTATGGAACTGTAGTATTTTCATACAACTTTGGGTTCTAAAGTAAAGCCCTGGGTTCAAATCCTAACTCTGCTCCTCATTCACTGGGTGCTATTTGCAAGAAGAAAATTAAGGAACAGCTTTCTGACACTTCAAATTACCTAAAACCAAGTGGAACACTTTGAGAGGCAAAAAGTTTTCACCGCAGGTGCCTAGTCTGAGTAATCATACCTAAAAGATGTTGAAGCAAGAATAAAAGCATCAACATGTGACTGCAGTGGAGTGGATTCCCTCTGTCGCATGAAAGTTCTCTTATTGTTAGACACAATTTGCCCCACTCATACCTCCATTTCTCATGAACACTATATCCTGACCTCCTGCTATTCCAAATTATCCAATTATTTTAAATAGATAATAACTCTAAAGGTAGAGGGCAAGTGCAGGATAGTGAAAAATTACTGCATTTTACATCATTTTTATGAAATACGGACTTTCACAATCACTGTCAAAAGAGAACTTAGCAATACTTAATTCTTGCTTTAATTATCTCTATAGATTACACTTTTTTACAAGCTCTACAAATTTAAGGATGCAGATAATTTGGAGACCATCCAGGAAGAAGCAGTGAAAATGATTAAGATGCTGGAAAATTGGCTCTGTTGTTAAAAGGAAAAGAATCCGATAGACTGAGTGATGGCAATGGGTGTTTCCAAGTAAAATTAAGTGTACATGTAAGATACATAATTCATTTTTTCTTGATGTCCCCTAAAGACAGACAAAGAAAGTGGGGTTAAGTTAATTCAAAGTTGTAAGCATACGCTGAAGATGTGACAAAAGTTGGACATCAGAAAAAAAATATGATAGTAGTTTCCTTCACTTAAAAAAAAAGAATTTCTTTTAAGAGCAAATGTATCTATCATTCATTGTTTGACAGAGATACTGGAGGCAGTGAAAATTAACCTTTTAGGAGCTCCTTTCAAGTAAAGAGCAATGAAAGCAAAAAATTAAAAATCTCTTCTGAAATCATAATTCAAGTGTGTGAATATATTAACTGAATACAACTGTATATAGAAAGGTGTGCTCTGTGTTTTGAGCTTGTGCTCATCAGAATGGACATTTGGTATGTACCTGGGTTTGTGAGTAAACACTGATAAATGGGAGAAGTCGAAACTGGTAGCTGTGACCACATTTCAGCTTTAGGATGTTTTCTCCCAACAAATTGTTGACTACACCTGACTTTACATTTAAATTAAATGTTGGGGCGCCTGGGTGGCTCAGTTGGTTAGGCGACCTACTTTGGCTCAGGTTATGATCTTGCAGTTTGTGGGTTTGAGCCCCATGTCGGGTTCGGCTGTGTGCTGACAGCTCAGAGCCTGGAGCCTGCTTTAGATTCTGTGTCTCTCCCTCTCTCTCTGCCCCTCCCCTGCTCATGTTCTGTGTCTCTCTCTCAATAATAAATAAACTTAAAAATTTTTTAAATAAATGTTAAAGGTTAAAATTTAGAAATTTGAAAGATTTTACATAAAAGCATAGGTTTCTATCTTTTGTGGAAAAAAACAAAATTGTAGGATAGGATGACTTTGGGTCTGTATCCTTAAGTGAAAATGAACGGTTGGAGTTGTACAATAGCATCTATTCCTTGAGATAAGTCTCATGTTTTTGCTCACCATGATTTTCTCCATTCGCTACTGTTGAATAGATTCCTATTGTGTATCAAAGCCTCATATGAGTCATCATTCATCATCTTAGAGCAGTTCTATTTTACTAAATTATCTGTCCTCCGTATTCATTTTTGGAAATTCCTGACATAGCACATTTTGTTTCACATAGTCTGTAAGAGGATTCAGCAACAATTCCATAAAATGGGAAGTTCTTGTCATTAGATATTTACTTATGGTTGAAAAAGTATATATTTCCAAAAGGTCAGTGGAAATATTGGCATTTGAAGCATGGAGAAATTATTACCATATGGCTGGTAATATCTGATCAACCACTATGGATTAATTATCAAATTGGCTTTTTGTCTTTTTTGTCACCGGTCATTCTAAGGTCATATAACAACTAGGATAAATCATGTTGCATGCCTTCCTTCTCATATTCTCATTACTGCTTTCTCTTGATTTTAACTTACTGAATAAATAGCATTAGAGACCAGAACAAACAAAAATATAAAAAGAAAGAAAACTGTCAACTCTTGTTTTATTACCTTTATTTTTATCAGCATTCATATTTTAATACTAACTGTAATGTCATAATTTTGCATTTACATTATCCATATTTTTAAAACCTACCAGGCTTTCAATACTTAACAAATTTTGAATGGGCAAATTGCTATCTCACAGTATCTTCTAGGAACTGAGCATAAAAGCATGAATTAACCACTCTTTCTTTAATTGGTATTCTAGTGGAGAAGACATACAATAAGCAAGACAGATAAGTCGCTTACATAATACATCATTTTTATTGTTGTTGACTATATTCCCTATATTGTATATTCCCTTTATTTCTGTGACTTTATCTTATAACTGGAAGTTTGTGCCTCTTAATCTTTTCCACCTATTTTGCCCATCCCTCCTGCCCCCTGGCAACCACCAGTTTATTCTCTGTATTTATGAGTCTATTTCTGGTTTTTTGTTTACTCATTTGTTTTTGTTTTTTTAGATTCCACATGGAAGTGAAATCATACTGTACTTGTCTTTCTCTCTCTGACTTATTTCACTTAGCATAACCAACACCCTTTGGGTCTATCCATGTTATTGTAAATGGCAAGCTCTCATTCTTTTTTATGGTTGAGTAACATATATATATATATATATATATATATATATATATGTTATATGTTATATATGGAAATATATATATTATATATGGAAATATATATATGTTATATATGGAAATATATATATATATATATGTTATATATGAATGGAAAGTTAGCTTGCTTCCATATCTTGGCTATTGTAAATAACACTGCAATAAACATAGGATAGGTATGCATATAACTTTTCAAATTAGTGTTTTCCTTTTCTTTGGGTAAATACCAAGTAGGGGAACTACTGGATCATATGGTATTTCTATTTTTAATTTTTTGAGGAGGCTTCATACTGTTTTCACAGTGATTGTAACAATTTACATTCCCACCAGCAATGCACAAGGTCCCTTTTCTCCACATCTTCACCAATACTTATTTCTTATCTTTTTGATACTAGCCATTTTGTCTGGTGTGAGGTGATATCTCATTGTGGTTTTGATTTGTATTTCCTTGATGGTGAGTGATGCTCCTCAACATCACTGCTGGCCATTCATAGGTCTTCTTTTTAAAAGACCCTTTAGGCAGAACCTGGGTGGTGCAGTTGGTTAAGCATTGAACTGTTGGTTTCCACTCAGGTCTTGATCTCACAGTTTGTGAGTTGGAGCCCCGCATCAGGCTCTGTGCTGACTGCGCGTAGCCTGCTTGGGATTCTCTCCATCTCTCTGCCCCTCCTCAACTCATGCCCTCATTTTCTCTCAAAAATAAATAAACATTTTTTTTTTAGATTTTTTTTCCTCTGCTTATTTTTAAGTTGGCTTATTTGGGGGGGTTGGGGGGGTTTAGTTGTATAAAATCTTTATGTATTTTGGATATTAAGTCTTTATTGAATGTATCATTTGCAAATATCTTCTCCCATTCAGTAGATTGCCTTTTCATTGTGTTGATGGTTTCCTTTGCTGTGCAAAAGCTTTTTATATTGGTGTAATCCCAATCATTTATGTTTGCTTTTGTTTCCCTTGCCTGGAGAGACATATCTATAAATATGTTGCTAAGGCCACTGTCTAAGAGACTACTGCCTAAGTTTCCTTTTAAGAGTTTTATGGTTTCAGGTCTCACATTTAAGTCCTAAATTCATTTTGAGTGTGTTTCTGTGTTTGGTATAAAAAGCTGGTCCAGTTTCATTCTTTTGCATGTAACTATCCAGTTTTCCCAGGACCATTTATTTACTGTAGAGATAGTCTTTTCCCTATTGTATATTCTTGCCTTCCTTTGTTATAGATTAATTGACCATAGAATCATGAGTTTTTTCGTGGGCTCTCTTATTTTGTTCCATTAATCTGTGTATCTATTTTGGTGCCAGTACCATACTGTTTTGATTACTACAGGCTTGTAGTGTGCCTTAGAACCTGGGAATGTGATACATTCAGCTTTGCTCTTCTTTCTCAAGATTGCTTTGGCTATTTAGAGTCTTTGGTGTCCCATAAAAGTCTTAGAATTATTTATTCTTCTGTGACAAAAGTTATTGTTATTGCATAGAATCTGTAGATTGCTTTGGGTAGAATGGACATTTTTAACAATATTAATTGCTGCAATCCATGAGCATGGTGTATCTTTCCATTTGTTTGTGTCACCCTCAGTTTTTTTCATCAATGTCTTATAGTTTTTAGAATACAAGTCTTTCACCTCCTTGGTTAAATTTATTCCTAGGCATTTTGTTCTTTTTGGTAAAATTGTAAATGGGATTTTTTTCCCTTAATTTCTCATACTGCTGTTTCATTAATATACAAACTCCTGTATGTTAATTTTGTTTCCTACAACTTTACTAAATTCATTTATTACTTCTAATAGCTTTTTGGTGGAGTCTTTAGGGTTTTCTACTATAGTATCTTCTCATCTGCAAATAAGTGACAGTTTTACTTCTTCCTACTAACTTGGATGCCTTTTACATCTTTTTCTTATCTGCTTGCTTGCAGCTACAACTAATGAGCAAGGCAGATAAGTCAATTACATAAAACATTAAATAGATTTAAGTTAAGAAGACAAAAAAATTAAGGAAACAGTTATATAAAAAATAAGAGCAAGAGTTAAAATTTTACCAAGGCAGATCAGAAGCTAACTTTTTAACTAAATTTGAATCAAGATCTGATGGACTTGAAGGCCTTAGCTGTGCAAATAAAGCTAAATATTTGTTTAATATGTTACATATTATGTACTTTTACCACTTTGTTTGCATTAACTTACCAAATTGAACACTGTAATTTGTTTTACAACACTGATATTTCTGGAGTTTGATATTGTTGCAAAATGTCGCAATTTTTAAAGAATACACAAAGCCAACACAACAAAAATGTATCTTAACCTGGGTGATGATAAGGTGGTTAAACACACATGTAACAAGTTTTTGAGCTGAACATCTAAGATCTGTCACACCCATACAATAATTGGTGCTACTGCCACTACATGTCCATTAACACCCCTGCTATTACTGTTCTCTCTGACCACTACCTCGTCATCCAAATTTTTACTTCAAGCATTTGTTATGTCTCAGGCATGTATTATTTGCATTCATTATTTTATTTAATATTTACTAAAAAAAACTTTGAAATCAACAGGGTTATCCATTTACAGAATAGGATGTTTCAGATCCAGTTATGTTAAACACCTTGCCCAAGGTAACAAAATATAGGCTAGTGCTGAGGATATTGTATAGGAAATAATGCAAATGACTTTAAATATAGTGAGTGAGACAATATTAAAAGTTATATTAGGAATGTCTGGGTGGCTCAGTCAGTTAAACATACAACTCTTGGTTTCGGCTCAGGTCATGATCTCACGGTTTGTGAGATCGAGCCCACGTCGGGCTCTGTGCTGACAGCATGGAGCCTGCTCGGGATTCTGTCTCTCTCCCCTCCCCCACTCACTCTCTCTCTTTCTCTCTCTCAAAATAAATAAACATTTGTTTAAAAAGTTATATCAATAAATGTCTTTTATTACTTGCCATGTTTCTTCTTTTTTTTTTTTTTCTTTTTTTTTTTTCAACGTTTATTTATTTTTGGGACAGAGAGAGACAGAGCATGAACGGGGGAGGGGCAGAGAGAGAGGGAGACACAGAATCGGAAACAGGCTCCAGGCTCTGAGCCATCAGCCCAGAGCCTGACGCGGGGCTCGAACTCGCGGACCGCGAGATCGTGACCTGGCTGAAGTCGGACGCTTAACCGACTGCGCCACCCAGGCGCCCCTACTTGCCATGTTTCTTCTATGACTGTGACACATTTCCATGTGTCTTTTCCTTCTGGGGGTAAGTGGGAAATAACTACCTAAGGGAAGTGATGTCAAGCTTTTTCATCTAGCATTTATTCTTAAATGTATTGAGGACTCCAGAGACCTTTTGTTTATATCAGTTATATGTATTGGTATTTACCGCATTAGGAATTAAAACTGAGGCACTTTAAAAATATTTACATGGAAATTCATTTAAAATTAGCACTATAAGTCATTACATAGTAATAAAAAGAAACTACTTTAATGCAAAATGCCTGAATTTTCTAAAATAATAACCCTGAAAATGGTGACATTATTTTACATTTTTGGAAATTTCTTTAATGTCAGGTTTCTGGAATCTCTAAATTCTCATGTCTGCTTCTGCATTCTCTGTGTTTCAGTTTTGTACACTATGCAGCCTCTGGATAACTCCCTGGACACTCATGAAAGAATGAATGAAAAAGACATCTTAGCATTGTTAGGAAAGTAGTTTTGACCTCACAGGCCCCTTGAAGTGAATACCACACTGTAAGAATTGCTGTCCTAAGGAAAACCATGTGAGATGCTAAGGAGGAAAAGAAAAAGAAGGAAGAGAATGGATTGAATATAAACATGGAATCAAAAGGAAATTTACTTGCTCTTTAGCAGGGAGGGGCTAGTAGTGTCAAGAAAATCTAGTGACCCAGTCCTTAGAGGAAGTCTATTACTAATCACTTACACCACCTTAGGTATGTCATGTAAATACTCTAGAGACGTTTAATTTAAAATAGGAGATTTAAACTGTAGCCTCAAGCTCCCTCTGTGATGTGAAGTTTCCATCATTTTCCAAAATGAAGATATTCTCGGGATTTCTTCCCACTGCTATCCTGAAGGCTTTGCATAGCAGTGGAAGGATATATAGGAACAGGAATATTTGTGAGCATAATTGCTCACACCTGCAGTATTGGTCTTATCTGAGAAGGTCTCTAACATGGCTATTGCTCCCTGCTGAGCAGAGATCTTTAAAGATGGGAGAAGATGGATAAAGGAATTTAGGATTGGCCATTGGTTCCCAGAATAGTAGCATTTAAATCCTTTTAACAACCAGGAATGGTTGTTAAGCCTTTTAACCTGAATGGATGCTTACATGGCAGAAAATTCACTGGCAGGAAGAGTAGAGTAATGGTGCCTGGGATCAAACTGGTTATAAGTTGAGAGCTCTTTGGTCAGGGTCACTTTTCTTTTAAGTTTGTTTGTTTGTTTGTTTGTTCGTTCATTTGTTTAGAGAGAACAAGTCGGGAAAGGACAGAGAGAGAGGAAGAGAGAATCCCAAGCAGACATGGGGCTCAAACTCATGAACTGCAAGATCATGACCTCAGCTGAAATCAAAAGTCAAACAACCAACTGAGCCACCCAGGTACCCCAGTTGCGGTCACTTTTGATAGACATCTATACAGAGCTTCTACTTAGTTACTACTTTACACAGTCACCAGTTTACCTGAAATTCTTATCCCTTTCAGCCATATTTGTATACATGTAGGATAATCGTAGTAAAATTATCAAAACAATGAGTTAAACATTAGCACAATAGTATTAACTAAACTACAGATCTTATTTGAATTTAATCATTTTTCCCCTACTTTTTCTGTGCCAGCATTTAATCCAGGATCATGTTGTGCTGAGTTTCCGTGTTGCCTTAGTCACCTCTAGTCTGTGACAGTTCTTCCGTCTTTCCTTGCTTTTCATGACCCCAGCACTTTTTATGAAAATTAGTCAATTTGGGTTAGCCTGATGTTTCCTTGTGATTAGAATGATATTATGAACTTTTGTCAAATATACAACAGAAGTAATGTTATATCCTTTTTAGTGCAGTATTTCAGTGGCATGTAAAGTCAGTGTGTTTTATTACTGGTGATGTTTACTTTGACCAACTAGTTAAGATAGTATCTACCAAGTTTTTCTACTATATTGTTAACAATTTTCTTTTTGATAAATATTACTTTATTTACCTTGAGACTACAGATATCCTTTTTCTCCTCCCATTTTTGCTTACTGATTTTAGTCTATCAGTGGATCTTGCTTGCAGCAATTATCATTGTGTGGCACTCATAATGATAATTTTTGACTTCCCAAATTCCTTTTTTATTATTAATTGTAATTCTTAAATAAGGAAGAGGTGTTTCTTCCCTCTCATTTATTTATTTCAATTTTGTGTCTATATCCATATGAACTCATGAATGTTTATGTATTCTATGGGTTGTAATCCAATGCTATCATTATTTATTTTGTCACTCAAGTTGTTCCAGCTCTGGAAACATTGCACTCCTTCAACTCTGTCAGGTTGGCTTCTGTGTCCTTTTGACATACTCTCATTTTTCAGCCAGTGCTTCTTTAACTCCTAGAAGTTATATTTGCAAATAAAAACACCGAAACCACTATTTTAACTCAAGTGACATTTTGATCACAAATAAGAAAGTAAGTTTTTAAAAAGAAACCCATCCTATGCAGTTTGCAAATGCTTGACAATCTTTCTGTTTTAACTGATTCTGTTACCAAAAACTAAGCAACTGTATCATTTAAAAAAGTCACATCTGCACATCTAACAGGTAAAAGATTCTAATCTATTCAAAATTATCCCCTGAAGGTCCTTCTAATGAAGTTTACCCTGGTGTTTAAACCTTTTAAAAACGTAAAAATGTAATGTGTTTTCCTTGCTTTGTAAAAAAAGCTTCTTGACATTATTACAGAAGTTTTCCAAACAGATTTTTATATAAAACTTTGCACAATAGATAAAAAGAACAATAATCTAAATTATTAAGTAGCATGGCTGAAATATTATTTTCCTTTAGATCCATGTCTCTTTATGGACTATCATTTTCAATTATGACAGATAGTAAATCACAGAAATTAAGTTAACAGAACCAGACATTAGAGCCATTATATCACAGAGCATCCAATCAGTATTGTCAAATTACAAAATAAGTTTAATCAAATTTCTCTCACTATAATTATTGAATAGTTTTATACCATTAGACAATGTAACAAATTTTTAAATTTTGTTTAGATCTTGAAAATTCACATTTTTTGCATTTCATAATGTAAATAATATAATAAAGTCATACCTATAAGGTTTATAAATAAATATGCATATAATGTAGTCATCTTTTAATAGTGGGATGATCAAAAATTTGAGAAGAGTACTCCAAACATATTTATACTATCTAGAAAACTACAGTTCTGTACATGAAATAATATAGACTTTTGTTCTGTCTTGCCTATGTAATAAAGCCTACTATTTTTAGGAGCCACAACACAAAAGGAAAACTTTAAATTCAGCCCTTACTTGATCCCTGTGCCCTGCCAAGTTGTTTTCTGAGAACTGAGTATCTATGAACAGATGGCGGCAGGAGGACGAGGGGGCACCAATCCTCCACCTGGCTCAGGAATGAATAGCTGCTCCATTTTCTAGAGCCGCAGAACACAGGTTTCTGAGTCTGCAAATGGAAAATGTAATTTACAATATTATTTCAGGATGGTGAGAGTTTCAAGAGATTTCTGGGCAGCTTGTGAGATAAAACACAGATTTGTGTTTTTTTCTCTTTTTAAAACCAGGTACCTTTATTAGAGCATCATTCCAATTTCTCAAATTATGTTGATTATCAGTTTTATAGCTTAGTGTTGTGAGCTTTTGTATTTTTGTTATGGTTATTGTTATGTCCTTTATAGAATTTTAATAATAAAATGAGAGAGTGAGAAATTGTAGGAAGATAACAGAATATAACACTGGGAATGTATATTAGTGTTTTATTGCTTTCTGTAAACATTTTCAGTATGTTTCTGCAAAGATAATTGTTCAAAGACACTTGCTTACAAAAGCTTTCCAATCTGAGATAATCCTAACTGCATTAAACTAATTGAAAAGATATCCCAAACTGATTCATCTCAGTTAAGATTCAGAACATAAATGACACATTTTCTGGCATAGACTTTTTTTTTAATTTTAGAAGTCACCAGCTGTAGGGAAAATATTCACACCAGAAATACTGAGATTTTACATATCATAATTCACCATTTTTTAAAAAAACTCATGTTACCTGCTTTAAGAATTAATAAAGATGAAATATTTATATTTCAATGACAGTTTCTCCCTTCATCCCCTTTCATCTTTAATTTGGTCCTGCAGAGTTAAAAATGCTTTCAGGTATGTTATAGATCTCTGAACTGCATAGAAGACTGATATTACATCATCCTAGTGAGAAAGCCACTCCAAATATCAAAAAAGCATAGAAATATATCCCAGGAGAAAACTCCAGATATCCAAATTACTTCAAGTTGGACTAAAGAGTAATTCAATTAAAAATTTTATAGACATCTGTTAACAATGGCCTGGACCATTTAATCATCATTTGCAGGTCCATCCTTAAGCAAAATAAGAAGTTAGAAGTTTTGTCTTAGGTAGCTTCCAGTTTCCTCTGTTAGTGTCTTTGTTTGTTTGTTTTTATTAAATTTTTTTTTATATTTATTTATTATTGAGAGACAGACACAGAGCATGAGCAGGGGAGGGTTAGGGAGAGGTGGGAGACACAGAATCCGAAGCAGGCTCCAGGCTCTGAGCTGTCAGCACACAGCCCCACGCAGGGCTCGAACTCACAAACTGTGAGATCATGACCTGAGCCGAAGTAGGTCGCCCAACCGACTGAGCCACCCAGGCGCCCCTGTTTGTTTGTTTTAACCTAGATGTCCAATCCTCTTCAGACCCCATGCCATAGAGCTTTTTCCCAAGGAGAAAATAATTACAATAATAATTAGGATTAGAATAGTTAAAACATAATTAGAACTACTTTGTCTTAAGATATTTAAATAGAATTGAATTAGAATTTCACTGCATACCTACAGAAACCCTGCTTTGGACATTTTACTATCAAATTTTAATAGGAGATGGAGTTAAAACTTGAAAAGATTAAACGACTTCCTTAAAGTTGCAGTGCAAAAAATTCCCAGATCTAGAGGTACAACGTTAAATAATCTTTTTCAAATTCTATAGTATGTTGTTACATCATTTGCCCTCAAAAATGTTTCAGGGGAATATTTCAGAGTTACAGGCTCTGTTTGATTTGCCCTCAACTCATGCACATAGCAATTGACCAAATGTAAACACTCTAGAATCTTACTACTCAGGTTTAAACCCCAGCCCTGACATTTGCTAACTATGTGAATTCAGCAAATTATACTCAGATTCTCTGCATCTCAATATGTTGAACAAGAAAATATGCACAAAACATAATATCCATTGAAGGATTTACTAAGAGAGTTACAAAGCAATTTATGTTTATAAATTATAGCACAATACCTGTCACATAAAAATTACCTAAAAATCTTTAAGTTAAATAATTTAGTAGACTGTAAGCTCCAGTAGAGCTAAAGAAAAGTTTCTTTTAACTGCTGTATCTCCATAACTTCACCCAGCCCAGTCACTGACCCAAAGTAAGAAACTTAGCCATCTATTTATGGAATAAATGAATTAATGAATCAATGAGTGAATGAGTGCAGTGTCTTGTTCAAATGAGTTGCTTGTTGAAAATACTAATAAAAGCACATGAGATTTTGATTGATTCATTGTCATGAATCTGTTCCAGATGGTTGAAACATATGGATATTCAATAAATATCACTTAAAATGCTGAAGCCTATGTTTTTCATGAAGAGTCAGCAGGTGTTCAGTATGGGCATTTCATTGTTAAACTCCGTTACTTTCTCTTTCACCTGTTAAAGACATATGTCAGGAAAAAATGTAAGATTTTGAAAACTTTATTGAATTTTTCCCATTACAACTGGATATAATACAACTGGTTATGTCTATAGTCTATGAACCATTTTTACAATGCTGGTTAATGGTGCCTTTATAAGACCTCTACTTTAATATCACCTGAGTGTCAATATCTATAGGCCTAGTATCCTGACAAATCAAATAGTAATGTTAGGTGGTATGAAAGGTTATGTATTTTGGAAACCTGCCTGTGTTTAATTTTTGCCTTGATTACACAAAATTTATTTTAGATAAACTAGATGCATACCAGCCTATCACTAAGAATAAACATATTTTCTCCAAGCTTATGTTATAATTTTATTGTCACATACAGGAATGACATCATGGGGCAATTGGCTACATAAGGATTCCCAAATAGTGACTCAGTAATGACATCGACAGTTTGACAAACATTACCTTCAAAGTTATTGACTTAAATATTTGATTGCAATTCTATAAAATAGTTTAAGTCATGGACAAGTAAATCTATGATGAGCACTTTCTAAGAAATGTATCTGGTCACCTTTAGCAGGAAACTGCATGGTTTGGGAATCCTGAGCAGTAGAAAATACCCGCTATGAAAAACTTAAGAGGGCAGATAGTATAGGCAAATTCTACGACATAGACTGTTGGGATTTCAATCACCCATAATTATTTCTGAAGACTATTCTGTCCACAAATGGTCTTTGCATACAATTCTATAATGAATCAGACTAGTCAGTCATTTACAACTGGTTAGACTCCTGAGTTTGTAGAGGAATATGCTTGCCTCGCCTCCCTTTCTATTTGCCACTAATTTGTATAAATCTACTCCTAATCAGAAAACTTGCAACCTGTACTCCTGATTCTTGCCAAAGCACATAATCTGAAATCTCAGCTACCCACTTTTTGTGAAAGTCTCAGGAGAGACAGAAAATGTCAAAAAGAATTGCTTAAAATATACGAGGTGCATTAATTTATCTATATATTTTAAATTTTACCTTTAGGGAATGTCAAAATGAGGATGGTGCAAACTTGCACTAAAATATTTGGCCTGTTGTTATAAAATTGCTTTTTCAGCTTGTGTTTAGCAGTGAGGAATATTGTAAGGAAAAGAAATATTTTTGTCATGGTTTATCATGCTGTAACACCTCAAGTCTCTGAACCAAAAAATTAATTAAAATAATTAGTTAGTTTTATTATATATCATATATATGTAAAATGTAAATATGTCTGTATTTAAAATAATATATATTATTTATATATGTGCTGTTTATTTATATATATTTCCCCTGAGCCTCTTTTATGTTTTTACCTAATGAATTCATTGTGTCTTATACCTTATCATATTTTTTTTGTCTATTTTTGCTTTCTGGAAGCTCAGAACCAAATTTGTGGCCCGTGTCATCAAAAGCAAAAGATTTTTGCAAATTTTTGTTCATTAGGTTTACTCCACCTGTATCTTGTTTTTCTACATCTATTTTGATTTTCCCTAATTTTTCATCTATTTAGGTAGGTAAATTTCTGTCAAATTATTATATATATTTAATTATATTTTGGTAAAAATTATATATATAAAACACATACACAAGCACATATCAGGTTGCAGGGGGCTTTCCCATAACCCTCTTGCCCCTGGTCTCACCATGGTCACAACAAAGTCCTATTCTCAATTTTAAAGTTACTTGACCTTGCAGTAATATTTAGTTCTTACCTTATCATCAACCTTTGGAAAAGGCACTTCCTTTGGCTTTCATGCACCATACTGTTGAGGATTTTTACACTTTTCACTCTTTTTCTCATATCTTTTAGACCTTCCCGCAATTTCATGTGTAAGCTCTCCATTTTCTTATCTGTCCACAGTCGATGTCCCTTTCTTTCTTCTTTTGCCATTTGAAATATTCAAATGGAATAATTGTATCTGTTTGTATAATTCTAATTATCACCTGCTGATTGTTAAAAAATCCAAATATCTGGACTTGCATCTCCTCTGTATTTCACACACAGTTGATTGTTGCCATAAAAATCTTAAAATCAGCATGTCCAAAATTAACCATGGTCTTTTTTCCCCAAATCTGTTTCCCCAATAAAAATCCCCAAGCCTAGAATTAGAAAATCAGTCTTAAATCAACGCTCACTTCACAACCCATATTCAGCCCACTGTCAACTTCTGACACCTCCAAACCCTAAATATTTCCCAAATTTACCTTCTCTCCATTCCCTTCAAATATTGCAGTTCAGGCCAATACCATCTGATTCCAGCATTATAATAACATCCCCTAACCAGTCTCCTGGTCTTCATGGAAGCCTCTTCTCAACCCATTCTGCAGTCTGCAGATGGATGTGATTCCCTTGTGCGGGATATATTTTGAGGCAGGTGAGAACATGAAAGGGTCAAGAAATGGATAGAAGCCACTGGTAGAATGACTGAAAGGTGTAGAGTGATAGTAGACAATGCTGAAGAGTTTGGACCCGATCAAAAAATTCAGGGTTTTAAAGCCATGTTAGGCATTTAAACCTTTTATTCTAAGAGAAGTAAACTAGTATTGAAAGATTTCAGTGAAGTAAGCAGCGTGATTATTTTTAAAATAAAGTACTGTACTAACAACAGAATCCACTTTGTCGCAGTGGTCTACAAAGTAAAGTATGCAAGCTGATATATTAGAAGAAAAGAAAAAAAATAGAGCTACTATTTAGGTTGTCTCATTCTTTTAAATATCTATTTTTATACATTTAAATAATAACCAAAGCTATATATTGAGGCATTGCTCAGAAAAAAATTTCTGTAAGAATTAATTATCCAAAAACTGTGTAGATATTTGCGTAGATGGAGGGAAACTATTTAGGCAGCTATTTTATTGGAATAAATGGAGAGTATCTCATACTATATTGGTAATGGCTAAGATAGAGTCAAATGGATTAATAAAAGAGATACTTAGAAAGAAGAAATCCTTTCTTATCATGGTCTAAATTAAAATAAATTGCAATAACACCAAAACATTTTCTAGTAATAATAAACATCACCTTGACAACCATAGTTTAGGAGGGTTAAGCTTTAATAATTGTGTGCCTTTTAGATCATGCTTATTATACTGCTTTAGGAGTCAGAAGAGACAAAATTAACAGATAATAAAACCTGAAAGCTTATAAAGTTAGTAGCAACCTCTTAAAAGAATGAGTAAACTCACCTGATTCCTGAAGCTTGCAACAAGAAAGAACAAATATGGCAAAGTGCTAGTTTGGCTAAGCTGTAGGTAATGGCTTAAAATTTGACAGTAATAAACAGCCTTATTCCCTCCACAGTCCAGTTTTGAATTCATTTTTCTCAATGATTGTCTTGAATATTTACCAGCCATATATGGTTACAAATGTTCTAATATACCAAATTGCATAGGAACTTGAAGATATTCAGGATGCTACCCCTTTGTTTAGAATTACTATGAAGTTATCTTTCATTTGATACAACAAAGGTATGTTGCTAAAAATTCCAAAAAGTAAAGAGATTTGTTTTCATTTGTGAAATATAATAAAAATTTTGACTTCTTCCCAAACTCCTTTAAATCATAATGTTGATTTATGATGTATTATGTTTTTAATAGATACACAGTAGACTATTAGAACCCAGAATGGAAGAGGGTAGAGCTTTATAAAAAAATATTTTATAATAAACTTAGTTTTTTGTAACATTATGCTGTATCATGGGCAAAAAGAATTCTATAAGATATAAATGTTTTATTCCTTAGAACGTGCATTGGGGAAAGATAACACACAGGGCACAAAAACTACATGTTATCGTGAAAAAGTTTATATTCATAGCCTTAAGTTGGCCAGTATCTTAATTTTACTTAAAAGCTTTATATATTAGCTTCTTTCATCCATTAATCTGCTAAATAAAAGAAACAAGATAAAGTATTATGTTTTATATAATTATCTTATTTCTGGAAGTACATCTAAAATATCCGCTAGATCTTTTTCCCTTGTTTATTATTTTGATGGACTTAAAACTGCCTTTTACATAAGTTAAAGACTGAAATTTTATTTCATATCATTTTGTAGCCATTCTTCTCACTGTAAAAATGCAACACAGAAAAATCAAATTTAAGATATAATTCTTCTGAATTATTTTCAAAACCATACTTAAAATTCATAATAATATATTTTCAGAATGTGTCATTTAATATTTGAAGAGTTTCTAAGAATAGCATATTTATAATTCTTTTAGAAGTACAAAATTCAAGTATTAGGTAAATTTCAAACTTCAGCTCTCTTTATGAAAATCAATATGAACATAGAGATAAACTACATTTCAGTTACAGGCTAGAGGTTTGTCAGTGAACCTTTTCAAACTAGTCATATTATTTTCTGATGGCAAAGACATCTCAAAAGAAGCATGATATGGTCTATGAATACCACCAAACCACCTTGCTGTCTTACATTCAGAAATAGATGGTAGATTTGCTTTTTATGACAAGATGAATATATTCCAAATGCAGCTGTTATAAAAGTAGCTGATGTTATGAATAAGAAATGGGAAGAAGGGCATTTCTGTTGGAGCTAATTTTAGGAAACTCGACATGCATCAGTTATTATTCAGACTGGTCAAGGATTATCTGAAAATCTAATATAGATTATGTTACCACTACCAGTGACTTTTTATTAGCCATGGCTTCCTAGGAATGCTAGATTAAGTCAAGGAAGATGAAAAATTGCTTACAGAATCTTGGAAACGTTCTTGAGCTCATGATGCCTGCGAGCAGTAAATAAGTAGGTAAAACAATGCCTCAAGCTCCAGTAAGTATGTAAAATTTGAAAATAATACACATATATAACATCTACTTGTTCACAACATATCATATTCCAGATCCCCTTCATATATCACTCATCATCCTTGAACATAAACCTATAGCAATCAAAGAACATGCTTTTAGAAGAGTGTAAGAAAGAAACTGTTATTGCCACAAATTCCAAATCAAAGATACTTGCCCACAAATGGTGTTGCTCATAAGGATTTTCACCCGGGATACTCAACTGATTAAGAAACTTAAATGCATTTGCAAAATTCCTTCTGCTATATAACATAACATAATCTTGGGAGTAAACGACATCTTATTAACAAGTCTCTTTCACATTTGACAGGTGAGGATTACATAAGATTTGCACACCAGGGAACAAAAATCTGTGGGTCATTTTAGAATTCTTCCATAGAGAATTTTACAATTCTATAATCTCATTTCTTTCTTCCCATCGCTTTTGTTATTTTCTCATATGCTGGACTTTTTTTTTTTCAACTGAGAAAATACACAGAGTATTTTTGTTTATATTTACCCAAAGGCAGAGCATTTCTATGTGATAATAAACTCTCAAAGTAATCATATTTCCCTAAACTCAGTAACAATGACATTGGGTAGGTCATTCCCCAGGATTATCTATGGAGTACTCAGAACCCCAAATACATCATCTTGAGAATGACTTTGGACAAATATCTTGTATTAGTTTCCTGGAGCTACTATAACTACCACAAACTAGATGGTTTAAAAATTTTTTTTTCAACGTTTTTTATTTATTTTTGGGACAGAGAGAGACAGAGCATGAATGGGGGAGGGACAGAGAGAGAGGGAGACACAGAATCGGAAACAGGCTCCAGGCTCCGAGCCATCAGCCCAGAGCCTGACGCGGGGCTGGAACTCACGGACCGCGAGATCGTGACCTGGCTGAAGTCGGACGCTTAACCGACTGCGCCACCCAGGCGCCCCTAGATGGTTTAAATAATGGAAATGTATTGCCACACAAAAGTTCTGAAGACTGAATCCAAAATCAAAATGTCAGCAGGGTTGTTTTCTTCTGAGGGCTGTGAGAGTAAAACTCTTCCATGCCTCTCTTTCACTTACCTTCTGGTAGCCTCAGGTATTTTCTCGTTTGTAGATAGTATTCTCCCTATGTGTTGATGTCATCTTTCCTCTCTACGTGCCTCTGTGTTCAAAATTGCCCTTTTTATAAGGAAACAGGTCATAATGGATTAAGGCCCACTCTAATGATCTCATTTTAACTTAATGAATTCTGTACAGACCCTACCTTTAAATAAGGTCACACTCTGAGGTACAAGGGGTTAGGACTCCAACATATCTCTTTTGAGGATACACACTAAGCCTATAACATACCTCTTCCTGGTATTGTGAGAGAGAATGTCCTACTTATGTGAAACGAAATAAAATGGGGAAATGCATGAAGTGCAAAAATCAGTATATAAAGTTTGTATTAACTTAATACACATAGTTCTTTTCTTTGGTGCTGTAGTGTACAGAATCATTATCCTCTATAGTTAAAACAAAAATAAAACACAACCATAAGAAAATTAAAAATGCCCTAAGTTGTTTAAGAACTTCAAATTAATTTTAAATAATTACAATATTCTAGGGAAAATTATCGTTATCATGTTAAATGTTTCCATTATAAAAATTATTATCAGACCAGTTTTAATACATACATATATATATATATTCAAACATATTTGACTCACAAATACTAACACTTAAAAATATTTGAACTATTTTCCCAAGTAAACTGTTTATTTATACAAGAAAGTTACTAGTTTCTCAAACAAAAAGACTAAGTACTGATTCACAAACAATAGGAAATGCATAGCAATATTCCTGCCTCCCAGGAAATAATATTCTTTATCTAATAAGCTCTGGCCCCTACTTACAAAGGGAAAAACTTTCTGTCATTTGGTTGCAGTTGAAAACTTTTGAAGAATTCAATCTAATTTATTTCCAGCTTTGAGTCCTATTCCTGGAGTGTTTTCAGCTCCCAGGCTCATACTGCTAAAATGTCTTGTTGTTACTTTTACCTGGGGGAAGATGTTCTTTTCAAAGGATTTTGAACTAGCTTTCTTAGCTAATATAGTAAAAAGGAAGTGAAAATTATTAAAAGAAAATGTACAGTTTACATTTCATCATTTTACCCTCAGAAATGTAATATATATTTGTCTCATTCCATTCGGACTAGATGGCATCACTCAGAGACAACTTTGAGTTGAAGCTGAGTTTTCTAGCCTAGCTGATTTCCACAGTCCCTTATCTTTCAATGAAGATGTTCTACATTCACAGGATATGAACTATAGTTGATAAAGAGATGGAAAGAAGGGAGGGAGAAGAGGAGTGAAACACGAATCCCAGCTTTACCAGCAAACATAATCAGGGTGTGGTACTCCTTTCTCAGCCCTTCTTCCTAAGCTTGCCTCCTCGGTCCCATTTTCTCAGTAGAATCCCTATTATTGATTAAAATTTATTTAAACAAAAATCTACTCTTTTTCCATTACCCAAGACGTTGCAGATAAATGCATTCTTGTCATGTGAATGAATCATGTAGACTATTGATAAGGCTCAAATTCTGGGAGATTTGATTCTCTAACCCAAATGAAAAGGTAATATGTATCAGGTATGTCTATCCTACTTAATGCCCTATATTTATTATGGAATTTTTTTCCAACTCATCCCAGAAATATTAAAGGTCTCTCAATCCAGGGCCAGACATGATCTCTAATAAAGGAGGCAGATGCATCCTTGTGAAGCTCACAAATGGCAAGTTAAATTGTTCCATGCATTGTCAATGGATGTCACATGATGCTGCCAGAGTTCATTACGTGATTTTTCCTGACTGAGAAAAGTAGGACCATTTTTAACAGCTTTGCTAATACATGAGTTCTACCAGAACCACATAGTCTTCTCAAAGTTTCAAAGTAATGTAAAAGAGATAGGGAACACTTTGCTGCCCAAAACCTACAGATTTCATAATGCTAGCTGGTACCACAGAAACAGTTAGTGTAATTCCTGAGACATTCCTCAAAAGAATAAATGTGGACACTTTTTAGAAAGATTAAGTAAGCCATTGTAGCTTACATTATATGTTTCAGTTTTAAACAGAAGCCAAATTTACTTGAACTCACCCAACTCCTGGCACCTTGGCCTCTTGCTCAACAGAGAACCTTGACTACCATTATCATAGCCCTTTTGTTGAATATCCTCTGTTCTTGTAGCCACCTTCAAGAGAGAGTTGGGCTCTGACTGTGTCCATTGTGCTCACTGTTACAGAAGACACATTAGTACAAGCATGCGAGTCCTAGTCATGTAGAATAGGTGGATCCGGCTTCTCTCTTCACTGATAGTCTCATGTGAAAGATTGCACTATGAGTCATAAGATCTAGTTTCTTGAACAAATGCATGAGGGAAGTCAATAATTCAACGTGAAGCTTAGTGGAATTAATGTGCCATAAGGCAAAATTTGACCAATGAGAGACAAGAGATGGGGAGATCCAGCAGATAAATGTATTTCCTTTCTTGTCCAAAGTGATCCAGTGTTAAAAGGTAACAGATGACATGTTTGAAGATGACCCACTTGATGTCACAAATGACCATGTATTCTCTTAAAGTTGTGGCTAGCTCAGTAATGCATCATACTACATTTCCTTTCCCTGGTAACCTGACTCTCACTTCCCTTTCCCCATCACTTTTTTTTAAATGTGTTTATTTTTTGAAGGAGAGAGAGAGCATGAGCAGGGGAAGAACAGAGAGAGGGAGACACAGAATTCGAAGCAGGCTCCAGGCTCTGAGCTGTCAGCACAGAACCCGATGTGGGGCTCAAACTCACAAACTGTGAGATCATGACCCGAGCCAAAGTCAGACACTTAACCCACTGAGCCACGGAGGCGCCCCTCCCCATCACCTTTACTTCCCTATCACTTTGTACCTCCCAAGAAAGTATTACTGTGTTTAAGTTTGGGAAGATAGGTACTAGAGGTATTATTGTCTTTATTTTATAAACAAGGAAACTGTATTCGTCTGTTTAGACTATATAACAAAAAATACTATAGACTGGGTAGCCATTTATAGCAAACATTTATTTCTCAGTTTGAGACTGGGAAGTCCAAGATTAAGGCATCGGCAGAATCAGTTCTGATGAAAGCTGACTTCCTGGTTCATACATCCCAGTCTTTTCTCACTGAGTCCTCACATGGTGCAAGAGGCTAGGGACCTCTCTGGGGTCTCTTTTATAAGACCACATTCATGGTCTTATCACATTCATGAGAGCTCTGTCCGCAAGACCTAATCACTTCTCAAAGGCCCCATCTCCCAATACCCTAATACTGGGAATAATTATTTCAACATAGGAATTTGGGCAGGGACTCAAACATTCAGTCTAATAGCAGAAATGTAGGTAGAACTAATTAAAATTGCAAGTAGTGGAAGATCAAGGTGTAGAGTCTAAGTCCTTGGATTTCTACTTTGAGGCACTTTCCTTTACATTAAACAGCCTTTACATATAAATAAGAAAAATGTAGTTTAAATTTTTTTTTCAACGTTTTTTTATTTATTTTTGGGACAGAGAGAGACAGAGCATGAACGGGGGAGGGGCAGAGAGAGAGGGAGACACAGAATCGGAAACAGGCTCCAGGCCCTGAGCCATCAGCCCAGAGCCCGACGCGGGGCTCGAACTCACGGACCGCGAGATCGTGACCTGGCTGAAGTCGGACGCTTAACCGACTGCGCCACCCAGGCGCCCCAGAAAAATGTAGTTTAAACAAAAAACTCGAACCAACTTGTGAGTGTTAACAATCCAGTTATCATCTAACTTTTATCAAATTTACTGGAGCCACCAAAATCCATTTTACTTCATGTGCAGGCACTACCTTTTCCTGTTCTGTCAGCTGAGAGGGGAATAAAATGTCCATGCACATCCCCCTCTTTTATTGATGGTGTAAGGCAGTGTTCTTTCCTGACATAATGAAAAGGAAGATTGAAATCAGAGGGAGGTAGTAACTCGAGAAAGGAAGCAAGACTCTTGACTTTTGTTTGTTTATTTGTTTCCTAAGGATAATTCTTGTCAAGGATCAGATAGCTTTTCTAGGATGGGTAGAAATTAAGTCTACAATACAGCTTTTAAAAGGAGTCTCACAGGGACCCCTGGGTGGCTCAGTCAGTTAACCATCTGACTTCAGCTCTGGTCATGATCTCCTGGTTCATGGCTTGGAGCCCCATGTCACCTCTGTGCTGACAGCTCAGAGCCTGGAGTCTGCTTCAGATTCCCTCACTCTCTGCCCCTCCCCTGCTCATTCTCTGTCCCTCTTTGTCTCTCAAAAATAAATAAACATTAAAAAAAGAAAATTTTAAAAAAGGAGCCTCATATTAGCAATGTTTCCAAATTAACTGAATTAGATAATTTACTATTCATGATAGAAGAGAAAATCCTATAATCCAATCCACAATTTTCTAGTCCTAACTTTGGTTTCACTAACAATTCTGATTAATAATTACCCTAAATTCACTCTAATATTTACTGTTGAATATCTTCTGTCTATATTCCTTGTGCTCAATTCTGAACTTAATGTGTTGCTTGTTCTAGCATCCAACCTTACAGTGATGTTTGAAGAATATTCCTTTGGTAGAACACCCATGATTTTATTTTAGATACATCTAGCTTTAGTGAACAAGAAATGTCTTCTAGAGCTTACTTTGTCTTGGGTTAATCACAGCCATTTATGTTACTGTCAGTTGGTCTAATGATTTTTGGCTGTGCATAACTGTTTTGGAATATAAAAAATAATTCACTTGTGGGGCTCCTGGGTTGCTCAGTCGGTTAAGTGGCAGACTTTGGCTCAGGTCATGATCTCACCCTTCATGAGTTTGAGCCCAGCATTGGGCCCTGTGCTGACAGCTCAGAGCCTGGAGCCTGCTTAGGATTCTGTGTCTCCCTCTCGGCCCCTCCCCTGCTCGCACTCTGTCTCTCTCTCTCCCTCTCTCAAAAATAAACATTAAAAAAATTTTAAATAAAAAAAATTCACTTGCATAGAAATATGTCGCAGATACAGGTCCACAGCCTTACCAAATGGCTAGTATTAATTGAGCCTCTATAATGTGTCAAACATCACACTGGGTATGGGCCACATTAAACCTTTTGAAGTACATAAAGCCTGAATACTCAAATACATGTGAAGCAACAGCAAAATAAATAGCACATATTTAAATGCTAAATGGTGTAGTAACTGCATTATTTTTACCTCTATATTGAATACTGTCATGTTCCTCTGAGATTGCCCAATAAAACCATTGGAAATGAACTCACCTAGAAAGTCATGTTAACCTAGAACTACAGTGTTTGCCTTTTGAGAAACAAGCTTTCATCTTCTGCAAATATTTTTGAAAGTATATGCTAAACAATCAGTACAACTAGTCACCTGAAATCTTTGCCTTATACAGTACTCTGTAGGGTCTTATGCCCCCAACTCTCTTAATAGATCACCTAATCATAATTCTTATTAAAATCCAGAGAAGGGGCACCTGGGTGGTCCCATTGGTTAAACATTCGACTCTTGGTTTCAGCTCAGATCATGGTCTCACAGTTCAGTTTGAGCCCCAGGTCAGGCTGCAGAGCCTGCTTAAGATTCTCTCTCTCCTTCCCTCTCTCTCTCTCTCTCTCTCTCTCTCTCTCTCTCCCCCCCCCCACTTATACTATCTCTCAAAATAAAGAAATAAACTATAAATGAATGAATGAATGAATGAGTGAATGAATAAATAAATAAATAAAATCCAGGAAACATTCTGGAACTGATGGGGTTTTGGAATGGTGTGGGTTCAGAGCTGATGGCCAAGAAAGAATTCTTGAAGACATCTTTGGTACAAAAAGGTGGTTTTATTAAAGCACGGGGACAGGACCCTGGGCAGAAAGAGCTACACTGGGGTTGTTTATATAGAATAGAGTTGTAATATACAACTCTATTTGTATTATGGTTATATACAATAGAGTTGGTGGAGGTAAAGGCAAAAGGGAGGCCTCCAGAAGGACTTTGATATGCTAAAGAGGACTCCTAAGATACCCGAGGCCTCAAGCCAAGGTTGTTTTTCCTCTAGTAAGGTATTAACATTAGGACAGTAGAGGGTTCCTGGGGAAATGTTATACTCTGTATCTGCCTCAAGTATTTGCTAATGGGCTGCGAGTCAAAGGAAATTTAATTTTGCCTGCCATTTCCTTCTTGCCTTTGTTCCCCATATCACCATGGAGGGGAAGGTGATATTGGGCCTCTAGGAAACTGAGTCTACAGGTTTCTGAAGATTAGGTTGTTAATAAGATTGCCTTTTTCTTGTAGTTTATGAAGATATTTACAAAGTGATGGAGACTCAAGTCCTGCATGACTGTGACCTCTATCAGTTAACCATTTGTTTTCTTTCCTTTCCTTTGTTCTTGGGCAGCCAGGAGTATCCAAGGAATATCACACGTATCCCACCTGGGTGGCAGGGGTGGGGTATGCTAGCTTGTATTTTGCCCTCAGCTTGCCTTATGCTCCCTCATCAGAACTATATTAAAATAATGATGATGATGATGACAGGGGGATGGCAATTTTAGTTTGTAGTAAAAAAATTTACCTTGGGCATTATGTAAAGTTAGGTCACCTCTGTGGGCTTTACTTACAGATTTTGTTGTTTGGTTAGTTGATTTTTAAATGGTTGTGATAGCTTAGAAATTAGTAATGTGTTCAAAAGTTTCCAATGTGCTTGTAACAATAATAAAGTGTCCTGTTGGATTCAGTTCAAATATTTTCCATGAAATATGTTTGACCTTGACTGAAAATACTACCTGTTACACTTAGTTATATGTGTCTACTTGACTGGGCTATGGGGTGCCCAGATATTTTTGTCAAACATTATTCTCCTGGTGTTTCTCCGAAGGTGTCTTTAGATGAAATTAACATTTGGGGTGCCTGGATGGCTCAGTTGGTTAGGTGGACGACTTTGGCTCAGGTCATAATCTCACGGTTTACAAATTCAAGCCTCACATCTCTCTCCCTGCTGACAGCTCAGAGCCTGGAGCCTTCTTCAGATTCTGTGTCTCTGTCTCTTTCTGCCCCTCCCCTGCTCATACTCTGTCTCTCTGTCTCTGTCTCAAAAATAAATAAAAAATATCTAAAATATTTACATTAAAAAAAATTAACATTTAAATCATTGGAATGAGTAAGCAGATTACCTTCCCTAATGTATGTGCTCCTCATTCAATCATTTGAAGTCTTGAATAGAACAAAAAAGCTGACTGACCCTCCCCTGAGTAAGAGAATGCCTGCCAGATAGCCTTCAAACAGGCACATGGGTTTTTTCCTGCCTTCTGACTCAAACTAAAACATTAGTTTTTCTTGGGTCCTGAACCTGTGGCTTTCACACTGAAACAATACCACCAACTTTCTGAGATACCAGTTTACTGATTTAGCTGCAGATCTCTGGACTTGTCAGCCTCTGTAATCTCATGAGGCAATTATTCATAATAAATTGATGACTTTAAATGGTTAAAAAACAAAACTAAACCAAATAAATGTGAAGCTCTAGTAATTGAAGAAACGATTCATGAATCAGGCAGCATCCCATCTAACAGGCACTCTGAGGAGTTGTACAAAATGGAAAATTTTTATAGAAAGGAAGGTGTGGCAAGAAAGTGATTCACAAAAAAAGAAAGAAAGAATTGTTCCAGGCAAGATCACCTTTCCTAAGGGGGAAGGGTAGGAGGTCTTACCATGCAAATTACCTCATCTTCCTTTGAGGAATAGAAAAGGCCCATGCTACAGATTACCTCATTGGTGCTTACCAGAAAATTCCTGACTTGATTGTCTGAGACTGACATTTCTGGGGCATGTTGAAACTGCAGTTGGGTTAAGTATTAAGTGCAGTTTTGTTGTCTTGGCCTTGTCCAAGTGATGCCATTTAGGGCCTGTGGTTTTCTTTTCAATAATATATATACTCTATTGGTTCTGTTCCTCTGGAAAATTCTGATTAATAAATTATTCTTTGGCTCAACTTTGAGAAACATTATGGAAGTTTCTTTCTAAAACACATTCTGACTAGATTCATCAAATATTATACAAAGATGGTATTTTTTCGCAGTTGTTAAAGCATGTGAGTGTGTGTTTAACTGACAATATAAAATTGTTTCATAATCAGTACTAGAAATCAAATTCCAAATTCTTTGCATAAATAAGACAGAAAATTATACAGAATATGTTGCTTTACCTAGTTGTATGACAGAGAGACATTCCAAATATGCTCAAATTCAAGAAAAGATACATTTATTTTAAAGTTCTTTATAAAATATCAGAATTTTTTTAAAGTCATTTATTTGTTTCTTTGTTATACAAGTATATTTTATTTAAAAACTCCCTTTTTCCCATAAGTAAAATATTTATTTTTCAATAATAAACCTATAAATTATGCAAAATATTTTCATATCCCTCAAATAAGAATGCATAGCCATGTGCCATAGGATCACAGTACAACTTTCATCAGCAATCACATCGCTCAGTTTCTAAATGTCAAATTATAATTGGCATTTAAGAAAATTGCTTCAGGATATATATCACATATCTTTTTAAATACCGGTTGGTATTTTTAGCCATTATTTCATTACTACTAAATTGAGTACTAGTGTCCAATTAGACATTAATTACCAGTCTAAATATGGCTAATGTTCTAACCAGGATGTCACTAGGCATTTTAATTTTACTAAATTAAATGCAATGAAATTTAACTTTGCAGATTTTACAATTCAAACACTCCTTTAATTATAAAGGTTTATTTGAATGGAATAGAACAAATGCTCTTTAACCTTAAAACTCTGGTGGAATTAAACATGATATTTAGTGGAATCACCACAGGAGCTCAGAAGGAAAGGGACTGATAGGAGATCTTGCAAGATATCTCCCACTCAACACCATACAACCTCTCCCATATTCAAACTTACCCCTGCTTCAACAACTCTAGCAACAAAGAGTTCTAAATGTTGTAAATGTCTTCCTTTTATTAAACAAAATATTCTCACTGTAATTTCTTCCATTTGGAGCACAATGGAATAAAGTTATTATCCCTTTCAAATAAATAGTGGATGGCAACCTCTCTATTATTCCCCTGCCTTATTTTCTCTAGGGTAGCTGGATATAATTCAGTATACCTTCATCATTTTTGTTGCTCTCTCTCTACTGGTCAACATCCTTAAAATAGGGACCTCTGATATGAGAATGACATAATTCCAAAGCCCCCTCAATTCACACCTTTTTTTAAACATAATAAACTATATCCTTTAAAGAACTATCAAAAACACCTATAAATGCAAGAGTTGGTTTTGCCATTTATTTTTGGTACCAGAATACTATTTTTTTTTATAGAATGCTAATTGTTTTAGAACCTTCTAACTTGTAAACAAATAAGATACTGCAAATTCATCCTTGCCTCAAAATTTCTGCTTGTATATATTAAAACAATAAAATGAACACTTAATTAAAAACAGATAGGAAAATGGAAAAAATAAAAGGCAATAACTTACTGTATCCTTTTAGGTCTACAAGCAAATTTAGTCCAAAAGAAGGGGAACAATCCAAGTCCCAGAGCTATGAAAGAAACTTACCAAAAAAATCAAACAAACCAAGAACATTGAAACCATGTCTTTATTTTAAAGAACATTTCTCAATAAGGTCTGAAGGTCATGATAGCTACAAAATGTGATGACTCAGAAATCAGGGGAGATTTCTCTGGTATGAAAACATAAATATGACATTCAAAAATAAAATTGAGATAATGAATGGCATAGAGTTTACTATAGAAAATAAAATTAAACCAGAATAAAGAGATGCATCTGAAGTGTGAAATAGAAAGAAGTAGCTCAGAAATTCAATATACGAATATTATAAATTTCAAAGAGAGAAAAGAACAGATAAGGAGACATAATATTTAAAGAAATAATTTGGGAACTATTTCCTTATCTAAAGAAAATAGGTCATTTCTCCAAGCCAAACTTAATATTAGAGTTTCCTATGAAATATTTCTTACTGAATTATTTTAATTTCAAGATTAAGGAAACTAATCACACAAGTGCCAATAATAATAAAAAAGAAAGAAAGAAAGAAAGAAAGAAAGAAAGAAAACAAAGAAACAACTGAACAAATGGTTAATGGCAAAAGCAAGGCAAAAGTATCAGTCTAGGGCACAGTTATAAGATTGCAAGAGAGGAAAAAAAAAGATTGTGAACTAAAAAGTCTCATTCCAGCCATGTTAATTTTTACATGTAGAAAGTACAGGAAAAAAAAAAACCATACAAACTACCAAAACTGAAATAGGAAGAAATAGAAAATTTGAATAGACCCATAACCAGCAAAGAAATTGGACCAGTAATCAAAAATATCCCAACAAACAAAAGTCCAGGACCAGATGGCTTCCCAGAGGAATTGTACCAGACATTTAAAGAAGAGTTAATAGGGGCACCTGGGTGGCGCAGTCGGTTAAGCGTCTGACTTCAGCCAGGTCACGATCTCGCGGTCCGTGAGTTCGAGCCCCGCGTCGGGCTCTGGGCTGATGGCTCAGAGCCTGGAGCCTGTTTCCGATTCTGTGTCTCCCTCTCTCTCTGCCCCTCCCCCGTTCATGCTCTGTCTCTCTCTGTCCCAAAAAATAAATAAACGTTGAAAAAAAAATTAAAAAAAAAAAGAAGAAGAAGAGTTAATACCTATTCTTTTCAAACTGTTTCAAAAAATAGAAACAGAAGGAAAACTTCCAAACTCATTCTATGAGGCCAACATTACCTTGATTCCAAAACCAGACAATGACCCCACTAAAAAGGCCAATATCCCTGATGAACATGAATGCAAAAATACTCAACAGAATACTAGTAAATTGAATTCAACAGTACATTAAAAGAATTATTCACCATGATCAAATGGGATTCACTTCTGGGCTCCAGGGCTAATTCTATATTTGCAAATCAATCAGTATGATACATCACATTAATAAAGGAAATGATAAGAACCATATGATCCTCTCAATAGATACAGAAAAGAAAATTGACAAAATACAACATCCATTCTTGATTAAAACAAACAAACAAATAAACAACAACAAAATTCAATGAATTAGGGATAGATGGAATGTAACTCAACATCATAAAGGCCATCTATGAAAGACTCACAGCTAATATCATCCTCAATGGGGAAAACCTGGGATCCTTTCTCCTATGGTCAGGAACAAGACAAAAATATCTACTCTCACCATTACTATTTAACATAGTACTGGAAGTCTTAGCCTTGTCAGACAAAAAAATAAATAAGAGGTATCCAAATCAGCAACAAGAAGTCAAACTTCATTCTTTGCAGATAACATGATACTCTATGTAGAAACCCAAAAGACTCCACCAAAAAATTTCTAGAATTACTACATGAATACAGCAAAGTCTTAAGATATGAAATCAACATACAGATAACTTGCATTTCTATACATCAATAATGAAACAGCAGAAAAAGAAATCAAGGAATGGATCCCATTTGAAATTGCACCAAAAACAATTATATACCTAGGGATAAACTTAACTACAGAGGTGAAGAAATTGAAGAGGACACAAAGAAATGGAAAAGCATCTGTGCTCATGGATTGGAAGAACAAACATTGTTAAAATGTCTATACTACCCAAAGCAATCTAAACATTTAATGCAATCCTTATCAAAATAACACCAGTATTTTTCACAGAGCTCGAAGAAGCAATCCTAAAATGTTATAGAACCACAAAACACCCTGAATAACCAAAGCAACCTGAAAATGAAAAACAATACTGGAGGCATCACAATTCCAGATTTCAAGCTATATTATAAAGTTGTAGTCATCAAGACAGTATGGTACTGGCACAAAAACAGAGACATATATCAATGAAACAGAACAGAAAACTCAGAAATGGACCCACAACAATATGGTCAACTCATCTTCAGCAAAGCAGGAAAGAATATCCAACAGAAAAAAGACAGTCTCTTCAACAAATGGTGTTTGGAAAACTGGACAGCAACATGCAAAAGAATGCAACTAGAGCACTTTCCTACACCATATACAAAAATAAATTCAAAGTGGATGAAAAACCTAGATGTGAGACAGGAAACCATCAAAATCCTATAGGAGACCACAGGTAGCAACCTCTTTGAACTTGGCTGAAGCAACTTCTTAATAGACATGTCTCCAGAGTCAAGGGAAACAAAAGCAAAAATGAACTGTTGGGACTTCATCAAAATAAAAAGCTTCTGCACAGTGAAGGAAACAATCAACAAAACTATAAGGTACCCGACAGAATGGGAGAAGATATTTGCAAATGGCATAGCAGATAAAGGGTTAGTATCCAAAATCAATAAAGAAATTATTAAATTCAACACCCAAAAAACAAATAACCCAGTTAAGAAATTGGCAGAAGACATGAATAGACACTTTCCCAAAGAAGATATCCAGATGACAACAGACACACTCTGTTGTGCTGCTATCTGAAAAGATGTTCAATATCATTCATCATCAGGGAAATACAAATCAAAATCACAAGGAGATACCACCTCACACCTGTCAGAATGGCTAAAATTAGCAACACAAAGAACAAAACGTGTTGACGAGGATGCAGAGAAGGGGGAATCATCTTGCATTGTTGGTGGGAATGCAAACTGGTGCAGCTACTCTGGAGGACAGTATGGAAGTTCCTCAAAAAGTTAAAAATAGAATTACCCTACAATCCAGGAATTGCACTACTAGATGTTTACTCAAAGAATGCAAAAATACAGATTCAGGGGCACTTCGGTGGCTCAGTTGGTAAAGCATCTGGCTTCAGCTCAGGTCATGATCTCGTGGTTTGTGAGTTCAAGCCCAGCGTTGGGCTCTGTGCTGACAGCTCAGAGCCTGGAGCCTGCTTCAGATTCTGTGTCTCCCCCTCTCTCTGCCCCTCCCATGCTCATGCTCTTTCTGTCTGTGTCTCTCAATAATAAATAAATGTTTAAAAAAATTTAAATAAAATAAAATAAAATAAAAATAAAAATACAGATTCAAAGGGTACCTGCACCCTGATATTTATAGCAGCATTATCAACAATAGCCTAGCTATGGATAGAGACCAAATCAACTGATGAATGGGTAATGAAGATGTGGTATATCAATACAATGGAATATTACTCAGGTATCAAAAAGAAAGAAATCATGCTATTTGCAACCACATGGATGGAGCTAGAGTGTGTTATGCTAAGTGAAACAAGTCAGTCAGAAAAAGACAAATACCATATGATTTCACTCATATGTGGAATTTAAGAAACAAAACAGATGAATATGTGGGGTGAGAGAGGAAGAGAGAGGAAAACAAACCATGAGAGTCTCTTTTTTTTAATTTTTTTAACGTTTATTTATTTTTGAGACAGAGAGAGACAGAGCATGAACAGGGGAGGGGCAGAGAGAGAGGGAGACACAGAATCTGAAACAGGCTGCAGGTTCTGAGCGGTCAGCACAGAGCCCGACGCGGGGCTCGAACTCACGGACCATGAGATCATGACCTGAGCCGAAGTCAGACACTTAATCGACCAAGCCACCCAGGCGCCCCAAGAGAGTCTCTTAAAGGTAGAGAACAAGTAGAGGCTTGATAGAAGGAGGTGGGTGAGGATGTTCTAGATGGGTGATGGATATTACGGAGGGCACTTGTTGGGATGAGCACTGATCATTGTATGTAAATGATGAATCACTGAATTCTACTCCTGAAACCAATATTGAACTGTATGTTAACCATTTAAAATTTAGATAAAAATTTCAAAGCAAAGTACAAGAAAACCTGTATCTTCCCCTCCAGATTCTCAGAGATATTTTTCAGAGCTTACTGCTCAAACCTTTATTCTGTACTGTCTGATGAGATGTAAGAGTTTTGTTTCTATTAGGAATTCTTCCCTCCACTATCCCTGCCTCTCATAAAAATTCTCCTTGAAGCATCCATTATAACATATCTACCCTGTCTGTGCTGCTCTAATAAGTTGAACTATAATCTGAGAAAATGCCCTCTTTCTAAAGATTCTAGAAATTATTGAATAATGTGTTTCCCAAAAAGTTCTTCCTTAGATGATACATGCAAATTTCCTATTTTCCATGTCTTCTTGAAGGCTGTCAGGGAAGCTCTGCAATGCTGAGGCATGGCTTTTACCTGTTTAAATTCTCTCACACCTACCAAATGATTTTTCTTTGTTTTTGTTTTGTTTTGTCTACCTATGGAATTGCAGCTATAAAAGAGATTATCTATCAATCCACCATTTCAACACTTATCTGTGTTCCTCAGCCTTTTCTGTTTAGACATTTTAGAATTGCCACTGTTAAAGGGGTAACAAATTCTACACTTCCCAGGATGGCCGATGTGAGCCAGGGCTCAAATTTGTTTCTGACAGTTGGAGAAATGACCATAGCACTCACACAGCAAATGGAGGGAGAGGACTAATTTCTGCAAAACGTATAAAAGTGAGACATAAAATTAAACATCTGACTCACTAGGGTCAGGTCAAAGATTCATAAACCACCAACTTGCCAGGTTAATGCCAGCTTCTTTCCTCTTTCTTGGCAACACTTCCGGAAGGTTGGCTGCTATACCAGTAGCTGGAAAGAGAGCAAGAGGCTTGGCCAGCCCAACTCATGCAGTTGGGAGTGCATGAACTGGATGGAGTTAATAATATATCACATCCATGTTATGTCTGCATGGAGTAAACCCATATTCAAAAGACAATACAGTTGACCCTTGAACAAGGAGGTTTTGAACTGCATAGATCTGCTTACGTGCATTTTTTCTTCAATAAATACAGTACAGTACTGTGAATTTATTTTCTCTTCCTTATGATTTTCTTAATAACATTTTTCTTTTAAGGCTTATTTTATTGGAAGAATACAGCATATAGTACATATAATATACAAAATGTGTGTTAATCAACTGTTTATTTTATCATTAAGGCTTCTATAAACTATAGGCTAATGGCAGTTAAGTTGCGGGGAGGGAGGCAGTACAAAAGTTAGTTATACATGGATTTCTGACTGAAGGAGGGATTGGTGCCCCCAGCCCTGGTGTTGTTCAAGGGTCAACTGCATTTTATTTGAATTTTAGCAAAAGAAATATATAAAATGTGTACTTTAGTACATCTTTTAACATACATCAGGCACTTCAAGAAATATCTAGAAACATTAAATATACATTTTAAATACTTAGAATTATCAACTATATATACAGTAGTGAGGGAAAAAACATACATGCAAAACAATAATTGTAATATGAAGATGTCTTCTAAATATGAGCAGTCTGGCAGAGAACCCTTTTTCTCTTCCTCCTTACCACCTTCTGCTTCATCTCCCATTATCACTTCCAGAAATGGTCTAACAATTCCTTTTCCAAGAGTAATCTCCAAGGGCATCTCTTTTCTATGATTTTTCTAAGCAAAAGGGCCCTTACAAGACATGAGATTTTCTAATTCTATTTATCATACATCTCTCATCATTTTACGTACAGAATGTCTAGATGTTTTTGTTTGTTTTTTTTTTTTGTATTATATATACCTTCTGCAAATAGCCAGTAAATCTTCCCAAAGGTGATATAGGTCATTTTTCTATTCTAAAGTCAAGGTGTAGTGGAATGGGCTTGGGGCTGCTGCTCTCAGGTTACAGAGAGGGGCCACACAGCCTCAGAATCTGCAAGCCTCTAGTCCTCCAGGAAGGGGTACAGTTGACCTGGCAGGCCCACACTCAGTTGCCAGTCCTTGCCATGAGAGGGCCCCATGGATGTGGACTTTGCTCTGCTTCCTACCCACTTCCTGTGGGAAGTCCAATTTTTTTTTTTGTTTCCCCAATAGCTGTTAGCTAAATGCAGAAATAAATATTACAGTAACTGATTATTTAGAATTTAAATTTGATGGGGTGCCTGGGTAGCCCAGTTGGTTAAGCATCTGACTCTTGGTTTCAGCTCAGGTTATGATCTCACAGTTTGTGAATTCGAGTCCCACATCAGGCTCTGCACTGACAGCACGGAGCCTGCATGGGATCCTCTCTCTCCTCTCTCTCTGCCCCTCCCCTGCTCATATTCTCTCTCTCTCTCAAAATAAATAAATAAACTTTAAAAAATGTATTAAAATGAATTTAAATTTGATTAAAATATCAAATATCAAAAAATATGGAACAGCAAGGTGAAATGAATATCAAGATTAGATCTCACAGCTCTCAGACTGGGAGTAATTGAAAGTCTGATAACACCAATTATTGACAAGGATGAGAGAGAGAGGTAGAGAGAACTTTAATACTCTATTGTAGAAAGTGCAAACTACTGAAATCACTTTGGAAAGCTAACATGTAAGTTAAAAACATGTATACTTTATGACCAGAAAGTTCACTTTGATATTTGTTCCTTATATGAATCCTTTACACATTTGAATGAAAAGCCATGTACAAAAAGATGTTCATTGCAGAAATCTCTACTAAACCAGTAAATTAGATGTAATCTCAATACTTACCAACATTTTAATGCATAAATTATGGCATATTCATACAACGAAATGCTATGCAGAAATGCAGTTATTGAATTAAATCCATCTATCTATCTATCTATCTATCTATACTGGATAATTGTCAAAAACCTAATGTTAAATGATCACAAGAAATTGCAAAATGATGTCTTTAATGTAAATTTTAATAACACATGAATTATTAATTTGTATCTTTGCTTACTCTGTCTAAAGTATAGTATTATTATGGACAATACAGGTACCATAAGTATATTGAAACATGAAGGTCACAATGACTTCACTGGACATAAACGAAATTCAGAAAGAATCCAGAGAAACATGTTTCTTTGTCATGTTTATTTCTTTAAAAATATCTATAGTGAATATGGAAAAAATAGCTTACATTTTTTTAATCTGAATGATACTTTGGTGTATATTATGCTACATGTAATTCTTCTGCATCCTTGAAATATTCCATTAATGAGAGTGGACTACTTACTTGTATAATATGGGCAACCTCTGGTAGTGTGTATCTTGTGGGCTTCCTTCAAACATGTTCCAGTGTCTCTTCTTCTATCCTGTGTGTTGAATTGAGGATGATTTTCTTTCTGGATTTGTTAGCCCTATTAGGAGTCCTAGACATGTTGCAACAGATTCTTCAGTTTCTTTAGTAATCAGTAGACCCATAGGATGGGTCACTAGACACTTAGGATGAGTGT
The DNA here is from genome assembly GCF_022837055.1 of Prionailurus viverrinus. Taxonomy (NCBI): domain Eukaryota; kingdom Metazoa; phylum Chordata; class Mammalia; order Carnivora; family Felidae; genus Prionailurus; species Prionailurus viverrinus. The sequence continues at coordinate 94,814,491 of NC_062563.1, forward strand.
CTGCCTAAAATCAGAAATCCTAAATCCCAATATGAAATTGACTTAGAAACCAATGAAAAATATCCAATATGAAATGCAGGTTCCAACTCAGGTTCAATACTTATTTTTACCCATACCTCATTCCTGGTTGCTTTGGGTTTAGAGTTTCTGGGAAGGCTATTTATGGGGGAGTTTTATATGTTCTTAGAAATTTCCTTATTCCCTCAAGGCCTCAATTTTTAATTAATGAAAATATAAAGTAATTTAATAGCAAAATCCATATCCCAATTACAAATCTAAGAACAAATCTACAAAAATTCAATGTCCTTCAAACAAAAACTTAAAAGGTAAGATTGAAATTTCAGATATTGTGAAAGATTAATGACTCTGTTCATCAGAATTTCAACTATACCATGTTCATTATCATCTCTTCCACCAAATACAGTTCTCAAGATTTTTTTTTAGTAATATAAAATCCAATAATTGAACTCCTAGGTTACAGATGAAGACATTGTATTTCAGAGAAGTCAGGTCATTTCCTCGGGATGGCTCAGATGGATAGTTGTGGGACGGAGATTAGTACCTAGGTCTCCTGGATACCAGAGTGCAAAAAAGAAACTGACCCAGCAGTTTGTTTGCTGTTTGAACATGTAGATTGACATTTACCTTCAGTTGCATGTAATCTCTACTCCACTCATAACTGCAAGTGTAATTATCAAGGACATGAAATTCAGAAAAGGAAAGTTAGATGCTGATTTCATTCCATACTTACCACAGACAGAAATCTATCAGCACTAATAGCAAGTGAAAGAGATTCCTGAAAGGAAGGCTTTTATGTTTAGAACACACATTACTCAAGAATTGGCTACATCCCATCCCAAAGTGGATTGACATTATAGCTCCTCATTAATTGATTTCCCAGAATGTTTTGTAGGAGATATGTTACTATCTATCCCCTATAAATGCCCCCTAATGTTTTCCATGCATGAGAGATAGGAACTAAAAGCAAGTGCTTAAGCTCATTTAGAATACTCTGGGGGCTCATAACTACTCTGACTGAAAAATTATAGTCAGCATAAGTATATGAATAGTTTTTGAAACCAACATAACAAAAAATAACTTATAAAATCAACAAGTGCAACTTTTATACCACCAAATGTATTATCTTCAAAGCTCCAGACTACAGTATGAATTATGGGGAAGTCAAATGATATAATTTGTGTAGTAAAAAACAAAACAAAAACAAACAAACAAACAAACAAGCAAAAAACCCAAATATGACTGCCACTTCTTCTGGCATTGGGACTTTTTGAATATTTTGTTGTTTGTTTTATTTTTCATATGTATAAAACCTAGGGAAATACATTGAACTCACAATATCTGTAAATGGATACATGAAAGATTACTGTGTAACATGGTATGGTTTTCTAAATGATGTTTTCTATTGGATTTCAGCCCACCTCCCATCCAAGTTCAGCTCCAGGGGTATCTCCTCCAGTCTCTCTCAGCCACTACCCAACTAATTTCTCCTTTCTTAGAATAAGTGTGACATATTTAGGGAATATCACAAATTGATATTTGATCAAAGCCTTCTTTTGTTAATTTCTTTTTTCAGTTGTATAATCTCTTGCTTATATTGGAGAAAGAATGAGTTATATTGGAGAAAGAATGAGAAATAGTATATAGTACAGTGCTTAAGAACATGAGTAATGGCATTCAAGTGCTTAGATTTTAATTCTAGGTATCTAATTACTGGCTGCATAATCTTGGGAAAGGTACTGAAACTCTATCTGAATTTTGCTAAAGGTCATATGGAAAGAACAAAAATAAGTGTTTAATAAAATTGTTTTAGGGCTTAAATCAGTGAATATTAAGTAGGAAGAAATTTTGTTCCCCGGGAGACTTCAACAAATGTCTAGAGATATTTTCAGTTGTTACATCTGGGGATAAAGGTGTTGCTACTGGCATCTAATGGGTGGAGTGAAAGGATACTGCTGAACATTCTGCATGCACAGGACAGCCCCCCACAACAAAGAATTATTTGGCCCAAAATGTCAATAATGCAGAGATTGAGAAATCCTGGCTTATTCGTAAGAATCCCTGCTGATTCATATAAAACACTTAGAGTAGTAATTGACACATAGTAAGTGTTCAATAAAGAATTAACAGGTATTATTAGGATTATTCTATTGCTCAGACCACTAAAAGGTGCACTAAACCAACAATTCTTACCTAGATTCCTCTCTTCTTTGGCTCAACTTACACATCTCATTCCATTTTCTATCATTGGAAATCCCCCTTATCTGTAAACACTTGGTTTTCATTTTGTCCTTCCTTACAATTTAAATGCCTTCTTATTAAAACAAAAACAAAAACAAAACTGTGAAACATTCTCAATTTTGAAGAGGCTCAAACTTAAAGCATTAGAAGCCAATGAAAGCACAAAGCCTCTTTTGAAGAAAAAACTGTCATATCCATTATTAAACTAGGTGATTGAGACCTCATATGCCACAGCTTTAAAAACTGGGGACTCCATGTTTTCATGAGGAATAGGAAAGGAATATTGAGAAGAGATTCAAAAAATCATATTTAAGTGTCTCTCCATGTGTTGAATCAACAATTTTGCATGTAGGCTATGAGACTTTATAAATCTGAGACTTTATAAATTATTTTTGTAATTTTGATACCTATAAAAAATAAATATAGAGTGTTAAACCCTTTGTATATATTTCACTTCATCGATTTCCATATAAATATTCAAAATATTAACTGTCATAGGAATAACATATCAGCAAATAACAGAATATAGTAATTATTATAGTCAGTTGGCTGTGAGGCTGCACAAATGGAGATATAATTTTCTCAGGAAACATATCAGAATATTCCAGGAATTATTCTAACCCTGATGTGACTTCAATCAATTCAACAAACGTCATCCATATAAAAACTGGGTCCCTGCTTACATCACTTACCAGCTAAATAAATAAATAAATAAATAAATAAATAAATAAATAAAGCATCCTCAGCCACTTCCAAGTGGACACTGAACTATTTTTCATCACTAGATAGGACAGAATAGAAGGAATTAAGAATTTGATTTGTGTTTTGAGAGTATTAGGAATTGGCTTTCTGAATATGATTGATGAAACCCACTTAAATCATTAATTACATCATCACCCATTGGAAAAACAGTCACCTTAATGACTTAATGGGTGATTAAAACTTTGAGATAATCAACATGGGACCAGAGCCTAGAATCATTCCATTTAATAATGGACCTTAATTTATTTCAAAACTAAAACACAAACAACTACTTATTCATATTTGTGATTGAATCAGAAACAAGAAATCAAAGTTCATAGGCCTGTGGTAATATACAGACATTGATTTCTACCATATTGGAGGTTAAAAGTAGCAATACATATAAAGCAAACCTCTTAAAGTTGATTGTCCACATACTGAATGAACATCAGTGATTCAACATTAAAAACTTTCCACATCGTAATTGCAAGTGATCTCTTCTCTTCTCTCTTCCCTGCCTCTCCTCCACCCCCTCCTCCTTTCTCCTTTCCTTATTTTTCATCACATTCCTTCCTCTTCCTCCTCTCTCAGTTCTTTTTCTGAAACTGAACCACAGTATTCTCCTGGGTTCTTTTTCTGTCTCATTTACTTTTCTTTCTAGATTTCTCTTGATTCCCTGCTACTTAATAGATGCACAAACTTCATTCTCAGACTTCTAGGTCTACATTCTCTCCTTTGATGACCTCATCAAGCCCTAAGGCTTTAAATTCCATCGGCACCCTAAGGATTCTCAAACTTATATCACCAGTTCTGACCTCTCTTTTGACCTTTCTCTTGACCTTCAAAGTCATCTATCCATCTGCCTACTTGGCTTCTCCACTTGGCCTACGTACTGTACATCTCAAATGTAACATACAGAAATAAAAAGCAACAACAGCAACCAAACCAGAAATCTTATTTCTGCTCAAATACATGTTTTTCTTCTGTTGTTCCCCATTTCAAAAAAATGGCATCACCTTTGCCTCAGTTGCTCAGACTAAAATCCGTAATTCCACTATTGCTCTTATAATATATGCAGTCAATCTGCAAGAGCTGTCAGCTTTATCTTGAAAATATATCTAAGATCTAACTACGCTTTTTCACCCCCACTGTTACCACTATTCCAAACAAAAATTGCTCACTCAGACAAATACAATAGCTTTCAAACCGTTTTTCCAGCTTTGGCTATTGCCCACAGAGATTTACTTAAAACATTAATCTGATAATATTACTCTACGATTTTGTCTCCTGCTACTGTAACAATAACTATAGTTACCCTGATTATGACCTTGCTGTTCTTACACATTGCAAGCTCATTTTCACCTAGGGGCTTTTGCATCTTCTGCTCCCTTTGTCTGGAATGCTTGTGCTCTAGGTTTTCCCATAATTGACTTGTCTTCATGTAGGACTCCGTTTAAAAATCACCTCTAGAGAGAAGTCTTCCTTTCATCTTAAAGCATTCAAGTCTGTTACACTCTTATTTCTTTACCTTACCTTTTGTTTTTCCAAGTAATTATGTATGTAAATGTACTACCCAACATTTCATAACTAAATAATTATATGCACAAATTACAGGTATATACGTACAAGCATATGTGTATTTAAACAAATACTTGCAGACACACATACAAATATACCATAGATATACAAACACAAGCAGATATATCTATATATACACATATTTATGCATGTGCAACACACACACACATAATGTATCTGTGTTTGTTTCTTTTTCCTGACTAGATAGTATATTTTGTGATAACAAAAACATTACCTGTCCTGGCCAAGTTTTTATCTTCTGGGTTTACTAGAGACCTGCTTCACTATTAATTATTATTAATATAATAACTATGAGACATATGTAAGATAACACAAAAAGTTAAACTGTATTTAATGAAGAATTAACAGCAAAAAATCATGATATGTAGTTATAGCACACACACAAATGTATGCACACAATTTTAAATGTAATGTGTTTTTTTCATATAACGGAGTGTACATGAGACATCTTTTCATCTGTATATTTTTATGATAAAATACACATAATGTACAATTTACTGTTAATAACATATTTTTAATCTTTAAAATTGATTGCAGTAGCTAAAAGCATAATAATTAAAATGACATCTCAGTACAGTGCTAAGAAATATCTGAGTATTTATTATGTGCTAATAAATTCAATTATACTCTCCCCAAAATGTATGTATTTTTAATGTGTTTGAAATTTTATACTTTTTAAAAACTAGGAACAAATTAAACCTCATTACATTTTTAAAATTTGATGTATGTTATATTCCATGACCACAATAGGACTAATTAGTAATGAATAATAAAATTCCAAATGCAGTCCACAAAAGTCATAGTAAAAACATTTGGAATAAAAACAACCTTTTAAATACATCATTGATATTAGCAGAGCTACTTCCAGTTACAGATTACTTAGAAAATAACAAAACTGAAAAGAAAATCAAAATATATTTAATACAAAATTCAAGTATTTTAATTATGAAATGAATGAATAGAAATACACAAAATCAAGTCTTTAAGCAATTAAGAACAGAATAACAAAATGAACATAATAAGTGTAAGGAAAGGGAAATAAGACAAAGAGAAAATAATTACAAAGAAAGAACAAAAGTAAAATTGACAATTTCAAGAGCTGTTTTTTGTTTTTTTCCCCAGAGAAAATCTGATTTGGAGATGCCACGCCTCTCCAAGGGCAAAGTTCACTTCTAGACCTGATGTTTTTGGGGTGTCTGGGTGGCTCAGTAAGGTAAGCATCTGACTTTGGCTCAGGTCATGAGCTCATGGTTCTGAGTTTGAGCCCTGCTTTGGACTCTTGTGCTGACAGCTCAGAGCCTGGAGCCTGATTCAGATTCTCTGTCTCCCTCTCTCTCCTTTCTGTCTCCCTCTCTCTCCGCCCCTCCCCTGCTTAGTTGCTCTTGCGCTGTCTCTCCTTCTCTCTCTCTCTCAAAAATAAATAAACATTAAAAAAATTTTTTTTAAATTAGACCTGATGTTTTCAGTTATTCCAGGCTCCTCGATATATTGCAGCAAGGCTTTATTAAGTTGATTTATAAAAAAGTCACAGGCAAGAGCAATGTGTCTTGTCTTCCAGCCCACCACTACCACTTTGGAATGCTTTACCGTGATGGGGAAAAAAAGTCCCTGCGTGCCTACAACTACCTGCAAATAACCCTGACCTTGAGAAGAGTAATCCCAGAAAAGCAAGGGAGATTTCTAAGTCCTTTGTTGCCACATGACAAAATTTGAAGGTTACTTTGGAGTTATAGTGCAAAATGGACTCATGGGATTTAAGCACTCTTTCATTCACATTAGCATATTTTATCCTTTTCCATTATTTTATTTTATTTTATTTTATTTTATTTTATTTTATTTTATTTTATGTTATTTATATCTTTATATTTAAATTAGCACATTTCTTGTAATCAGAAAAAGTCACTTCTTGCTATTTATCCAATCAGACATTATCTGCTCTTTAAGTGAGATATTTAGACTGGGAATCAGAAACCTATTGCCAGGGGAGCAAATCTGACCTGTGGCCAAATCTAACCAGCATACATGCAGTTATACATGACTTATGGTTACTTCTGTGCTGAAGTAGCAGAGTTCAGCTTTTAACACATGGCTTAAAAAGGCTAAAACACTTTCTATCTGGTCCTTTACGGAAAAAATTTGCTGAACCCTGGTTTACTTTTAATATGATTCTGAAGATGATTATATTTAAGTCTATAATCTGTTTTCTATATGGCCCACTGTCCTTTGCCCTTTTTTGGACTGAGTATTTTTTATGTTTATTTCTTTATTTGTTTAGAGAAAGAGCATGCACACATGTGTAAGTGGGGGAGGGGCAGAGAGAGACAGAAAGAGAGAGAGAGAGAGAGAATCCCAAGCAGCCAAAATCAAGAGTCAGAGAGAGGCTTAACTGACTGAGCTACCCAGGTGCCCCAAATTAATTGAGTATTTTTATTATTACAAATTATCCTGGCGTATTAGCTAAAGCTCTGATTATTATTTTAAGAATGTTATGGTTTATTGAATATATTTAACTTATTACAGTCTACATTTAAGTGATATTACACAACTTCATTTATGGTGAATGACTCTTGCAATAGCGTACTTTCATTTGTCATCTGCAAACCTACAGCTAGCATCATACTCAATGGTGAATGGTTAAAAGCTTTTCCTCTAAGATAGGAAGTAAGACAAGGATGCCTATTTTCACCACTCTCTTCAACATCATACCTGGAAGTCTAATCATAGTAATTAGGCAAGAAAAATAAATACAAGGCATACAAAATGGAAAGGAAGAAGTAAAATTACCTCTCTTTCCCATGACATGATCTTATATATACAGAAAATCCTAAAGATTCAATCAAAAACTGTTAGAAGTAAAAAATGAATTCAACAAGTGTGCAGGATACAATTCAACATACAAAAGCAGCAGTGTTTTTATACACTAAAAATACATTATCTGAAAAAGAAATAAAGAAAATAATTTACAATAAAATTTTATTGTAAAAAATTATTTATTGTAAAAATTTATTGAAAAACAATAAAATACTTGAAAATAGATTTAACCAAGGAGGCGAAAGATCTGTACACTGAAAACTGTAAGGCATTGATGAAAGAACTAAAGAAGACATAAATAAATGGAAAACTATCTCATGTTCATGGATTCAAAGAATTGAGGGGCGCCTGGGTGGCGCATTCGGTTAAGCATCTGACTTCAGCCAGGTCACGATCTCGCGGTCCGTGAGTTTGAGCCCCGCGTCAGGCTCTGGGCTGATGGCTCAGAGCCTGGAGCCTGTTTCCGATTCTGTGTCTCCCTCTCTCTCTGCCCCTCCCCCGTTCATGCTCTGTCTCTCTCTGTCCCAAAAATAAATAAACGTTGAAAAAAAATTAAAAAAAAAAAAGAATTGATATTGTTAGAATATCCATCCTACCTTAAGCTATGTATAGATACAGTGCAATCTCTAATATAATTCTAATGGCATTTTTTTACAAAAATAGGAAAAAACAATCCTAAAATTCTTATGGAATCACAAAAATCCATGAATAGCCAAAGCGTACTGAGAACGAAGGAGAAAGAACATCATACTTTTCTGATTTCAAACTATATTACAAAGCCATAGTAATCAAAGCAGTATAGCATTGTCATAAACATAGACCAAAGAAACAGGATAGAGAGCCCAGAAGCAAATTCACAATAATCATGTTTCTGTTGGCTTTGCATTTATGGCTGCATATTTGAGGGACCATTGACTGTTCCAGTCTCTTCATAGTGGCTTTGGTGGGGAAGGACTTTCACCTGAAGGTGGTGGGCTATGAAGGTGCTGGCTGAGTAGGGTACAGTGCAGCATCTCTGATTCCTGGGAGGTACACAGCAGCATAGTCTCCATGAGGTTTCATCAGTTGAGATCAACGTCAGCAAAGATGTTGCCCAGGACTATGGAGGTCCCACATATGGCAGTGGCAGCTATGGCTATTGGGGTCCTAAGGGGTGAAAGCTGTTGGGGTTTTCTTCCCTTTTTTTATTTGGCCAATGGGAATCAGTACTGGCTGAGGGGATCTCTATTCACACACTGTCTGGCACACATATAGTCACAGAGGCAGTGGAGGTAGGGTCCTGGAAATAGGCGCATATGGAACTATCAAGACCCAGGGGCACTTCCTTCAGCCTGAGTTGTGGCTGTATGCAGAGCTGCTGTGTAATCAGGGTCTGGGTCCCTCCACTGTGACATGGGTGGGGTTGGAGAATGGAATACAGCAGGAGCATGGGCCCTGGGAGGACAGATAGCAGTGGTGTCTTGGGCCCAGAGAGGAAGGTACAATAGCAGCATCTCCTGGAGATGTTGAGTCAAAGTCACAAGTCTAGTGCTAGGGTACAGTCCCGGAACAGCAGCAGAACATTTCTGTGATGGCCACATGTAGCTACCTGGAAGATGGATGCAGAGCAGGAGCAGCTCAGCCAGGTCATGTTGGGTCACGTGACCTGGGTCCCAGAGGTGGAACTCCAAGCAGCAGTAGCTCCAGCCCTATAGATGCCAAGGCTCTGTGGCACCCAGATCTCAGGGAACGGGTCGTAACTGGGGCATGGACGGAGGCATGCCTTACTGCAGTTGGTAGCTCTAGCTGCTAGGAGAAGATACAGAGACAGGGATGCCTAGAAGCTCTGTCAGCTGGGGCGAGTGTTAGTGAAGACTGTGGGAGTCCTCAGTAGCAAAGGCCACAAATGTCCACGACAGTGAGGCTTACTGTCCAGCTCTCCTTTTCATGGTGGGCGAAATCCCTCTGAGGGCATTTCTCCTGACAGATGAACACCTCTGTACTAGGGGATGGTTTGACACAGGTAAAATGCTTCCTAGGCTTTTCCATGAAGCTACCCTCTGGTTTTTAGTTCTTCAGCATTCCTCCTGTGTCTTTATTGTAGCCCACACGTTTCCCAGCACTATATGTTAGTTTTTAGTTGTTATTTATTTTGTTGGTTTTTTTGGGGGGGGGGGGAATCAAGTGTTGGGACCTACTAATCCTTCATGTTACTGATGTTTCTTTAGGATTTCTTAGTGTAAGTCTTTGGCAATCCATTTTCTTGGTATTCTTACATGTGAAAATTTATTTTGCCTTCATTCTTGAAACATATTTCATTGGATATAGGATTTGTATTGACAGCTTCTTTCTTTTTCTTTCAGCAGTTTAAGATACTGTTGCACTCTCCTCTGTCATCTGTAGTATCTGATGAGAAAGTAGTTCAATGAATCTCATTGTTTCCTCTATTTGAAGTGTGCTTTTTCTCTTGATGCTTTTACCTTTAGCTCTTTTTCTTTGGCTTTCAACTGTTTTCTTATAAAGTGTCTTGGCATGTTTGTTTGGTTTTCATTAATCATATTGTATCTCTAAGTGTCTTTATTTCTTAATATTGGGAAACTTGGGACTATTATTTTTTTAAATAATGTGGGGTTTTTTGTTTGGTTGGTTATGCCCCAAGTTCTCTCTTGTCTCCTGCAACTCCAGTCAAATGTTAGACTGTGGTACTAACAGTGACCTTGTTGTAGACAGAATGTTTGTGTTGCTCCAAACTGTATTTGGAAACAGGACCCGCCAGGAGTGGTAAAGGTTATATTAAGTCAAAGGTTGATGAACTAATCCAGTAGGACTCGCACCATTATAAGAAGAGAACAACTCTCTCTCTGCTATGTAAGGGCACATGAGAAGGCAGGTGTCTGCAAGCCAGTAAGAGAGCTCTCACCAGAAACTCACCATGACAGAACTTGGTCTGGGACTTCTAGCCTCTAGAACTATGAAAAGTAAATGTCTGCTATTTAAGCCACCCAGTCTATTGTATATTTCTATGGCAGTTCAAGCTAATATAGACCTAAAACTTTGTTTTTATTCAACATTTTTTCCTCTCTGTTCTTCATATGAGATGATTCCTGCTGATCTATTCTCAAGTCATTTAACTCTTTCCTTTATAACTTCTGTTTGTATATATATGTTAAATGTATCCAGTGAATTTATTTCTGATATTATATTTTTCATATCTAGAACATCTATTTGGCTCTTTTTAAAAATTTTTATTTTTCTGCAAGAATTGTTCTCTTTACATTGTTGGGTCATCTCAGAGGTAGTCTCAGTTGGTTGGTTACTTCTTCTCCTGAGAGTATATTCTACTGTCTTTCTTTATATGTCAGATAATGTTGGATTTTATCCTGAGGTTGTACTATTTTTCTCTGAAGAGATTGCCTCTTTTACTAGCCAAATATTTTGGTTGGGTGTGATTTACAAATTCAACTTTTCTTGGGTAGCACCAACAGTGTCAGTTCAGATCTTCTGTCCTTAGCTGAGGTATTCTTTGAGTCTTGTGTGTGTGTGTTTGTGTGTGTGTGTGTGTGTGTGTGTGTGTGTGTGTGTATGTGTGTGACTTTGAGGACAATCAGAAATGTGGATTGATAGAAATTGTGTATCCTCCTCTCCTATTTATTTTCTGAAATGCCCGATTGCCTCCTGTGGTCACAGTTTTCTAGATTTACTTTTCTAGTTCCCCAAGAGAGAAATATGGTGAGTTTTTTCCCATCAGCACCCACACTGACTGCACTCTGTACCAAAAGCATCAGATCTCAGACTAAAATCACAAGAACTTGAACTCATTTTGCTCAGCACCTCTTCCCCAGTTGTGTACTCTCCTTTCCGGTCTGTCTGCTTCTATTCATTCCCTGGTGCCTGTAGGTAGTTACTTTTGTAATTACTTTTGGTCTAGCTGAGACTTATTTTTTTTCTTAGGGTAGTACATCCATAGGTACTTCTTCTGTCATTACTAGCAGCAGAAATTTTCTTTTACAGGGCATTTTATTTCCTAATTTTAATTTTCCAAAATTTTATGTTATATGAAATAGAAATTTAACTTATTTACATCATTTAAGTGTACTTGATCTTCATAATTAATAATTATTTTGATTTGTTTTGTTTTTAATTTGTTATTTTACCAAAAAGGTATTTGGGAGGATGTTTTACACTGGTATAAGATGTTTCTTTGTGGGATTATTTAAATTTATGTGATTATTTTTGGGTCTATGTCACTATATAGTCACAGATTATAGTCTGTAAAATGTATAAAATTCATTTAGAAATTTAGTTTAATTTGTGGAATAAAATAAATAAATATTTTGCAGATAAATGTTCCATAGCCACATGAAAATAGAGTTTAGGGGTGCCTGGGTGGCTCAGTCAGTTAAAATCCGGCTCGATTTTGGCTCAGGTATGATTCCACGGTTCATGAGTTTGAGCCCCACATTGGGCTCTGTGCTAACAGCACGGGAGCCTGCTTGGGATTCTCTCTCTGACTCTTTCTGCCCCTCCTCTGCTCATGCTCTCTCTCTCTCTCTCTCTCTCTCTCTCTAAGAAAATAAATAAACAAAAGAGGAGGAAAATAGAGTTTATTCTATTGAATACTGAAGTTCTATTGAATATTGTTGAAGTTCATATTATTAGTAAATGAATATAAATATTATTAATAAAAAATTTCAAATCTTTTTTTCTATGTCAGTAGCCATGTTAAATCCATTAAAAACTTTGATTATTTTTTTAATTATTTTTTTAAACGTTTATTTATTTTTGAGACAGAGAGAGACAGAGCATGAACGGGGGAGGGTCAGAGAGAGGGAGACACAGAATCCGAAACAGGCACCAGGCTCCGAGCGGTCAACACAGAGCCCAACGCGGGGCTCGAACTCAGGGACCGCGAGATCGTGACCTGAGCCAAAGTTGGCCGCTCAACCGACTGAGCCACCCAGGCGCCCCCCCCAAAAAAAAAACTTTGATTATTTTAACGTTTCTATTTGATTATCTATGTCTTCACAAAAGTTTCTCTTTTATGGCACAAATGTATTTGTTTGGCAAATATATACTGATGGGCCATAAAATAGAAAAGTACTATTAGGTAAAAGATTAATGATCCTATGAGTTTTACATAGGGCCATGTAATTTCTCATTGTCTTATTTCTTGATTTTTTCTTCCTTATCTTCCCTTGTTCTGATATTGATATTCCAAACTGTATTTATATTTTCTGAGTATGTCACGTTATTCCTTTTATATGTACTTTTTAATATTCTTATTTCTCTTTATCTCTAGCGTTTTTGTCATGATAAAAAATACTTAGATTTTGCTTTAAATTCAATCATCTTGATTTTGCTTGAATTGCTGCATTCAGTTGATAATTGTTCCAATTAAACCTATTATAGTTAAATGCACTGAGTTTTATTTCCTCTTCTCTGTTAAGAATTGTGCTTCATGGATTGTTTATTATAAATGTTAATGATTATAAAAGAAAATTAATTTACTTTTGATAAAATTCCTTATTTTTTTCTTGCTCAGAGAATGTTAATCTTTTGGCTTAAGAAAAATGACTTTGATTTCCTTTAAAGAAAATGATCCATAATAGAAAATTGTTAAGATGTGTTATTACCCTACTGGTTTATTTTTATTTTTATTTCTGAAAAATAGGTAGCTCTTAACTTGATTAAAAAAAATTGAATAACTCAATTATAATGAAATTTCAGGTTCTGATTATTTAAACCACACAAAGTCGTGGATACCTGTAGGGCAGAATATTTTAATAAAATATCTCACAATAATATTACTTATTAGACAAAAAATTCATTTTAATTCAAGGTCTGAACTTTTATGTTATTGATTTGTTTTGTCTCTTGCAGAATTATTTCACTGCACTGTTAAATGGAGAAAATTAGTATGGTCTTATAAATAGATCATTAAACACATTGCATGAATGTAATGGAAATAAAGGTCATTCAAAATTAAATACTAAGTTACTTGACTTAACACTCCTTACTCATTATTTCTACAAAATATCTACAAGAAACTGCAGAGGCCAACCATTTAAAATTTGCATAATAACAAAGATCAGGTATAGTTGCCAAAATGTAATTTCTAATTATGATGCCAACATTGTTACTAAATAATTTCAAAAGAATGAATCCTTTCATATACTCTACTATCTAGATATACATACATTTATATATACATACACATATGCTCTTCCCTAAGGTTTTTACAGAGTGATTGCTGCTCTGTCTCTATGGCCATATAACCAAATTACAAGCATTCTTTAAGTCCTGCTTAAAAATCAGATGTCATCTACTTGTTGAAACCTCCTTGATCTTCTAACCAGCAATCAAATTCACAAATACAAACTATGTAGGTATAACCACTAAAGAAGTGTTCAGAGCTATATGATGAAAAATATTAAAGGACAGGAGAAAAAAATTGAATAAATTGAGAGACCTAAAATGCTACTGAATTTGAAGACAATATCGAAGAGATACCATCTTTTGGGTTAGTGAGGTAAGTTAAAGTTATATTCAAATTTTTAAGTTGTTTTTTTTTTACTATTTGTTCACATACATTTCAATTTGAAAAAAAAAAGGTCATATATTTCTTCTGGAATATTTACTGTAGGAAAACACTAAAAAGTTGAAATAAAAAGCGAATATACATAGTAATATTGAAATTATATTGTATACCATTTTATCATGTTTAAGAGAAAATGGTAATTTTACCAAAATCACATAGCCGATTTAACATGAGCTAATAGATATCCAAGAAAATATTCCCTTCCACCAGGATTTTATGTTGGCTACAATTTGATTAGATGCAGAAATGATATTTATTCTTATAAGTGGTGCAGCAACTATTATTATATCTTGGAAAATAATGAAATGCATCTCTACCTCATAGCATATACCAAAATAAATTTCAAACACATTGAATATTGAAATGCAAAATGTAACGTTAAATAATGTTCTGAAATAACTATAAGTAAATAATAAATATGTTAAGTTGTGATGAGCTAGACATGACACCAGTATGTGTGTATATACATATGGTAAAGAGAGGACTGGAGAGTGACTCCTAATGGATACGGGCTTTCTTTGGAGATTGATGAAAAGGTTATGAAACCAGAATAAAGTGGTAGTTGTACAACATTGTGACTATACTAAAAATATATTAATATTAATTAAATAACTGAATTGCACACTTTAAAAAGGTGAACTTTAAGGTATGTGAATTATATTTCAACAAATGTATTAGGGAAGAACCAAGTTACAACGAAATGTTAAGAGTTTTAGAGTTTTATAAATATAAAATTTACTTGGATCAATTTGAAAATACCCATTAAAAATTATTTTAAATATATGTGGTAGGCAGTATGATGGGTCTCCCAAAGACCTACATGCCCTAATGTTTGGAACCTGCAAACATGTCATATAGCAAGAGTGAATTAAGGTTTCAGGTGGACTTAATTTTGCTGATTAACCCATCTTAAAATAAAGGATTATTCTGAATTCTCTAGGCATGCCCAGTATTTTCCCACAGGTTCTGAAAAAGGAAGAAGGAGGCAGATGAGTCAGAACCAGAGAGATGGCAGTCTGACTCACCATTACTGGCTTTGGAGATAGTAGACCTTCTATGCCAGTCAAGAACTGTGAGCCTTCTCTGGAAGCTGAAAAAGGCAACTGAAGAGATTTATTCCTAGAGCTTCCAGAAAGTAATGCGGCCACACTGACACCTTGATTTTCATCCAGTGAGACCCATTCCTCTTCTGATGTCTTAAGAACAAGATAATAAATTTGTGCTAACTTAGGCCACTAAAGTTTACAGTGATTTATTACAGGAGCAGTAGGAAATTAATACATCGTGCATACCATATGTGAACAATTCTGATTTCAATAATTTGTCACACAGAATTAATACAAATATTTACAAAAAATCTAACTAAAATGTAAAGACAGTTGTTACAGGTACACTGTGAAAAAAATAAAAGTAACAATTTCAAAAAACAATACTCAAAAACTGGTTCAATACACTGAGTTATGTTAATGCAATAAAATAATATGTAGACATTAAAATATGTCGGAGAAGAAAATTTAAAGACACAAATATTTCCCATATATTATAATACTAAAATGACAAGTTGCAAATGACAGGATAATTGCTTTTGGTAATGGTTATGAAAGGACATACAGAAAAATAAAAATTACTTCTGGATAGTTTGGATTAGATTCAATATGTTTTAATGCAGTATTTTTAAACTTTTCTCTATTTTTAAATTTTTCTAAATAGGGCACATATTTTTCTAGTTAGAAGCTTCCACCTTCCAATACACTAAATGTCAAAATGGTACCATAGCTCAACTTTAAATAGCATTATTCAACATGGCATTTTCTCTATTTATTCCTAATTAGGCACTTCAGGTTTTTTAGTTGTCGCATGTACTGCCCCATCTTTTGAAAACATATAGTTAATATCCTGTAAAAGAGCCAGGTCTATAGCCAATAATCAAGATAGATTCTTCAGGTCACCTGGGTGGCTCATTCAGTTAAAAGTCCAGCTCTTGGGGGCGCCTGGGTGGCGCAGTCGGTTAAGCGTCCGACTTCAGCCAGGTCACGATCTCACGTTCCTTGAGTTCGAGCCTCGCGTCAGGCTCTGGGCTGATGGCTCAGAGCCTGGAGCCTGTTTCCGATTCTATGTCTCCCTCTCTCTCTGCCCCTCCCCCGTTCATGCTCTGTCTCTCTCTGTCCCAAAAATAAACGTTGAAAAAAAAAATTAAAAAAAAAAAAAGTCCAGCTCTTGGTTTCAGCTCAGTTCATGATCTCAGGGTTCATGGGTTTCAGCCCTGCATCGGACTCTGTGCTGAGAGTGCGGAGCCTGCTTGGGATTCTCCCTCTCTGCTCTTCCCCCACTCACAGTGTCTTCCATCTCTCTAAAAATAAATAAATAAACTTAAAAAAAAAAAAGATTCTTCAAATACTACTGCAAGAAAGGGACACTCTAGTAAACAATGCATTAATTAAATTTTAATGGTAGAAATGAGTTTTCTTTTTGTTATTGTTTTACAAATTTAGCTCTTTATTATGTAAAAGTTTAAACATATATGAGAGTAGAAAGAAAGTATAGCATAATAAACTCACAATTTCAGTAATTATCAACTTAAGACCAATGTTGTTCCATCGACAGCCCTAACCACTGTTCCCAACCCAGATTACATTCCATCATATCATCTCACTCGAAAATTATAGTGCCCTTTAGTTCTTCAGTCTTATTCAGCCCCAAAATAAATATTTGAGCCCCAAATAAATCACATGAAGGGACCTAACCCACCTCTGCTACTTGGAGCCAAACACAAGTCTAGCCAAAAATCAGCCCAACCAACCCACAGACCCATGAGTGGAAAAATAAATATTTGTTGTTATAAACTACTGAGACTTTGAATTGATGATTATGTAGCATTATTTGTCAATAGTTACCTGAAACTTATAACAAAATATTAACAGTGGGTTTGGGGTGCCTGGGTGGCTCAGTCAGTTAAGCGTCGACTTCAGCTCAGGTCATGATCTCACAGTCTGCGAGTTCGAGCCCCACGACGGGCTCTGTGCTGATGGCTCAGAGCCTGGAGCCTGCTTCAGATTCTGTGTCTCCCTCTCTGCCCCTCCCCTGCCCACGCTCTGTCTCTATCTCAAAAATAAATAAAAAGAGTAAGAATTTTTTTAAAAAATTTAAAAAAATATTAACAGTGGGTTTGTTTCAATCAATAGAATATGGTAAGTTTTTCACTTTCCATTTCGGCTTTTTGTGTTTTCCACATTTTCTACCTATAGTTTATGTTACCATTTTTTAGCTTCTTTTTTTTCATTTATTTAAATCCCAGTTAGTTAACATATAGTGTAATAATTGTTTCAGGAGTAGAATTCATTGATTCATCACTTACATATAACAACCAGTGCTCATCCCAACAAGTGCCTTCTTTAATGCCCATCATCCATTTAGCCCATCCCCTCCACCAAATTCCCCTCTAGTAACCCTCAGTTTGTTCTCTGTAGTTAAGAGTCTCTTATGATTTGCCTTCCTCTCTTTTTTTCTATCTTATTTTTCTTTCCCTTCCCCTATGTTTACCTGTTTTGTTTCTTAAATTACACATATGAGTGAAATCATATATTTGTCCTTCCCTGACTGACTTATTTCACGTAACATAATACATTCTAATTCCATCTACGGTGTTGCAAATGACAAGATTTCATTCTTTTTTATTGCTGAGTAGTATTCCATTATATATATATATATATATATATATATATTTCATAACTTCTTTATCCATTCATCAATCAATGTTCATTGTGCTTTTTCCATAATTTGGCTATTGTTGACAGTGCTGCTATAAACATTGGGGTGCATGTGCCCCTTTGAATCAGTATTCCTGTATCCTTTGGATACATTCCTGGTAGTGTAATTGCTGGGTCAAAGAGTAGTTCTATTTTTAATTTTTTGAGGTAACTTCATACTGTTTTCTGGAGTGGCTGCACCAGTTGCATTCCCACCAACAGTGCAAAAGAGTTCCCCCTTTCTCCACATCCTTGCCAACATCTGTTGTTTCCTGAGTTGTTAATTTTAGCCATTCGGACAGGTGTGAGATGGGATCTCAATGTAGTTTTAATTTGTATTTCCCTGATGATGAATGATGTTGAGCATCTTTTCATGTGTCTGTTATCCAACTGGATGACGTCTTTGGAACAGTGTCTATCAGGTCTTTTATCCATTTCTTCACTGGATTATTTGTTTACAGGGGGTTAAGTTTGATAAGCTTTTTTAATAGATTTTGGATACTAACACTTTATCTGATATGTCATTTACAAATATCTTCCCCCATCTGTTGGTTGCCTTTTAGTTTTGTTGATTGTTTCCTCACTGTGCAAAAGCTTTTTATCTTGATAAGTTCCCAATAGTTCACATTTTTGCTTTTGTTTCCCTTGCCTCTTGAGACATGTCTAGTAAGAAGTTGCTCCAGCCAAGGTCAAAGTGTTTGCTGACTGTGTTCTCCTCTAGGGTTATGATGGTTTCCTGTCTTAAATTTATGTCTTTTGTACATTTTGAATTTATTTTTGTGTATGGTGTAAGAAAGTGGTCCAGGTTCATTCTTCTGCATGTTGCTGTCCAGTCTGTTGAACAGACATTTTTTCCATTGGATATTCTTTCTTGCTGTATCGAAGATTAGTTAACTATACATTTGTGGATTCAAATGTATTTGAATGTAGCTATACATTTCTGGGTTGTCTATCCTATTCAGTTGATCTGTGTGTCTGTTTTTGTGCCAATAATATACTGTCTTGATGATTACAGCTTTGTAATACAGCTTGAAGTCTGGATTTGTGATGTCTCCAGCTTTGGTTTTCTTTTTCAGCATTACTTTGGATATTCTTTTTTTTTTTTAATTTTTTTTCAATGTTTTTTATTTATTTTTGGGACAGAGAGAGACAGAGCATGAACGGAGGAGGGGCAGAGAGAGAGGGGGACACAGAATCGGAAACAGGCTCCAGGCTCTGAGCCATCAGCCCAGAGCCCGACGCGGGGCTCGAACCCAGGGACCGCGAGATCGTGACCTGGCTGAAGTCGGACGCTTAACCGACTGCGCCACCCAGGCGCCCCGTACTTTGGATATTCTTTAGGGTCTTTTGTAGTTCCATACAAATTTTAGAATTGTTTGTTCTAGCTCTGTGAAGAATGCTGATGTTATTTTGGTAGAGACTGCATTTATTGTATAGATTGTTTTGAGTGGTGTAGACATTTTAACAATATTTGTTCTTCCAATCCATGAGTATGAAATGGTTTTCCATTTCTTTGTGTCTTCTTCAATTTCTTTCATAAACTTTCTATAGTTTTCAGTGTATAGATCTTTTACCTTTTTGGTTAGGTTTATTGCTAGCTATTTTATGGGCTTTGGTGCAGTCACACATGGATTGATTCCTTGATATCTCTTTCGGCTGTTTCATTATTGGGGTATAGAAATGCAATAGATTTCTATATGTTGATTTTATATCCTGTGACTTTTCTGAATTTATGTATCAGTTCTTGCAGGCTTTTGGTGGAGTCTTTTGGGTTTTCCACATAGAGTATCATGTCTGTGAAGAGTGAAAGTTTGACTTCTTCCTTGCCTATTTGTATGCTTATTTCTTTTTGTTGTCTAATTGCTGAGAGTAGGACTTCCAGTACTATGTTGAGCAATGGTGAGAGTGGACATCCCTGTCATTTCCTGACCCAATATCATAGAAGCCATATATGAAAGACCCACAACTATTAATCATCCTCAAAGCAGAAAAACTGAGAGCTTTCCCCCTAAAGTCAGAAATTTCGTTTTCTAAATATAGTTTGCACTGATGGATCTTAATTTATCATTTCTGGGAAAATTGAAAGTATTAATGCAATATATTCCTTACTGGTGTCTTTAAGACACTGATTTAATTTCCTTGGGAATTCTAGATCACATTGCAGTTGTTAAAATTTTTTAATGTTTATTTATTTTTGAGAGACCGAGAAAGAGACAGAGCAGGGGAGTAGCATAGAGAGAGAGAGAGACAGACAGACAGACAAACAGAATGTGAAGCAGGCTCCAGGCTCTGAGCTGTCAGTACAGAACCTGATGCAGGGCTCAAACCCACAAACTATGAGATCATGATTGAGCCAAAGTTAGACGCTTAACTGACTGAACCACCCAGGCCCCCTGGTCACATTGCAGTTCCATTTTTAATTTTTTGAGGAAACTCCATATTGTTTTCCATAGTGACTACACCAATTTGCATTCCCACCAACAGTGTGTGAGTGTTCCCTTTTCTCCACACCCTTGCCAACAATTGTTACTTCTTGGGGTTTTTTTTTTTTTTTTTTGAAAGTAGTCATTCTTACAAGTGTGAGGCGACATCTCGTTGTGGCTTTGATTTGTATTTCCTTAATGGTTATTAACATTGGGCATCTTTTTAGGTGCCTGTTGGCCATTTGTGTATCATTTTTGAAAAAATGTATATCCATGTCTTTTTCCCATTTTTAATTATTTGTTTTTTGCCATTGAATTATAGAAGTTTCTTATATATTTTGTCATTTCCTTTGCTATGCAGAAGATTTTTATTTTGTTGTAGTCTCACTTGTTTATTTTTGCTTTTATTGGCTGTGTTTTTGATGTCATATCGAAGAAATCATTGTCAATACTAATGTCAAGGAGCTTTTTCCTTATGTTGTCTTTTAGGAGTTTTATAGTCACAGGTATTCTTTCAAGTTTTTAATTGTTTTGAGTTAACTTTTGTGAGTAGTGAAAGATAAGAGTCCAATTTCATTCTTTTGTATATCGATGTGTAGTTTTCCCAAAAGTACTTATTGAAAGAACTATCCTTTCCTCATTGTGTTTTATATGGCATCCTTGTCAAAGATTGATTGTGTATGTATAAATTTATATCTTGGCTTTCTATTCTGTCCCATTGTTCTGTGTGTTTGTTTTTATGCCAGTTCAATGCTGTTTGATAATGCAGTTTTGTAATATCATGATGTTATCATGTAATTTCATGATAACATAGTTTTTGGAATTTCCATAGAAATTTGGAAGTGTGATATTTGCTGCTTGTTCTTTCTTAAGATTGCTTCTGGTATTTGATATCTTTGGTGGTTCCATACTAATTTTAGGATATTTTTTTCTATTTCTCTAAAATATGTAATTGGGATTTTGTTCAGGATTGCAATGAATCTGTAGATCATTTTTTGTAGTATAAATATTTTAACAATATCATATCTCCCAATCCATAAATATGGGATATCTTTCAATTTATTTGTGTCTTCAGTTTCTTTCATCATGTCTTATCATTTTCAGTGTACAGATTTTTCATCTCTTTAATTAAATTTATCCCTGAGTATTTTGTTATTTTTGATGCTAATAGTAAATGTGATTGTTTTCTTAATGTCTTTTCCATGTAGTTAATTGTTAGTGTATTGAAGCACAACTGGTTTTTGTGGTTGATTTTGTATCCTGCAACTTCACTGAATTCATTTATTCTAACAGGTTTTGGGTTTGGTTTATTTTGTTTTGGTGGACTAGTTAGGGTTTTATAAATATAAAAAACATCATGTCATCTGCAAATAGAGACTATTTAATTTCTTCTTTTTTGACTTGCGTACCTTTAATTTCATTTTCTTATCTAATTGCTCTAGCCGTGACTTCCAATGTTATGTTGAATAGAGGTGGTAAGAGTGGACACTTTGTCATTTTCCTGATCTTAGAGGAAAACTTTTTAGCTTTAACCATGGTGTGTGTTGTTAGCTGCTTGTTATTATGTGTAGTATATCCTCTCTCTATATTTTATTGTGAAGCTTTTATCATGAAAGGATATTGAATTTTGTCAGATGCTTTTTCTGCATCTGTTGAGATAATCATAGGATTATTACCCTTCATTCTGATAATGTAGCATATCACATTAATTGATTTTCATAGGATGAACCATCTTTGCATCCCAGAGATAAATCCCACTTGATCATGGTGTATGATCCTTCACTGTGCTGTTGAATTTGGTTTGCTAGTATTTTATTGAGAATTTTTAAATCTATATTCATCATAGTTTGGGGCCTATAATTTTATTTTCTTGTAGTGTCTCTATTTGGCTTTGGTATAAGAGTGATGCTAGCCTGGTTAAATATGTTTGGAAGTGTTCACTCCTCTTCATTTTTTAGGACAAGTTTTAAAAGATTGGCATTAATTCTTCTGTAAATGTTTTGTAGACTTAACCTGTGAAGCTATCTAGTTTTTTCTTTGCTTAGAAGTTTTAGATTACTGATTCAATCTCCTTAATCATTATTGGTTGGTTCAGATTTTCTATTTCTTCATGGTTAAGTTTTAGTAGGTTGCTCTTTACCATATTAATTTACTAATATAATTCTCTTTCACTAATATATTTCTACTTAATGCTCACTTTAAAGCACAGAATTATCTTTTTTAGAAACTTTGATAGATACCAACTTTCTATTGGTCCCAATCTATGTGTTCAATTTTATCCAAGTATTCTTCCCACACTGCTTACAATTATCTGCCTTCTAGAAGCTCTCAATTGTCCTCCTGAATGTCTGCTTTCCATTTAAAATGTTGAAATTTTATTCAACCACTAAATTCAACAACAAATATTATCCTACCTTTCTCATGTTATAGTTTCTTCTTATCTGTGTCCCACTTTGCATCTGCATTGCTTTTCCCAGTGCATTTGTCTAAATACTATATGTCTGTGGTAGTTAATTTTGTGTGTAAATGAGACTGCCAGATTAAAGACTGTGTCAAGTATGTCTTTGATGGCATTTCTGGTTGAGGTTAGCATTTGAACCCATGGACTCAGACTTCCCTTTTCAGGGGGAGGAGTGAGAACATTGATGGTTAAGCTGTTCACAAAACAGCTTGTTTATCTGTGTGCCCCATTATCTAGCAATATGTGGCCTGATAACAGTGCATAAGAAATAATTATAAGATTAAACCACATGAAATTGTTTATGTTAAAAAGACCCCTATCATAATTAAGAACTCTAGAATAATACTTCTGCCAACTAGGCCTGAGTTCTTGGTCAAAACTTCATGTGCAGAGCACCTGGGTGGCTCAATTAGTTAAATGTCAGACTTCAGCTCAAGTCATGATCTCACAGTTTGTGGGTTCAAGCCCCGCATCAGGCTCTGTGCTGACCAGTTGCTCAGAGCCTGGAGCCTGCTTCAGATTCTATGCCTCCCTTTCTCTCTCTGCCCCTTCCCTGCTTGTGCTCTGTCTCTCTATATCTCTCTCTGTCTTTCAGAGATAAACAACAACAACAAAAAAAACTTAATGTGAAGCCAAGCCAAAAGCAAATCTTATTGAAAACCAAGAGAAGTAGACATCAATTGTTTGCATGTTAAAGAAAATGCTCTTTATTCTAGAAGAGTCTTTGTGAAACTCACTCTAAGAAAAAACAAATCTAGTATCTGCTCTGTAATCCCTCAGCATATTAGAATCATGAAAATAGGAGGCAGATATTGACTAGTATCTGGAGACACAGAGAGTACTGAGAAGTGACAGCCTGGAAACAAGGAAAAGCACGCTGCTCTGGGACAATTTATAGGAAGATAAAATAGTTCCATAAACCACAATAGCTCCTGGGACTGTCACTGTATTAACGTGGCACAGACCAATAATAGATATTTGTGTCTGATTATGAGACATCAAAATAAGATAAACTGTACTTCTAGGAAAAATGACAACTCGAGGGCAAGCATTTAAATCCTCTCTTCCCAAATACTGACTGATTGAGACAAAGGAATATATTAAAATGGATAAACTCTCAGTGTAGTTTTTAAAAAAACTGATTCATGATTCCATACACAGCATCTTCTTTAAGCATTTTCTTCTAGACTTAGATTCAATAAGGCCAAATGAAAGAAAATATTAAAATGATTCCCAGCCTCCAACTGCGATATGGTGTTTCTGCGTGGTATGAGATCAATAGAGGAGACTGTGGTAGGGCTCCATTATAATCATTAATTTCAGAGGTCAGGGTAAGCCATAGGACAAATGGAGGTCTCTCATTTTGGATCTCTTTTACTTGCTTAAAAATCAATAGCAATGGAAAACCCAAGGACAAATCTAGCAATATCAGAGAGAATGAGGCCGATTTCTCTGTGGCTATAAGTTTAATGATAAAAAAAATAGTCTCATTATAAATGGGTTTTAAAATACAGACCAAACAAATGAAGGAGAAGAAGAAGAAGAAGAAGAAGAAGAAGCAGAAGCAGCAGCAGCGGAGGTGGAGAAGGAGGGGAAGGAGGAGGAGTTGGAGGAGGAGGAAGAAGAAAAAGATATGGAAATCTGATTCTGGGGCTTCAAGGAACAAAGTAATACCCTGCACAGGAAAAAAGTACCCACTGGATATGCTTCCAGACTTAGCTCACATCCCACACTTCTCTCATTTTAGACGTTTTGAGATCAAACGCCAAGATATGGAACAAACATCAGACACAGAGAAACTATGAAAGGTTTATTCCTTTTGTAGTCAATTCATCAACAAATAATCTCCAAATTTAAGGAATGCTTAATACTACATTCCTTAAACAGCTACTATAGGAAAACTTGCATTCAGTTGAGTATTTAGACTCCAAGCTGTTTTTTTGTGTGTTTTCCCAATTTCAAACTTGGAGTGGAGGATAATTATTGCCATATTATATCAAATGAGTTCATATTAAGCCACTTTCAAAGTTTCCATTATGTTTGTTTCCCATTAAAACAATACAGCAGCATTGATTTTTTTACATCCTATACATAAGATGTTTAACTATCCCTGCTGGAAAAAAATCATATGTTGAAAAATATATACCACATCAATTTTTTATGTTCCTAAGTTGGCATGAAAAACAAAATTGGCATCTCATTGGTGCTTGAAACAGTCACAGATGGCTTCTAAAACAGCACTGTGTGTTTTCATTTGGGGATTCCATTGTTTAGATCACTTTTATGAATAATTAAAAATAAATCTGTGATGCCAGTAATTATAACCCATACCTGGCTTTGCAACAGAAAACAGTGACTCCAGCTCCCTAAAAGAATATAAATTTAACCATGTAATCGATGGGAGCTCTAGGAAATGCCCTCGCTTTCCTCCAAACTCTAAAGAAAGTAGCAATTTTGTATAATACATTTAATGGATTGTTTTACATAATTCATTCTCTTCAGATGTTCTAATTTATATTCATTTTCACAGCCTCTGAAATTTACATATGTGATGAAAAATTATTTGGGGAAATGTAAGAATCTTTTAACAATCATGTTGAGCAATTTATCTTGTATTATCAGGGAAAAAGCTAAAGCTAAAAGAAGTAATTTTGGAAAAATACAGGACTAAATATTTGCAGTGGGCTCAATCTGCAACAGTAAAGGCCCTTTATGAGCATTTCTCTAAATTCTTGTTTTAGTTTAGGTGGCAAGATGGAATAATGTGTTTGAATTCAAATACACCTTCTGATGAAGTTTTGGGGTGATGATGGGGGATTCGGAGCTGAGGGCCAAGAAAGCATTCTTGAAGACATCTTTGGTGCAAAAAGCTAATTTTATTAATTCATGGGGACAGGACCTGTAGGCAGAAAGAGCTGCACTGGGGTTGTGACAGTAACTAATTATATACCCTCAGGTTGGGAGGGGGTTAGGGATAGAGTAAGTCTCTAAGGTATTTTGGAAGCAAGGTTTCCAGGACCTTGAGGGGCTTAGGTGGTGTTAAGAAAGTGCCACATATTACCATTCAGTAAAACCTAAGTCGTAAGACCCTTCAGAAGTATATCAGGGAACCATAAGTTTGCAGTATGATTGCCAGCATATATCTTAGGGGAGTTGAGATAAAGGAAGTTTCCAAAGGAATTTTTATATGTTAAAGTAGAATTACAGGATCCTGGGGGGGGGGAGGGGAGGGGTGGTGTCAGATAATGTTAAGCCAAGATTCCCTTTCGCCCCTAGCAAAGTGTCATCATCAAGGCAACTGAGTTCCTAGAGGGAGGTTATTCTGCCTGTTTTGAGGACTTGTCAATGGGCTGTAGGCAGTAAGGGAATTTAAATTTTCATTTGCCTTTTCTCCTACATCACCATGGCAAGCACTTAAATCCCCTTACATCTTGATGAGGGTGATATTAGGACTCCAGGAAATGGAGTCTAGAGGTTTCTGGAGATTAGGCTATAGATAAGATTGCATTTTTCTTGCAGTTTACTAAGTTATCCATAAGTTGAAGGAGACTCCCATCCTGATCTCTATCAGCCAACTGTTTACTTTCTTTCTTTTCCCCTGTTCTTGGGCAGCCAGGAGTGTCTGAAGAATATCACATATCCCACCTTGGGGGGCAGGTGCTGTTAGCCTGTACTTTTCCTTAAGCTTGCCTCACACTCTTCATCACTTCCACTCAAGAAACTGAATTAGGTTTTCTTTTACATTATTCAGGTTGGCTTGACAGTCTGGGGGACAAAAAAAAAAAAAAAAACTTAAGATGAGACACAAAAAAAGATTTTTAATTGAAAACTGTAACAGCCATAAAGAATAAATCATTAAACAAAGCATGGTATTTTAGTAGCTTTTTATTGTGATTATGTAAAAAATAGTGAAGAGAAAGCCACCAGTCAGAACGATATGGTACAAATTAGAATGGAAAGGCTCTGATAATTAATATATGTAAAGCTAGTGTACATCATAATACTTTTTATTGATCTCTATTTCAAGCAAGGTCATGGAAAGAAAACACCACTACAAATCAGCAGGCCTCTGTTATGTCCAAACTCAATCACTACTGACTCTGTAATCTTAGATGATCAATACATCTGAGCTTCATTTTTCCCATTTGTAAAATTAAAGTTGCACTGGATAACTTCTAATTCCATTCCTGTATTCTGTTTTTTGTGATGTGAAGTCTTATCTATCCAATAAGTTACTCAATTCCTTTAAAAACTTCATTTTATGGTCCTTTTATATAATAAAATCATTAGTCTATTGCTGTAGATCAATGTAGGTTGTCTGGAATTGCCCGCTAAAGGTAAACTCTTGGATTCTGTATTCAAATATTTAAGCAACTAAAAACAGAAAATAACCCATCACACTTGAAGGTGAGAATAAAACATGATAATTAAATCAACAGTGGCTGTTCAATGCCTTTATGATACATTTATTTTAAAGGTGTTAACTGCATAATCACAGAATCTGTAAAACTAGTGATAAAATTATAATCATAATTGTTATGGTAAATTTCGTATCTCAACACATATTTCACATTTGTAATCTCTTCTATTCCATAGCACACATAGTAAACAGAGAAGAAGATGAGCTGTGGAAGTTAGTAGACAATACGTGTGCTTGAATCTTGACCCCATCATTTTTGGTATGTAACCTCCTTCTGGCTTTAATCTCTTATTGTCAATAGTTTATTAAATAAAGTGGGTACAATAATGCCTTTATCATATGATATGTGATAGATTTTTTAATTAAAAAAATATTACAGTTGTCATATGTAGGCTCTAAACAAATTCTAGCTCTTTTTACTATGATTGTGCCTTTCTTATGAGATTCAGCTCCCTCTAACTTAATACACTTAATTTTACAGACTACTTTGAATTCCTTGAAAGTGAGGGTTATATTTTCCTCTGCTCAGAATATAATGGTAGAGATTAAGTGGGCAAATAAACAATGTGAGTAAGTAGTTTCACTGAGACTGGATTAATATGTGATTTGCTGCTACTAATTCCAGTATGTGTTTTTGTTTTATTATTTATGATATGGCATTTGGAACATATAGATATTATGTCAAATTCACTGAAATGACACTCATCATATACTATCATATACCACCATATAGCACAACATATACCAGTGTGCTGGGCCACAAAACAAGTATATCTCTTTGAGTAGAAGAAAACAGGTGCTGGTAGGTCTGGGACAGACGGAGAGAACTCAAAGAGCCACCATGTGAGATGCATAAGAGGACAAGGCAAATCCAGGCTTCATTCATTACTACAATCATATCCCAAAAGTTTTGCTTGGGACTGAATTATTGAAGCTCTAACCCCCATGTGTTTGTATTTGGAGATGGGAACTTAAGGAGGTAGAATTAGATGAGGACATAAGTGTGGGGTCCTCGTGGTAGGAATAGCTCTATAAGAAGAGAGATTGCTCTCTTTCCACCATGTGAGGATACAGGAAGAAGGTGGACATCTGCAAGCCAATAAGAGGGCCCTCACAAAAAATCAAATGAGGTGGCCTCTTGATTTTGGACATCCCAGCTTCCAGAACTAATAAATGTCTTTGTTTAAGCCACTACCTAGTCTATGGCATTTTGTTATAGCAAACCAATACAGGCTTAAGCTTATAATTGGGGAAAATAAATAGCAGTACAGAGTCAGGAAGGCTGGGTTGTTAGTCCTTGATGAATAGCCTATTGAGAATGGAAGTAAGGCTTAGAAGATGGGGGATATAGACCAAAGTTGAACAATTTTATGGTCTCTGTCAAATATATCAGGATCTAAATAGCATTTGGGTCTCTTATGTAATGTTCTCAAGTCAGAAGCTGAATAAAATCTATTGTGACACAAACTCAAATCATACCCAATAACAGGACCCTAGCTATAAGAGTAATTGAAGCTCACTTCTCTGCTCTCAAATAACCCACTCCCCACAGTTCTAAGTTTTTGAGGCTGTTGGAGGTGAGAGAAAGTAGTAATTTGCTGAGATTTTCCCTGCACTAGAAATTTTTACTTAGTTATCTCAAATGCAACTTTTCCAAAGTAAACATTTTAACTGATCGTTTATTTTTAGTATAACAACCTCCCTTAGGCACCATATATATCAGAACCTCAGACACCACCAAAAATGAGTTTAAAAAAATAATCATTCAGTAAAACTTTTTAATAGGTCACAGCTTCACAGCCTGATTACTTTACATACTACAAATTGTCAATACTTCCAAAATGATTGCAAATGGTGTAAAACCTCATGCAATAACACGGTGGTTTTTCCACTTATGCAAAATATTTCATTACTACAACAAAATGCACTTGAGCCTGCTGCCAAGCTTGAAAAAGATGCATTTAAGAATATTAATGGATATATATTTAGAAATGAGTCATGGAGAATTATGCTGAGAAGTTAAGGGATGGCCTCAAGTTCCAAACACAAGTGGCATGACAACAGATCCTACAACCTAATTTTTATCTAGTATGTTATTTTGAAACAAAATGAAATACATAGAATTTCTCTAATATATATGTTTTGTACATTTTATCATGAATTCCAAGAAATTATTAACATATATATGCCACAAAGATAAATATCTTACCAAAATAGTTACATTTAACGTTTTAAGATAGGAGTGCATTAATTCTTTAGAGTCACTCAGTAAAATACACGATTTGATCTGTAATGTGAATTATCACAGTAGTCAAAACTTCACCGGTGTAATAATAAATATTGTTAAAATGTTAAGTGTCCCCAATTTCACCTACAGATTTCATGCAAAACTCATCTTCATTTTGTAGAAATTGATAAACTTATTCTAGCATCCATACTGTAATTTTAAAATAATGTAGACTTAGCCAAAACAACTAAGGAAAAAGCAAATTTGGAAAACTTAGTCTACTTTATTTCAAGATTAATTCAAAAGCTGCATTTGGGTGCCTGGATGGTTCAGTCAGTTAAGCATCTAACTTTGGGTCAGGTCATGATCTCATGCCTCATGAGTTCAAGCCCCACATCGGGCTCTGGGCTGACAGCTCAGAGCCTGGAGCCTGCTTCAGATTCTGTGTCTCCCTCTGTCTGCCCCTCCACTGCTTGCACTCTGTCTCTCACATTGTCTCAAAAATAAATAAACATTAAAAAAAATTTAAGGACATTCAGTAGATAATGGACCAACTTTTCAATAAATATTGCTAGAACAATGAGATAGTCATAGGCAGAGAAAATGAACTTCATGCCTTATACCATATACAAAAATTAATTTAAAATGGATCAGGGATGGGGCGCCTGGGTGGCGCGGTCGGTTGAGCGTCCGACTTCAGCCAGGTCACGATCTCGCGGTCCGGGAGTTCGAGCCCCGCGTCAGGCTCTGGGCTGATGGCTCAGAGCCTGGAGCCTGCTTCCGATTCTGTGTCTCCCTCTCTCTCTGCCCCTCCCCCGTTCATGCTCTGTCTCTCTCTGTCCCAAAAATAAATAAACGTTGAAAAAAAAAAATGGATCAGGGAGGAGCGCCTGGGTGCCTCAGTCGGTTAAGTCTCCAACTTCGGCTCAGGTGATGATCTCACTGTTTGTGAGGTCGAGCCCCACATCGGGCTGTGTGCTGACAGCTCAGAGCCTGGAGCCTGCTTCAGATTCTGTGTCTCCCCCTTTCTCTCTGCCCCTCCCCCCACTCACGTTCTGTCTCTCTCTCTCTCTCTCAAAAATAAACAGTAAAAAAATGGATCAGGGATGCTAAAACTATAAACTATAATCCTGTTGAAGAAATTATAGGAGAAAATCTTTGTACACTTAAGCTAGGCAAAGATATTCTAGCTACAATGCCAAAGCTCTATCCATGAAGGAATAAATAGATAAAGTGGACTTCATCAAAATAATAATTCTGTTCCTCAAATGACACTGTTATTCGAATGACAGACAAGGCAGAGACTGGAAGAAAATATTTGCAAATCACATATTTGATAAAAATATTTGCATCCAGAGCATAGAAATAACTCTTTCAGATCTCAATAATAAGAAAATAAGGAAATAAAAGCCATTTAAAAATAGACAAAAATTGAACAGAACTGTTATCAAAGAAGATACATGGTTGGCAAATAAAAAACATGAAAAAATATTGAAAATCACTTTTCATTAGGGAAGTGCCAGTTAAAAGCCTCAATTAGATTCCATTATATAGCTTTTAAAATGTCTAAAATTAACAGGGCACTTGGGTGGCTCAATCAGTTAAGCAGTGGGCTCTTGATGTGGGCTCAGGTCATGTTCTCACAGTTCATGAGATTGAGCCCCATGTCAGGCTCTGTGCTCATACCTTGGGATCCTCTCTCCCTCCCTCTCACTGCCCTCTTCCCCCCTCAAATAATAAACTTAAAAAAATAAAATAAAATATCTAAAATTAAAAAGAGTAATCACACCAAGTGTTGGCAGAAATATGGAACAACTAGAAATCCTATATGCTGCTTTCTAAGAAGTTAACTATTCTCTTACCATATGACTCAGGCATTCCACACTTACATATCTTATCAAATAAATAAAAATAAATTTCTGTACAAGACTTATATGCAAATTTCATAACAGCTATACTTAAATAGCCAAAAACTGGAAACCCACATATCCATTAATAAGTGAATGGACAAACTAATGACAGTATATTCATACAATAGACTGCTACCCAGCAATAAAAAAATTGAACTATCGATATAGATGAATCTCAAAATATTTATGCTGAGTGAAAGAAACCAATGTATTCTGTATGTCTCCATGTATACAAAATTCTAGAATATACAAACTAATCTACACAGAAAATATATTAGTGGTTGACTGGAAATTCCAGAAAAATATCTTCTAAGGATGATGGATATGCTCATTATTGTGGTTATAATTTCACTATATATACATATGTCAAAACATTAATTTTTTCTTTAAAATGTACATTTTATTGTATGTCAGTCATATCTAAATAAGGCTGTTTAAAATTTTTTTAAACATTTTATTTATTATTGAGAGACAGAGCATGAGCATGGGAAGGGCAGAGAGAGGAGGAGACACAGAATCGGAAGCAGGCTCCAGGCTCTGAGCTGTCAGCACAGAACCTGACGTGGGACTCGAACTCACAAGCCATGAGATCATGACCTGAGCTGAAGTCGGACGCTTAACTGACTGAGCCACCCAGGCACCCCTAAATAAAGCTGTTTAAAAAATGAAATGGAACAGGGGCACCTGGGTGGCTCAGTCAGTTAAGCGTCCGACTTCAGCTCAGGTCATGATCTCATGGTTCGTGGGTATGAGCCCCGCGTCAGGGTCTGTGCTGACAGCTCAGAGACTGGAACCTGCTTCAGATTCTGTCTCCCTCTCTCTCTCTGTCCCTCCCCCGCTAGTGTTCTGTCTCTCTCTCTCTCTCTAAAATAAATATTTTAAAAAAATTTTTAATGAAATGGAACATTGTATTTACCAGGGATAAATCTCCTAATTTTAGATGCAAATCTCATCATGTCTAAGACTTTTCTGTTCCATCTTAGGTAATACATTATCCTATGGTTGGCATATACCACAAACACAGTCTTGATTCAATAATTCAGTCAAAACAAAGAAAACTATTAATGGGCCCAACAATCTGGCTTCCCAGACATGTAGTCTTCTCATACTCTGCCCTGTCTCTCATGACCACATGCCTCCCAAAGATGGATGAGCTTTGGCATGGTTGGCAGATGTGCCTGAGAAGAGAGTCTTCCACGCTATTTTCCTGCATGTGGTGTTTTACCCATGCTAAATCCTTACTTATAGCTAATAAAACTAATGGTGAATGGTGAGTTTGAATGTCTAATGTAGCCCAAGACCACTGCTGTTTGTTAAGCATAGTGGGCACTACATTTGCTTATTCAGGTATTTCTTTTTTTATTGGAATGTAATTGACATAAAGCATTGTATTAGTTTTAAGTGTATAACATAATGACTTGATATATATATGTATTGCAAAATGATCACCACAATAGTTTGGTTACAAATTTTCTTTCTTGTGATGAGAACTTTAAATTTCCTCTTTTAGTAACTTTCAAATATACAATATGGTATTGTTAATGATAATCATCATACTGTGCATCCTAAAGATTTATTTCTGTTATAACTGGAAGCTTGTATCTTTTGAACTCCTTCACCCATTTTGCCCATCCTCCAATCCCCTCTACCTCTGACAACTACCATTCTGTTCTCTGTGAGTTTGCTTTTTTATACCCACATGTAAGTGAGATCATACAGTATTTGTCTTCCTCCATTTGACCTATTTCACTCTGCATAATGCACCCAAAGGCCATTCATGTTTTTTAGCAAACTTTCTGCCATGAAATCAAATGAGTTCTTTACATACTTTGGATATTAACCCTTTGTAGATATATGATTAGCTAATATTTTCTCTCATTGTGTAGGTTGCTTCAATCCTCTAAATACAAAAAATTTTGCTTAAACCTGTGGTATTTACTTTAAGTAACATACGCTCCTGTACAGACTGGTAAACCATGATTATGGTGTTTGCATATTTAAAGACATTATTTTTGGAGTTTATTTCTACTTTTTATAATGAAACATGCTTAGCTTTTTATGGTATCTACTTTTGTATAGTATCTATGAAAATCTAAAGATTTCTATCAATCTAACGAAATTTAGGAGATATTTTTCCTAAATGTTAAGCACATAATATACAATTTATTTTTTTGAATTTTGGTATAAGTCATCCTCTCACTGCCCTCCGTTCACCTGCTCTAATCTGGACTGGTTGATTTCTAGGACTAGAGGATGGTAATTATCCTGGGACTTTCTCAGTACTTCTTTGTATTCAACAGTATGTTCCCCAGATTTCCTGTCTTCCTTTGTCTTGATTCAATCTTTTATTCTGCTGAAGACATTCTCTAGCAGCATTCTGAGAAAGAGTATGTGGTAGGTATAGTTTTTTATTTCTTGCATATCTGAAAATTCCTTTATTCTCACCTAATATTTGATAGTTGAGGAAAAAAATGAGATGAGAAAAAACTCTTGATTGAAAATTGTTTTCCCTAGTAATTTGGAAGCACTGCTCCATAGTCTTTTTATATCCTGAGCTGGTGTTTAGGAGTCTGATGCTATTTTGAGCCCACTTTTCTTTATGCAATTTGCTTGGGTTTTTGAAGTTTTCTCTGAACATGTTTAAGCCTTCTTTTCATTGTTATTCTGACATTTCACAATAGTGTGCTTTGTTGTAAAATATTTTTGCCAGTTTTCAGTGAAGTAAATAATTTAAATGTGAAAAGCAAAACATTGAATTAAAAAAAGTATGTTTATTTATTTATTTATTTTGAAGGGAGAGCTGAGAGAGCTTGAGTAGGGAAGGGGCAGAGAGAGAGGAAGAGAGAGAATCCCAAGCAGGTTTTGTACAGTGGGAAGCCTGACATGGGGTTCAAACCCACAAACAGTGAGATCATGACCTGGGCAGAGATCTGATGCTTAACCAACTGAGCCACCCAGGTGCTCCAAAACTTTGAATTTTAAAAGTCAACCTAGATGAATATTTTTTTCTTTTGGGTAAGAAGGATTTATTAATATCAGCAGAAACAAAAGTTACTAAGGAAAAGACTGGTGTGTGTGTGTGTATATATATTCATATATACATATATAATTATTCATATATATATGAATTATATATATATTACCCCCACAATTCAATGAAAACAAGGAAGATAAATAACACAATAGAAAATTGGGCAAACACATGAAGCTGAAATCCAGTTAATAATGTAATAAATTTACATTATGAGCTTAACAGTTGAGAAGACACATAATGAATTAGTCTCTTTATACCATGGGTGATCTTTTGCAAGGATATTTCATACTTGAGGGGCATTTCATTTCAATTTTTCAGAGAAATATACTTTAATCTTTCACATTATATAGGAAGGGGAAGAGAGGAGAAGAAGCATCTTTGCAGCTAATATGCTAAGAATAAGACACAAACGAAGAAGGTACAAAGTCCCATATGTTGTGTTTTAAGTTTTAAAGTTATGTCATTTTTCTTGCTTGGTTTTTTTGTAAATCTCTATAATTCTTTTATAAATAAGAGACCAGATCTCATATTTACTTTCCTACATTTTTCCTAATAACAAATTAATTCATTTTTATTAATTTTTTCATCTTCATTTTATTGGATCATTTAATTCCTCATTGTACCGTGTTCTTGGGATAAATATTAATAATCTTATTTGTTTGTAAATCTCTTGTGCCTATTACTTTGGTTCACCTCATCTCATAATTTTGAATATATTATATTGTCTTATTCATGTTTTATATTCTCTATATGCAGATTTTATTTCTACTTTGACAAATAATTTAGGAGAGTGTTTTTACTGTATAATTTGTGCAAATGCATTTTTTCTCATGGTTTGGGAATTGTACATTCTACTTTTATTCTACTATTGGTGAAGCCAAATTAAAAACAGTTGAAATTCATGTTCTTTATCAAAATCTCAGAACTATAAAATGATACAATCATGACCAGTCTGTATTTTTCTTTAGGAAAATATATTTTGCGGGCTTACTTATCCTTTTCTCTATCCATTTCCAATATTTTTTGATGAACTAATTTTTTTAATCCAGATGTTGCTTATGACAGTATACATTCTCCTCCCTTAAAAAAAAAGTTGATACGTGTATTATTTTCATAACCATGTTAACATAAATTATTTAGGTAATGTTTCTGATTTTATTAATCATTACACTTTCTTCTATGCCATATCTTACTTATAATCTCATTCGTTTTTCTGACATAAAGAATCACTTGAAGATACTTGGAGTGCTTGCAGGTCAGAAATTCCTGTTCTTTAGTCTTTACAAAAATTGTGAACTGGCCTTACATTTTTCAAATCTACTCATGAACTTGTTTTCTTAAAACACTGTAATTTTTTCATTATTTTATGACATAATGCAGTAGAAAAATTCCAACATTTACTTAATTTTGTTTACTCCTCTAGGTAACTTAATTTTTTTCTGACAATATGATTGCAGATTTTTTTCCTGCTCCATTTTCTGTAAGTAGGAGAATTTTGACTTTGATATCTACTTGTGGGATTCTTCTCATCAATTTTGTTTAGAATAGAAAAATATATTATTGCTTTTTTCTTACAATGACATTATTTAGTTGGATAACATTTGCTTTTCTGTCTCAGAATGATTCTTTCTATTTGATATTTATCTGCTCAGGTAGAAAGTTCTTGTTTTGTTTCGCTATTTACACATTTTTTTAATGTTTTGGTTTTTGTTCAAGATTTGGACTTAAGATAATTTTAGTTTATAGATATTACAGACCTGTGTTCATAATATTTCGTCCTAGACACAGGCATGAAGAAAAAGCTAATCTTTTCTATGATCTTTTTCTAAACCATGAGTTGGCAAACTATGGACTGTGGACAGGCTAAAATTGCCTATCACCTGTTTTTACAAATAAAGTATTATTAGAACACAGACATCCCTATTTATTTGTATATTTGTGGCTACTTTTGCACTACAGAAACAGAGTTGAGTAGTTGCAATGCAGACTGTTACATGTGATCCACAAAGTTGAAAACAGTTACTATCTGGGCTTTTACAGAAAAAGTTTGCCAACTCCTGATCAAGAATATAAGTCCATTTATCCTATGTATTGGAATGGGACTGCTGAAAGAGTAAGTGATACAGTAGGGACTCCATTACTCTATAAAATGTTTCTTCTCATCTTAGTGGTAGAAGTCCAACTTTCACAAGTACACAAACACCTTCGTTGAAAAATATGATAGCTCCCCTTGGAAACCAGTCACAGAAATGTCTTCAACTTTACTCAACATGGCATCTGCAGCAAGTCAGGACTTTGAAAATACCCTACATACAAGCATAGCTTACCTAGTTATCTAAATTTCAGAGCACTCCTCTCCTCCTCCTACTTCAACATCCAGAGCTCCCATCAACTACTTGGGGGATATGGTTCATTATTTTACTCTGCGGACACTTGAAAGCATAGGAAAGATATGTAAGAGTTGGAATTCTCCAATGTTTTTGTTATCTGGAGAGGCATGAATTTCCGTGATCACTGCTTAGATATTTCCACACACACAAAAATATACAATTAACCATCGAAAATAAAAATCCAATCACAGTGAATAAAGAGTAAGATTTACTGAACTTCGTGCAGTGGCATATCCCAAATAGGAATCTTTCCACATATAAAATAAGAAGTTTTCACATCATACCTACCTCATATGGGTTGTTATGTGGACAAAAATTATTCAACAAATCTAAATATACCATATGCTCTAGTACCATGTTAGGTGGTGGGAATACAAATAGGATGCTTTAAATAGCTTCCTGTTTGTTACTGAACAATAAATAATTACTATAAAATATGCATGATACTAAGAAATCTAATAGAGTGATATATGATATGAGAGTATATAGAAGGACACATAATTCAGGTGGAAGCCAGCAGGACAAGTTTTGATACTACAGTAAAATTTAAACTGAGTCCTGACATGAATTGGAATCAGGAGCAAGGAGGATATTCCATGCCATTGGAGCAGCATGGGGGACATTGTGGAGAAGAGCAAAATGTGGTTTTCTTGTTGTATGTCTGAGAAAATATGCACTTGAAAGTGGCATATTAGGGGTTAGAAGGCAGATTAGAGGTTTTCAGCCATTATACTCCCAGAAAACATCAATTTTGCCAATGACCCATATACTAAAGTAACTTTGTGGGAATCCAGAAGTTCAGTGGAGAAGTTTCAGCATATCATTTGGAGCAAAAATCCAGGAATAGATAAATTGAAGAAAGTAAAAACAGTTTCACTTTACCTATTTTACCTCTCCCCCAAGGAAGCATAGCTCAGTGCTGATAGAGACCCACTTGGCCTGTGACTTCACCCATGGGAAAAGTGAACACCTGGCATCTTCTACTGTGCAGGATACTCCCTAAGAGGACCACTTTTTTTTTTTTCTGTCTTGCCCAGAATACTGAGGAGATAAGCAAGCTAAGTAGTTGGGAGAGCCTGGGATCAGGGAAGAAAGGTGAGGACTTAGAGCAAAGAGAGTTCCCAACTCAACAAATGGCCACAATCCTATTAACATCATCATGGACTCTATCCAGACTCCCACCCACCCACAAACCATATGGAATGCCTAATCTACAGACGCTCCAATGGCCCATGGGTGCCCCCAAACATTCCACATGCCTTACTCCTGCCCCCTCCCATGGACAGCTTCTTGTATATGCCCCTATGGAATGGTATTAAACTAAAAATAAATAATAGGAGGGGCCCCTGGGTGACTCAGTCAGTTAAGCATCCAACTTCACCTCAGATCATAGTCTCCCAGTCCGTGGGATCAAGCCCATGTCGGGCTCTGTGCTGACAGCTCAGAGCCTAAAGCCTGCTTCTGATTCTGTGTCTCCCTCTCTCTTTGCCCCTCCCCTGCTCCCTCTCTCTCTCTCTCTCTCTCTCTCTTTCTCTCTCTCTCAAAAATAAATAAACATTTAAAAAATAATAAAACATAAAAATAAATAATAGGAGGAAACTTGGAAAATTCACAAATTTATGGAAACTAAACAACCCTCTGTTGAATAACAAGTGGGTCAAAGAAGAAATCAAAAGAGAAATCAGAAAATATCTGGAGACAAATGAAAGTAGAAACAGCATACTAAAATTTATGAGATGCAGTTAAAGAGAAGCTTATAACAAGAAATGTGTACATTAAGAAGAAAGAAAGACCTCAATTAACAAGTTAAAATTACATCTTAAGGAACTGAAAAAGAACACACTAAGCCCAAGGTTAGTAGAAGGAAGATAATAACAAATATCAGAGCAAAAATAAATGAAATAGAAACAGGAGAACAAAATAAAAGATAAAAAAACTAAGAGGGTTTTTTTTGAAAAGATAAGCAAAATTGACAAAGTTTTAGCTAGACTAAGAGAAACAAAGAGAAGAGTCAAATAACTAAATCAGAAATAAAAAAGATTTTATAAAAGATAACACAGAACTACCGGGTGTTATAAGATATCAATATGAACAAATATACACCAGAAATTTGGATAATCTAGAAACGGTAAATGCCTAGGAACATAAACCTTCCAAGAGTGAATCATGAAGAAATAGAAAATCTGAGCAGGGCAAGAATGAGTAAGAAGATTGAATCAGTAATCAAAAACCTCCCAAGAAAGAAAAGCCCAAAACCAGTTGGCTTCACTAGTGAATTCTACCAAACATCTAAAAAAGAATTAATATCAGGGTTCCTGGATGGCTCAGTTGGTTAAGTGTCTGACTCTTGATCTTGACTCAGGTCATGATCTCATGCTTTGTGAATCTGAGCCCCCCCATCAGGTTCTGTACTGATAGTGTGGAGCCTGCTTGGGATTCTCTGTCTCCCTCTCTCCCTGCCTCTCCCCTTCCCTCTCAAAAATAAATAAGTTTTTAAAAAATTTAAAAATACAAAAGAATTAATATCAATTCTTCTCAAATACTTTCAAAAATGTGAAGAGAACACTTTCAAACTCATTTTATGAGGACAGCAATTACCCTGGTGCGAATGTCAGACAAAGACACTATAAGAAAAGAAAATTACAAGCCAATATCCCCAATGAACATAATATAAAAATCCTCACAAAACACTAGCAAGCCAAATTCAATAGCTCATTAAAAGGATAATACATTATGATTAAGTGGGATTATCCCTGGGATGCAATGATATTTCAACATATGCAAATCAATAAATATCATATATTACATTAACAGAATACAGGCTAAAAATGAAGTAATCATCTTAGTAGATGCAGGGAAAAGAAAACATTTAATAAAATTCAATGTATTTCATGATAAAAACTCTCAACCAAGATTTACAGAAGGAATGTACCTCATAATAATGAAGCTACACACCATACTCAATACTGAAAAGCTGAAGTTTTCCTCTAAAGATCAGGAACATAACAAGGGTGTCCATTCTCACCACTTCTACTCAACATAATTATGGAAGTACTAGCCAAAGCAATTAGGAATAAAGAAGAAGGAAAAGACATCCAAATCAGAAAAGAAGAAGTAAAATTGTCTCTGTTTGCAGGTGACATGATCTTACATAGAGAAAATCCTAAAGACTACAGTAAAAAAAACTGTAAGAACTAATAAACACCTTCAGTAAAGTAAATACAAAATCAACATACAACCATCAGCTGCATTTCTATAAAATGATAATAAAGTATCCAAAAAAAAATAAAGAATACAGTCTTATTTATAATACTATCTGAAAGAATAAAATATTTAGGAATAAGTTAACAAAGGAAATGGAAGATCTGTAGATGAGAACTGCAAAATATTGACTAAAGGAATTGAAGCAGACACAAGTATATAGACAGGTATCTCATGTTCATAGATTGAAATAATTAATATTGTTAAAATGTCAATACTATCCAAGATGATCCACAGATTCAATGCAATCTCTATCAAAATACCACTAACAGGGATGCCTGGCTGGCTCAGTTGGTTAAGCCTCTGGCTTCAGCTCAGGTCATGATCTCACGGTCTGTGAGTTCAAGCCCTGTGTTGAGCTCTGTGCTGTCAGCTCAGAGCCTGGAGCCTGCTTCGGATTCTGTATCTCCCTCTCCCTTTGTCCCTCCCCTGCTCGTACTCTGTCTCTCTGTCTCTCTCTCTCAAAAATAAATAATGATTTTTAATTAAAAAAAATACCACTGGCATTTCTCACAGAAATGGGAAAATAATCCTAAAATTTCTATGGAACCATAAATGATCTTAAATAACTAAAGCAACTTTT
Organism: Prionailurus viverrinus; assembly: GCF_022837055.1. Taxonomy (NCBI): domain Eukaryota; kingdom Metazoa; phylum Chordata; class Mammalia; order Carnivora; family Felidae; genus Prionailurus; species Prionailurus viverrinus. The sequence continues at coordinate 94,854,933 of NC_062563.1, forward strand.
GGCAATAATGAAGGCAGAGACACAAAACTTCCTAATTTTAAATTATATTACAAAGCTATAGCAGTCAAGAGAGCATAAAAACAGCTACCAGCGTAAAAACAGGCACAGGGACCAGTGAAATAGTATATAGAGAGCCCAGAAATAAACCCATGCATATATAGTCAATTAACCTTTGACAAAAACATCAAGAATATACAGTGATGAAAGCATAGTCTGTTCAACAAATGGTGAAAAACTGAATATCCACATGCAGAAGGATGAAATTGGTCCCCTATCTTATACTATACACAAACTTAAACTCAAAATGAATTAAAGATTTAAAGCTAAGACCTGAATCCAAAGAAGTCCAAGAAAAAAACATGAGGGAAAACTCTTTGACATTGGTCTTAGTAATGATTTCTTGGCTATGACACCAAAAGAACAGAAAACAAAACAAAAAATGAATAGGTCTATATCAAACTAAAGTTTTATGTACAGCATAGAAAAAAAACAAGATGAAGAAGCAATATATGAAACAGGTGAAAATATTTCCAAACCATGTGTCTGATAAGATACAAAATGCATAAGAAATTCCTACAACAGAATAGAATAAAAATATAAACAAATAACCTGACCCTACAATGCACAATGAACCTAAATAGACTTTTTTTTTCAAAAAAGATACATAAATGGTCAAGAGGTATATGACAGGATGCTTAATCATCATGGAAACACAAAACCACTATAAGGTATCAATTCACACTTCTCAGGAGGGCTATGGTAATAAAATGAAAAGATAAGAAGTGTTATCAAGAGTGTGGAGAAAAAGAAACACTTGTACACTGTTGTTAGGAATATACATTGGTACAGCTACTATGGAAAACAGTTTGGTAGTTCCTCAAATAACTAAAGGTAGAACTACCATATTAACTAGCAATCATATATATATATATATATATATATATATATATACACAAAGGAAATGAAATCAGGACCCTGAAGAGGTAACTGTACTTTGTGTTCACTACAGCATTATTTACAATAGACAAGATAGGAAAGATAAGTGTCCACTGACAGATGAATGAATAAATAAAATGTAGTATATGGATACAATGGAATATCATTCAGCTATAAAAAGGAAATCCTATCTTTTGCTACACAAGGATGAACTTATAAGACATTACGCTAGTAAAATTAACCAGACATAGAAAGAGAAATACTGCATTGTCTCACTTACATGTGGAATCTAAAAATGTGAAACTCCTAGAAACAGAAAGGAGAATGGTGATTATCAAGGAATGCTGGGGGAGCATTTGGGGAGATTTTGATCAAAGTTTACAAGCTAAGTTATAAGATTAATAAGTTCCGAAGATTTAACGAATAACATAGTGATAGAATTAATAATGTATACTTGAAATTTGCTAAGGGGGTAGATCCTAAGTTTTCTTGACATACACACAAGAGGATAACTGTGAGGGGATGATATGTTATTAGCTTGACTGGGGTAATCATTTCACAATATATATGTATGTCAAAACATCACTCTGTACACCTTAAATATATATATTTTTATTTGCCAATTATACCTCAATAGAGCTAAAAAAATAAAAACCACTTAAAAGGAAAATGAAAAGAAAATGTAAGAAGAAAAAGCCATGTTTTCATTGGTAAATAGGTAGTAGTAGGTAGTAGGACATTTTTAGGAGTTTGGGCTGAACTATTCAGACCAGAGCTGCACATTGAAATGTCTTCAGGGGCCAGAGTGGAAATCTGATTCTGTGAAGTTGGCAGTAGTAATCGGTATTGAGTTGCAAAAGCTGAACTACTAGAGACCTGGCTCATTTCTTGCTAAAAATTCTCCAAGTTCAAATGAGTGTAATACACAGTACTAGCCAACAAAATTCTCCTTAGGTCATATTTGTTCAAAGGCCAACAGATTGTATTGCCTGCATGGGGCTCTAGATAGCCACTGAAGAAAGTTAACGAGGTCATCATGTTAGCATGATAATCTATAGAGGCATGAATGTCCATGATTGCTGCTTTGTCATGTTAGCAAGATACTCAGGGAAGGTGAGGCAATAAGACAGAGTAATTTGAATGTCTTGCACTGCACTAGACACAGAGGAATACCCAACAAATAGTAATATCCTTCCCCATTCTTGCCACTTCTGTCTATCTGTAATTCCATAAAAAAGAGAAATCTGCATAAGGGGAGATTCATATTGATGATGAAAGTAATAATGGTAGTTTCCTATGGTTGCTGTAACAAATTGTCACAAACTTTGTGGCTTATAACAACAGGAATTTATTCTCTCACAGTTTTGGAGGCCAGAAATCTGAAATAAGTTTCACCAAGTAAAAATCAAGGTATTGGCAGAGGTGTGCTTCCTCAGGATATTCTAAAGCAGACTCTGTTGCTTTGTGTATTCCGGCATCTGGTGGTTGTTAGTATTCCTTAACTTGTAATCACACTAGTCAAATCTCTGCCTCTCTTGTCACATTCCCTCTCCTTTTGTTAAAGCTTCCTTGGTCTCCCTATGCTAAAGATATATGTGATGGCATTTAGGGCCCACTCACATAATCCATGATAATCTCTTCACTTCAAGAATTTTACTTTTTAATCACAATTGATGTGATATATGGTAATATTCATAGGTTCCAGGGTTACGATATGGATATCTTCTGGGAGGCTAGTATTTATCCAAGTAATCATTTTCTTGGGCAAATTGTTTTGGAATCTGATTGAGTCAGAGTTCTCTGGAGAAACAGAACAAATGTATGTGTGTGTGTGTATATATATATATATATATATATATATATATATATATACTATTCCAGTAGAAAAAAACTACTGGACTTTGACAGCAACCCTTTCTTCTACTTCTCAGCTTTATTATAGATGCAGATATCTTCAAAGTCAGAAGTTAGCTACATTTTTCAAGGTATCAACAAAAATATTATTTTATGATAGAATAAATACTACAGTTGCCTATAAACATCCCTGTATAATAAAATGCTCAAGGTTATTTGCAGCAATGATAATTTGCATCACCTTGGTAGTGATGTTTCTGATGCCTAGTTGACAAAACTAGCACATGGAGCTCTAACTAGATGGACCATCTTCTTGTTTCTCCCTCACACAATGGTGGCAAGGGGCCCCATTTTGCATGACAACTTATCAGAGTTTCCTTAGTAATACCTGGTCATTGGGAGTGCTGAGAAATGAGACTGTTTTGTATTCAATCATGGGATTCTTTCTGCTATTCACCACATTTTGAGAAACACTGTAGTTGGCAGTTTTACTAAACAATGGGGAAAAACAGCAAGTGCTAAAAAATTGCAGAACCCATGTGATTTATAGAGAGATTTATAGAAAACTGTAAGATGAAATTATAGGTAAAATAAAGGAAGTGTTTTGAAGCAATCTTTCTACTAACAGTTTATGGAAAGTTTAGTATTGCAGCTGTCCAGGAAGCCTAATTGTTCCAGTCTCTGTGGATTTACAAAACATACACATTAAATAGAGAAGGAAAGCAAGTGGAAAGACAGTAAAAGACGAACATTCTTCTTTCTCTTTATTCCAGATATATAATAAAAACCTTGCATTTGTGAAGAATTACACAAATTCAATAAAGAACTGAAAACAGTCAAGTTTCAGTATCACATAAACCATCTTAATAAATAATATGGGAATACATATAATTAAATACATTACTGCTCTCATAATAATGGAAGATGCAGAGTAAGAATATGAACATGAGAAGAATTTAAATTTGTACAGCATCATGACAATTTAGAAATGATCAGTTACCATAATTACATATTAAAAGTTGATGGTAGGGGCTCCTGGGTGGCTCAGTCGGTTGAGTGCCCAACTTCGGCTCAGGTCATGATCTCACAGTTCGTGGGTTCGAGCCCCGCATCAGACTCTGTGCTGACTGCTTGCTCAGAGCCTGGAGCCTGCTTCGAATTCTGTGTCTCCTTCTCTCTCTGCCCCTCCCCCGCTCACGTTTTGTCTCACTCTGTTTCTCAAAAATAAATAAATGTAAAAAAAAATTTTTTTTAAAAGTTGATAGTACGCATTTTACTACAACATATGGAATATAGGGTCATTCTTATAAATTATTCTAAAATGATTTTTAGAAGCACAGATATAATGATGTCAAAATATTAAAGTAAAAGGAAATAAAACAATTACATGAAAAATATGACTTTATTAAGTAAAATTTTTTATATTTAGACTGCTTCAAACTTAAATGAAGAGTTATCACTGCCCTTATGTTTAGTGGTTTCACAATAAGGAGGATTTCTGAAATTATTTGACAGGCAGTGATATGCCAAAAAAATGAAGTATCTACTACTATTTATCCTGGATGTGTCTCTGTCATGCGCATGATTAAAATTTTTTTATATCATCAGAAAAAAAATAATCCTCCATTGCTTTTTATTCATTTCCTGTAAATCTGCCAGAACTGTTCCTGGAATATGATCTGCCCAATGAAAAAATTAAAAATCAACTTTTTAGAAAAAGTTCGCTGCTGCAAAAACATCACTCCCATGGAAAAAAGATATCAACAATATGAAGGGGGAGCTTTCACTCCTAATTAGAATGCAAAAGGACACAAAAGATCTCACTCTTGCTGAAACAACAGTAAACCACCAGAAAAAAACAATCATTCTTTGTTATAAAACCAACGACAAGCTGTAGACTCAAAGAAAACTAAAAGAACTGAACTCTAGAGTTAGGAGTCCTTTCAGAGCTAAAGATCAGGGACACTTTCATACCTGGGACTAGTTGATGAGGTTGGGGCAGATGTAGAAAGAAATAAGCCCCCAGAGAAGGACAGTTCTCTTAGAGGACAAAAGGAAGAAATGCTTGAGAAATCTGGGGCTGGCCTGTCAGGTCTAAAACTAGAGGAGAGGATAACCTCTGCCAAATAGTTATTTTTCAGGGGAATTCCACAGAGTAAACAGAGCTGAGGCAAGGCTAAAAAACAGAAAGAGGAGTCCCAGTTTGGGAGTGTCTGCAAATCTGGCAAACAGTCTGAGATATAGCCCACTTGATTTCTTGTGGTTTAAGGACCCAGAAACCTTGAGGTGTTTGGTCTCAGGGCTCATCTGGCGGGAAGAGAAACCCTGAATCCACCTTGAAAGTGTTGGAAGCCAAAAGTGAACTGAATTATGGAAACTATAACCAAATCTCCAACTAATTCAGCTTCTGATAAGATCAATGACCTTACCAGCCTTTGGGCTGAGTGGAAGTTTGGAATCTGAGCTGACAAAAAGAGGTCTTAGAATTTCAGAGTTGGAATGCCAAAGCCCTTCTGGGAGAAAGTTTGTTCCTTTGGCTGAATAATGCAAATTCCTTGAAAAAACACCAATTTACCAGATTAAAACAATTAAAAAGTAGAAAACCTGAATAGGCCTATATCTGTTAAAGAAATTGAATTCATAGCAATAATAATTTTAATTATTATAATTTAAGTATTAAAATTTAATTATGTTGACAATTTTAAGAAGTTTTCCACAAAGAAATCTGTAGGCCTAGATGGCTTCATTGGCAAATTGTCTTAAATTGTATGTATGAATTACACCAACTTTATCAAATTCAGAAAATAGAAGAAACTCACATCAACTCATTTTATGAGGCCAGTAGAACCAAAATACCAAAATTAGACAAAGATATGACAAAAAGAGAAATACAGAACTTTAATGTTGTTACTGTCTTGAAATACTTAATAATTTTTGAACATGGAGGCCCTTTAATTTTACTTTATACTGGGCCATACTTAATTGTAAAAGACTGAATACTTTCTTAAGATGAAGAAAAAGGCCAGGATGTGCACTCTCTTCACTACCCTTCCAATGTTGCACTGGAGGCCCTACCTGAAATAATAATTTAAGGAAGAAATGAAGGTTTAAATCTCAGAGAGAAAAAAAGTAGTAGAAGTGTCTCTATATGCAGGTAAAAAGATTGTGTAAGTAGAAAAACCTAAGAAAACTATTTTTAAAATTACTAGGATTATTAGGCAAGTTTATCAATCTGGAAAATAAAATGTCAATATACAAAAATCAATTGCATTTCTATATGCTAACAACAATCTGAAAAGGAAGAATTTTAAATTACCATTTAAATTGCTGTCAAACTGGGGTGCCTGGGTGGCTCAATCTGATGAGCGTCCAGACTCTTGATTTCAAGTCAGGTCATGATCTCAAGGTCCTGGGATGGAGCCTGTGTCAGGCTCTGCTCTGAGCATAGAACCTGCTTAAGATTCTCTCTCTCTCTCTCTCTCTCTCTCTCTCTCCCTCCCTCCCTCTCCCTCTCCCTCTCCCTCTCCCTCTCCCTCTCCCTCTGCCCTTCTCCCCTGCTTGTGCACTGTCTCAAAATAAAAATAAAAAATTTAAAAATAAAATGAATTTGTATCAAACAAAATATTAAGGATTTTAGTTTAACAAAAGATATGTGAAATCTATACATGGAAAAAGTACAAAACATTACACAGAGAAATTAAGGAAATGCTAAGTGAATGAAGAAATATACCATGCTTATGAATTGGAATAATCGACCTTATTATAATAATAATTCTCCTTTAATTGATTTATAGGTTAAATACAGTTCTCATCAAAACCCTCATTTTTTTCTTTTAGAAATTCACAGACTAAATTAAAAAAATGAAATTGACAGACCGATTCTAAAATTTTAGAGAAAAAATAAGGATCTAGAAAGGTCAAAACAATTTTTTTTAAGTTTTTACTTAAATTCTGGTTAGCTAACGTACAGTGTAATGTTAGTTTGAGGTGTACAATTTAGTGATTCAGTACTTACATATAACACCTGCTGATCATCACAACAAGTGCACTCCTTAATCCCCATCACTTGCTTAACCCACACCTTCACCCACCTCCCCTCTGGTAACTATCAGTTTGTTCTCTATAGTTAAGAGTTTTTCTTGATTTGCCTTTCTCTCTTCTTTTCTCTATGCTTATTTGTTTGTTTCTTAAATTCCACATATAAGTGAAATCATATGGTATTTGTCTTTCTATGACTGACTTATTCTGCTTCATGTAATGATCTCTAGCTCCATTTATGTTGTTGAAAATGGCAAGATTTCATTCTTTTTTGTGATTGAGTAATATTCCATCGTGTATATATACCACATCTTCTTTCCACGTATCAGTCAATGGATACTTGGACTGTTTCCATAATTTGGCTATTTTAGATAATGCTGCTATAAGCATCAGGGTCCATGTATCCCTTTGAATTATATTTTTGTATTCTTTGGGTAAGTACCTAGTAGTACAATTGCTGGATCATAGGGTAATTCTATTTTTAATTTTGTGATGAACCTCCATACTATTTTCCAAGCTGGCTACACCAATTTGAATTCCCCAACCATGCAAGAAGTTTCCCCTTTCTCTACATCCTTGCCAACACCTGTTGTTCCTTGTGTTGTTAATTTTAGCAATTCTGACAGGTGTGAAGTGATCTCTCATTGTAGTTTTGATTTGTATTTCCCTGATGATAAGTGATGTTGGGCATCTTTTCATATGTCTGTTGCCCTCTGGATTTCCTGTTGAAAAAGTATATGTTCATGTCTTCTGCCCATTTGTTAATTGGATTATTCATTTTTTAGCTGTTGAGTTTTATAAGTTCTTTATATATTTTGGACACAAATCCTTTATCAGATATGTTGTTTGCAAATATTTTCTCCCATTCCTTAAGTTGTCTTTTAGTTTTGTTGTTTTCTTCACTGGGCAGAAGGTGTTTATTTTGAGGAAGTCTTAATAGTTTCTTTTTGCTTTGTTTCCCCTTGCCTCAGGAGACATGTCTAGTAATAAGTTGCTATTGCTGATGTCAAAGAGATTGTTGTCTATGTTCTCCTGTAGGATTTTGATGGTTTCCTGTCTCATATTTAAGTCTTCCATCCATTTTGAATTTATTTTTGTATATAGTGTAAGAAAGTGGTCCAAATTCATTCTTTTGCAGGCTGCTGTTCAGTTTTCCCAACACATTTATTAAAGATGCTGTCTTTTTCCCATTTGAATATTTTTTTTCTGCTTTGTCAAAGTTTAATTGGCCATATAGTTGTGGGTTAATTTCTAGGAGTCCTAGCCACAGCAATTAGACAACAAAAAGAAATTAAAGGCATCCAAATTAGCAAAGAAGAAGTAAAACTTTCACTATTTGCAGATGACATGATACTCTAATGGAAAACCCAAAAGACTCCACCAAAAAATTGCTAAACTGATACAGAAATTCAGTAAAGTCACTGGATGAAAAATCAACATACAGAAATCTGTTGCATTTCTATACACCAAAACTTAAACAGAAGAAAAAAAAATCAAGGAATGTATCCCATTTACAATTGTACCAAAAACCATAAGATACCTAGGAATAAACTGAACCAAAGAAGTGAAAGCCTGTATTCTGAAAACTGTGAAACACTGATAAAGGAAATTGAAGACAACCCAAAGAACTGGAAAGATATTCCATGCCGATGAATTGGAAGAACAAATATTGTTAAAATGTCTATACTACCCAAAGCAATCTACATATTTAATACAATCCCTATCAAAGTACCAACATTTTTCACAGAGCTAGAACAAACAATCCTAAAATTGCGATGGGACCACAAAAGACTCTGAATAGCCAACGCAACATTGAAAAAGAAAAGCAAAACTGGAGGCATCACAATTCCAGACTTCAGGTTATATTACAAAGCTCTAAGGATCAAAACAGTATAGTACTGGCACACAAACCAATGGAACAGAATAAAACAATTTTTAGGGGTGCCTGCTTGGCTCAGTCAGTTAAGTGTCTGACTTTTGATTTCTGTTCAGGTCATAGTCTTATTGAGTCCTGTATTTTTGGTTGGCATAACCTAATCACAATATGCATTCTGATGCCCAGTGAAACTGAAAGTACAGGAGTTTGTGTTTCATTCACTCATTCATCCATCCATTCATTCCTTCTCCTCCCACCCCACATCCATTTACTTATATTCTACAGTGAGAATTCTGATACAAATAAGGATAGCACTCAAAATGCAGTGAGAAATTTCCAATTTTTTTAGCCATCTATGAGTGACAAATTCAGTAGACCTGGATCTTCGTCTTTTACCTCTTGTCCTTATTTTCTACTTTAATGCATTTTTTCAGAAGAATCTATTCTGTTAGTTCTTTAATTTCAAAATTTATTGAAGTTTTCTTTATGACATGCATGAATGATTTTTAATATTTCATAAACACTAAAAATGCATATGATTTTTGTTAGTTACAAAGTTTGACACACACATAACCGCTTATTAGTCTCTCATATTTATAATTTTTCATAAAACCATATTTAAAATTTACTTGATGTCACCAATGCCTTCCAATCACTAATCCTACTGTTTTTCATTGTTCATCAGCTGCCTCAAAATTTACTTCCTTCTTTACCCAACTTAAATTCTGTGGCTCCTCACTGTAATTTTATCCTTACATACTCCCTCAACTCTCTTATACACATTTCCATCCAATGTTCTCATATGGTAAAGTCCAAATCATGGTTTAATCCAATACTCTATTAATTCTGGAATTGTACACAAGGAGATATATCCTCTATCTAAAGAAATACTAAAATCAAAATGACAGATCTCATTTTAAATTTATGCCCATAAACATCAAATGGGTCTTCAGTGATTCTATTACATATTTTCATCAATTCATTTTTCCAGTTTTCCGATTTTGGTCCTGAAACCTCTCAGAGGATGATCTCAAATATGAGTTTGGCTTAGAAAACAGAGACATTTAAAAGAAAACTTCATCTTACTATGCCAAAACAAGCAATCTTCTAACTTCATAACTACATTCTCTGTCTTCACTTATATGCCAATTAATGTGTATCTCTGCTCCTCTTTAAAGTCTGGTCTAGAGTTCTATTTAAAGGTTTGGTAACATCTCTTTTTCTACCACATCACCAATTTATTCTTCTCTACTGGATCATTTCCAGAGGCATATAGACATGTCATTGTATCTCCAAGAATATTATAAAATAATGATAATAAAACTTTTTCTCTCTCGTGTTCTCAACTAGCTAGCCACCCATACATTTATTTCTTTGTTCTCTTCTGAAGCAAAGTCCTTGAAAGAGGTAACTAAGTTTGTTCTCTTCACTTCCTCTTTTATGTTCTCTTCTTAACCTAATCAGACTTTTTATCCCCAGCACATTACTAAACCATTCTCAACAGAGATGTATATGCTATGAAACTCATAAATTTTAGGGGCACTGGGGTGGCTCAGTCTGTTAAGCGTCTAACTCTTGATTTGGGCTCAGGTTATGATCTCACAGTGCATGAATTTGAGCCCCACATTGGATTCACGCTGACAGTTTGGAGCCTGCTTGGGATTCTGTCTCCTTCTCTCTCTGCCCCTCCCCCACTTGCTCTATATATCTTTCTCAAAATAAATAACCTTAAAAAAAACTCAAACATTTTAAATGTCATAACTCTGTGCTAGCATTGAAACTGGGAGGGCCAGAGCAATGTTTTTATATAGTCATATGTATTTTTTTCTTCATTTGTAAAAGAAGATAAATTAATAGTAATTGGGTAGGACAACTGCCTCATTACCCTTGGATCAATACTTCCTAGCCTCACCCACCATTACTTTGCCTGGACCATTAAAGTGACTCCTAATTGGTCTCTCTCTTCCACTCTGCCACTTCCCCAGTCAATTATCCATAGAGAAAGCAATATCTTTTTGAAAATAAAGTAAATAATGTCTCTCCTGTGAAAGGTTATGAAAGAATGAAGGTTTTCCATGGTAGCCCTTACTGGACCTTAGCCCCCTATTGTTCCTCTCCATCTTTCTTAATAAACTCAAATTGTCCACCAATGGCTACTAAACCAGAACCCTGGTCTTACTACCTCTACATCCCGTCTCATTACTAACTTAATGTAAAATTTCCCTTACCTTTTGAGAATTTGAACTGTAACAAAATTCTCAAAGAAACTAAACTTTTGACTTTCCCCAATCTATTCATTAATATCTTTAAGCTTCATAGACTCTCATTCATCATAGAGTTGTTCTCACATTGTAATATCGTATAAAACCTGTTCTTAGTTGCTTTCCTTCTTTCACACTCTTACACTAAATTCTCTCTTGTGGCTCTCCACAGCACTCAGAAAAAAAAATAATAATAATCTCAGCTTTCAAGATCGCTCATGACCTTCCCTACCATGCATTCCTTGTTCACTTTGTTAGCTACTGAGGCCTGTCTGTTCTCAGAACTGTTTTCTATGATGGCCTTTGTCCTTGCTGTTCACTATGTCTGGAAAATGTTTGCCTTATAGAACTCACATATGTCCATGACCCACTCTCACACACACTTTTGGTCTTTTGTCAAATGTCATCTCCCCAGGGAGAGGACAGATCTTAGCAATCTATGGTAGTCCTATTACCAACCTTGTCTTGACTTTCCTATTCTCTTCTTCTGTTACCCATGTATTGCCACCATAGTACATAATATATGATCACATTATTACATATGTCTTTATTTTTAATATTTGATTATTCATTGTCTTTTTTTTCTATTATCAGAAGAGAACTATGAATTGAGAGATATTTTTTGGCCTCTACATCAATCACTTTTTGCATTTCCATCATTTGCTTCTCATAAATAAATAAGTTAATAGCATTTGACATAAAAGATTTATGACAATTATTATGTACTTGAATTGAACCCTTTACGCAGAGTGGCTACAAACTCTTATGGATAAGATTATAAAGATATTCAAAAACTGCCTCTCACTATCCAGGAAGAACAAAGTATCCAGAATATATGCAGAGAATGAGAGGAACATTCAGATAGCTTCTATCTACCCCACTGTGATATGCTGAAAAATGGTCCACCAAGATGTCTACAGCCTAATCCCCAGGAACCTATAATTATGTCACCTTACATGGCAAAAGGGATTATACAGAAGTGATTAAGGGTACATCGGTTGAGATGAGGACATTAACCCAGATTATCTAGTTGGGCTCCTTCTAATCACATGAGTTCTTACAAAAGGGAAGCAGGAGTATCAGAGGCAGAGAGAGCTACAACAACAGACACAGAGATTAGAGAGGGAGGTTGGAAGATGCTACTCTGCTGAGTTTGAAGATGAAAGAAGGTCCACAAGCAAGGAATACAGGAGGCTTTTAAAGGCAAACAAAAAAAAAAGGGCAAAGGAACAGATTCCCTTCTAGACCCTCTAGAAAGAACACAGCCATGCAGATTTTAGCCCTATAAGGCTCATTTTGAGACTTCTGACCCCCAAAACTGTAAGAAAATAAATTGGGTTGTCATAGACACTAAGTTTGTGGTAATTTATTACAAAAGCAGTGAGATCCTAATACAGATACATAGCCATTATCATATATAAAATAGCTCATTCCTTTTTGGTACATGCTATCTAGAATTCTGCTCTCCTCTGATCGTATGGTGATTCTAATGTCCTCTTTTTCCTGTAGATTTCTCATCTTGTCTTTGCTCACCCATTCACTTTGGATTTTCCTCACTTTATGAGAGAGCTACCTCTTTTGGAACACATCCATTTTGCTTTACAAAAGTGGAATTAAAAAAATGGAGTTTAGTTCACTTATAATTGTAGCTTATTCTATGTATTTGGTCTAAATTAAATCAGCCTACTTTATCATTTTTGTACTCATATTTTATCAATTTTTTATCTTCTTTATCCTCTGCATTAACATTTCTCTTGTTCTAACTCATTTTTCCTTCTATCATTCTATATGTCATATTAGTCTCTGCTATGAAATTGAAAAGCCCTTTGTAGACCTTTAGTCCCTCCTGAAGTATACTGAGAATCTCTTGTTTACTTATGGAGTTATTATTTTAAAAAAGGACATTTATATTTTTCAGAGAACCTTTATATATGTCATTTATTTGATTCACACAAAAATTGTGTAGTGCAGGTAGGGAATATCTCATTATCCCCATTCTGTAGACTCCTAGAAGTCTTAAGGCTCATTAAGCTCCCTTCCTTATCATCACTGTCTTCACTCTCAACTAATTATCTCAAGAACAGAGAAAGATGATGGTACAAAGCTGTCCATGGAAAAATCTTCATTACTTTGTTGTATTATTACTTATATACTTATGTATATACTATAATTTACTTTAAAATAAGTCAGCTCTTGGTGATAGTGCTGAATCTGGTATGACTTTAGTTTGAGGACTGGTGGCGGAAATTACATAATCACAGTGAAAGGTATCAGAAATTAAATTGTGATGGAGTGGCCAGGATAAGCAGAAATAGGACCTATCCTGAAGTTGCTAATGGATAATTTTGTCATTAAGTCATTTTACTTACTTACTCTGACATATTCTCTGACATGTAATGTAAATTGGACATTAACATTAATGGTTAAATTCCACACATTTAACCAGAAAAGAACATCAAAGAGTATTTGAAAGGAAAGGCACATATTCTTAGAGAAAACACATTTTAACAAAATTTTTAGTAAACTCTGAGATCTCAATTTTAGATATTGATACAATTATACATGGGCCAGTGTTGTAATAACTGGTGTCAGATCAACAATATAATTTTTTATTCTTCTTTTGGTCAGGTAAGAAGGAAATAAAGCAGCATTTATTGAGTGTCTGTGAATGTTCAATTATACTAAATACATTTATATATGTTCTCATTTAGTCATATCCCAATATATCAGGTATTTTTATCATACCCAATGTACTATTGAGAAAACTGTGATTAAAAAAAAAAAGCAGGGGTGCCTGGGTGGCTCAGTCAGTTGAGTGTCCGACTTCAGCTCAGGTCATGATCTCACAGTTTGTGAGTTCAAGTCCTGAGTCGGGCTCTATGCTGACAGCTCAGAGCCTGGAGCCTGCTTTGGATCCTGTATCTCCCTCTCTCTCTCTGCCCCTCTTCCGCTTTTGCTCTCTCTCTGTCTCTCAAAAATGAATAAATATAAAAAAATAAAAATAAAAATAAAAGGCATTTAAAAATGACCAAGAACAGAACACACAGGAAGCATAGTATTTCAAGTCACCTACAGCTTACAGAATCAGATTGATAGAGAAGACAGAAAACTATACTAGATCTGTGTTGTTACAATGTAAAATGCAATTGTCAAAAATACAACCCTCCTATGATATAATGGTTCCCAAAGTGTGGTCCTGGATCAGCAGCATTACAAGGGAACTTAGTAGAAGTGCACATTATTAGGTCCCACCGTAGACCTACTGAATACAGCAATCTTTTCAATAAGCTTTCTGTGATCCTGGATGCCTCCTCAAGTTTGAGAAGCATTGCTCTAGTCTTTGTCTTTCTGCTTCACTCCTTTTTCCTTTCACCCTAGAAATGCTCTCTGTAAAATCTTCCATAGGGCAAAACCCTCACCAAGAAAAAAATTTTTTTTTGTTTCTTGGGTTATATTTTCTTCTAGAGTGGAACCTTGATTTTTCTAGACCTCCTTTTAGCCTCAATATAGTGCATCTGAGTTTCACTCCCTCCATTCCACGTTACTGAGTATCATGTTTTCTCTCTTCTAAGAGTTCTGGTTTATGAGTTAAGTATTATTTGTTATATGTACCTTTGCAATGTCTGAGAGAGGAAAGTGGGCAGTTAAGGGAAAGGTCAACTGGATCTTTGGGCAGTCATATTTATTGCTTGATATTACTTTTGTAAGTTAAGAATTTCGTACCAAAGATGAAAACGTAGAGTGTCTTTTTTTTAAGGAGTGGGGATATTGGACATGGGATCAGCACTATTTACCTAATTCAGTGTGAGGTCCTAGAGTCTTTTAATAGACCTGGTTGTGCTGGACATATGCTAAGGTGACTTCCAATGATTTGTACATCCTGGTCTTCGTACCTTTGCAAGAAATTTCCTTCCTTTGTGTTTGAACAGGACATGTGACTAGCATATAGCCAATGGCATATGGCACAAATGATAGGATATCACTCCCATAATAAGGTTTTCTTGTGTAAGATTTCATCTTAGCCCATGGGAGCCGGAAAGTATCCTTGCATGCTTGATGAAGTAAGTGGACGTTTGAGACATCCCTCATGACAAGGAACTGTGGGTGCCCTAAAAGCAAACTACAGCCAACAACCAGCAAAAAACTGAAGGCTTCAATCATACAGCAGCAAGGAAATCAATTCTGCCAACAACCGGAATGGTCTTGGAAGTAGACTCTTCCTCCTTGAGCCTCCAGATGAGAATGTAGCTAGCCAACATCTGCCCTATTGATGGCTGTGACTGTGAGACCAACCCTCATCAGAGGAGCCAGCTACCCATGTCCAGACTCCTGATTTACTAACCCTTTTGGATAATATATTCAAGTTATTTTAAGCTGATAGGTTTGTAGCGATTTTACTACACAGGAATACAAAATTAATACACTGCTCTTCCCTGAGTTTTCAACCCTTGTTTCATTCCTTCACTTTTCCCTGGCAGCAGCTTAAGGAAAAAGATGAGGAGAACTTGAAAATTTGGGCCACACTGTTACTTGTGGATTCCTCTTCCTTCCAGGCTGCCCAATTCCTCCATAGATCACATCTTGCTTAGTTTCTTTATGTCCAGGCCTGTTTGGGACTATCTCTTTCAGAGATAATTAACAATTAATGCCAGTTGGTCTCTATGTCATTTTCCTCAGAGAATGTGGAAAACCCAAATCAGGAATTTCCCTGCCTGATGAGCTCTGTAGTCATTGAGAAGGATTTAGTTCTTCAGGGGTTTCAGATCTTTCCTTCTGGCTGCCTCATATCTTCTCAGCTCTGCTTTTCTCCAAATGTGAAGTATCGTGAGACTGCATCCCATTAGCTTCTCTGCACCGCTTCTTGGAAGTCTAAGTAGAAACTGCTTTATTATTGCTATATATTCTCTCATCTCTCTGGTCACTACTTTTTAAAAGATTACAGCATAAGACCGTGATCCTTTCTTAGTTTCAGTAATGTAGGTATTGTTCGATAGTCTGTATCTTGGATAATACTTTTTAAAATATTTCATATTCTGAAAATCCTCTTGTCATCTGGATTCCCTTCTTTTGAATCAGTTTTGATGCTGCAAGGCAAAGATGTATTACCAGATAGAGAAACATTATTTCTCAACTTTGACTGTTTTTCTTCTTCTTTTTTTTAATTTCTTTCTTGCTTGCTTGCTTTCTACCTATCTATCCATGGAGAGAGAGAGAGAGCACACACAAGCAGGGGAGGAGCAGAGAGAGAGAGAGGGAGACTGAGGATCTGGGCTCTGTGCTGACAGCAGAGAGCCCTATGTGGGCTCAACTCATGAACTGCAAGATCATGACTTGAGTCGAAGTCAGATACTTAACCAACTGAGCCACCCAGGCACCGCTGACTGTTTTTTTTCCTTAACTCCCTGCAAGGCAATAGTTTTGAAAGTCAGGCTTTGTGTAGTGTGTGTGTGTGTGTGTGTGTGTGTGTGTACACATAACAAATTTCTTGAGCTACCACTAACCTATAAAGAACAATATTTATATACTGCATGATTCCACTCACAAGGGAAATCTAAAATAGGCAAACTCAGAGAATAGAATGGTGGTTGCCAGGGACTGGGAAGAAGGAAATATGGGGGAGTTGTCCGGTGGTTATAAAGTTTCAATTATGTAAGATGAATAAAGTCTAGAGATCTGTTATACAACATAATGCCTGTCGTTAACAATATTGTATTGTGCCCTTAAAAATTTATTAAGAGAGTAGATCTCATGTTCAGTGGTCTTAACACACACACACACACACACAAACAAAAGCAAAGAGGAACCAGGGAACTTTTGGGGAAAATAGATATATCTACCACCATGACTCAGTAATAGTTTTATAAGTGCATGCTTATGTCCTAACTCACCAAATTATATACATTAAATATATGTAATCTTTTCGTATATCAATTCAATTCTCCTCAACAATTCCAATGTGTGAATTGTCTTCCTTCCACTGCCAAGCAACTCTCAGACACCAGCTGGGTGTCCTGTTATTCAATTCTGAAAATATCTACTGTCTGGGAGATAGCATCAAATTCCACAAGTCAAGGGATCAATCCCACAGAACTGCCCCCAACGTCAGATGCCAATCACAAGTCCAAGATGCTACTTGTGCTTCTGACCAACTGGCTGTAAATAAGAGGTTCCCATGACCCTTTCCTTGGCTTCCTTTAACTTGTTAGAATGGCTCATAGAACTCAGGAAACCAGTTTACTCAATAAATTAGCAGTTTATTACAAGAGATATTAAAGAATACCAATCAGCCATATGAAGCAACACATAGGTCAAAGTATGTACGAAGGGGTGTGGAGATTCCATGCTGTTAGGGAGAGTGCCACTCTCACCGTGTCTCTGTGTATTCACCAATGCAGAAACTCTCCACACCCATCCTTTTGGGTTTTAATGGAGGCTTAATTAAATAGGCATGGATAATTAAATCATTGGCCATCAGCTGTAGATTCAACCTCTGGCTCCTCTCCCCTCCCTGGAGGGGGGGGAGTGGGTAGGACTGAAAGCTCCAACCTTCTCAGCACATGGTTGGTCCTCCTGTCAACCAGCCCCCATTTGTAGGTGCTTTCCAATTGTGACTACATTAACATAACAAAAGACACCTTTATTGTTCTCACTGCTTAGAAAATTCCAAATGTTTTAGGAGTTCTGTGCCAGAAACATGGATGAAGATCAAATATATCTTTCTTATTGTAATCACAATATCAGAATCAATTATACCTCAATAAAGTTATTTTTAAAAAGAGCGATGCTTATGAACTTGAATGTCATTTTGTCTGTTAGTCAGTCCTTTTCAAGGTATAGTCCCTGTGTTAGTTGGGTTTTAACAGAATGCCTGGAGGCCAGTGAAAGAGGAGTCCTAGACAGCTATTGGAAAAGTTTGAGTTCTGTCCTGGCAGCCCTTCAAAATTAAAGCCACAAGAAGCAGGATCTGGAATTTAAGAAACAAAACAGATGAACATAAAGAAAGGGAAGGAAAAATAAGATACAAAGAGAAAGGGAGGCAAACCATAAGAGACTCTTAAATACAGAGAACAAGTTGAGGGTTACTGGAAGGGTGTTGGGTGAGGGGATGGACTGAATGGGTGGTGAGCATTAAGGAGGGCACTTGTTGGGATGAGTGTTGGGTGTTATATGTAAGTGATGAATCCTTAAATTCTCCTGAAATCAGTATTACACTATATGTTAACTAACTTGGGTTTAAATAAAATTAAACAATTAAAAAAAAAAAGAAGAAGATCAAACCAGACAGGCCGAAGACAAAGAAGGCTGGAAACCATGGCCAACTAAAGGAGAAAAGTTGCAAAACCTTGCTCCCAAAGAAATCCCCCCCCCCACCAAGTAATGAATATTCCACCCCCTAGTTAACAACTGTCAAAAAAAGATAGAGATCCAAACCCTAGAGTGTGCAGCTGTCCCTTGGGCTTACCCAGTCTCACATCTAGAGAGTGTAGTCTCACTTTAATAAACTTCCCCACTTGTACCACTCAGCCATTGTGTCTGGTCTGTCCTTGAATTCTTTCTTGCCACGAGACCAGGAGCCTCTGGTGACATCCCAGGGACAGGCTGGGCAGAGGCTTCAGGGCCCATAGGCCCCAGTCCACCGCTGGACCAGTAGCATTAGCATCATCCTGGAATTTTTGGACTTGTAAATTCTTGGGCTTCTTCCCAGAACTACTCAATAAAGAAACTCTAAGAATGAAGCCTAGTAATCTGTGCTTCATCACCCAGCCCCAGGTGATTCTATTGCACAGTAAAAATTGAGAACAGCTACTATGAAGATAGCTATGATAAGTGAAGATAAATAGATTTAAGTGATAATATGATAGAAAGGATATTGGTGAAAAATCCAAAAGGCAAAAATTCTACCTTTGCAGCCTCAGAGACAGTGGGAAGGAAAAGTGCGTAATTATAGCTAGTGAAAATATTCAGACATATGTGGGGACCCTGAAGATACTAGAGCCAGTAGCCGATTGTCCTAAGTATTGCTTGAAGTTTGGGTAGGCTACAAGTCTCAGGAGAGGTTCCATATTTACTTGGTGCTATGTTTAAATGGTGCCAGACCAATAAATCATGGTTGGTGGAAAGGGATAAGTGAGATCAATCACATGGGATAATACAGCTGCTTCTCCATGGTTTATGCACAGGATATAGAACAGTGAAAAATATGTAAGGAACTATCAGAGACCTGTGGTTGGGAAGGGGAGGCTGCTATGTGTGGAAAACACTATGACAAGGGATTGACAAATATGTGGTCAATTGTCAGCAGCATTGCACACCAGCACATACTCAAAAGCCAGAAAGGACCTTGCATGTCACAAGTGGGGTCAGTGTGTGGCAGAGGCTGCTGCGTAGACAGAAGTCTACAACTCTGGAGCTGCAACAGCTCAGCTGGAGCCCCACAGAGACTTGCAGGGTTTGCACTTCCTCTCCCCTGCCAACAGTCACTATGAAGACTCATTTCCACTACATCCAGACACCGTATTATGAAAGAAGAGAGGGAGGAAGGGAAATTCTATCTAATAATTTTGTTTCTAGCTGATGCAGTATTTACCAAAAAGGAAAAGACTTCAACTGAAAGGGATATTTAAGCCAGTGCTCACTGGTTTATCACTGAGGGACAAGTATAAATATCTATCCCATAACTCCCTATCCTGCTCCCTATTTAGGTATATAGGTGAATGAAAAGTGATAATCAGTCTTAGGAAATAAGGCTACATAGTGTTAGTAACTTAATATAAACAAGTGAAATCTTCAATCTTGCTGGATTTTGTAAGTTTTTAATGACTAGGTTTTTGGATTCAGCTTTCCTCTGACATCTTATAGTGGCTATTAGAATATTTTCATTTACTCTGCCTCTCAAAGACAAAACATAAAGTTGATATTTTGTTTTCATTTTAGATAAAACATTTGTAATCTTTTCCATTTTTACACAGTTGCTTTAGCTTTAGTCTAACCTACAAAATCATAAAAACTAAGTAAAATTATATACTCAGTTAATCTGAATGTTCATCGAATTACTTTAAAAAGACATAATTCAAGCAAAAAATATTTTTTACTAAATCACATATTGAGTTCCATGTATTTCCTCTGGAGTTTCAATTTAACTTTATATTTAATTTGTCTTGGATATATAGTATACATGTTGTGACAATATCTGACTATAGATTCCTTGATGGCAACATTGATAATTATAAAGATATCTTCAGAGCAATGATAAAATAAATTATTCCACCTCCATCTATGCATCAGAAAGTGCTTTCCAGGCGTAGCATGGAGATTACCTAGTTAAGTAAAGTCTTGACTGTCTCCTTTTCTTGTGTGTACCAGACATGAAGAACCTATGGCTGGTTAAGAGGAGTACCACATGTGATTATGGGGAATGTGAGTAAAAAGGAATGCTGATTTCATGTGCTTTCTTCGATCATTAGAAAATATATTTAAATGATGACTTTTTCCTTTTCTAAGCCCTAGGAACCCTAACATGGCAGGGACGGGGAGGGTCCAGTGGGGGAAGTTAGCTAGGTAGCTACTCCCAAGTGACTTGCTCACAATACAGTTCAAAGACAAATATGTGAACACTAGCAGAATAAATGATAATTTCTATAAAATGCAAATATATTCAAAGTGCAGTTGTGTCATAGAAAAAGACACACTAAGTCAGCCAGGAAGTAGTCAAGGGGACTTCAAAAATGTGGTAACATCTGAGCTAAAATTTTAAAAAGGAAAGTTCTAAAGGGACTAGCAGGGGAAACATATTCCAAAAGAAAGATCAAGTTTTACTCTCGATACACTTCTGAAAAAGACTGGAAATTCAGGGTAAAATACTCTCTTGAATGTTGCAGTGACAAATTGTAAGAACCACAATGGTTAAATCAGGAAAACAAAGGCTGAAAGATAGTGATTGGTTATTCTCCAGCTCTGGAATAAAGGCAGTGAAGTTGTGATTAGGGTTAATTAAAAGTTGAAGCTCATCAGATACGATTGGTAAATCGTGGAATGGATGATAGAGGCCGTTTAATCTCCTTCATAAATTTAGACAAAACTGCCCTCAATGATGCTTCATTAGAAGGAAAAGAACACATGAACATGAATTTTTTTTACAGAATCAGAATTCATATTCCTGCACTAGCCTTCAAGTCAGAAGACAAACCAGCTTCTTCTGATTATTAAGCAACAAAATAATCCTGCCAACTAACAAGTAAATAAGGTGTATCTCATAATATCAGCCCCAGTTGAAACCACAAAAATATCAGCTTGTGTAAATGAAGTTTCTCTCTTCTTAATAAGACAGAATTTGAAAGAGCTACTCTGTGACCTGCACTGTTAATATATGGTTGATAAAGTTTCAAACAGAACTGTCCTTTTTTTTTTGGCGTAGAATGACAAAAAACATTCTACACGTGGTACACAGTAGGGAATGGCAGAGCTGATGTCATTAACAGAATTTCAAATATCCGTGATTTTACTTTACCTGTATCCCTGTGCTAGTTTCTATCTGTCTTGTTTCTTGCTCTTCTCAATTTATCTAAGAAAAAGTCTCTGAAGTTCTAGCCAAGTGGCACTGCTCTCAAGTGCAATTCACTCTGATTCCCAAATGCAGTGCAAGGCCACCAAGCCTTTCCAAAATGCTGCATACGGTTAAATCAAAATTCTAGAAATGATTATCAAGCACAGTGCTATCTTGCCCATCAGACTCGTTTTTCTTTCCTAAAACATGTTAGTTCCAATGGCAAGATTGTGAAAAGAAACTCACTGTTAGTAGATCCTAGGTGAGCTCAGTATATCTGAAAAGCACATTTTAATAGATAATAACAGTCTTTCAAGTTCTATCTCCTATGGTTTTATTTTTGGTCACAAAACTCTTCACTTAGCATATAGACAGCTTATTTTTTCTGCTGGCTCTGCATGCAGGGACTAAACTCACATTCAATTGAACTATCGCTCTCTATATTCCTTATCTTTGTGTTTTTTTACTTCTCATTATATGCACATAGCATAGTTTTGTTCACTTATACAAAATAAACTCGCCCTCAATAGCATGACCCTCCCAAGCTAAGTGACTGATAGTATGAGAACAGTTATAAACATATGGCAATTGAAGATTTTTTTATCGTTGTAAATGGAACAAAATACAGAAAGTTGTAAAGTGTCCTGTGAGGTGTGTTCTATTTACACTGTATGAAATTATTAATATAAAGAAAGAATTGGAGTTGTCATGATCTGGAATGAGTTCTTTTGTTTTGTTTTTCGGGCTCCCTGTAGGCTGGCCCAGCCACTCTGTCCTCCATCATGGCACTCAGAACAAGATATGGGTGCTCAGGGAGGTGACAGGAGGACGTCTCTCCAAAATACCTGGGGGTAGGGCTACTAAGGGGGTACAACCTTTCCTGGGCCAAGACATGTCTCAGCTTCCTTCCCCAGGCACATCAGGACCACCCTGAGCCAGCAGAGGGTAGAAGTGAGCCCTGGAAAAGGTAGCTCTGTCACTGCAGCTCTCAGAAAATACAGGAACAGGGTGTTAATGGTGGGCTAGGTCTGGGGTCCTTGCTTAAATGGATAACAATGATCATCTCACCCTGAAGCACCTGGGTGGCTCAGAAGGTTAAGTGTCTGACGTCGGCTGAGCCTGCTTTGGATTCTGTGTCTCTGTCTCTCTCTGCCCCTCCCCAGCTTGCTCTCTCTCAAAAATAATAAATAAACATTAAAAGAAATAAGTAAATAAATAACAAAATGATATACTTGTTCATTAAAAAATTTTTAAATAAAAATGATTTATGAGTTTTTGATTTTCAAAATATATAAATCTTATTATTTATACCAATATTTATTATAAAAGTTGTCTGTATGCTACAACTCTTAGAATACTCTCAACAATGGAAGCCATTTCTACTTATTTATTTATTTTTTGTTTATTTATTTTGAGAGAGAGAACATGAGTGGAAGAGGGGCAGAGTGAGAAAGAGAGATAGAGAAACCCAAGCAGGTTCTATGCTGTCAGCACAGAGCCCAACACTGGGCTTGATCTCACAAACCAAGAGATCATGACCTGAGCCAAAGTCAGACACTCAACCAACTGAGCCACCCAAGTGCCACTCTACACATTTAAAATAAAAATAAATAACTCGTCTGAGGTTCTGAGTACACACTGATGTTTATTACATTTTGGAAACTCCTTTTGGTCTTATATACACTGATTTTTATAATAGATCCTTGTGATTCAAAAAGTAGTGCTTTCTCTATATCTCATATAAGATCTCTCTCTCTCTCTCTCTCTCTCTCTCTCTCCCCCCCCCCCCCCACTAATAGGATCTTACTTACCACACACACACACACACACACACACACACACACGTCCTACTTTTTTTTTTTGGCTTCATCTTTTTTCTAACAATGTTTAAAATTCCAACCTAAATATTGATTTATGTTGTTCCTATCTTTGCTAGTTATTGTTATTTTGAAGGAAGCCTAATAGGCCATTGCAAATACTGTCTTCATAATTTTTACTTTATCAGAGAATAATATTCTTTATTTCTTATGCTTTTCATCTTAAATTGTATTCTGCTCTGAAATTAAATGTTTTACCCAAGCTTTCTTCTCACTGACCATAATATGTTTCTAATCCTTTATTTTAACTTTTTCTAGATCATGTTTAAAGTCTGTTAGTTTAAACTACAAAGTATTGAATCTCATGTGATTGTCCAGTCTGAGAGTATCTCCACTTTGATTATTAAAGCTAATTCATTTTATCTCTTGTGACTATTGTTATTTTGAGACATATGTGTTTCTTTCATGCTTTATATTTTATAAATTTTCATTTGCTCTTCCTTTTTATCTTCTTCTTTACTGCCTTCAACTAGGTAGAAGGAATTGCAATTGTTGGACTGAAAATTAATCATTTCATCTCTATTTGATGTTTCCCCTAATAATCATACCTTTATTTATTTCTCCTCTCTCCATGCTTAAATATCTATAATATTTCCCTGAAAAACAAATCCTCTTTAACATACCCTCAACTCCATGTTTCCCTGCCTTACTGATGGCATATGGAATTAATTAAAACATTGTTTTTCAATGTTTATATTTGAGAGACAGAGTGAGTGGGGGAGCAGCAGAGAGAGAGGGAGACACAGAATCCAAAGTAGGGTCTAGGTTCTGAGCTGTCAGCACAGAGCCAAAAGGGGGCTGCAACTCATGAACTGTGATCATGACCAGAGCCTTAGTGGGATGCTTAACTGACTGAGCCACTCAGGCGCCCTGGCATATGGAATTTTAGTCCTGCATGTGCATATAGATGGTGAGGGATTGTTGGATAGTTTATTAGATTTCTTCCTTTTCTTGTTTGTTCTCCTGTCTTCTATGTCTGAAATACTATATTCTAATATTTTATTGTTAAGATAGTGAACCAGATACAAGGTAATAGAATGCAATTTATTTCCTTCAAAACCTTGAAAATGTAGCTTTATTTTTTTCTTTTAGCCATGGCTTTTATTAAAAAGCTGTACTAATTTCTTTTTGTTTTATTGTTGCATCATTTATTTCATATTGTTTTGCTTCCCAAAAAATATTTGTGGTAATCATTTCTTCAAATCTCTCTTCCTTTTGACTTATTTTTCCTATTATTGGATTCATAGGTATTTATGTGTACCTTACTTAAGTTTTTTATTTCTTAAATTGACTTGTAATGTTTTCATAGTACAGTTCCTCATTTTGATTTTACAATATACCAATTTGATCTTTGGCTATGTTCATTCTATGTGTCCATATTTGAGCGCTTTTTAACTATTTCAGTATTTTTCATATTATACATTTCCAATTAGTTTTGATTTATACCTATTTGATCTTTATTTTTTAATTTTCATTTATTAATGCTTAATAATTAATTCTATTTCATTTAGTATGAACTTTACTCCTCATATTCCGTAGCATTTTCTCCATGCAAAATCTGTATTTCCTTGCATCCGTCTTGACCAGCCATGTGTACTCAGAGAAAAGGGATAAAATCCCAAGTGAAACTCATGGGTAGTAAGTTCATATTTAGCTTTATAAAAAATCACCAGTGTTTTCCAAAATGGCTATAACAGGTGACATTTTCACCCAAAATCAGTGGTAATTCCGATACTTCATACATGCGTGTACTTGGTATGGATAATTTTCGTTTTGTTGTTTGTTGTCTGTGTCTTTGTTAATTTATTTTGGTTTTTATTGATCCATTCTAAAAGGTGTATAATAATATATCATTGTGGTTTTAATTTTCATTTTTCCTTAGTGACTACTGAGGCTGTGCATCTTTTCATGCGTTTATTTGCCATCAGGATATCTTTTTTGGGGAAGTGTTTGTTCAAAAATTTTGCCATTTTCAGGGGCATCTGGGTGGCTCAGTAGGTTAAGCATCCAACTCTTGATTTGGCTCAGATGATGATCTCACTGTTCATGAGTTTGAGTCCTGTATCCGGCTCTGTACTGACAGCATGGAGCCTGCTTGGGATTGTCTCCTTCTCTCTCTCTGCCCTTCCCCAGCTTTCTCTTTGTATCTTTCTCAAAATAAATTTTAAAAAATTGCCATTTTTTATTGATTTGAACATTGCCTTATTGTATTTTGAGAATTCTATGTATTCTCTTTCTACAAATCCTTTATTACATAGAATTATTGAAAATATTTTCTCCCTGTTGATGTCATGTGTCATCATTCTCTTAACAGTATCTTTTGAAGAGTAGCAGTTCATAATTTTGATGAAACTCAATTCCTTATTTTTTTCTGTTAGGGGTGTGTTTTTGTTGTTATATACAATAAATATTTAATGAATTCAGGGTTACAAAGATGTTTTCCTGTATCTCTCCAGGAGATTTATAGTTTAAAGAATTTTTGTTAGGTCTATGATACATTACGAGTTGATTTTTATATAAGATAAGGTATTGAAATTTTCATTTTTGTTTCTTATATGGATATCCAATTGTGAGTCTTCCATCTTTGTAATTATTTTTCAACATCATTTAGATTATTTTCATTCCTTTATCTTTCCACATAAATTTTAGAACCAGTTGCTGATTTCCATGAAAAATAATTCTGAGGTTAAATCTGTAGATAAACTTGGGGAGAACTGGCATCTTAACAATATTGATTTTTCCAAACTATGATCTCAATATATCTCCCCAACTATTGAGTTAATCTTTGAAATCTTTTATGAGTGTATTGTAGGACTCAACATACTAATTTTTAGTACTATTTTTTGTACTAATTTTAAATTTTAGTTTCGACTTGTTCATTGATCACTGGCACTTGTTTTTGGCATATAAGCTTTGTATCCTACAACTTCTATAACACAAATATGGTTCTAATAGCTCTCTTGAGGATTCTTTGGGATTTTTCTATATGGGTGTGATATTCTGATTTATAATAAGAAATATATATTTCCTGACATGGGGCTTCTCAAAGTTGTGATTTCCTAAGTAATAAGAGTACTAGGAGTATGTTTACTCTAGTGAAATAACTCTGGGTGGGCTCCTGGATGGCTACTGGATGAGAACTTGTTATCAGAAAGACCAAACCATGACTGGAAACTTGGAATTTTCAGCTCCGCCCACAATCCTTGAAAGATGAGAGAGGAGCTATAAATGGAGTTAAAAATTCATAATGCCTATGTGAGTAGGCTTCCATAATATCTCAGTAGTAGGGGATTGTGAGAGCTTCCAGTTTGGTGAATACAACCACAGTGGGTGGATCACACACACAAACTCTTTGGGGGGCAGAAGTTCATATGCTCAGGACCTTCCCAGACTTCACCCCATGTATCTTTTTATCTAGTTGTTCATCTGTATCTTTTATCATATCCTTTAATGAGCTGTAAACGTAAGTATGTATCTCTCCCTAGTTCTGTGAGCCACTCTAGCAAATTAATCAAACTTAAGGACAGGATTGTGGGAACCTCCTATTTGTAGCCAAATTGGACAGAAGTTGCCGGTAACCTAGAGGCCTACTATTTAAGATTGGCACCTGAAGTGGAGTGGGAGCATTCTTGTAGGATTGAGCCCTTAGCCTATGGAATCTAATGCTATCTCCCAGTAAGATAGTGTTGGAATTGAGTTGAATTTTCTGGACACCCTGCTGGTATTCAAGAATTGTTTGTTGATATGGAGAAAAACCTTCACACATTAAGTGACCAGAAGTGATTTTGTGTGAGTAGCAAAGAACACAGGGAAGAAACACGCAGTAGAAAAGAACTGAGTTTTTTCCATTTTAATACAAAATTATGTTGATTATGAATAGCTTCATTTTTTTCTTTTCTAAGATATACGCATTTTACATTTTTCATTTGCTTTATTACACTATGAATTCAGTATGTTGTGGAATAAGAAGTGATAAGAGCCATATTTTTAATCTTGGGAGGAAACAGTCTTTTTTTTTTAATGTTTATTTATTTTTGAGAGAGAGAGAAAGAGACAGAATGCAAGTGGATGAGAAGCAGAGAAAGAGGGATACACAGAATCCAAAACAGTCTCCAGGCTGTCAGCACAGAGCCCGACACAGGGCTCGAACTCACAAACCATGAGATCATGACCAAAGCCAAGGTGGGACACTTAACTGACTGAGCCACCCAGATGCCCCAAAAACAGTCTTTAACCACCAAATATCATATCAATTATAAGATTATTTGTAGATGTCCTTTATCAGATTGAGATATTTCATTCTAGTTCTAGTTTTCTAAAAGCTTTTCTAGTCCTCCTTGAAGAAGTTGATTTTCACAGTCTCAGTTCCCTACTGATTCATAATACCTCAGGTCTTGCTCACAGAGCCTTTATTCAGCACCCATGTACTCACAGAGTCATCGGAAATAACTTCCCACTGTGGCTTTGAGATCCCCCTTCGTTCCCAGTCCTGAATATCAGGCCCCCGCACAGAGGCATATATTTTTGTTGTTGTTGATGTTGTGGAACTCTTGTTGTATGTGCTTTAAATTGTTATATTTGGCTAAAGTCAGAAATTATTATCTCCATTTTGCAGGCTAGGAATCAAAAGTTTAGTACCTTATTTTTGGAGGAAGGGAAACCGAATCCCCAAGAAGTTAAGAAATTGTAAAATTCAAATCTGCTTGATCTTAAAATTCATCTCTTTCTGTTAGTCTGTGAAACATTATCTACAATATATCAAAGCAGACACCACCACAGTGAAAAAAGGTATGGATTAGGCAATGTGCATAATTTGATCTGGGTTTTCTAATATATTTTGGATTTAAAAAAAAAAGGGTGGAAAGTAAACATTTCATTAATTTAAAATATTCCGTTAATTTCTAACAATTGTTTTTGCCTACTTCAGTCACAACTGAACTAATGTCATGCAATAGTGACATCAAAAATATGTAGAAGACTTGGGGCACCTGGGTGGCTCAGTTAATTGAATGTCCGACTCTTGATTTCCACTCAACTCACAATCTCACAGTTTGTGCTCACAGTTGGACTCTGCACTGACAGAGCAGAGCCTGGGATTCTTCTCTCCCTCTCTCTCTCTGCCCCCTCCCCTGTTCATGCACGCACATGCTCTGTATCTCAAAATAAATAAACATTAAAATATACATATACATATACATTTTATATACGTATATAAAAACGTATATTTTATAGACGTATATAAAATGTATATGTATATGTATATGTATATGTATATGTATATGTATATGTATATGTATATGTATGGGGCGCCTTGGTGGCTCAGTCGATTAAGCGTCAGATTTCGGCTCAGGTCATGATATCCCTGTTCATGAGTTCAAATGCAGCTGTTCATGAGCTGTGCTGACAGTTCAGAGCCTGGATCCTGCTTAGATTCTGTGTCTCCCTCTCTCTCTGTGCCCGTCCCCCTCTCATTCTCTGTCTCTGTCTCCCAAAAATAAATAAACATTTAAAAAATTAAGAATATATATATATGTATATGTATATATACACACACACACATGACAAAATGAATGGAAGGGATAGTAGAATCTAATGAAATAATGGAGACTTCTAATTAAATAATGGAAATTTCTAATATACATACTGATGCAGAAAGAAATTTTTCCAATGACCATCTCATCTGACATTTAATATCTTATCACATACTGTATATGCCAGATGACCTGAGGTTTAGCTAGTACTGTGAATGAATTTATGTTTAAAAGAACTAGTGCTTAAGTTAAACACTGGGAAAGAAACAAATAAATTGGTGTTTTTGTTTTTGTTTTGTTTTGTTTTGCATGAAAGCTAATTTTACCTGTTTAGAAAAAAAATATCTACTGCTAAATACAAATCACTGACATTTTAAAAATCCATTTTACTTGTTGCCTTTTGATCACATGCAATGACTTTCTGTTTTGTATTGTGACGTTTAAAGCAATGCAAAATTCAAACTGCCCTTCTGAACACTATATTTTCAAATATTTTAACACGTTAATGATTTCGCACTGAACCATAGAAATATTTATGCATTCATTTTTCAAAGCATTTAGACTATGAGAAGCTCACAATAAAATGTAAAAAACAAATTGTGATTACTAGAGCATAAGTTGTGTGTGTCTATGTATGCATAATGAAAGGAAGAAAACTGCCTTACCAAAGTAAATTCTTATAGATAATCATAAAATGGAAGGAAGGGACATAATTAATAACCTTTTCCTAGTGTGTTATTTATACCAACCTCTTGACAGGATGAAGCAACAACTACCAAGCCTCAATTTGTGCTAAGTGTTTTCATATGGTAATGGATGAAATAACTCTGAATTTAACAAATTTTCAAATCTGCTACTTTTTATGTCTCCAATGTTTTCCAATTGCTCTATCAGTCATCATTTTATCT
The DNA here is from genome assembly GCF_022837055.1 of Prionailurus viverrinus. Lineage (NCBI taxonomy): Eukaryota > Metazoa > Chordata > Mammalia > Carnivora > Felidae > Prionailurus > Prionailurus viverrinus. The sequence continues at coordinate 94,884,757 of NC_062563.1, forward strand.
TTTATCACCTGAGTGATTAAAGATGGGCATCATAGTTAATCACATTTACCTCATAGACTATTCAAATTGTCATAATAAACTTCAAAAATGGCCTCACATGGTGTCATAAATGGAGCCAAATGAGGATTCAGATGATTTACTCTTTCATATAAATACCAAAGCAAGGCCATCTAACATGTACATAGATTAAGTAATCATCTAAAAAGGTTGGTTTGAGAGGCACTCAGGAAAGATTTTGTCCACTCTTTGACAGAGTTCCTGAAATGGCACATTTAGGATTCATTCCTTTGGTTCAGACATTGGACTTTCTAAAATTCTCATTTTTAAAAAGCAAGTAGCCCTGAAAATTAGAGTAATAGTTTCCAATCTTACCCTTATTCATCACACCCAGCAGATCCATTGATTTTACTATCAATGATCAAATTTCATTACCTACTCCACATTTTCAGTTTGAGTGTTGTGGCCCTGATATGTGACATTCATTATTCTACTAGTTCCTTGGTGTCATCTCCACAATGACAGAAATATCTATCCATGTGATATCTGGCGCTATAATTCTGGAAGTGAAATTTGTATGTACTCTGTGAAATGCTGAAAATGGCCTATTGCCTTCTCATCCCCAGTGATGTTCATTCCATTTGGGGCATTTATTTTTGCTCACATTCATTTCTTTATTCAAATTACAAAAGTATAAATGTTCAGTGGAGGCATTTGAGCCTTTAGTGAAAATTATGGGGCTGAGTTCATAAAAATCTGAAAACAAAACGAAATTTGGGCCCTGAGTAGCTACATTATCTTGGTTATTTCATTGAAATCCAGATTATCATTCACCTGCTGTGCCATGTGTATGTTTGGAAGAGAGTGGCTATTATCAGATATTGCTACTAGAAGTTGTCACATTGTAAAAAATGGCTGAGAATGCCTCACCATTGGTATTCTGTAATAATTCATATCAAATAAAATTTTTCTATAAATTTTGAAATAAATTTCTTTTAAAATCATCTTAGACTAGTTGACATTTTAGAGGTAATTCTTTGACTATTTTTAGCATATTCTGTGATCTTTCATCACATCAGCTAATATACTAATATGTCTTCTGTTACTTAGGAGACTTTTTTTTATTATGGGATAGTATACTTTAGCCAAATTTGCATGTATAATTTCACACATTTTAATACTCCCATGGCTATTGTTACATGCACCTCCTTATTCCATAATTTGTCCTTTTGATTTTTCTTTTTTCCCTTGTTATTCTTCACTAGACTAGAAGAATATATTACTACTATTACATTTTTCTCAAAAAATAATATATTAAGAAGAAATGTCATTTTAAAATAATTAATTACATATTTTTGTAAACATCACACACGTGGCAAATTAAGAATAGATTTATTGAGTAGTCTTAGGCAAAGGGCGACTTAAAATATATTCATTATTTGGAAAAATATGTTTGACTTTACAAATTCTTAAAAAGTCAAAACTCATAGTGTATTTCCATTGTTGAGGTAGCTAAAGTGTGTTTCTCAGAATAAAACAATATTACTCTAAATAAGTCATGAGATATAATGTACAACATCATAACTATAGTTGATGACACAGTTTTGAATATTTGAAAGTTGCTAAGAGAGTAAATATTAAAAGTTCTCATCACAAGAAAAAAAATTATAACTATATGTGGTAATGGATGTTAACTAGACTTATTATCCTGAGCATTTCCTTTTATATACAAATATCCAATCATTATGTTATATGCCTGAAACTGAGATAATGTTATATATCAATTATATCTCAGTAAAAGATAAGAAAAAAATATTACTTAACCCATAGAAATTTGAAATAAATACAAGTGAAAATTTAGTTTAAATTCAGAAGGAATGTTCTTTCTTACGTTTCCAGGCCTAAAAATAAACGGATTTTAGTATTGCTTCCTGAAGGAGAATTGGCAATGTGATGACTTGGTAACGCCTTGCCTGCATAATAGTAACTGCTGACAATTATGAAGGGAATCACCAAGAACCATTCCTGGGCAAAATATCTCATTAATAATCTTTTAATTTTGCCGATGAGATCATTACTTATATTATCCCCCATTTTGCAGATGAAACAAGTAAATTTCCTAAAGTTATATTAGTAGACAAAGTAATTTTCTGTTTTGAAATAGTTGTCTTTGAGGGCCTCTCTCTCTCTCTCTCTCTCTCTCCTTCCCTCTCTCCTCCTTTCTCCCTTTTTCCTCTTTCTCTTTCTCAATGATTTCAGATTTTCCTTTAAAACTCGTAATATTTCAGTATCTTGTATGCTCTTAAGCCTTTAGTCATGTTTGGATATAATCTCCAAGTTCAATATTTATACCCAACAGATGGATCATTACCATACAAACATATGATACAAAAGATATTGTAGAAATGAGAAAATAGGACACTCAACAGTCATTCCTGCTCAGGATGTTCTTTGCTCAATAGGTACTGGGGGCAGGGTGAGCAGATTGAGGATGTCCACTCTTCCTATTTATTTTCAACAGTGCACTGGAGGTTCTACATATTGCAGTAAAGAAAAAAAATTCACAACATGCAGATTGGATCTGAAGAAGTAATGTCTTTTTTCATAGCTTATGTAATTTTCATATGTAGAAAATCCCAAGGGGGGGGGGGGGAAGAAAACCAACGAACAGGCTTATCAAAGTTGTAGGATTCATTATGAATATATAAAAATTAACTGCATTTCAAAATATTAGCAACATATCATTTGAAAATGAAATTGGGGAAATCCATTTACTTTTTAAAAATATTTATTTATTTTGAGAGAGACAGAGAGAGAATGAGCATGGGAGGAGCAGAAAGAGATGGAGGGAGAGAATTCCAAGCAGGCTTCATGCTGTCAGCACAGAGCCTGATGCAGGGCTCAATCTCATGAACTGTAAAGATTATGACGTGAGCTGAAATCAAGAGTTCTTAACTGACTGAGACACCCAAGCACCAGAAAAAAAAAAATCATTTAAAGCAGCATCAAAAAGAATAAACTACTTAGGAATAAACTTAATAAATGAAGTACAGAACTTAAAAACTACAAAACATTATTGACCAAAATTTTAAAAGATCTTAACGAATGGAGACACATTCCATGTACATTAATTTGAAGAATCAACATTGTTAAGAATTCTCCCCAGGGGCGCCTGGGTGGCTCAGTCGGTTAAGTGGCCGACTTCAGCTCAGGTCATGATCTCGTGGTCCGTGAGTTCGAGCCCGGCGTCGGGCTCTGGGCTGATGGCTCGGAGCCTGGAGCCTGTTTCAGATTCTGTGTCTCCCTCTCTCTGACCCTCCCCCATTCATGCTCTGTCTCTCTCTGTCTCAAAAATAAATGAATGTAAAAAAAAATAAAAATTAAAAAAGAAAAAAGAATTCTCCCTAAATCGATCTACAATTTCAACACAATCCCTATCAAAACTTACAAATTTACCCTAATATTTATATGGGATACAAACAACCTAAATTAGTCAAAACAAATTTGGAAAAGCAAAGATAGGGTGCTTATATTACTCAAAACCCAAGCTTACTATGAAGCCACAGTAATCAAGACAGTATGGTGTTGGTCCAAGGACAAGGATATTAATCAGTGGGGAGAACTGGGGTGGTGGGACAGTACAAGAATACAGAAGGAAACACTCTTGTTTTCTATCTGCATTGAACATCTCTGCCCCAGGGGGAAATACAGCTTCTGTCTACCCCAGAACTATAAAGTCTGCCCTTGGCTCAAGGGTTTATTTACTCTTAATTCCTATATTGCCATGGATCCTATTGGCAACTCTGGATGAAATAAAGGAACAAAACAATTTATCATCATCTTATTTCATAACCTACAAAATGCAAAACGCAGAGTCTAAAAATGACATCCCTGATATTAAAATGCTCATTAATTTCAGGATCAGTATAATAACCCTTGTTTCATGACCAGTTCTCAGGTGAACTATGCTGAAGGGAATCATGCATTATTTTTTTTTAATTTATTGGTGTTTGTGTGTGTGTGTGTGTGTGTGTGTGTGTGTGTGTTACCTTCTCTCACTTTTGAGTCATATACTCGTACCAGCAAAAGCACTTATTTTTTTTTGAGATTAAATTGCCAAGTCATTTTATTCCCCTCCGTATTAGCAGCTCCATTAGCTGAAAGGATCAGGGCATGCCAAGGTATTAGGAAACAAGAAAAGAGTGGAAAATGCTAATAGGAAAAGGTTAGGCCATGGATCCTTTCCAGTTTAATTTTCCATTTTGCTACCATCAGACAAAATTCTGAGTACTAGAAGCCTCACATATCTGGGCCAAGATTGGTCCTTGATGAATAATAACATATTTAAGTGGCAGATACTGTAGAGAGAGAACTTGCAAATGTGATGAGGACAAAATTTTTGAAAAAGCCAAATATTTCAGGGACAGTCATTTGAAAAATTATTTTTTAAAATGTATAGCAGTTAAATAGCGATCATTTTGTGAAGGGTAAAGGAACAATCTCAAGGCTGCATTTGCTTTTACTGCTATTGCCTTGTCTTATAAGTAGAGTGATTATATAGATAAAAGTAGTAGCAGAAAATTTGGCCTTTATTTTAGCTTTACAAATTCATTTTCTCAGGAGGAAAAAAAGCAAGCCACACTTTGAAAAGTTATGTTAATAGAATTGAGTAAATCCTAAAAGTAAAAATTTTAGGTAGAGATGCTAACATCTCCTTATTTGGCAAGATTTATAATTTTTCAAAAAAAATGTAATTTCCCAAAAGTGTTATTTAAAATTAAAAAAATAATTTTTAAATAGCTGCTTTCTACTTATGTCCTACCACGTGCTCAGAATTCTTCCGGCTTCTCCTCTGTTATTGTTGACAGCATTTTTATGACGTTGATATACTATCACCATTTAAAAATAAGAATTTGTCATTCATTAAAACACATTTATGACTCCCCCCAAAAAGCAAGTGACCTGCCTAACACCACTCTGCAAGCCAACACTTTGAGCTGAAATTTAAACACATTTTGATTTTAAACCACACACCCTCACAGTCCACTTCTATCTTGCAAAGATATTGAAAATATATGCAACTCATATATTCTTGTGCATTCAAATTGGTTCTCTCATTTTTACATTAACATCAGCATTTTTATCATATATATATAAAATGTCTATACTAAATATATCATGATATGTTATTATAAACGTTAAGAAAATTACAGAAAACTAAAAGTGAAAATTAATATTAAATATAATCCAAACACCTACGGCAATTTCATTTATATGCTTCCAGTTCTTCTGTGAATTTATGTAGGGAGTGCTATGTCATAGTGCTACCTTGAGCCTGAGCCTGTTGTATTTATTTCACAAGTTGTGAGTACTTTACTCAATTCTCACGAGTCTAAGAGAAAGCACTGTTATTATTCCCATTTTACAAATGAGGAAACTGGCACACTTTCTCGTTTTATCTTGTACATTTACTGCCCCCGACGTGGATTTCACAATTTCTCCCAAGAGTCCTTTTTACTGCTAGTGGCAAATGGTATTTGGAGAACTCAATCTAGGCATTACAGTTACCATTGATTGATTCTATACCTCTTCATTAAACGAGGTTGGTAAATAATATTTTACAGGTAAAATACATCATGAGCTCATAGTGACAATTCTAATTCAAACATATCCCACATAATATTTGAATAACAAGAACAACAAACCAGAGTACAGAGTTTTGTTTTCCCAGTTCTTTTTTTAAAGATTTTATTTTTAAGTAATCTCTATGCCCAACGTGGAGATTGAACTCACAACCCCACGATCAAGAGTCACACGTGCCACCAACTGAGCCAGACAGGTGCCCCTGTTTTCCCAGTTCTTTTTATCCTTAGAATATCCCACAATATATACAGTCAAAATGCTTGTTTTAAAAGTAACTTGGAATCGTTTATGTATGCTCATTCCACGAACTAGATACACACTTAGGTTCTTTCTTTTTACTTGGATTTTTTATATTTAGGCATTTTTCCTCCATATAATTTTGTTTTGTAATTACATAAACTAACTATCATCTGTTCCACTCTCTTCCTCCCCCCACTTATAGGTAAATATTTTAACAATCATATAAATTGTGCTTTCATTTAAATTAATACATGTATATACAAATACATAAATACACTCAGGATTCCCTATTTTTTTTAAAAAAACAATAGCATAACATTTTTCTCTACTTGTTTTTTTCATTTAAAAATACTTTAATGACCATTAGATCAAAATATATAGCTAGATACCTGAGTCTTTATAGCTGCAAAGTATGTCATTTAGTTACTGCATCAAATTTTATTCAACTAGCCTTTCACTGATGGACGTTTGGGTTGCTTCCAGTCTGTTACTATCACAAATAGTATATCTGTCTTTTTTATTTTTTAACCAGTGTGTCATTGAAATGGACTCTTAGAAGTAAAATCACTAATCAAAGTGTAATTGCATATGTAATTTTGCTAGATATTGCCAACTTTCCCTCCTAGATGTTGTACCAGTTTGTATTCTTGCCAGCAATTATGAGAGTGTCTATTTCCCCACAGTCTTGCCAGCAGAGTGTGTTGTCAAATTTTTGAATTTCTGCCCATTTAATAGGTGAAGAATGTTATTCGCCTGTAATTTCACTTTGTATTGCTTTTGTTTCGTGCCAGGGTGATCATTTTATCATGTCGTTAATAGCTGTTTGCATTCAATTTTTTATGATCCCTCTGTCCATATTTCTAACTTATATCTTCTAAAAAGTTGTTGGTTTCATGCTTCTTTTTTTAGAAGTTATTTGTATGTTAAGACTATCACACTTTGAATCTAATATAAATTGAAATACTTTTTTCTCACTACAAACTTTCTTTCCATTCTGAATATGTGTGTGTGTCTGCGTGCATGCCCCAAATTTTCTTTTGTAATTGTTGTCCTATTCATTAATGTCTGTTCTGGCCTGGATTTAGAATAATGGTTAGGAAAGCTTTCCCTACTCAGCTCAGAGAGGACTTCTCTTGTGTTTCTTATGATGCTTATAATATATTTGTATGGTATCATTTGTTACATTTAAACCTATAATCCATTTGGAATTTATAGTGATACATTATGCATAGGTTAGATATAATTACATATTTTATATGCTTTTTTAGAGAAAAGTTTCTTTCCTTCATTAATATGAGATGGCATCTTTATCATTTAGTAAACTTGCATATGTAATTAGATCTCTTTCCAAATGTTCTGTTCACTTTCCCTGGTTTTTCTGAGTATGTGCCATTACTAATATTACACGTTTCATGGTATAAAGTAATGTATGACAAGGCTAAAAACATCTTTCTTGCTCTTTTTGTTGTTGTTCTCAGGGTTTTCTTGTTCATTCTTTCTTGTTTGTTCTTCCAAACAAATTTTATATTTAACTTACTTAACTTCTGAAGAAAGAAAAAAATATCATGAGAAACAGGATTTTTACATAATTGCCAATATGTTACTTCAAAATAAAAAAAAATCATAGTATTTTTAAATAAATTGGAAAATGTGGTTAATATTTTTCTCCCCACATTTTATTTTTTTTTGGAAATTATCCACATTTTACTCCATAGGAATTTATCAGCACGGAAGTTTGTAACAATTTTGTTCAAAACTGATATACTTCCAAATTCTTCAACACCCAACAGTGTAGACTTTACCATGTAAATCATGCTCTAGCAACATCGTACAATGGTGTGCAGCTGTGTTGCTGTTAATGATGGTCTGCTACTTGACTTAAATAGACTATGGCAATACATCTTTAACCAAAACATTTAGCTTAAAGTTAACTCATAGAATATGTTGATGGAAAAAGTGGTACCAGACAAGATAAGCAAAAAAAAAAAGGTAATTTTATTCGGAAACTATTGCTTCACTAGGGGAAAAAGGAGAGACCATATCTGGATACCAAACAACTCTGCTAAGACAAAATATAGGAGAGTTTTTGTGTTGGAATGGGGAATTGTAGGCCACAAGTGTTCCTAAATAGCTTTGTCTAATACGAAAGTTAACTTTCTCCTATATTCACCACATGTGTAGTTTTACAACTTGGAGCATGTTCCCTCCTATCTTCCACAGAAACTAGGAGAGGGGGTGTAAGGGTTAAATTGTACTGTAGGGCTAATGCTTAGCTTGAAAGATAACAAGTTTGTTCTGACACTGAAGGTCAAAAGATAACAGCCTTGCTTTTACTCTTGTAAATCATACTTCATACTCTTGTGAATCAGGCTTTACCAATGAAGGAAACAAAAGCTCAAAAAAGAGCATCAGAGACAAGGTCAAGGAGATCCACTGGTTGTAACTTAGCGGCAGAAAGTCTAAAATAATCACCTCATTTGATAACTGTTTCTGACTCATCTGGCAACTGTTTCTAACTCATCTGGGAACTGTTTCTCTGTTCTGTTCCCAGATAATGATAAAACGATGTGATCTGCTTTAAAAACTCTGTACCCTGGCTGTTCGGGGCCACACTCTTATCAAGAGTGTTGGTCCCAATCGGTGGGCCTTGCCTCTCATTGTAATAAACTTTGTTGCAACTGTCACTGGTGCCCGTAGCATTTTGTTTCAGGAGTCGCGTGGATGCAACAGGGGGTACTGTCTTCCTTGATGATTGCACTTCATAGGGATTGCTCCCAGGTCCTTGGGGAAGACGTTCCTGGGTTGTAAAACCTGCAAGAGGCCTTTCACAAGACTTATATCTCAGAGGGACAGTGAGAATTTACCATTACAAGTTTTCTAAAGTGAAATCCTCCAAGAAAAGGGAAGTTAGGGGCCTGAGGCAAGAAAGCAAAACCTGTCTAAAGTTTCGGCAAAAAAGTAATTAATTAATTAAATTTAGGCAACCTGAGGGAACAGTATGTCCATCTTGGTCAAATATTTTGTAATGCACACGCGCACACAGTCAGTATTGTGTGGTGAGTAAGTGAGGGTAGATGACCTACATAATTCACAAGGCCTTGGGCAAAATGAAAATGCAGCTTCTCCTGTTCAAAAATTAAGAGTTTCAAAATGGCAGCCGCAGAACATTAAACTCAGGGCTCTTCTGAGTATGGAGCCCTGTGCAGTGACACAGGTCACATACCCACAATGCTGGCCCTGAAGGCAAGGTTTGAATCCAGATTCGCTGGCTATTGGAGATTGAATCTTGACCGTTCTAATCATTAACTGGGTGACACTAGCACGCTTACTAAATCTTTCTGAACTCCAGTTTCCTGTGAATATTTGCCCTGAAAGGGCAACTAGTTGTTGGTGATCGCTAGTTGTAGTAAACCATGTAAAATTCTCAGAACAGTGGCACTTAGCAAGAATTTGAGAACAAACTTTTATTTAAAAAAATACAAATAAATTGACCTTCACACAAATATATTTTACAGGTTTTTCACAAACATTTTAATATGTTTAAAATTAATTTACTTCATGGAAGTTTAAAAAAATTGGTGTCTGTGGGGCGCCTGGGTGGCGCAGTCGGTTGGGCGTCCGACTTCAGCCAGGTCACGATCTCGCGGTCCGTGAGTTCGAGCCCCGCGTCGGGCTCTGGGCTGACGGCTCAGAGCCTGGAGCCTGTTTCTGATTCTGTGTCTCCCTCTCTCTCTGCCTCTCCCCCATTCATGCTCTGTCTCTCTCTGTCCCAAAAATAAACGTTGAAAGAAAAAATTAAAAAAAAAATTGGCGTCTGTATATAGTTATAAATCTATTTTGTGCTGTAGGTTTTATTATATTTTTTCACCCTTAGAATATTAAAGAATAAAGCAAGATTCAAGCTTCCCCTCCCCCCAAATGATAAGTCTTTTGGCTTAATACTTGTTTTTGAGAGAGAAAGAGCAAGAAAGAGGGCACATGGGTGAGGCTGGGGAGGCAAGACAGAGAGGGAGAGACAGAATCTTAAGCAGGCTCTGTGTCCAGCAGTGAGCCCAACACAGGGCTTGATCTTATGAACCCTGAGGTCATGACCTGAGGTGAAAAAGAGTCAGATGCTTGGGGCTCCTGGGTGGCTGAGTTGGTTGAGCATCCGACTTCGGTTCAGGTCATGATCTCACAGTTGGTGGGTTCAAGCCCCACGTCGGGCTCTGTGCTGACAGCTCAGAGCCTGGAGCCAACTTCGGAATGTGTGGCTCCCTTCTCTCTGCCCCTCTCCCTCTCACACTCTGTCTCTCAAAAAATAAATAAATGTTAAAAAAAAAAAAAAGAGTCAGATGCTTAACCGACTGAGCCACCCAGACGCTCTTCAATACTCTTAATTGTATAAAAATATTTTTACATTATTTAAAAGTATGAAGATTATTTTGTACTAAAGTTTTAAAGATACTTGGAACTTCATCTTGATTTCCCACTATGATGAATAAATGTATCTGCTTATGCTAGCCGAAGAACTAAAACTTCATTATACAGTTTTCTGTTAAGTATTGCACACATAAGATTGGCTATGTTTTTCTACAGTCACAAATACACCAAACTCCTCAGTAAGTCAAAGCTGCAAACACCAAGTTCTTGGAGACTGACTAGTTTCCTACACACTGTCCTCTCTCAGAGCAATGAAACTGTCTTACTAAGTCGTGCTGTGTTATTATTGTACTATTTTATGAAATAAAATTTACTGTTATTTAAGATAGGACTCTAAAATTAAAATCATTATTTAGAACTCCTCATTATGTTATCTTGGTCAAGTTTTATACTTAGTTTGGTTTCAGAAATTGCGCTGTGAGGGTTTCTCTGTTTATGTAGCATCTCACACAACGTTTGAATAAACAACTAATATTGTCTTTGTCAAAGTTTTGATAAATTTTCTAGCAAAATCATCTATTTCAAAGATAATTCTTTAACATGTTATGGTGTTAAGAAAATAGAAACCTATTTGATTACTCTATTGCTTCTTTACTCAAATATAGTGATGCTTATAAAAATCTATCTCACGTCAACTTTCCAAACTACTGGAAGAACTACATTTTGTTTGTACCTTCTCTAAATCAGATTTTAAGTTTATTTTTTATTTTTTAAGTTTATTATTTATTTTGTGTGAGAGAGGGAGCAGAAGAGGGGCAGAGAGAGAGGGGGGAAGAGAGAGAGAATCCCAAGCAGGCTCCACACTGTTAGTGTATAGCCTGATGTGGGGCTTGACCTCACGAACCATGAGATCATGACTTGAGCCAAAACCGAGAGTCAGAAGTTTAATTGACTGAGCCACCCAGATGTTCCTTAAGTTTATTTTTAATAAATACGTTCATATTTACACTTCTGTGTCTGTATGTTTACCTTAATACTTGAAGAAAATTTATCTTTTATACATTTTTTATGAGAAAATTTGATTATCAATCAAGTTATCCTAATTTCTATTCCTGCTCTTTCTGTAGGTTTTTTGACTTATCTCTTCCTAAATTCTTGTATTCTTTATTCTCTCATATGATGATAGTACAGTGAATGAGTATATACATTGCTCAAAGGACAGATTTGATGCTGATGTTGTAATGTTTCCTTGTTATTAACCTACAAATGTTTAGCATTTGTAGTTTTGAAGTCTTTTTTGAATTGTGTGCAATTTGGAGTCTCTGTACGAACATGCATATTTGTGAGGGCAAAACAAGGGCAGAGGCAGCAACACTGTCTCCATTGTCCCAGTTTACAGATGAGCACCCAAGAGGCAGATAGAGATAAGGTTCCAGCTTTCTGATACTTTTCCAACCTATCTCTATTGCAAATAACAAAGCCAGTAATGCCAAAAACAGAAGAATGAGTGGGCTGTGTTCTCAATTCTGCTTCATAATTAGCAATAATTACTTTATCCGCGAGTGTTTTCCTTCAAAATTCTTTTGTGTTTTCTTCCTTTAGTGTCATCCTGGATTATCTAGTGAGATTTTGAATGAAATGCCACTGGAGGTCACTGGACAGATACTATTTGAATGCACAAATCAGCAATTATCTTTTAACTAGGTAAAGAAAGAAAGAATTGTATTATTCTAGGAAGTCTTCCTTCAAAATAAGCAAATTATTTTAATTGTTAATAGACAGTCAACAGGACCTTAATTAAATCACTTGCCAATAATTCTGCCTATGAACTGAAGTCAGTTTATTCATTGGTATTTTTTTAAACCACAGAGTAAAACTTCTACATTTTAACTTTTGATTTGATGTCAGTGGTTAAGTTTTTTTCATCCTGAAAATGATTATAGCAATCTTCAGTGTTCATAAGTGTAAATTTCACTTATTTGAGGCTCAGTAACTCTGGTTTCAGTTTCCTACCCAAAGCTACAAAAATCACTTTGAAGAGCACCATATAACTAAATTAAACCATCAAGTCATCAAGCTGGGAATGTCACACCCAGGAGGGTACTTCAGTGCTTATGGCAGCTACTTCTGGGCTCCAACAAGAATTTCCCAGAGCTGAAAGCATTCTCGGGCTCAGAGACTTCATGGAACATAAACCTTTACTTCAAAAATAAACTTTGTATTTTGAAAACAAAACATTTATTGTTTGTGTAAAAGGTCCCTGAGTTTTGTTAGGAAACATTTTAACAACTCCGGTTTATAAAAACACCGTGAGACAATGATTACAAATGTAACCTTCACTTTAAAAGAGCAAAAGCAATTTGGGCCCCTTGGTTTTAACATTGTGTTACTTGGCTGGTTGCACAGAGCACCCAGTTGGGCACAAAATGATTTCCGGAACTCTAATTTTTTACTTTATACTTTTTATATGGATTTTTATTTCTTACTGACTAGCTCTTCCTCTCACAAAGGAAGAATTACAGAATGTGTTCATACGTACATGAAATATTGTGAAATTTTAAAAAGGAGGCAGTTTAGTTACAGCTGTTTTCGAATAAATTTGTAAATAATATCTAAAAGCAACTTATTACATATAGGGCTACCATATTTCACAATGCAGTACAGTGTATTCAATATAAGAATAAAAATTAAATGTATTAGGGCCCTTATAAGTAAGAAGCCGTTTGCCTTTAAATAATGGTTGCAGATGGTTTCTACTATTTCTGTTAAAATTTCTACAACCTGAGTTATTACAGTCTAAAATTTAACATTTTTAAAGCCGCATAGAGCTTATATACAGATTTTGTACATTTCTTTCTCCAATCACCAAAATAGTGGAGTAACTGCATAGATACTAATATTCTGAGTTGATGCTAAGTTTTGAGCAATATGGTTTGAGAGTACATTTAAATAATATTTCTAGGCATTCTTAGCTTTATTTTCAAAGCACTGACACAGGAGTGATATATAAATGATCGTGAATTAATAATAATAAACTATCACTCTTGAAGCAGAAATTTTGATCCTGGCTCACTCTATTTACTGAATAATCACTTCTGGACACTAATTTTTTTTTTCTGAGGAATTTTATTTTTATTTTTATTTTTTTTTAATTATTTTTTTTTCAACGTTTATTTATTTTTGGGACAGAGAGAGACAGAGCATGAACGGGGGAGGGGCAGAGAGAGAGGGAGACACAGAATCGGAAACAGGCTCCAGGCTCTGAGCCATCGGCCCAGAGCCCGATGCGGGGCTCGAACTCACGGACCGCGAGATCGTGACCTGGCTGAAGTTGGACGCTTAACCGACTGCGCCACCCAGGCGCCCCGACTGAGGAATTTTATAATGTAAGGCTACTCTTTACTCCATAAATGTAGATTATACTATATTCATAATTCGTTTTAAATGAAAGCCTTCAATACGATCATTTCCTGGAAATGGTACAGGAAAAGATGGAAAGTGAAATGATCAAGGTAGGGTATTAACATTAGGGTGATGATATTTCCTTTCTGAGGAAGCTCTCAACTCTGACCTTGAGAAATGTGTGACTCCACTGGACAAAGTTAAACGGGCAAGGAAATCTCTATTTTTAAATTTTTTTCCCAACATTATTGAAGCATAATAGACAAATTAAATTGTGTTTATTTAAAGTGTACAATGTCATGATGTGACATATGTATACATTATGCAATGATTACCACAGTCAAGTTAATTAAATTAATTGTATTTACTATGTCATATATTTGATTGGTGGTTGTTGTTTTATGAGAACACCTAAGAACGACTCTTGTGGCAAATTTGATGTATACAACACAATACAGTATTATTTTTTTTAACGTTTACTTATTTTTGAGACAGAGAGAGGCAGAGCATGAACCGGGGAGGGTCAGAGAGAGGGAGACACAGAATCTGAAACAGGCTCCAGGCTCCAAGCTGCCAACACAGAGCCTGACGCGGGGCTCGAACTCACGGACCGTGAGATCATGACCTGAGCCGAAGTCGGCCACTCAACCGACTGAGCCACCCACCCAGGTGCCCCCACAATCCAGTATTATTAACTATGGCCACCAGGCTGGACACTAGGTTGTCAGGATTCATTTGTTTTTAACTGAAATTTTGTAACTTTTGATCATCGGGCAGGGAATGTGGGGCAAGCTGAGGGCAAAGTACAAGCTAGCACCCTGCCCCCAGGTGGGATCTGACTGATATTCCTCTGATACTCCTGGCTACCTAAGAACAAAGGAAATGGGTGTAAGTGCTTGTCATAGTGATGTGGGAAACTAAGGCAAACAAGAAATTAAATCCCCTTACTGCCTGCAGCCCATTGGCAAGTCCCTCAAACAGGCTGAGTGACGGCCCTCTAAGAGTTCAGTCAGCTACCTTGATGATGACACTTTGGATAGTGGCAAACTATCCTGACCCCCACACCCCCAGGATCCTGTAAGTGTACTTTAACATGTAGAAAGTTTCCTTTGGAGACTTACTTCCTTTATCTCAACTCCCCCCAAGATATATGCTGGAAATCATACTCCAAGCTTATGGCCCCCTGATATACATCTGAAGGGTCTCATGACTGAGGTTTTACTAAACAGTAATAAACAGCTAGCCCCTCAAGGTCCTGGAATCCTTGCTTCCAAAATTCCTTAGAGACTTACTTTATCCCTGACCCCCTCCCAACCTGAGGTTATATAATCAGTTACCTGTCATGACCCCGTGCAGCTCTTCCTGCCCATTGGGTCCTGTTCCCAGGCTTTAATAAAATCACCTTTTTGCACCGAAGACATTTTCAAGAATTCTATCTTGGCCCTTGGCTCCAAACACCCCACCATCACCTCTAAACTTCTATCTCCCCATTTCGCTCAACCTCCAGGCCCTGACAACTCCATTTCTACTTTCTGTTTCTGTGAGTTCAACTTTTGTTTGTTTAGATTTTATACATATGTGATACCATACATTTATCTTTGGCTTATTTTATTTCACTTAGCACAATGCCCTCCAGTTTCATCCATATTATTCACAAATGGCAGGATTTCCTTCTTTTTTATGGCTGAATAATATTTCATTGTGTATATATACAACAATGAATTTAGCCATTCATGAAATGAACAAAATATATCTTTGAGATACAGATATATCTTTGAGATACTGATTTTGTTTTCTTCCGAGATATACTCAGAAATGGGGTTGCTGGATCATAGGGTAGTTCCATTTTTAATTTTTGGAGGAAACTCCATACTTTTTTCTATATTGATTCTACCAATATACATTCTCACCAAGAGTGTACGAGGGTTACCTTTCTCCACATTTTTGCCCACATTTGTTATTTCTTGTCTCTTTCATAATAGCCATCCTAACAGGTGTAAGGTGATATATAATTGTAGTCCTGATTTGTATAACTGTAAGAAATGTTTTTAAGAAAACCTATTGCGATAAGAGAGGCCAGAACTAAAGTTTGAGCTCAATGCCACTGAAATAAAAGGCTAGAGAGGTTTTAGGAGCTGGAATGAAGGGATGATAACCCACCTGTGTTCACTAATTGACTTTACCCAAAGGAAAAGTACCCTCTCTCCTATCCTCAAGGCAGGAGGTAGTTTTACAATGTGAATCATGGCACCTGCCAAATTTAGGCTCATACTCTCTTTAGGAGATTGGGAAAAGGCGAAGGTGGGGGGGGGAGGGTTTGTTGTTTCCTTCATGATTACATTTCAAAGAGATGGTTCTCAGGTCCTTTAGGAGAAAGACATTCCTGAGTTGTGAAACTGGCAAGAGGCTTTTAAAAAATTTACATCTCAAAGGGGCAGAGAAAAGGTTTACAATGACAAGTTTTCTAAAGTAAATGCTGTAACAAAGGGGGAGCCAGGTGTCTATAGCCAGGAAGAAGCCTGTCTAAAAATTAGTCAAGGTGAAGAAAACATTAAGGCCATTTTGGTCAGTGAATTCTCTCTTTGAAACTAATGAAACATTAATCAGAAACTAAATCACATTTCAAATATTCCTCAGGCACTGGATAAATAAAGGATAATGTGGCAGGTACTTTTAAAAGTTGCAGAATTATTTCAACTCTACCTAAAAACTTTTTATTGAAGCATTGTTTATAGTGTTAGAGAAAAATCTAGTAACTAACTGTCCATTGGTAAGAAAATAGATCAACTATGATGCACCCACACTATGGCACATTAATGGCTATTGAAATGAATGTAACATATCTATATCTATTTCCCTTACAGAGTATCTAAGACATATTATTACTTGCTCAGGCCAAAATACCTTGGAGCTGACATCTCTCTCACATCCCACTCCCAGTGGTCAGCAAAGTGTGTTGGCCCCGACTTCAAAATATGTCCACAACTTGATTAGTTTTCATTACCTGGCCCTGTAATCATCTCTAGGTTAGACTATTGCCATAGCCTCTTCATTGGTCTCCCTGCTCCTGGACTTTTTCCTCTCCAAAAATATATTCTCACAATGCAAAGTCATCTTTTAGAAGCTTGAGTCAGATCAGTGAGTCCAGTCACATCACTAGTGACCCTGTGTAATCTGGCCCATTTCCGCTCTCTTCGTTTGTTTGTCTTGCTCCTTCACTCAGCTCCTACCATACCAGCTCCCTTCGTAGTCCTCATATTCGCGCCCCAGTGAATTTGCACAGCCTGTTTCTTACGTCAGAACTGAGTTACTTTTATTCCAAACACTCACCCCATTTGACTCTGCACCACCTCACATTATGCTAAAATCTCACCTTCTCATTGTATCACCAGCTAGACCTCAGGACCTGGCCTTTACTGCCCACCTTCTTGTACTCGCTAACCTTTGTCTTACATTTCCCCCTAAGATCTTCTTTTTGGCTTTCCTCTTAACTCAGGAAGATGAAACCAGAAACTATGTTCCAGTGATGGTGACTGCCCTGACAAGACCTCCCGCTGGTCCAGACCGCCCAGACCCTTTGAGAGAAACTTGATCCAAGCCTGCACAGATGAACCGTGGAGTGACCTCTGGAATAACCTACAATTACCTTTACTTCATTATAATTCTAAAATCTTTGCCCAAGGAGGACCACGAGCCTCATTGACAAAACACACAATGTATGTATAGGCATGTTTCCTTAAGGCACATGTGTGACCTTATGCCTGCTTCTGCATACAATGACAAGGCTTCCCTATCTAAATATTCACCCTAACCCTAAACAGAAGGAACCCATTCACCCTCTCTCAGGGAGTCATGGCTTTGGAAGCCATTCCCCTGATCTCCTTATTTGCTGTAAGCAAATTTTCTTTGTGGACAATTCAATCTGGTATAGTTCCTGACTCAACAAGGAGCAAACTCATGTTAGTTCAGTTACAGTTGAACTCAACTTGAACTGCCCCAGTTTAAAATGCAAGCTGCTCATTTTCCCAATGCACGTCTAACCCCCTTATCCTGGTGGCTTTTATCACTTCCTAGTAAACTTGCTATTTACTTAACTATATGTTTATTATTTATTTTCTGTCTCTCCCCACTAAAATTAAATTTTCACAACACTTGTTTATTCATGGTGTTGCATAGAACAAAGCCTGGCACAGAAGCCACTCATTAAATTCTTGTTGAATACATGAATAAATGAGACATGAAAGTCTTTGTCACCAGAATAAGGTGAAAAACCCATGTGAAATATCAAATCATAGCTCAGTGTCTTACTTATTCCTGAGTATGCTTTTTTAGTAGTATTAAAAATCTAACAGGTATTGTAAATATACAACAATCAAAAACTTTTAAAAATTACAGTTCTAATATTATGGAATTTGCTAACTGCAATATATGTGATAAAAGTTAGGCATAATAAGTCTACAAATGTGATTATTCCTAGTGCAATTTCTATTATTGATGAGGGAGCATAAGGCAAGCTGACAGGCTGCAAACACCCCCAGCCCTGTCCCCAGGTGGGATATGTGTGACATTCCTTGGGCACTCCTGGCTGCCCAAGAACAAAGGAAAGGGGGTAAAGAAATGGTTAACTGAGACCATAGTCTCCATCTACTGACAAATTCTTATCAATAGCCTAATCTCCAGAAACCTATAGACTCCGTTTCCTGGAGCCCTAACATCACCCCTCCATAGTGATGTGGGAAATAAAGGCAGAAGGAAATGGCAGATAGAACTCAATTTCCTTATAACATTGACAAATACTTGATTCTGGCAGAGTAAAACGTTTCTCCAGGAACTCCCTATGTCTTAATGCTAATGCCTTGCTAGAGGGAAACAACCTTAGCCAGACAATAGCTAGGCCTCCACTATCCTGGGAGTCTTTTTTAGCATATGGAAATCTCACTGGAAACTTCCCCTGGACTTTACCTCTCGGAACTCCATAGTACAGAACCAGTCTCTCCTCATGGTCCCAGGGCAGCTCTTGCTGCCCCCGGGTCCTGTCCCCGTGCTTTAATAAAATCACTTAAAAAAAAAATAAATGAAATCACTTTTTTGCAGCAAAGACATCTTCAAGAATTCTCTCAGTCATCGGCTCCGGACCCCGCAGCCCCACCATCACCCCAAAAACCTCATCATTATGAAAAACAATTACCAACATAAGTACAGATATAGGTCAAAACAGAAAACATAAACTCAAAATAAGAAATATCTTTTGACCCTTCATACTTATTGGGATGGAACTATGATGACATGTTTCTTTCATGAAGAATCTACACAAATCAAACAAAAATAATATTTACTGGTTATTTCTTTGTGTGCCCTAGACAGGATAATTAATTTGGGCAGAAGAGTGTTTACTGCTACTCCAGGAAAAAAAAAAAAAAAAAAGAAAAAAGGAATGTGGCAGTGTACTCAACTGACTCATTTTTTTTAATTATTGGGTCATCTAAATTAAAATAAAAATATAAATAAGCTAAGGTAAAGCCACCACAGGAAATAAGATTCTGGAACAATTTCTTGGACTTTTACTTTTTCTACTTAAATTGATTCCTCTTAAGAAGGTTTTTTTTTAAATATATATGATAACATAATTTGTGTGATAATTTATTATTTGATAATTTGTTTAATTTGCTTAAGAATCCTATCTGTATAAATAAATGCTATGACATTTTTGTTAAAAGACTGAATGTATTTACTTTTCTTTCCTCTTTGTTTTGTTTTTAAAATATTCATGTGAAAGCACGAACATGAGAGTGTAACATGGGTAAACATTTAGGGGAAAAATGATTTTGAGCTACATGGATAGTCTCCTCTTTAAAAAATAGAAACAAGCAAATAGGGGTGCCTGGGTGAGTCTGCTGGTTAATGTCAGACTCTTGATCTCGGCTCAGGTCATGATCTCATGTTTCATGAGATCAAGCCTCATGTCAGGCTTAACGCTGAAAGTGCCACGCCTGCTTGGGATTCCCTCTCTCCCCTTCTCTCTGCCTCTCCCCTGCTCCCTCTCACTCTCACTCTCACTCTCTCTCTCTCTCTCTCTCTGTCAAACTAAATAATTTTTTTAAAAAAAGCAAATAAAAAGCTCTACCAAAAAACATTATCTAGGACTTACTTTTTCTTTCAAGTTTTTTATTTAAATTCCAGCTAGTAAACATATTGTGTAATATTAGCATCAGGTGTAGAATTTAGTGATTCAGTCTAGGACTTGCCTTTCAGTAGTTTATTTGTTCTTGAACTTGTCTGAGTTAAGCTAAAAATTTTTGACTGAGCCTTCATCAACTTCCAAGAAATAAGATGTGAATAAAGGTGAGAAGTGGAAATACATTATGATATACTAAAGCTACCTTCTGGGAAATGTATATGTGAAAATGACAAATCTTATATTTGCTGTTGGAAGTGACAATAAAGAAAGCCAGTATCTCACAGCACCTGAGCCCTGAATATCAAGCAGTGAGACATACAGATCCTAATGTCATATTATACAAGAGACAGTATTCAGTAAGCAAGGATTATATGCCTTCGTCAAATCATAGTTCTTGGTTACAAACAACAGAAATTTACTCTATGTAAAGTGGAAGAACAGAGCCAGAATCACTCTGCAGGAAAAGGCATCCCATTGGAGAAACCTAGAAGCCAACAATAGCACCATGAAGGGATTGAACTGACCTTGTTTCTTTGTGCCACTCTTTCAGCATGGTTAAGGGATCTCATATGGCTATGCCCTGGAGATGGCCAGGGTCTGGCCTCTTGCCTATGCTAGTGGAATAGGACACTGTCTCCCACCAAAGTGCCTAAACAGTCTGTTCTATAAGTGTTAGATGTCTTAGATGACATAAATCTTTTAAAAAGTCTCCAACTACCTTTGTCATTAGTGTAATTAGATGATAAAAGACTGCAATGAAGAAAAAAAAATCTAATTTGTTAACCATCTCTCCTTTAGCAAGCACTGACAGAGAAATTAGTTTATAACCAATTAACTTACTTGGTAACAACTGTTCCTATGTGGTTTAATAGATTTTGTATTATTTCCTCCTCAGGAACTGAATCTTTAATTTGAAATATTATTTAAAAGGCAATTAAACATAGTCGTAGTTTTTGATCATGAATGAAACCCTCTTATGATGAGGTAATGTGAAACATAGCAGAATTGCTTGGAACCAGTTTGAGATCAAATTCTAGCTCAATGCCTTGCCTGTGCATGGACTTGAACACATTTTACCCTCTGCATCTTAGTTTGCTAATCTGAAAAATGAGAAGAATAATATTATCAATCTCAGGAAGTTTCTGTGAGGACTGAGTTTATATCAGTATGAAGGTGCCAGCAGGTGTCAGCACCATACATCCACTAGCCATCACTATGCTCTTTGCCTCTGCCAAGTGACTATGATCCCCGTTCACATGCTGGAAGGATGGGGTAACATTGCTATAATTGCACTCACATTGCTCTTTTTTTTTTTTTTGAACATTTCAAGATGTTAATCTAGATGTCATTTCGATGTGTGCCACAAAAGGAGAGTTGTTATTTTAGTTTCAGTGATTTTACCGGTGGCCATCTGGCACATTGGAGTTCATCCTCAGGGGGAAGCAGGGGCCCTGAGTTGTTGTTCCAACTATTCACTGCAACTGGTTACAGCTCCGGGCAAGCTTACTGACCCCAATTACCTCATTTACGAAAGGAAAAGCCTAAGAACTAGATCTTTAACGCTGCTTAGGCATTCTTCAGTGATGGCGCTACAGAACAGGGAGGGGTTAAAACACTCTTGAAAACTGAGACTATAACAAACTCTAGAAAATGGCTTGAGGTTAAGAATTTTAAGCGCTCTTAAGAAGTCACGGGGTAGGTAACTGAACTTACTCAAATTTATAAGTAGAAAACCTGGGAGTGGGGCTGGGGAAGCAAATCATCAGGGAAACAAAACAAAACAAAACAAAACAAAACAAAACAAAACAAAACAAAACAAAACACAAAAACCCCAGTCATGTTAAAGGGAATAGAGGTATGGAATTTAATGAGAAAGTAAGCGACCCTTGGCATCTGCGTAGATGAGCCTTGCAGCTGGCGCATGCGCAGTTTCCTCCCTGCGCTGCTGGCCTGGGGCCATCCCGACCTTGCGCAGCAGCGATTCCGCCAGAGCTGACTTCCAGGCCTGGCGGGTCCCTGAGGGGAGACGCCGCTGCCACGCGGTGACTCAGCGCGGAAGGCCAGGTACAATGAGAAGGGCTGGAGTTTGCTTCGTAGGTGGCATGGACCAGACTCCTCTGGTGGTTCTGGGACGGGAAGTCTCTGGGCCGGGCACCCAGGTGTTGCTCATCCCACGGCTTCCTTGCAGCCCAGGTGAAAGTCTCAAGAAAAGAAAGGAAGGAAGAAAAGGTAAGTGAAAAAATATTTAAAAAGTTGTAGTGATGGGGGCACCTGGGTGGTTCAGTCCGTTGAGCATCTGACTCTTGGTTTGGGCTCAGGTCATGATCTCCCCTGGGGGTGAGTCATGGCTGTCTTGCATGGAGCCTGCTTGGGATTCTCTGTCTCTCTCTCTGTCTGCACTGCCCTTGCTCACGCTCTCTCTCTCTTTCAAAGTAAGTACATAAATTAAGAAAAAAAATCGTGATGAAATATTGACCTTTAATACACAAAGAAAACCAACAATTTAAGGGAAATGAGCCTTTAAGAAAAGAAAATAAGTAAATTAAATTAATTCCGGGTAGAGGCTTGGTAAACCTGAGTGTTCAATGATGTAATAACCTCATCTGCTTTCATGGTTCAAGGTGTCATTGACATGCCTGTGACAGAATAATGTTTGATGTGTAAAGCGATTGTGTTTTGTCTTTTTTAGTTTTCTTCTTGTGCCCTCTCAGGTAGAGAGTGACTCTGAGTGTGCTTTCTCCAAAGAGAGATGTGGTAGGCAGTCAGCAGATATGCCTGGGTCTTTGGTTTCTTTGTTCCAACAGCTTTGGAGAAACTTAGTGTTTTCATTAGAGGCAGAAATGTCTGAGACAACAAGTGGGAACAGACTGGAGCTTTTCTCCAACTAGGATAAAAATAAAAGTCTCCTCGGTTGGAGGAAGGAAGGAGGTCAGTTGCAGGGATGCCTGTAAGTGAGAGGGCAGAAGGTCTCTACATGAGACCAAAGGGAGTGAAATAATCTAGAAAGAGAAAATGCCTGTGTAATCCTGCCAGGCAGGTGGCCCATGGGCAACCCTACAAAGATTCCTGGTGCCAGAATATTGCAGAAGCAGCCAGGTGTACCCCATGCCACCCCAAAATGGCACCAGAGTAGCAGAGGGGACTTCAGAGTCTAAAGTGACCATGTGACGAGAAGGAGACACGTGAACATGGACTCCACAAGGACAAGAACTTTACCTTGTCCTCTTCTGTTTCCCCAGCCCCTAGAACATGTCAAGCACATAGTTAGATGCTCAGTTCATATTTGCTGTGTAGTAAGAGATGTGTAATATGGGTGATAACAAGATGTCTCATAGAAACCCAAAGGGAAAAAGGCCAGCTGGGAGGATAGACCCGGCAACGTAATCCTTCTGGCACGTATTCTGGAGGACTAGTTGCTTCCATCATCTTGCACCACCTCTGCCTTGATGACCAAGTACTACATACTCATCAAGGAATTTAAATGCAACCTCAACAAAGTTGGAGAGAGATGTGCTGGAGATTAGGTTTTTGCCACCTTTCCAGAATGGAATTTCGTATGAGAAAGTAGCTCGTTTATTTTTCAACAGTTATTTATTGAACCCCTATTATGTGCCACACAGTGTTCTAGACACTGGGGATATATAAATAAATCAAAATAGAGTTATAGAAACAGAAAGTTACATTTCTTATGCAAAACTAATGTTTTTAATCCCTTCAAAAAGCCAGGTACTATTTAATGTATTATGAGTAATAACTCCAGAGAACCCTCAAGTAGGTATTATAGAATACATGATTACAGATGGAGCAACTGAAGCAGAGAACAGTTAAGTATTTTGCACAAGATCACAAAAATGGAAAGGACTCATGATTTGAACCTAAGCCATTTGGATCTAAATCTCATGCTCATAACTGACTTTATGAACTGAGATTTGTGTTCTCTGTGTCCTGATGACTCAAAACTACATCTGTAGCCAGGACCTCTCTCTTGGACTCTACATCCCTAAATGTTTACTGATAGCTCTAATTAAATATTCCATAGGTACTTCAAATTCAGTTTGAACTGAACTCAAAAAATAATAAAAACTGAACTCAACAGCTATCCTACCAGTTTTGCTTGTTTTTATTTTCATTATTTTATTATTTTGTTGTTGTTTTGTTTTGTTTTTCCTCAGGGGAAGGCATCCCTCTCAGTCTTGTTGGCCACTCCAAAAATCTGCTATTCTTCCTTTCTTCCTTCTGTCTCCCTTACTCACAGCCCAGCCTACATCTCATCAAACACCAGATCCTGTTGCTTCTTACTAATATCTGATAAGGCTCTTGCTATCGGTCCACTGTCCTCTCTTGTTTGTATTATTTTAGTGGCCTTTAGGCTTGTTCCTCCAATCCAAACTTGTGCTTTACACAATCCAGCCAGACTAACTTTTACAAAACAGAAATCTGACCATTTCACTTCCATGTCACTGTGGCTTCAGGATGAAGCCCAATTTCCTTGAACTACCATATGAAACCAGTCATAACATGGGTCCACCTGGCTGTCCAAGCTGCCACCTCTCACTCTTTTCCCTTTCAGTCTTACTGAACTAATTGGAATCCATCAGATGCACACACTACACCTTTGCAAATAACTTGTTTTATTAAAAGTATCCTTTATCATCTTAATCAGGTTAAAGCTGTTTTATTGTTATGGCCTCAGGGTAGATGTCATCTCTTTTGGGAAGTCTTTCTTAACTTCCCCAGACTAAGTTGAGTGCCCATTCTGTGCTTATTACTGTTTACTCCTCTGTCTTCTAAATACCACACTTTCTTTGGGGCCTAGGACTGTATTTTGGTAGTTGTCTATCCTTATTTTTCAGCATAGCACTTGCTACATAGGAGTGCAGTTACAAAAAAAAAAAAAAAGATGTTGAATGAATGAAAATATAATTACATGAATTAATTCCTGCTGGGGAGTGAGTAAGGAACGAATCAATCCAAATATGGGAGAGAACATTTTTAAAGCAAAATTTGGCATAAGAGGATTGTGAAATTAAAACAAAGTGGGGTCATAAATCTTACTCTAACTACATCAAATTGAGCATTCTGATGTTCTGTCAGCCAAAATGCAAAGCAGCAGCCACAGCTGACTTTTCCTTGAAATCCAAAAATAAAAACAGTTTTCCCTGCATTAGTTCATTTCACTAACAAGTACTAACAATTGAGTATATCAGCTTCTAAAGGAGCAAAGTTGATCAGATTAAAACACTTATGAACAGGACTTAAACCAATAGAACCATTGAATACAAAATATTCCTTAGAATGATTCTGGTCAGCCAGGGACTCAAATATCTGGCTAAGGTGATTCAATCAGAATATATGCTGAGGAGTAAGTACTGTATAAGAAAATCTCCCTTCACTGGGGCACCTGGGTGGCTCAGTTAAGCATCCGACTCTTAATTTCAGCTCAAGTCATGATCTCATGGTTCATGAGTTTGAGCCCCATGTCAGTCAGGCTCTGTGCTGGCAGAGCTTGGGATTCTCTTTCTCTCTCCCTTTTTCTTTGCCCCTTCCCTGCTTGTGTATGTTCTCTCTGTCTCTCTCTCTCAGAATTAAAAAGGAAAAGAAAATATCCCTTCAGGACAATAGAGATCTTACCGTGGTTTTTAAACTGTCTAGTTATACAAAGTTAGATAACTCACTTTATTGTTCTTGTCCTTAAATTGAGAATAACAACGTCTTTTCTGTCAGTTGCCTGGAATATTGTGAGGCTCAAGTGAGAGAAAAACAGAGAATTCTTAAAATCTAAGGTGTGCCAAAGTATTTGAGAGTGTGGTTTCTCCTGTTTGAAGACCAGTGAAGTGAAGGTTAAAGCAGTGGTTCTCAGAGGGTGTGTTACCACCCTGTACGGTGCATTTTTTAGAGACCTGTGTATCAATTTTATTTGGCAATAATAGGAGCTGCTGAAGTTAGATCTGAAGTGGTCAGTGATACAGGGTGGTCTATAGTGAACAGAAAAGTCTTGTGTAATGAAGAATTCTCTAGCCTGTGGTAAGAAATATTCTTTGGCCTACAAAAAGACTTTATAATGTCTTGAAGTTAATGAAAAATCTATTACTATCATCAGAAGCTAAAACAAGGGCCTCTGCAAATGTTTGTCTACAGCACAAGGATGCCTGACCAAGGGGCCAAGTAAGGCCAAAGTCCAGCAAAACCATGTGCCCTGGCTGACGGCTGTGTTCAGAAGGAAAGGGTACCTTTTAAAAAATTCACCATACGTGCATATGGAATTTAACTCCATTACATGTATACCATTAATATCTTTTTGCACTGTTTAATATACATTGAATTTTAAGAAAGGCATCTACCATGTAAAACTAGGGAATATTGTGCTTTGGAAAAATCTAACAAGATTTTTTCACCATTAAAAAAAAAATCATATCCCAAAGGCAATCGATTACGGTATTTGAGATACCAAAATCTCTGATTATCAGTCTGTCTTGTCTAACTACTGTCTATCTATTATTTATCATTTATCTATCTTGAGCATCTAATTGAAGAGGACTTCTGATACTCAGTAGTTACCCAATAAACTTTAGTTTTTAAAATTTCTTCCTTTAGAACCCTAAGTATTTATTCAGAATAATAAAAAGACAAATGCTTTCCCACCTGATTTCCATCAGTTAGAAATAATTCTTTGTTCTGTCAAAGAGGTGAAATATTTCAGGTAGTACTTGGGTTGTGAGTGGATTTGAGGAAAATCAATATGATAACAAATGCTATGCTCGAGCCTTGGCAGAGAGCATAACATATGCCCAGATCTAAACATTCCATATTTATTATTCCAAATGTGACTATTTTTTCACTAAGATGCTGCCAGTTTAGAGAAAGTGGCTTGGTTTTTGTATTTGGAGGGAAAGATATTCTGAAAGATCACTAAAAAGAATTTCATGAGGCATCCTCAAAGTAACTACAAAGCCCTGTTTTATGACATTAAATCTTTGTAAGGACACTTCAAAACATTGGGAAGAAAAGATTCATGCTGACATCAATAAATTATCTCTTAAATGCTTCTACTGTGTAACATATAGAAAAAAGAACATTCCAGATAAATAGTTAACATTACTAATGGACTAAAAGAAAAAAAGCAATGTTTCCATTGTATTGGTTAGAGACAACCTTTCTACTTCTAATCAAATGGAAAGATCTTGCACCTTTACCCTAAGTTGCTCAACAGCCTAGTGGACTCGTGTTTTCATAGAACATTGCAGTATATTACTATTTAGAACACACTACAGCCAGACATAATGGGCATCTAAATTCACCTGGGGAAGTCAGAGAAGAAGTGAAATTTCAACTATTTTAAAGATGATATAGGAAGTCTCTGGGGAGAGAAAGGTAAGGAGGACTTTCTCAGTCAAAGAACTTAAGAATATATTTGGAATCATGGCAAAGGTATCACAGATATTAAAAATTCCAGTTGATAGTTTATTCTAATAATGATAACAAATAATGGAAATCACTGCCAACATTCATCAACCACTTACCGAAATCTTCGCATGCTATGTAATACGGATTAAAGGCAAAAACCATGCCTCACAGAAAGAAAAAGATGCAAGAGAAATGGACTTTATAGAAGAAACTCAAAAGCAGAGGGTTAGCAAGGTGGAACATACAGTCCCCTGGTCTGGCTTTATCTGCCAGAGTGAGAAGCCGAGAGCAGGATATAGTGTACAAACTCTGGGTTATGCTCCAGGAAGAGGTCCCTACGATCCTGTTTCTCAACCTTTTTAGAGCATGAGAATACAAGAAGCCTCATGATGATATGGCACTTGGTGGCCCCGTGTAAAGATAAGACTTTGAGCCACTCTCCCTGTTGGGGAGACGTGAGAGCCACAAATCCCAGCTAGCTTGGTACCAGGCAATCTTGAGAGAGTCACTGATACCAAACATCCATTATTTCATTTAATGATTATAATTATCAATTCATAATTAAGGAAATGATTCAAGTTCCAGCTGTACCATTTGTCACCTTGAATAATTTATGAAATCCAAAGTCTCAGTTTTCTTACCTATGAAATTAGAATATTACTACATGTGGCATAGCATTGATTTGATTATATTAGATTAGTAATTAGACTAGTATTGAAATAAGTATTAGTTAAAATATTGAAGTATCCTCTATTACTTGTGTCCCTTTCCTCCTCCCAGAGATATAGTGTACCTATACATTTAACTTTTAATGGTAAAAAGTATCAGTAAAGCTTTATGATGAAGTGTGGCAAAGGGAATTTAATCATAATAATACAGAAATTTTAGGTGGATGAGAAAGAGGATATTTCTGCATTTTGTTTTCTCTTCAAAGAAAAACGAGGGAAGTATTTAAAATTAATGTAATGACTTGGATCTATGAATATTTCCCTCACCTCTTAGATGTGCAAAGCAAACTGATATGTAACATTAGAGGACTTTGAACTACTGAGTCTGCAGCACAAGTGAGATAGCCACACTGTGGTTTTAGAGGGACTGTTATGCTCAGCAGAAAACCTGGCAGAAGCCGAAGAGTATGATGTACGGATCTCCTAAAGCTGATGGCGAAAATAGAGCAATAGTCTTAGAGACTCAGATAAAAGACCTATGCCTGTGGAGTGGTGATAAGCAGTGTGGCTGCATATTTTCAAGGATTTGGATTCTTTACGGGTTTTGCTGCAAACTGGAGACTTCATGTTTCTTAGAATTTTTTGTTTTGTGTGTGTGTGTGTGTGTGTGTGTGTGTGTGTGTGTGTGTGTTTTGTGTCAGTTAAGCCTCTTTCTCTTAGGTAGGGTAATTCCAAGTCGCAAAATTTGATCTGGATAATATTGTCTTTCCAAAAGTGAGAAAAGGTTCATGGCATGTGATGCAAAACAGCTTGAAATGTTACCAAGGTTTCTTGTTGGAGTTTAATTACTTGTCTAAGTCTAAGCCATATGATATTCCACCACAAAGTGGAAAAGGAAAGGTTCTCTGGTAATCCTGTTAAATAAAGTCTTCTGGGTCCACGCGTGAGCTATCATTAGATAAAATGGTCAAAGTTCACAAGACAAAGAAATAAGACTCAGCTTCATGAGTTCACTTTATTATGCCCAAAAGAACTGCATGCATTTTACATTGCTTTTAATTTCTTTCACAGAAAAGGAAATGTAACAGCATTAAAGTGTTAAACACAGCCTCAGAAGCTGCTTTATGAAGGTGATTGAGGTTTAAGCTAGACATGGCTGCAAGTATAAAAAAAATCCTTGAGGTCAAGCTGGTTTATGTATAATTGCTTTTCTTCTTTTTTGTTAAAAATGAAAATTCATAATTATGTGGCAGTGTTTACTAGGCATTTCTAATTCGGTCTTTCTCTTTGCTTTTGCTCCTTCTTTGTGCATTTTGCTTCTCACAGAACCTAGTTGCTTTACATATCATCTGAACAAAGAACCCACTGATAATAAAGGCACCAAGCACATTTTGTCAGGCAGTCAACAGGTATTCTTGACCAAAGTTGCTGTAATATTCGTTTATGGTAACAATGAAAATAAGAAAAAATGTATAAGTTAAAATTATCACAGAGAAAATAGTTATAAAAAGAATATTAAACTATAATATACATACATATATTTTAATTTTGCTTATGTTAAAATTTGAATAAAAACTCTATATTCTACAAATATTTTGAAAGCTTTAACTTGAAGTCTGAGAATTTTTCTATGACACTGCTTTATCAAAATAATAGAATTTTCATTAATTTATTTCAAAGACTAATACACTTAAAAAGAACACTTGCAAACTAATCTTACAGATTAAAAGCCCACACAACACCTCAGTCCCACCACAGACATGAAAATGGGTACATGTCGGATTTTGTGTATCTTCAGTCATTTCTATGCATAGCTTTACGGATATATAGATATGCATACAGTTTATATTTCAAAAATGAGATGCAGTAGTATTTAAGATATTTTTCATTAAACAATATATTATGGCCAATATACCTTATAATTTAAAACTTCCTTCTACCTCCTGATTTTAAATGGCATCTCTGTATATCATCTAATTGTAGTTTTAAAAAAAATTGTTTAATGTTTATTTATTTTTGAGAGAGAGGCAGAGACAGAGTGTGAGCAAGGGAGGAGCAGAGAGAGAGGGAGACACAGAATCTGAAGCAGGCTCCAGGCTCTGAGCTGTCAGCACAGAGCCCCACGTGGGGCTTGAATTCACAAGCCGTGAGATCATAACCTGAGCTAAAGTCAGACGCTCAACTGATTGAGCCACCCAGGTGCCCTTCTAATTATAGTTTATTAAACCAAACCTCTGTTGTTAGCTATTTTCTATTTCTTGTTGCTTTAAATGAAACAGTAACTAATATCCATATATAGGGGTATGTACATGTATATGTTTATCTACATTTCTTATTATTTTGCAACATGTTTCTAAAGTAATCTTAACACCATATTCTATTACTTTTGTAAAGTTTGTGAGATCAAATGGCAGGCATCCTTAACTCAGTTTTGTCTTGAGGGGTATCATGGCAATTCTGCCTCTTGGCACTTAGCTTACCAATTTACATGAAAACTACTGATGGACTGTGATTGAAATCACATTAAACTTGGAGAGAATATATATCTTTATAAAACTGTGTCGTCTTGAACACTGACATGGTGAATTTGTCCATTGGTTTTATGTTTTAAATCTTTCAGTGAAGTTTAATTTTTTTCTTGTAAGTCTTGCACATACTTTATCATGTTTATTCCAAGATGCCTTATAACTTTTCTAACTATTAAGATTTCATTATATACTGATAGAAAATTAGCTGAATTTTATTATTCGTTCTAAAAATATGCATACTTTAAGCTATTTGTTCAGTAGATCCTATCATTTGCTTAGTGAATGAGTTTTATTCTTTTATTTTAATTCTTTTATCTTTTCTTTATCCTTTATTTTCTTTTCTTAAGGCTCTAAATCCTGCAGTGCAGTGTTGAATAGTTTTAGCAGTTTTAGCAGGCATCCCATCTCGTTTTTGATTTTAGCAGAAATATTTGAAGATTTCACTCATAAGTATGGTGTTTTCGGAAGAATTTGATACCCACACTTTCTTTCTCAAATGACTTGCAATGTCAACTCTACCACATGTTATTTCCATACGTTTGAATCTGTTTCTTATTTCACAATTCCGTTCCACTGATCTATTTGTCTATCACTATGACAATACCAAACTGTGCAATTATGTCCACCATTAGTCTTGCTATTGAAAAGGTATACATTCTCAGTGTATTCTGCTTCAAAATTGTCTTAGCTCACCTGGGAACTCTCCTCTTTCATTTGAATTTTAGGATCACTTTTCAATTTTCCTGAAATTCCTTGTTTTGATAGTTTCTAAAAATTATATTGAATTTGCAGAAAAAAAATTAGGAATATCCAACATCATTAAAATAGTAATATTTCCTGTCTACTATTATAGTAGAACATTCCAATTATTTGAGTATATTTTGTGGGCTTCAGTGGTTTTTGAAAGTTATTGTTTCTTATATCTCATTTCTTTTTCTCTTATTATTGCATTACTAAAACTGTTTGAGTAACTGATTTGAGAGCAGACATCTATCTAATCTTGTTGCTGATTCTCTGTGCTAAAGTTTTCATCCTAAGTGGGATATCTGCTATTGAGTCGATGCTAGGTTCATTTTACTGTGTTAAAAAATTTCTTGTTGCTAATTCTTAGTGTAATTTAGAGAGTAAAAGAGAAAAGGACATCCTCCCACATGATGCGCTCTGTCATTTTTTTTATTAATGTTTATTTATTTTTGAGGGGGAGGGAGAGAGAGAGAGCGAGAGCATGAATAGGGAAGGGGTAGACAGAGAGGGAGACACAGAATCCAAAGCAGGCTCCAGGCTCTGAGCTGTCAGCACAGAGCTCATCGCAGGGCTTGAACCCACAAATCATGACTTGAGGCAAAGTCAGACACATAACCACTTGAGCCACCCAGGCACCCCACAGCCTGTCACTTCTAAGATGTACACTTGTTGTTTCCTCACATTGTACTATCTTTAAATTAGGATGCATGATATCGTAGTTCTGATAAGAAGTAACTGTGTCCTCCTATAATTTTTAAAATCATGAATTAGTGTTACATTTTACTGAATAAATTGATTGAATCAATTTAAATTTCCATGTGTTTTGAGAACCTTTTAATTGTGGGGTTATATCGATAAAGTTTATTATTTGACCTATCCTTGCATTTCCAGAATAAACTTTACTAGTCATGACATACATATAACACACACACATTCATGAATATGTATATATGTGAACCTTATATATTGTAGAGTTCTATAATTGATTTGTAATACTATATTTGCTATTTTGTACGTGTTTATATAGTGAAAGTCAACACTTTATTATTCCAATATCATTTCATTTGGGTGTTGTAGGCAAAATAATTGCTCTCCCAAAGATGCACATGTTTTAATCCCTAGGACATTTATACCTATATTATATCACAGGGAAAGGGAGAATTAAGGTTGCAGATGGAATTAAGTTTGCTAATCAGCCTACTTTAAGACAGGAAGATTATCCTGAATGATCCAGGTGGGCCCAGTGTAATCACAGAGTATTTAAAACATGGAAGGGGTGTCTGGCTGGCTCACTCAGTTAAGCATCTGACTTTGTTTCAGGTCATGATCTTGTGGTTGGTGAGTTTGATCCCTGCATCAGGCTCTGTGCTGATAGCTCAGAGCCTGGAACCTGGTTCAGATTCTGTGTCTCCCTTTCTGTCCCTCTCCTGCTCGCTCATGTCTCTCTCTCTCTCCCTCCCTCCCTCTCTCCCTCCCTCAAAAATTAATAAACATTAAATTTTTTTTTTTAAAAACATGGAAAAGAGAGGAGGAAGAGTCAGTGTTGGAGTGATCTCATGTGAGAAAGACTCAGCAAGACATTGCAGGCTTTGAAGATGGAAGGGGGCCAGGAGTCAAGGAATGTGGGCCACCTCTAGAGACTGTGAAAGGCAAAAATGGATTCTCCCCTACAATCTCGAATAAAGGAAAGCAAAAGTGCTAAAATCTTTATTTTAGCGCAGTGAAACCCATCCCAGAATTCTGACTTCCAGAACTGTAAGATACTAAATTCATGGTGCTTGAAGTCACTAAGTTGGTAGTAATTTGAAACTAATAGGAATAGGAATAACATTAAGAAAATACAGGTGTAATTATTATGTTAGCCTTTACCTACTACGCTATTTCATTGAAACTGACATGTAATTTAATTATAAGATGCACCATTTATTTTATGTTAAAAATGGAATCATGTCTGGGTGCCTGGCTGGATCAGGAGGCTGGGCATCCAACTTTGGCTTAGGTCATGATCTCATGGTTTGTGAGTTCGAGTCCCATGTTAGCTCTGTGCTGACAGCTCAGAACCTGGAGCCTGCTTTGGATTCTGTGTCTCCTTCTCTCTCTGCCTTTCCCTGCTTGCGCTCTGTGTGTCTCTCAAAAATAAATAAACATTTAAAATTAAAACTTCAAAAATGGAATCATGTCAATTAAACTTTGACCAAATGCTTTTTGGTTGTAAGATACATCATAATTTCAAAAATGCTTACATATTAACAAAAGTGAATCTTAGAATACTTGAAATGCAGTAGTTGTGAACCTTTCCTTCTTTTTCTGTTCCCTAAAGAATTTGCTTAAAAAGAGACTCTCAATTTCTTGAAGATTTGGTCAAGTACCTGTGAGACAAATGGTATCATTTGGAGGAGAACATATGTTTTTGCTTATTCATTAATCCCAGTTAAGGTTTTGAATTTTCTTCATCAAGATATTGAATAGTCTTTCATGTATGTAATCATGAAAGTATTTGTAGAGATATATTTATATATCATTACTAATGTTTCATTTCATAATTTGTCATCTATAAAAGAGGGGTTGATCATCACTTCTGTATATATTTTTGTGAATTTTCTAACTAGCTCTCTCTTTCCTGCTTTACCTGGCAGACAGCTGTCTTCATCTTGCCTCACTGATCAGGATCTTTCACTTAGAGGCTGAACAGATCCTCTAGCTCTCCTCTGCCTTGCAGTCCTTATTCTTTGAACAAAGCCTTTGTGGTCTAGTATCTGGTAGCTCCAAACAGAATTTATCTAATTATTTTTTTTTAATGTTTTAAGTTTATTTATTTATTTTGAGAGAGAAAGCAAGCAGGGTAGGGGCAGAGAGAGGGGAGAGAACAAATCCCAAGCAGGCCCTGCACTGATAGTACGGGGCTTGAACTCACAAACTGTGAGATAATGCCGTGAGCCGAAGTCAGGAGCCGGGAGCTTAACCGACTGGGATACCCAGGTGCCCTAACTTTATCTAATTCTGCTTGGAGTTTTCTAATGATAAATAATAGGAATATATATGCAATTAGAAAGCTTAATTTCAGTTGGAGAGTATATGAGGTGGAAGGGAGATTGTGACAGCTAAGATATTCTCATCTATGTCATTAACTGTCTCATTACACCTTGCTCCAATTTTAGCTCAATTTGGCACAATTGGTAATTCAGTCTTTTCATTTTGATTAGTTGTATTTACTGATTTTTCTGCGATGGAGGAAGTAAAATATTTCTGAGCACCAGCAAGGGCAAAGGTAAAGTTAAATATCATGACTCCAAAGTGAAATGGTCAGAAGGTTCATGGCCATGAACACTACTGCTTGGGATAGAAATGAGAAGTGAGCTTGTGCTAGAGCTGAAGATTGTCAAGGCGGGCATTGTGGAAATCTATAATCTGGTACATTCTGAGTACCTAGGAGAGCATAATTGAAATAAGACACCGTGAACTTGCTGAGGTATAAGGATTTGTGGTTATATTATAACTGATGGATTTAGAAAATAAAGAGTTCAATGAGGTTAAAACTAATTTCAGTAAATGTAGAGGATAAGCGGAAGGAAAAGAGGCTCTTTTATAAGAAATAGCCATGCTGAGTGGATCCACGTTATGCTGAGGTGAAACAGAACTGGCATGTGATGAAAAAGAACAATGAGGTGTTACTGAATGTTCAACTTGGATAATGATGAGGTCAAGAAGAGTGAGTTACCAATGTGCTGCTGAGGAAATTATGAATAGGAGGGAGAGAAAAACCAGGAAGGTTATTGTGGTTATTAACTAAATTGTTGAGATCACCACTTAGAATAAATAAAAGTTGGTCTGGGTTTGAAAAGAGGAAAGAATGTTGACCAGTAGTCATAGTTTAGTGTTCTGAACTCATACAACAAGTAATCTCTGTCCTTGTCCTAAGGCATGAAAGGCAGGAAATGAAAGAACGATCCCTGTCTATTACATATTTTCAAGAAAAATGTCATAAATTTTAGGATATTTGAGTTCAGTTAATGGAGAGAGTATATATATACATTTTTTTAAGTTTATTTATTTTTAAGTTTATTTATTTTGAGCAAGACAGAGATGCATGAGTGGGGGGGAGGCAGAGAGAGAGAGAGAGATAGAGAGACTGACAATCCCAAGCAGGCTGTGTGCTGCCAGTGCAGAGCCCAATGCAGGGCTTGAACCCACAAAGCTGTAAGATTATGACCTGAGTAGAAGGCTTGAATGACTGAGCCACCCAAACATGTATAATAGATTCTAATGCAGTTTTTGCATGTAACAGATTCTCAGTAATCTTTGTTAAATTAGCGAATGGTTTATATATCTGTAAGTTACACATTGTCGATATCAAGTATTTCCAATTTAATTTTCCTTCTTTACTATATACACATTCCCAAGAGGAGGAAACATTGAGTACTATAGAAATTAGAATTTAGACTTTATAAATTTTAGAATCAACTCTACTGATTTTCACAGTTTCCCTGGTAAGTGATTATATCCTCACACAGACCCTGGTGATACTGGGTCCATCATATAAAAACATTTTTCTCATTCATGAGGCTGAAAAGCTGCTGGGATTTTACTACCCTTTATATGATCTAATAAGTGTTATTATTCTTAATTATGAAACTAGGTCATTGTAATCTCTCTCTATTTTTCTTTAACCTAAGTGAATTATTCCCAACTATTTGCTAAAATTATTTTTTATCTCTTCCATTCTTTAGCAAATAATAATTTAAAAACATCAATAATAAAATAATTCTTTATTTTGGCCCCTTTAGACTAAGTTATTTGGAATGAACCACTTGAATGTTTAAATATTCTATCCATAAATTAACTTAAGAAATAACATCAATTTTTAAGATGACTTAATGAAATTAAGCTATTGTTAAATGTTATGGTTAAAGAATACCAGAAATGTTCAGGATCCAAATAGATGATTTAAATCTTATGAGAAAATAATTTTAGAATTTCAAAATGATTTTTTAAGTAGGCTTTTAAATAGGCAGAACCCAAAGTGGGGCTTGAACTCATGACCCTGAGATCATTACCTGAGCTGAGATCATGAGTCAGATACCCAACTGAGCAACCCAGGCACCCCATGGAATGATTTTTAAAAGAGGCATTGTCTAATTGAAAATTGTGATGATGAGGAGTTAGTGAAAAGAATTGGGCATTCCTTTTTCGGGCTCTATTAAATACATTGTAGAGGGAAAGATTTGAGTCAAACCAAAGGATTCAGCTAATCACATTCATCATTTGCTAGCACTTATTTATTTTATTTTTTTTAGTTATCTTGGTATACAATGACTTTCAACTTTTCAAAGAATGTTTATGAGTACATTGAAAGGTAGAAATTTGAAAAGTATAAAACTGGAAAAATTATTAGTGTGATTAGTTATCAAAAGAGGCATTATTATTTACATAGTACACCATAGTTCTGAACTTGGAATGATTGGGCGTATGAACAGTGATTCATGCCTTCATTGAGTAGGTAACAATTGGTGAATCACATAACCTCAATTCCCCAGTTCCTTTTAAGCAAGATGGGAATAAAACCATCAGCCTTACAGTAGGAAGACTGAGTTAGAAAAATATGTACAAGCACACTGCTTCCTCAAACCAATGGCTCAATTATCAGGTGAATCTAAATGTGAACCTGAAGAGAATAGATACTATGTGAACACTGAGAAAAATGGTATTTATATATTTGATATTTTTCTACAAGAAATAACACAGACAGGATCTTTATAAAGTCTTCCTGCAAGTGAAAAAAATAATGTATACTGCATTTAAAATAGGGGAAAATATAGTTGGCTTTTAAAATAAGTTTGTATAGTTTTAGCACTGTGTGGTGTTAGTTTGATATTGCTATAAATGAAATGTGCTCTAAATGAAATGAAAAGTTAACTAGATCTTCTAATTATCTCAGTTGATGGCTATAAAAATGGTACATAATGAAATTGCAGGTATCAATCATTAAGGTTGCAATTATAGACAAGAATTTTATGAATGTCCTAACATTCCTGGGAGCTGTATCTATACTTCAGTATTCAAAGGTGTTTTTCTTCTTGGGAAAAGGTATTTTTGTCTGTGTAATTTGGCCTACATTATTCAGTTTTAACTTATTTATAGCTAAAGAAGGCCACATTCTCTCTTCACTTCATTGTTGTTTATTTTTAGTGGAAAGTTCCACCAAAATTAATGCTTCAGTTTTATTTAGGCCGGAAGATAGTCTCTTTGTCTTCGTGTCCATTATGCACACTTAAGAAGCTGCTGGGACCTGTAGAATGGTGGTCTCTTTCGATTCAGTAATGGATAATTCTTGGATAGCTTAATGCATATGTCTTTTTAGTTGAAATATTTATTTATTTACTTATTTATTTTTAATGTTTTTATTTATTTTTGAGAGAGAGACAGAGTGTGAGCCGGGGAGGGGCAGAGAGAGGGGAAGACACAGAATCTGAAGCAGGCTCCAGGCTCCATGCTCTGAGCTGTCAGCACAAAACCTGATGCGGGGCTCGAACCCATGAACTGTGAGATCACAACCTGAGCTGAAGTCGGACGCCCAGCCGACTGAGCCACCCAGATGCCCCTTTAGTTGAAATTTTTAAATCTCAGGATAGTTGAATAGAAGAATGTCCTTAGTATGTGGAATGATGAGTAAAATTATATAAGAAAAAAATGACATCTCATTTTACATTTATTACCAGCTATATTTTCTGTATTATAGAATTTATTTATAATTTAGTATATAAACATATTTATATACAATAGGCATAGAGTAAATTGAATAGCAGAGTCTCTTTCACCTTGAGATATTTCCATAAATTCTGAACATCTACACCTTAAAAATGAAAAAAAAAAAAAGAAAAAGAACCAGATAAATTATCTGTACTCTTAAAACTCTAAAGATTTAAGAAAATGCACTCTGCCATCATAGCCATTATCAGAACTATCACCATCATCTAACATTCCCTGAGCACTGCTTAACAGGCCTTGTGCTAGATTTGTACGAACA
The DNA here is from genome assembly GCF_022837055.1 of Prionailurus viverrinus. Classification (NCBI taxonomy): domain Eukaryota; kingdom Metazoa; phylum Chordata; class Mammalia; order Carnivora; family Felidae; genus Prionailurus; species Prionailurus viverrinus. The sequence continues at coordinate 94,922,947 of NC_062563.1, forward strand.
AAGCAGCCTAAGCAGACGGCATAAATGAAAATGCAAGGGCTTCTGTTTGTGAGTGTCCAATGGGAAGCACAGAGTTGGAGCTGCAGATCAAGGGCAAAAGGGATACTTACACTCATTGTGTGAAACGTTGAAGTCTTGCCATTTGTTAGAGAGGGTCAGAAAACACAAGCAGTTACCTTTCTGCATCAAGAAGAATAGAATGTTACATTTGTTCCCTCCCTTAGTCTCTTTGACTTAAACATAGATTTATGGCTCTGCATTAGATTTGATAGACACAACATATGTTTACAAAAATCACCTTTCTGTCTTCATTATTCTATGCTGTTATTTTTTAGTGAAATAGTATACATGGCAGGTCCTTAAAATTCTGAGGAATTCATAAGTTTCCGTGACATAATTTAGAATCCTCATTCTCTTTCCCGGACCTTGAAATCTCCTGAACATACTGACACTTGGTGGACATTGCCTTCTCTCTGAAAGCTTTATTTAATGTGGGAAGGAACTTGGACCAAGTGACCCAGGAAGTCTTTTTGTGACTTAATTGTTTTTATTGGCCTAATTAATTTGAAGAGCTTAATTATGAAACCACATGAATGTTGTGCACAGTCTGCAAAGCACCATTCAATGACGACCAGATGAAAAATGCATCAGTAGCTTTTTTACCTAATTAACAAAATAAACCAGAGAGATTTATGGTACAAAACGGGGACCTTAAGTAAAAGAACTGCACTTCTTCTAAACTTCCAAAGAGATGGTAATATGAATTTTATATTTATTTATTAAATTATATCCCACCATGAATGTTAAGAAGTTTACCATATGTTCCAGTTATGTATTGGTACAGATCAACTCCAAACTTAGTGGTTTAAAGAAAATATAAACCCTTTTATTTTTATGTGTTACAGTTCTCGAGTAGACTGAGCTCAGCTAGGTAGTTGTCACTCGGGGTTTCATGTATTTGCAGTTAGATGGTTCAGAGCTGGGCTGATCTGAAGACCCTCTCGCTTACACCTCTGACACTTGGGCTGGGAATATTCAGTCATCCAATTAACTTGGACAAGCTGAGGCCCCTCAGAAACCCCTTTCTACCTGCGTGTTCTTTCTGCATGTTTTCTCCAGCATAGGGGCTTGGGGATAGCTGGACTTTTATTTGGTGGCTCAGGGCTTCAAAAGCTAACATCCCAATAGAGAGAGCCTGGCAGAAACTGTGTCACCTTTTATGACCAGTTCTCAAATGTCACACACAGTCACTTAGGCTACGTTTTTTTTCATGGAACAATCAGGAAAAAAACCCCACCCAGGTTCACTGGGAGGGAAATAAACTCCCCTTCATGAGGAGGGTCACCAAGAATCTGAATTTGCATGTGAACAGGAAAAAAAAATGTGTGGCCATTTTTTGGTAAATTCAATCTACCATACCATCTTCATGCCAGAAACTTCATATTTATATCTCGGGCAAAAATGGGCAAGACTGATTGCAGGAGGGAAACTTCCAACATGTGATTTACCACATAGAAAGAAAGAAGCATATCTAGAAAGTCAGGGAGGGATGCCAAGCTAACACCAACCACCACACCATCAAAACCTCTTAATTTGTGTAGGAGATATGGGAAATGATGGGGGGTCTGTGAGGTCAGTCATGTTCAGAGAAGAGATTGAGTGGGAGGATGAAAAGAAGGAGAAGAAATACAAGACAAAAAAATGAAGAAGAAGAGACAAGAGAAACAAAAACAAAACTATATTTTTAAAAATGAAGCAGAAAATTAAGTGGCCAAGGGGCAGTGAGAGTTCTCAAGACATTAGGGAAAAATCTTACTGATTTTGAAAAAACAAAAATTAGTATCAAAGAGATCTCGGTATGGAATTGGACTGTACAGTTTTCTATCTGCATGAGAACGAGGAAGTCACTAAACCTCTCCAAGCAGTTTGACCTGTAAATTTTAAATAACATTAACACTTATACCTTATGGTCGTTGTCAAGATCAGATGACACAATGCATAGAGAATGCCAGGCACCTAGCATAAGAGTTCATATAATGCTCACCATTCCAGTAAGAGATGCCGTGTATTGAACACCCATTTTATTCTTACAGCCTCAAAATGCTAACTTAATATATATTAAGTTTATCCCTCGGGTTTTTTTTAATGTTTATTAATTTATTTTGAGACAGAGAGTGCATGCACATGAGGCAACTGGGGGGCAGTGACAGAATCCAAAGCAAGCTCTTGCTGATGCAGTTTTGATCCCCTGAACCATGAGATCATGACTTGAGCCCAAATCAAGAGTTGGACACTTAACTGAGCCACTCAGGAGCCCTTCTTGAGTTGTTTACATATATAGATAGATAGATAGATAGATATAGATATAAAATTTTTAATGTTTAGTTTTGAAGGAGAGAGAGACCGAGAGTGAGTGGGATATGGGCAGAGAGAGAGGGAAACACAGAATCCAAAGCAGGCTCCAGGCTCTGAGCTGTCAGCACCAGAGCCTGACACAGGGCTTGAACTCACAAGCCATGAGATCATCACCTGAGACAAAGTCAGACGCTTAACTGACTGAGCCTCTCAGGCACCATGGTTCATTGCATTTTCTTAATTTTATATCTGTGTACCAGTATCAAGCATACTGTTTAAAAGATTGTGACCCTTATAAAATATTTATATACCCCTTAGTATAAAACCATCTTCATTTGATTTCAAAGTAATTTAAATCTCTTCTTAGATTACCAAATGTCCAGAATGTTGAAGGGTAGATTCTACTATTGAATAAGTAATTGAAGTAAAATGAACTTTTAGCATTATCTCTGTCACATCCTATGATAGATTATGAAATTAATTGTAGCCAGTAACCACATGTGGATAATGAGCATTTCAGATGTGGCTAGTCTGAACAGTAATGTGTTATAATGTAAAATATATATCAGATATTAAAGACTTAGTGTCCTAAAAAGAATATAAAATATATCACCAATATTTTTATATTGATTATATGCTGAAATAATGTTGAATTGAATATCTTATAAAAATTAATTTTGCCTGTTTCTTTTACTTTTTAATTAATTAATTAATTATATAATTTAAATATTTAAATAATTTAAAATCATATGTATAGCTCATGTTGTATTTCTACTGGACAGCACTGATCCAGAAGCATGCAAAATGATTGTATTTACTGCTCATGTTCCATACCAGAAAACTGAGGCACAGGTGTGTTAAGTTACTTGTCCATTTTCATTTAAAGCTGGGGGGATGGAAATGAGCCATCTCATCTCCAATAGTATAGTCATTGTTATTGAAACATAATTTTTTAAGCAGGACATGACCTTAAAAACAGTCTACTCTGATTCCTGTATTTTAGCATTTGAGAAAGTTAGACTGGAGAGTTTACAAACCATGTTAGAGGTAGAAAAATAATTGGAATTTTCAGCCAAATGCTGTTTTTACTCCATGGTTCTACCATTACATGCCACAATCCCTTTAACTTTCATCTTTAATTTCAATCAATATACAACACATGTGGGACTGTTACAGTGACTGGTAAGGTTGGCCTCAGCTAATCCTTCCCAGGTAGAACCACTTCTTAAATTATTGAATTCAGCACCAACTCATTAATAACACAGGGTTATAGTTTGGACATTTCAGCAACTTTACTCCCAAATGTTATGATTCCCTTTTCCAGCTGTACTGCAAAGCTATCTAAAGCCTAAAGAACAAACCAACAAAACACTGAAAGAACATTTTGACTTTTTGCTATAAAATTGAGATTTCTTAAGGCCAACCTATGTGGCATACTAAAAAATAAATATCATATCATGATTTGAGATTTTATTCTCTTTCTAACCTTTAGATTGTATAGCAATGATCCTTCCCAATGAACAGATCTAAAACCTTTGCTTTCTTTTAGCACGTGTTGGGCAGAAGATCACAGTGCAGACCATTAAATACTGCTGAATGTGACCTCAGTATAACAAATATGTGAAAATTAGTGTTTTATTACTTTGGAAAATCCACTACTATTTAGGATATACTGGGAGACAACGTTGCATAGTAAAAGGAATTCGGGTTTGGGGTCTGGATGCCAGTCTTTGTTGGGCAAGCTGCTTAAATGTTTCTGTACCCATTTTGTCTCTAGACAAGTCAGGATTAATTGCTGTCTCCCTCTCTGGTGTACTGTGGAGATTAAAAGAAGCAATGTATGAACTTACATAGCATATTACCTGACACAGCATAGGTACTCAAAAACATTCATTGAAAATAAAAATATTTATATGTATACTTACTAACAGCTTGGCCTTGGGAAAATCTTTGAAAGTTGGTGTTCATCTAAAAAGAATGAGGATAATAATGGCACCTTCACCATAGGCTTATTGTGAGAATGAAATGATTTTAATATGTATAATGTATTTAGAATACTGTTAGCAACAGCATGTGCTTTATAGATGTTAGCTTCTTATCATGATTATCAGCCTAACATCACTACCATCTTACATACCTTAGTTGGGGCCTCTATAAAGAAGTAACACCATTTGCAAATAGAAATGCAATATGCATTATAATATATTCACATCCATAAGAATTTATATGTAGTCAAACAAACTAGAGAGATCGACAATTATCATTACCTTTGTTAATGCAACAAAAGTCAGGGGAGAAAACAAACTTAACTTTAAATTTAAACTTTAAAAATGTAAAATTTCTCCAAATTTAAGAAGAAAACTATTTTGCCTTTTAAAAGAGTAAGTATTGGGGTCAAGGGTGTCATAAATTCAGCTCACTGAATGACTCACTATATGCTCATGGGAAAGCCATTGTTTTTGTTTTTTTTTTCCTCCTGATTTACCCATTGTTGCAATTTCTTGTTACACTATTGGAGCCTCTGTTTTTCCTTATATTCCTAATATTTCTACAGATAACTTCTTTTCTGGGTCTGTAATTCATTATTGTCAAAAAATTGTCATCCCTCTTTAATCCTCATTCTAAGAAGACTCCACTGACTTCATCCTGATAAGTCTTCCCTGGGGCCATTTCTAAAACCAAGAAAAGGACCAATTCATTATCTAATGGCACTTCTTGAAACTGGAGTTGTTAATGGTCTCTATCATTAACTGAAGCAACATCAATTTAAAAGACATATTATTTATGCCAGGTTAATCTATTTGGAGAAGGTGAAACCAATGTTAACAATTTGATCAAATTAAAACCAAAAAATTGCTTTTAACTGAAAATGAGTAAAATGAGGGAGAGTAGGAGAGGGAGAGTAAATCATTTTGATTTAATATGTAAATGTTATATATTTACATATTATATGTTAATATGTAAATGTTATATACTAACACTGAATCTTCTCCAGATGAAATCTTATAAAGCTTAGTATGGGATAGAGGGAAAGTCCTAGATGTGCTTCTTTTAAATAAAATTGGATTGCAAATACCTTGATTATAAATAAATTAGGAAAAGTAATGAAATTGCCTTAAGTGTTTTAAGTAATTAAGCCACTGGGTTATATATTTTCATTGCTTAAAACTAAGTAACTGTTCAGCCATTGAAGTGACATATATTTCTAGCTTTCCATGTCCATGATACCCCCACTTTTTTTTTTTACTATAAGAAATTGATTTTTTCTACTGCCTAAAGTCTATATAGAAAATTAATTAGTTCAGCACTCTGTATTATACCAGAATTTATTGATTTGTTGAAATAACAGTAAAATGCTATGGCAAATAACACTAGAATGATCCCTTAAGTATTGGCCTTTATAGCAATGGAAAAGCTAGACCTTTGCCTGGGGTAAGAGTAGAGGGTAGTTTCCAGAAGGTAGATACTGCTAGTATTCGTGGTTTCTAAAAGTGAGAAAGTGATGGCTATCTCTCAAACCACTGAATTTTTATTTGTTCATTTTATAATTCTTCGTGTCTGCCTTCCAGATAACATTCTTTGTACTGAGAATATATCCAGGAAGATGACATTGTTCCTGCTCTTAAGTAACTCATACTCTAAATTGAGAAACAGACACCAAACAAATATTTTTACATTTTATTCAGCTAGAATTGTGGAACTTATGGAAGTCACACAGCGCTATGGAAGAGTATTATGAGGAGGACTCATCTAGGAGGATGGGCAGAAAAATGTTCTCTGAATATGTGAGGTTTAAGTTAAGATTTGACAAATGCATCGACTTTAACTTGCTGAATGGTAGTGAAAAGGGGTTTGATTTTGGTGTGTATTAAGCATGGATAGTTTAAGAGAACTGTAAGCCATAGGAAAAGTCTATGTAAAGATCTCAAGAGGAGAAAGAGCATGTTGTGATAGATGGAATGAAAGGAAAAGGCAGGAAGCTAACCTGAGATTTGAGAGACAAGTCAATGGTAGTCAGGCAGTGAACATCTTGTGGGTATGTGAATGGCTTGTGTGTGTGTGTTTTGTTTTTGTTTTTATATAAAGGCAAAAGAAAAACCCAAACATAGCAGCATGATGTAATTTCAATTTTGGGGACCTCTGTATTGCTTCAGTAAGGAGAATGATCTTCACAGACATAGTGTGTGAAAAAAAAGCAAATTAGGAGGCTATTGAAATATCTCAGGTGAAAGACTATGGATTTAAACTAGATTTTTGATAGTTGATATGTAGAGAAGTATATAATGTCTCAAGTTATTCCAGGTAGAATCCACAGGACTTTGTTATTGGTTGGATAGGCAGAGGATGGCCAGCCCTGCACTGAATATAAGAAACTGAATGGATGCTGAAAGTGTGTCAGTGATTAACATGACTGAAGAAAAATTTGGATTGGAGAGAATATGCAATTTTAGGTATGTAGCACTTGGAGACATTTGGTCTCATAAAACTGGGGACATCAGGGGTGCCTGGGTGGCTCAGTTGGTTAAGCGTCTGAGTCTTGATTTCAGCTCAGGTCATGATCTCATGGTTCATGGGAATGAGTCCTGTGTCAAAACAGAGCCTTCTTGGGATTCTCTCTCTTCCTCTTCCTCTTCCTGTGTTCTTCTGCCCTTCCCCTGCTTGTGCTCTCTCTCTCAAAATAAATAAACTTAAAAAAAAATGGGGACATCAGTAGATAGTGGATATTGGATTTTCAGATCAGAAATAGATGAATTTATGTACATTTTAGAGTTGTAAGCATGGCCATAATAATTACCTACAATGGGATTAATACAATGGCTTAAGAAAATGTGTAAAGTTAGAAGAGAAGAAGATTTAAGACAAAACAATTGTGAAATCTAATATTTAAGGACTATATGCAGAATGTAAAATACGGTAGTTTAGAAGAAGTGGAACAAAAGAGGCAGGAAGTGTGTGATATCAGAGAAATCATACAAAGGGAGTACTTTAAGAAAAGGACAATGGGCATAGCAACTGTTTAAAGAGTTACTTTTGAATTTTAAAACATGGAAGATGCTGGTGACATTAAAAGTAGACGTTTTGAAAGGATCAATGAAGACAGAAGCCAGATTAATGACATTTTTATATCATTAATAACATGTAAACAAAGAAATACATGGAGACATTTCTTTATAGGGGTGCCCAGGCGGCTCAGTTGGTTAAGCTTCTGACTCTTGGTTTTGGCTAAGGTCATGATCTCACAGTTGTGAGATTAAAAAAAAATTACATTTATTTATTTATTTTGAGACAGCACAAGCAGGGGAGGGGCAGAGAGAAAAGGGGAGAGAGAATTCCAAGCAGTCTCTGCACTGTCAACACAGAGCCCAATGTGGGGCTCAAACTCACAGACTGCGAGATCATGACCTGAGCCCAAATCAAGAGCCTGATGCTTAACCCACTGAGCCACCCAGGTGCCCCAAGAAATTTGACTTTAAAAGTAGATAAGACAGGGGCGCCTGGGTGGCGCAGTCGGTTAAGCGTCCGACTTCAGCCAGGTCACGATCTCACGGTCCGTGAATTCGAGCCCCGCGTCGGGCTCTGGGCTGATGGCTCAGAGCCTGGAGCCTGTTTCCGATTCTGTGTCTCCCTCTCTCTCTGCCCCTCCCCCGTTCATGCTCTGTCTCTCTCTGTCCCAAAAATAAAATAAAACGTTGAAAAAAAAAATAAAAGTAGATAAGACAAACTAGAAGCGAATGTCAGGGCTGAATGATAATGTAAAGGAAGAATGTGATATGATGCAATGAGTGCTTCTGCTTTCTTTTTTTAAGGTAGAAAACAGTAGAACATATTTCAAGGATGATGCAAAAAAATTAGGAGAGACAGAATATTGTTTGCTGTTGCAAGAGCAAGGTTACATAAGCACAGTTCTTGGGGTGATAGGGAGTTACAAGAGTAAGAGAGTAGAGGAGCACCTTAGACGTCTCACCTCTTCCATTGTAATAGAAATTTAAGTGTTTACCAAAACAAACAGATAGTCATAGCTTCTATATGATAGCTAGGGAAAGAGATCAAGGAAACTTTTTAAAAATCATTCATTTTTTGTTTATAAAAATTGTATATATTTAAAGTATAGAACATGATGTTTTGATATACATGGTGAAATGATTGTTATAGTCATGATAATTAACATATCAGTCTCCTTACATAGTTACCAATTGTGTGTGTGTGGTAAGAGCACCTGAAATCTACTTTTCTACTAAATTTCTGGTATCGAATACAACATTAATTATAGACTTTATTCATTCTACATAACTACAATTTTCTATACTTTGATCCACAGCCCTCCACCTCTATCTAGTAACCACTGTTCTACTGTCTGCTTCTATGAACCAACTGTTTTAGATTCTACATATAATTGAGAACATACAGTATTTTTCTCTGTGTCTCACTTGTTTTACTTAGCATAGTATCATTCAGGTTCATCCATGTTGTCACAAATGGCAGGATCCCCTTCTTAAACCTTAATAGTATTCCATCAAGGGAATTTATTTATCCATTAATCTGTCAACTGACACTTAGGTTACTTTCATGCATTGCATGTTGTGAATAAAGCTGCAATGAATATGGGGATGCAGATATCTTTTCAAGCTATTTATTTCTCTTCTGTTGAGACCAAGGAAACTTTTCATAGAAAGCAGTGGCGGGGGGGGTGGGTAGGCAATATGAAGGCAATAGAGAAGTTTAAAATTTTGGAAGTTGCAAGTTGAACAGAAGAGAGAGATGACCATGGGTGGGATTGGGGATGAGAAATGAAAAGATTAATAGACCTAAGATATAGTACTGTGATCAAACCAATAAAACAGGTGGACTTTTAGCACATCTTTTACAGAGAAAACACAGAAATTTATGATTACGAAATTATAGCAAAATAGGTAATTAAGAAAAGTGATAAATAATGTATTTGGAATTTATTAGAACCCAAAGGAAAGAAGATACATCCCTGCAAGTGTTTCTTCTTTAGAAGAAATTAGTGAAAACCTTGAATAATTTTTTTTAACGTTTATTTATTTTTAAGACAGAGACAGAGCATGAACGGGGGAGGGGCAGAGAGAGAGGGAGACACAGAATCGGAAGCAGGCTCCAGGCTCTGAGCCATCAGCCCAGAGCCAGACGCGGGGCTCGAACTCATGGACCGTGAGATCGTGACCTGAGCTGAAGTCGGACCCTCAACCGACTGAGCCACCCAGGCGCCCCAACCTTGAATAATTTTGTAAAAAGAAATTAAAAGTGAGATCATAAACAGCAGTCAGAAGTGAAAAGGGAGATTACAAAGATACAGAATTAAATTGAATACCACAATAACACCGCCTTGGAACCAGTAAATGTTTTAAAACCACCAGAAACCAGATCTGACAAGGCTTTGTTCCTGGTGGGAGTGTCTGCATTGTGTGAATGGAGGTCTGGATTCTTGGATTCCCCACAAAAGATATATGTGAGGATCTGCACTCAAAGACAGCTAGAAGGAAAGTAGCAGTCAGAAAGCAGCGTATTAAGGACTTTACACTCTCCAGGTGGGACAGCAGACCCATAGATGGCAACTGTGTTGAGGCTACAGGAGTTCTTTCATTTTTTTATGTGTGCTGGGGTCTTGGGTCATGGACAAGGCGGTCTCTAATGGAGGCTGTTTCCATTCATTTGGAGGACTCCTCCCACAGGTTAGCAAGAGGAGATTTTTACCCTATAATGTACCAGTCATGGCAGCCTTCCCCATGGGGGAGGGGAGTATAATTGCAAAGCAAATGCATTATGATGAGTTTAGGGATTACCCTAGGGCAGAGGTGGAAGAGAAGAGTGCTGGTTCTGTACCTGTGGCTCTTGTCTGTTAACCCCAGGGTCTTGGAAGCCACCAGGCCAGGATGTTGTGCCCCTAGGCTTCTAATGTGTAACCTGTTTATCACCATTCTTGCCTCCAGCTCATGTCTAACTAACTCCCTACTCTTTCAGTTTAAGACAGAATATTGAATTACACAGAAAGAAAACTACTCATAGTAATAATGAGATTATAATAATAGACATGAAATTACTATAAAAAACATTAGGGGCACCTGGGTTGTTCAGTTGGTTAAGCATCAGGCTTCAACTCAGGTCATGATCTCACGGTCTGTGAGTTTCAACCCTACCTTAGGCTCTGTGGTGACAGCTCAGAGCCTGAAGCCTGCTTTGGATTCTGTATATCCCTCTCTCTGCCCCTCGCCTGCTCCTACTCTGTCTCTCTCAAAAATAAATAAACATCAAAAAAGTTAAAACAAAAAATATTGGAGATTACATCAATAGACATGATCCAGCAAAAAATAATAAGGTGTTTCTAAATCAATAAGCCAACAAGTGGCACCTAAAAAATACTTATACATAGTAGCAAAAATCATACAAACAAAAACTAGAGTCACATCAATAGGGAACTAAATTACTGGAAACTTGATACAGATCAGTTTGCACTGATAAATACCTGGTTAAATTATTAAAATCCAGAGACGAAAAGACGAAGAAAATCATATATCTAGGCATAAAATTAAGTCCTTACCCATGGAGAATAGTTAGGACACAGACATCTCCAAAGCATAGACATCTCCAGAGCAACTTCTAAAGCCAGATGTAGATGGAGCCATGTATACAAAGTGCTGATGGGAAGAACATGTGGTCAAGAATATTATAGTAACCAAGTTACTTTCTTTAAGTTCAATAAAAACAGAAGCAAATGAAATTCAGAGGATAAAGTGTCCATCTTAATAAAACCACTCATCAACCAAACCCAGCAAGAGAATATGGACTGAGAAGCCAAGGTCAAAGATTAATAACAGAAGACACTGGAGCCATCTCTATAATGTTCAAATAGAGAAATGTAGTTGGGTATTCTTCATGTGTACAGGGATTCTTAAGCATTTAATATACAAAAGAGTATAACAACTATAAACCCTTTTAGAAATTCTAACAACAAAGTACAGATAATTAATGAGTCAAAACTTGGGATAATAAATTTGCAAATAGAGGAGCTGGCTAAAAGGACTGGGTATAACTGGGTATAATTAGGTACAACTGAATATAGAATTTCCTTAATATCTGTGTAAGTATGGGTGCAGAGTGGAATGTAAAGTGGTGTAAAATGGTGTAACCTTAAAAAACAAAAATAAGGAGACAAAGGTCATAACCTGTAGAAGAGAAAAAAGGGTGTGAAGACTGTAAGAATGCTAATTTCTTAATTTTTTCATTAAAAGCTGTTAAATGATACAGTGATTTTGAAATGTATGGTTGAACAACTAAAACCATGATTTATGGTATTATTTGTACATGATTCATATGTTTTAAATAGTTTCATATTCTTTTTGCAACTAAGAAATATGTGTATAAATTTCAGCAGTTTCTTTTTATTTTAACTTTCGTTTGTTTTACTTCTTGCAATTTCAGCAGCAGGGAATTTAAAATACTTTATGAGAATGTGTATGAAACCACATTTTCACTATGGTACAAATAAGTCTGTGCAAAGACATGGAAATTTCCCTATATAGTTTAGGCCATTTCTATCTCTATTTATGCATCTACACTATATCTGCAAAAATAAACATCTAGTAAAATAATCACCTAATGATGAAAATGGTTTTCTTTTTTCTTCCAAGTGGTAGGATGTTAGTGATATTTTTGTGTGACTGCATTTGTATGTATTTCTTGAGTTATTTTAATATGCATTTACTAAACATTTCTTATAATTCAAGTAGAAATCGTTATTTAATTTGAACCTTTTATTTAGTTTTCTGTCTCTACTTATACATAAACTTTCTTATTTAATTTAAAGTCTCTATTAATCCAAATAAAAATTCCCACTCTTTGTTATAAATCTAGCATATTCCTAAAATCAAAACCTAACAATCATGAAACACAAGACACATTTTATAATATATATAATTCTGAATATAGAAGCAAATGTTTGTATTCAATATTTGGTAAACGAATCTGGAGATGATGATTTATAAAGACATATGGAAAAAGTAAGATTTATATTAGATATGCAGCATACCAGAGATAATATTAAGAAATCAGGTAGAATAATCAATTCTATTAGTTATATATTGTATTTTACTAAATATTAGTAATTTTCTATTTTCTATAAAAATGACTTATTTTTAATATTACCTCTTTCTCATTATTCTGTCTTTCCTCCCTATATCCTTTCTCTGATTTTCTTTTTTTTTTTTTTAATTTATTTTCAGAGAGAGAGAGAGGTAGGGGGAGGGGTAGAGAGCGAGAAGGAGAGAGAGAATCCCAAGCGGGCTCTGTGCTGTCAGTGCAGAGCCCGATGCAGAACTCAGTCTAATGAACCATGAGATCATGACGTGAGCTGATACCAAGAGTTGGATGCTTTATGGACTTTGCCATGCAGGTGCCCCATTTCTCTGATTTTCTTAAGTTTTGTCTACTTTTTTTTTTTCATTTTATTTACTTTAGAGAGAGAGAGATTGGGGGAGAGGGGCAGATGGAGAGAGAGACTCTTAAGCAGGCTCCATGCTCCCTGCAGAGCTGGACTTGGGGCTCCATCCCACAACCCTGGAATCATGACCTGAACTGAAACCAAGAGTTGGGCACTTAACTGACTGAGCCACCTAGGCATCCCTGAGTTTTATCTACTTTAATAGTCTTTGGATAGAGCCAGGTTTTAGGTATCTTCTCAATTATTTAAAATTTTTTAATTTCTCATGTTTTTAATGTGAATTTAATGCCACATTTATTTACATATCTTAGTAGAATATAATTTTTTTTTCTGAGTACAATTTTAGCTCTCTTTATCCATTAGGTTTTGGTATTTCATGTTATCTTTGTTCATGATTTTTAAATGGTTTGCAACCTTTACTATGAATTCCACGGAGTTCTGTATCTGTGTATGGTGTGTGTGTGTGTGAAAGTATGTATGTTTCTTGTTATTAACTTTTTATTTGAAATATAACACATATTAATAATTACAAAAATCATGTGTATGTATCAATGACATAACAGAATGAACACACATGTGTTTCTATTAAGTGGGATCATGTGATCTGTAGTATGTGTGTGTTTGTGTGTGAGAGTGAGATCTTTTACTCAATGCCATGTTGATGGAATTCATTGACATTGTTTCAGGTAACAATATTTCATTTCATTGCTGCATAGTTGTAAATTGTATGAATGTACTGCAATTTATATATCCTGTTTCAGACTTTTGAATTGTTTCTAATTTAGGCTATTACACTATGAACATTCTTATTCATGTGATTTTGCACATTTACTGCAGTTCTGATCAGTGTTTACATAGCAATAAAATTGTGTGGACACAAGACATCCATATGTTGAATTCCAGTAGATAATGTTGATTCATTTTTACAACTACTGTGCCAAATTTCACTTCTACCAGTGGTGTACAACAGCTTTCATTTCTCCAAGTCTCACTAAAAGTGGGTGTCATTAGTTTTCTTAATTTTAGCCATTTTAGAGGGCATTCAGGGCTACCTCACTGTGGTATTAATTTGCATTACCCTGGAGACAAAGTTTTTTTTTTTTTTCTTATGTGTATTAGCTATTTGTATATCTTCTTTTGAAAAAGCTTGGGTCGTTCTCTAATTTATTTGTAGGAGTCCTTAATCTGAGTATAAACTCTTATCAATTGTATATATTGAAAATACCTTCTCCCTCTCTGTGGCTTGTCCTTTTTATTCTTCAGGTTATGTCTTTTGGTGAATAAAAATCCTTAATTTTAATATCTAACTTATCAGTCTGTCCATTTATATCAGTGGTTTCTGTATCTTATTAAAAATCACGACCACTTCATATCATGAAAATACTTTCCAAAGTTATCTTCTGGAAGGTTTATTGTCTTACCACGTCTTTTTTTTTTTTCTTTTTTTTCAATATATGAAATTTATTGTCAAATTGGTTTCCATACAACACCCAGTGTTCATCCCAAAAGATGCCCTCTTCAGTACCCATCACCCACCCTCCCTTCCCTCCCACCCCCATCAACCCTCAGTTCTCAGTTTTTAAGAGTCTCGTCTCTTATGCTTTGGATCTCTTTTTTTTCTTTTTTAATGTCTATGTGTTTATTCTTATTTTTTAACTAACTTGTCCTTAGTTGTGTTACTCTGCAGTCAGAGAATATAGAATAGCAGTTTTCTGTGGAAAAATATTTACTGATATTTTCTGTGACATTTGAAAGATATCCAAGTACATTTGTAATATTTAAATCCTTCCCAGTCACCACTTCATTGAAGAAATTCCAGGAAAGCTGTGATAAAACTCGGTTATGATGTGCTGGGGAAATATGGACTGTGTAATTCCTGCTTTTCAGATTCTATTGAGGCTTTCTCTATGGCCTTAATTTGATCAAATTTTAAAATATTACATGTTCACTGGGGGAACAAAAGCATATTTTTCTTTCAGTAAAGTTGAAATTGGACCTATCTACTTGACATTAGTAATGACATTAAGCATATCCTCTCTGGCCTCATTTTTATTTTTTCCTTTATTCATCCAACAGGTATCTATAGAATAACTAGTAAGCAGTAGCACTGTTGTAGGCTCTAGAGATTAAATTATGTCCAATGGAGGGGCACCTGGGTGGCTCAGTCGGTTAAGTGTCCGACTTTGACTCAGGTCACGATCTCGCAGTCCGTGTGTTCGAGCCCCGCGTCGGGCTCTGGGCTGATGGTTCGGAGCCTGGAGCCTGCTTCCGATTCTGTATCTCCCTCTCTCTCTGCCCCTCTCCCGTTCATGCTCTGTCTCTGTCTGTCTCAAAAATAAATAAACGTTAAAAAAATTAAAAAAAAATAAATTATGTCCAATGGATATGGTCCCTATATACAATTTGATGAGAAGAAAATTTTGAAAGTAATGAATCCTATACAGGGAAGGAAGGTAATGATGCCCATAAAGGTATCATAAGTACAAGGTATATAAGCGAGGGATAAGACCTAGTCTTCTCTGGGAGTGAAAGAAGTCTTATTTTGGAAGTGATGGCTGGTTTATTTTTGATTAGTGAATGAGTAGGGGTTAAAGAGGTACAGCTGTGGTGGTGTGAGGTCAGGAGTATGAGACATGGTTTTATGCAGAGGGAACAGTATGTTCAAAGGTTGTATGGTAGAAAGGAGGGAGATACTTGCGAAGATCTGAAGGAAGGCGAGGGCAACTCTGAAGTAGGGTGAAGTGACCTGGAAGAATTAGCATGAAGCAGATCTCATAAAACTTGCAGATCATGTTAAACATGATAACTCTTGGGGCGCCTGGGTGGCTCAGTCGGTTAAATGGCTGACTTCAGCTCAGGTCACGATCTCGCAGTCTGTGAGTTCGAGCCCCACATCGGGCTCTGTGCTGACAGCTTAGAGCCTGGAGCCTGTTTCAGATTCTGTGTCTCCCTCTCTCTGACCCTCCCCCATTCATGCTCTGTCTCTCTCTGTCTCAAAAATAAATAAACGTTAAAAAAAAATAACTCTTCTCAGAAAGACTGGTGTATCTGATAGTACATTTCACATAAAAACCCAAACTGCCTTAAATAATAAAAATGGATTTATAGGCTATAATCTGTCTTTCAGGCTTATGGGGATAGAGCTTCCTTCCTTCCTTCCTTCCTTCCTTCCTTCCTTCCTTCCTTCCTTCTTTGTTATGAAAACTCCCATCTCCATCTCCTCTCCCTCTGTTTCCACCCCACCTTCTTAGTTTTTTCAGTTCTGTCCTCAGGTTGGTTGATCCTCATGGAGTAAGATACTTACGATGGCACTCAGATCAGCATTATTTCAGTCACATCTCAGGGAGAGAAAAACAGCATTTATTCCCAACTTTGTCACTAAAGGTACCCGATTTCTTCTTGTGCTTTTATCATTTTCTCTTATATTAGTTCACCCTTTTTATATTTTGACATGTATGTATGTATGTATGTGTATGTGTGTATGTGTGTCTATGTGTGTATGTGTGTTTGTGTGTATACATATACAATGTAGTGGATAAAGATTATGGGGGGAAATAACATTTCCACAGGATGGTTCTTTCATGGAATATGAGCATTTTCATTGAAACCCATATTTTCCAAGTATTCCTATTAATGTCTCTTTGTACTCACATCACGTTTTATTTAAATATATGCCAATGATTTCAAAGTTCATTATGGCTTGTACCTAATATCAATAAATTCTATTACTCTTTTTCTCAGTGTGTTTTCCATGAATTCTACTTTTCATATTCTATTTTTATTCATATGTTCAAAAAATATATATTTTTTGTCAAATTAAATCAGAGCATTATACATTTTATTAATTTCTTTATGTGTAATTTGAGAAAGATAATATTTTATATTTTCTCTCATATAAAGCTTGCATCTATTTTGTGTTTAAATGTTCATCTCTCAAGACTTGGCCTATTATAACTTTCCTATTCTTGTTTATTTTTATTGGTTTTTCATTTAGTTGAAGTACTTCTAAGGGCACTTTGTTTTTCAGAGATGATAGGCTAGTTATTTATGTTTTGACTTGACTAACTGAAAATTTCATTTGGTTGTCTTCACACATAAATGATAACTTGGCTAGGTATGGAATTCTCGGGTCACAAATTCTTTTCAAAATTTTTCTGATGCTCCATTACTTTTTAGTCCCTAATATTTGAAAATGAAAATATGTTTTTAGTTCTTGTTTCTAGCCTTACATCCCCTGCAACTCTTGGGACTACACTGGGTGAAGTTGGGGTGAAGATAAGGTCACATGGTCAAGATTTCTTCCATTTACTTTGTTTAAAGTCACACTTCTTTTCAAGATGATTAATTACATTTCAGCCATGACAGACCTTCTGTAATCTGTTTCTGTCAACAATAAAAATTTCTGAAAGTCACTGCCATTTGGACAGTTCTCATCTGGCTTCCACCACCAGCTTTTCTTGTATCTCCACATTTCTTAAATAGGCACTGAAACTGAGGTAACAGTAAGATATGTACCATCAAGCCTCCCGCCCCCCATCTTTTTTGCCCTTTTTTACAAGGAAGTTTCATAAAAATTTTAAATATAGTAATACATACTTAAAATTATTTCCTAAACAAATACTTGGGGAGAAAAAAAAAGACAAGAGCCTCTGATTTTGAGCCGAGTTCAGCCCAACTGATTCTGTAATGGACTAAATACATATGATCTTCATGGACAATCTTCTCCTGATCAACAATTATAATTATTTTTATAGGCTCTTTACCACTTTATTCATTGTTTCCTTTTTAAACATTTTTAATCAGGGCTTTTAATAGAAGAGTGTTTGATGTCTGACAAAAGCCACTAACTGGGAGATCAATATGGTTGGTTTAGGGTAAATCCAAAAAAGCAAGATAAGCAGCTCTCTGGAATGAAATGTTTTTTTTTTTTCTTTATAAATTGAGAACTCAGCCAGAATTCCCACCAAGATGGAGTGATACAGTGCTGTGTTGAGGATGATCCTGTTTCAGACAATTTTCTTTGTTTATGTCTTCTTGCCCATTTTTGTTCGTGCCTTTTATTTTTCATCTGCTCCTTTCAACTCAGTAGCTAAAGTGATTTCCTGGTGATTGTGTATTTGACTCTGTCTTCCAGCTTTACTGAGGTATTAGTGACAAATAAAATTGTATAAATTTAAGTGTACATGATGATTTGAGATACACACACACACACACACACACACTTTGAAATGATTACCACTTATAAAATTAGTTAAAATACCTATTACCTTACTTAGATACCTTTTATGTGCATAGTAAAAACATTTTAAGATCTGCCTTCCTGGCAAATTTCTAGTATACAGTATATTATAGATTTAATGCAGTCCCTATTAAAACTCCAATGGCATCTTTCACAGAAATAGAAAAAAGAAATCTAAAATTTGTATGGGACCACACAAAAAATCCTGAAGAGCCAAAGCTATTTTGAGAAAGGACAAAGCTGGAGTCATCACACACTTCTGATTTCAAACTATTACAAATCTATAGTAATCAAAACAATATAGTACTATATACATAAATTAATGGAACAGAGTCAAGTGTCTATAAATAAACCCACATATATATGAACAAATAATATTTGGCAACATGTCATGAATGCAAAATAAGGAAATGATAGTCCTTTCAGTAAATGATATTGGGAAAACCAAGTATTCACAGGCAAAAAATGAAATTGGACCCTTGTCTTACACTACTCACAAAAATTAACTTGACACGGATTAAAATTGAAATGTAAGACCTAAAACCATAAAACTCCTAGAATAAAACATAGGGAAAAATTTCCTTGATATTCATGTTGGCAATGATTTTTTTGGATACATCACCAAAAGTACAGGTAACAACAAACAAAATATACAAGTAGGATTAAATCAATCTAAAAAGCTTCTGGACAGGAAATAATCAGCAAAATTAAAAGGCAGTCAGCAGAATGGGAGAAAATATTTACAAACAACATATCTGTTAAGGGCTTAATATCCAAAATATGTAAGGAACTTCTACAACTCAGTAGCAAAAACAAAACAAAATATTGATTAAAAAATGGGCAAAATATCTCAATAGATGTTTTTTCAAAGAAGACATTCTAATGGACAAGTACATGAAAAGGTGCTCAGTATCACTAATCATAAGGGAAATTCAAATGAAAACCATTATGTATGTATTTATATTATTGTATATTTAGATATGTACATATATATAATGGAATATTATATATATATATTATCTACATATTATAAGAAATGGAATATTATTCAGCCACAAAAAAGGAAATCCAGCGTTTTGGGGCAACATGGATGAAACGTGAAGGCATTATGCTACATTAGATAAGTCAGACAGAAAAAGACAAATACTGAATGGCATTACATATATGTATAATATAAAAAAAATGGAATGCACAGAAACAGTAGAATAGAACTGTGGTTGCCACAGACTGGCTGTCGGGGGAATGGGGAGATATTGGTCAAAGGGTACCAGTTTTAAGAGGAATAAGTTCTGGGGATCTAATTAAATTTTGCCTATAGTTATTAATACTGTATTGTAAACATTTCTTTCTTTATAACAGTCTTCCAAGGTGTCTGGTGCTTTGCTGTTCTTCTCCAGGATACATTTGGTGGCCTATAGAACTCAGTCCTTGATGCTAACCATTATATCCACAATACACCTAGTTGACCTTGGCAATCACAGATTCTAATCAACATTAAGGACATTAATTTAGTTGAAAAATGTGAAAATGATCACGACCTATGAATGTGGCATTCAGGAATCATTGGGAAAGAAAGATATAATGAAGAGAAATGGAAGGATTGAGAGACCCCTCAACATTTAGTGAGCCCTCAGCGCTAAAATGCATTGAAAATGGTTATCTTTATCCTTAATACTGCCTTTATTAAAAGAAAAAAATATTGGTCCACATCTGTGAAGATATTTATTTGCCACATTTTAGCTGAGGGAACTGATTTTCAGAAACCTATTTCCGAGTCAAATTTTCTGGGTTTTGAATATAAAGCTTGTTTATCTTCAATACACAGTGTAGAAAGTTATCTTCTATCTTTAGTCTTTTGTGTTATCTGGTTACTAAAATACTGTAAGTAAGGGGAGAAAACCTGTACTCCTGTTCACTTTGGGATGCTCATTATTGCATTTGGTTTACTTGGAATAATAGGTACATGAGACATTGACTTGCAGAATCTGTAAAAAGGGAAGGACAACAGTTAGCTAACCTCCTTATATCTGTGCTTTACAACTGGGTCACAGGTAAAATATTATTTCAATGAGTAAAAAAAGTTTCTTGAGTCTAAAACAGATCTGCCTCCTGTTGTTTTCTGCCATGTAATGAAACTGTTCTGCTTCTAGCATGACAAATTATTGTTAGAAAGCAGAAATGAGAATCCCTTTTTATAGAAGAAAAAATATGTATGTTTCTCCCTGCTTTTAGCAAGACACTTTCCACTAGAATTTAAAATCTATTGTGATTATTGTGGTTAGTTCTTAGCCACATTTTAAAGTTGGTTAATTTGGAAAATAATCAGTCCTTTTGCTCATTCACCTTATTTACATCCCTCCTAGCCCCCTGAACATTTCCATCTTTTCTTAATTTTTCTCAGTTGTTACCTCCACATTACATTTATGTCACTTATGGATTTTCCAGGAAAATGTGCATTTTTTTGAAGAATGATAATATTAATTTGCAAAAAGAAAATTTTAAGCATAGAATCGGAGGTGGGTTGAGGGAAATCCTATTGTGGTAGACAACTGCACATGGAAATTTGAATATCACAGTGAGAATCTGTAATTAAAATTCAAGAAGCTTCCAGTACTTTCATTTGCTCCTGGCCCCTACAGCTGGAGTTGTTAACACTTCAGACAGGTCCCTGATATAGTAGTGGTAGTAACCCAAGAGGAATTGTAGAAACTAGCATAAAAGTATTTGTAGATGAATGTTGAACAGTAATCTCTTATGTTTACAAAGTGAGAGTGAAAAGAGAGTATAGAACTCCTTTTAGAGTATTTCAAAGATGTTTTCAAACATTTTTGAAGATATAAATTCCATTTTGAATGAACAGTGAGATTTATATATTTTCTATTTCATAATATTTTCATTTTAGCTAATTTCTTCACTTTATCCTGGTCTCTTCTGAAAGTGCTTCCTTGACCAACTTATCAGCTGTGCCTTTCTTGACCACTGCAGTGGACTGAATGTTGGCACCACAAAAGATATATCTACAGCTTAATCCCCCTTAGAAACTGTGAATGTGAACTTATTTGGAAAAAGTACCTTTGCAGATGTAATTAAGATAAAGATTTAAAGATGAGATCATTCTGGATTACCTAGGTGGGTCCAATGGCAAATGTCCTTTTGAGAAATAGAAGAGGAGAATACAGGAGGAAGAGGAGAAGGCCACGGGAAGATGGAGATAAAGATTGGAGTTATGCAAAAACAAGCATGGACATATGGATGAGACAAGGAAAGATTCTCTCCTAGAGCCTTTATAGGGAGTACAGCCCTGGGAACACTTTGATGTAGGATTTGTGACCTCCAGAGCTGTAAAAAATACATTTATGTAATTTTAAGCCACCAAGTTTGTGGTAATTTGTTATATCAAGCCTAGGAACCCCATACAACAATTTCATGTAAAATAAACTTTCTATTTCCTCATCTTCTTTATTTTTCTCCTTAGTGAATATCACTATATACATACATATATATGTGTGTGTGTGTGTGTGTGTGTGTGTGTGTGTGTGTGTGTATATATAATATTTGTTTGTTACATCCTTTATTTCCTCTCACTGGCTCCACGTGAGCAGGGGCTTTATTTTATTCACCTCTGAATCCCTAGTATTTCTACAGTGTCTAATCCATAATAGTTGTTCATAATTTGAATGTAGAACAAAGGAAAGAAAAATAAGAAATAGGAAACAGAACTCTGGACCACAGTCCACCGAACCCTTTAAATCAGAACTGACTGGGAAGCAGGCTGCTTGGACTTGTTCTGTCACAAATATACTGCAGCAAAGAGAAGCATCAGCCAATGATTCTTGGGCACAATCAAGATCAACCCCAGCTGCTCAGTGGATACTGCTATTCAGTGTTTTCCTTCCTGCTTCCAAGTCACGCAGCAAGGACAGTGTAACAACATCTGCTTTCTCAGTGTCTTTCTATTATCCTTGTCATTCACATAGCTACGGTGACAAAGTCACTACTCAAGAGCAAGTCTCAGGTGGGCTCTTCAAGTTTAATAACAGGACCAGGTATGAAAAATCCACAGCAATGACACCATTTCTCAAACTGAACTCTCTACTCTGTAGGATGAAGAGGTACAAAGAGCCACAGCAGTTCCAGTGATAATGTAGAGTGTCCACATTAGGAAGCACTTCCAGCACTCAACCTCCCTGACTCTAAGTTCTATATTCCAAACTGTGTCATAACGTAGTTATAGATTTCAGGCTTTTAATTGACTTCAGAGACCAAAATAATTTCTTCCTTTCTGGGTCTAAAGGGTTTATTTATAAATGAAAGAATTCTGATTGAATAATTGGTAAGCATTTGAAACTCAGAGCTCATAAAACCAAGGATGCATCTTTTAGTTGCTGAACTCAAAAATTTAATCACTGTAGGTTAAGGGATGTTTATGTTGACCAAACACTATATAAGCTTGGTGATTTTCTTTAATTGGTTTATTATTTATTAGCATTCATTTCAAATACCTTTATAATGTGTTATACTTGGAATTAAGAAAATTCATTTTATTTTTTAAAGTTGAATATTATTCCATTGTATATGTTTACCATCTGCAACATGGATGAACCTGAAAGATTTTATGCTAAGTGAAATAAGCCAGGCAGAAAGAAAAAAAATGCATTATGTCACTTATACAGATTTTCCTCAATTTACAATGGGGTTACATCCCAATAAACCTATCCTAAGTAGAAAATAATGAAAGTCAAAAATGTATTTACTACACCTAACTTACTGAACATCATGGCTCAGCCTAACCTTCCTTAAATGTGCTCAGTAGATTTACATTAGCCTAGAGTTAGGCAAAATCATCTAACACAAGCCTATTTTATAACAAAGTATTGAATATCATGTAATTTGTTGTGCTGAAATACTGTGCTGAAAGTGAAAAACGGAATGGTCATACAGAATGGTTGTAAGTGTGTTGTTGTTGACCCTCATGGTTGTGTGCCTGATGGGGATTTGTAGCTCACTGTAGCTGCCCAATATCAGGAGAGAATATTGTATCATATATCACTAGCCTGGAAAAGATAAAAATTCAAACTCAAAATACAGTTTCTACTGAATATGTATCACTCTCACACCATGATAAAGTCAAAAAAATGTTAAGCTGAATCATCATAAATTGGGACTGGCTGTTACAGTAGTTCCCTTATTGGTAGGGGATATGTTCCAAGACCTCTAGTGGATGTGCGATACCATGGATAGTACTGAACTCTATATATATGTTTTTTCCTCTAGATGCATACCTATGATAAGGTTTAATTTATAAATTAAGCACAGTAAGAGATTAACAACAATAATAACAAAATGGGATAATTATTAACAATTTATACTGTAGTAAAAGTATATGACTATGGGGTCTCTCTCTCAAAATATCTTTTTGTACTCGTTCTTCTTGTGATGACGTGAGATGATAAAATGACTACATGATGAGTTGAAGTGAAGTGAATGACACAGGCATTGTGACATGCCACTAGGCTACTATTGACCTTCTGACAATAAGTCAGAGGGAGAATCATATGCTTCTGAACTGTGGTTGTTTGGGGGTAACTGAAACTTTGGAAAGTGAAGCTGCAGATAAGGAGGGACTACTATATGGCATCTAAAAAAAGCCGAATGCGTAGAGGTAGAACAGAATGGTGGCAACCAGGAGTGGGAAGTTGGGGAAAATGGAGGCATATTGGTCAAAGGACAGAAAGTTATAGTTATATAGGATGAATAGGTCTAGAGATATAATGTATAGCATGGTAATGAATAATACTGTATTGGATATGGAAATTTGGTAAGAGAGTAGATTTCAGGCGCTCTCATTGAAAAAAAGTAACTGAGGAGAAAGATATGTTAATTAGCTTGATAGCAGTCATCATTTTACTATAAGTGAAATGTTACACAACTTAAATATATGTAACTTTTATTAAAAATAAAGTTTAAAAACTCATTTTCAAAATATTTAATAATTTGGTATGTTTTCTAACAGACTTGCACAGGTATAATGGTTCAGATTTCTTCTGCAATCCATTTTTTTTTAACTTGGAGAAGAATCATACAGGGAAATTATTTTTTTATTGCATGTAAGTTAGTGGATAACATACATAGCAAATGCTTACTGTCTGATTGATATCCTAGGTACCAAAATAAATGTTAATATTTTTCCTCATTCATATGTGAAAAAGAATGAGATCTATTGAAACTGTTCAGAACTTGTCAATTGCTAAAAATATGCATGTGCACATGATTTATAAATGAAATTTATGCTAATGGAATATATATTGGGATATATAATTTGTATGTGGCTAAAGTAGACCTCTTCTGCATTCATAATACATATTTCTTCTCCCAAAATAATGTTCTAGGCATAATTCTATATAGATATGTACCCACACAAAATATAGCTGCATAATGTTGGCTTGGGAAATTTCAGAGGTTGTGTTGTGTTTCTTTTTTCTTAAACTTTTTATTGATTAACTATACTACAGTTTCATTTCCCCCATTTCACATAATATATGCAAAAGAAGTGCCAAATCATGGCACCTGGAGCTTTATTGATTGCTTATATTCACAATTGGCTCAATCAAAGGGATGTAGAGGGTGAAAAATGACAGAAAGAGTGATAAACAACCAAACAGCCAGAAACCATCATTAGCCCAATCTCTTCCTGTTGTCTAAAGATCTTACTTTAGTTAATGAGGATGCAGATTAATGATACACAAACTGCTCATCCTTTGTTATTTTTCCAACTAAGCTCGGAGGGAAAAAAGCCAGGCTAATTATAAAAATTGATGGAAATACATAAGTATTTGGCCATTTATTCTAAGTATTAAAAAACAACAACAACACCTCAGTTGTCAAGCCCAGATGAAATGGGAGTGGGGGCAAAATAGCATGTTTCAAAGCACACTAAGCCACCTTAATTTTAATAAGGACCTGAAACATCTGGGCATCTCTGATCAACCTGATATGTGATATGAGGAACTAAAAACTAGGATCGGCATTGATATTAGACTTACTAATCTCTTATGAGTTCTCTAGGCACCTGAAAGTCAATAGAGCTGCCATACTTTGCATTTCTTGTATGATTATAAGCTTATTTATCTTGGTCAGTTACATTTTTTCCCATCAAAAATATTTCTTTGCAGGGGTGCCTGGGTGGCTTAGTTGGTTAAGCCACTGACTTTGGCTCAGGTCATGATCTCGTGGTTGGTGAGTTCGAGCCCCACGTCGGGCTCTGTGCTGACAGCTCAGAGCCTGGAGCCTGCTTCAGATTCTGTGTCTCCCTTTCTCTCTGCCCCTCCCCTGCTCACACTCTGTCTCTCTCTCTCAAAAATAAATAAACATTAAAATTAAAAAAAAATTCTTTGCAGTTATAGCAGTTGCTTCTATGAAATAATATTGAAAGTCTTCTAAAAAAAACCCTTTTCTAAAATTACCTTAACTTCTGAAAAATATTTATGCAAATGAAAAAGCAAAATGCACACATGTATATACATGTACATACAGTCTTTTGCTGAAATTACTTATGTAATTAGAGGGAAAAGTTAAAGGAAGAAACCAAGTTTTCTTCACCCTGCTAATGTCTTTTCATCTCTAGCAAATGAAGTGAAATGAGGACCCAAAACCCTTCTCAACTTGGCTTCAGCTGCCTATGCCCAACCAATGGCGCCCTCTCCATGTATCCCACCCTGCTGGCATGCAACAGATTTATCATTTTTGTCCTTGTTTTAAAATTTCCCTGTCTGCCAAGGGGCTGATTTCTACAGAAAACATCATGATACCTCATTTTTCTAGTAGGATGGTTTAATCATCAGTATACCCTTAGGAACTTGCATACTGCCTACTAAATACATGTGTGATGAATGAGTGAATGAGTGCACAAATTTGTAACTCCATTTGTAACTCTAATGGTGTCCATTTCAGCTAAAAATTTAAGTCATGTCAAAAGTGTTTTTTTATTGGAGACTATGTCTTGGTATAAAATAATAGCATCATCACTATGTGATTCAAGTGACAATAAGTCCAGAGGAAAGCAGTTTGGTACCTGCATCTGCTAACATTAAAACAGAAATCTGGGGGGCGCCTGGGGGGCGCAGTCGGTTAAGCGTCCGACATCAGCCAGGTCACGATCTCGCTGTCCGTGAGTTCGAGCCCCGCGTCAGGCTCTGGGCTGATGGCTCGGAGCCTGGAGCCTGTTTCCGATTCTGTGTCTCCCTCTCTCTCTGCCCCTCCCCCGTTCATGCTCTGTCTCTCTCTGTCCCAAAAATAAATAAAAAATGTTGAAAAAAAAAAATTAAAAAAAAAAAAACAGAAATCTGTGCCCAGGCATTCAGTCCAGTCCCTGGGAAAGGCTCACAAAAGAAAGTGATTAATGGCAGCATGTAATAATACTCCACAAGCTGTGAGTAGGGTTTATCCTGAGCTGTGTTCCAGTACCCACCAAAATAATTACCATGTACCTTCTACTTGTCATCTTTATGGTAAAGCAATTTATAGGACATCTTCTGTATTTATGAGTTCCTGAGGAGAGGGGTGCCTAAATGAGGGCCACAGCAAAAGATTCACAATGACTGTAAGACAGATCCTGCTACTGGATATTTGGTCAGATAGATACACAAACGGAGAGGTCAGTTCAAGTGCCAATTGACTCAATTTGTTCAAAAGGTGCAATATTTATCCATGTTGCAAACTCACCCCAAATATTCTGGAAATCCTGAAGCTGTTGACAGACCTCAAATGCTAACAGTGATGTGTTAATGCAGATAACTGACAACTGCTTAATTTGTTCGGGAAGGAGGAGCTGTAGGCTGTAGTCCAACTGAGAAGTTATGGCCAATGGCAGAAATCAGATCTTTCTTAAAGAGAAAGGCTTCCCTCTATATCAAAGATTCCTTCTTTCTATCTGGGAAAGACATTATAGACATTTCTCTTTGACAGCCAGTAAGACAATGGATAGGAAATAACTGAGCAGTGTCAAGATGATCCTGGATTGATCATCAGCATTATTAAAGCAAGACTTAATTTAAACACGTTGTTGACATTGTGGATTACCCACATGTCAGTACTCTCATCTGTTTTATGCTAAAAGAATCTTGGTTTGGATAAAGTAGCTATCTCCCTCTCATGGAACTGGGTGCTGCAATGGAAGTTCAACTCATCTTCATTTTTTGGATTGAGCTTTAATAGTCTATAGCTGTAGTTCTCAACTAGGGACAGTTTTGTCCTTCAGGGATATTTGGCAAGTCTAGAGATGTGTTGTCACATTGGGGACATAAGTATGACATTCATTGGGTGGCATCCAGGGATACTGTTAATCCTTCTACCGTGTGTAAGGCGGTTCCCTATAAAAAAGAATTATCTAGTCCCAAATGTCAATAGTGTCATGGTTGAGAAATCCTAGTCTACAGGTCGTCTACAGGTGTTGATTTAGGAATGGGTGTATGACTGAATTCTGGCCAATGACTTAGGAGAAGTTGAGTGTAATCTTTAGGGACAGTTCTTCCTTACTCATAAGCAAGAACCAAAAGAGGCAGAACAGCAGAGTGGTGAGAGACACCAAAAACCTGAGTCCTTAAAGATGTGCTTCAGTCCATAAAACACCTAGTTCTAAAATCTCCCTCCTGTCTCAACATGTGTTTATGTGAGCTAAGGACACTCTGTTTTATGTTTATGTTTATGCTACTTGCAGTTACAAACATGCTCTCTGGGGCACATATGTTCTGTGTGAATGTTTGGTAAGATATATGTTGGCTCTGGGGATCTGAGTGTAATGCTAAAAAGGCAAGAGATAGGCATTCAGTCCAGAATCTTGATGAAGATCATGCTCCTTGGAATTAGGCAATGTGATAAGGGAAGCTAGAAGATAGGGGATAGGAGCTGAGAAGAATAGGTACCAGTTAGTCATTCTGTCAATAAGGCTTGTTTAGATCAACCCTGTTTTACTGGAGGTGCAGGGGCAAAGGGGCAAGAAGGGGCATCGACATAAGCTCAAGATGGAGTATATCTTGTGATTTCTTTAAGAGAGAGACTTTCTGTTTCTAGGCTCTCAGTTCACTTATGTTTTTATTGTAAATTCCTAAAGAATCCTTGGAATTAGCAGCATGAACACCACAGCAGCCATAAACTATGACTAGCCTAGAGCCTTTTGCCAAGAGTTCCTTTCTTGTTCATGTCTTCAGAAGCTGGGGTCTGCTTCCCCTGGCTTGTTCTGTTCCAGCTTATTTGCAAAACAAGGAATGGTTTCCTGTGGTCTCATTGATTTCCAAGATTGCTGAATTAGAATTGTGGGCTTCTATATCATTGCCCTAACTTCTTTGATCAATCATTGTTCAGCAAATTGTAGCAGTATTAAACATACTACTAGATATTTCTTAAAAGTGTGGGATTACTTTAGTTAAAATAACTTCTGTAGTAAACAGGCTTATCTAATAGTAGTTTACTTTCTTATTTCCTATGGTTAGACAATTTTAAGCAGAATTGTGGTAAAAACCCTTCTTTAGGTAGTTTTCACAGTCCTGGAGAACAGTAGTGGTGTTCATCTGATACATGCCAGGTCTTTCTCATAGGACAATACAAAACAAAGTACAGATAAATATATGACCATACTCATTAAACTAACAAAAAAGTAATAAAACTTGAAAATGGTAGCACTAAAATGTTAGAACAAGAATTCACATTTTGTTTTAAAGACAATGATATTCGTTGTTAATAGTTATAAGAAACACTGAATTCTGTAGTGAGGACAGCACTACCCTGGGGGATGATTACCATAGGTCCTGGTCCAAGTTTTTCACTAATTGGCAAATCTGAAGGCCAGGGGTGGAGATGGTCAGGTAAGTTCTTGGGCCCTAAGTTATGTAAACTTTAGGGTTTGGAGTAGATAATTTCAAAGGCCATATTAGTGATGCTGTGATGTCTTCATTAAATTAATAGCCAGACAAGTTGTGTGTGTACGAATGTGTAATATGTACATAATATTCCTGACTTTTGAAACAGCAGCTTTATGGAAGTGTACCACTCAGAGGGAGGAACTATAAAATTTAATTCTGAAATATAAAATTTTGGAGGGAAAATCCTTTCCCCATAATCTAATGTTCCCCTTTTGAATAACCAAACTCAATTTGTGTATTTTCTGCCCTTACCGTGTCTGGGTATTCTTTCTACTCCAGGGAAAGGAGGTGGTTTCCTTGGCATATTCGATACTAATAAATGGAGATACTTGGGTCAGCTTTTGCCTCCTTCCTTTTGGGATCATACTGCCTACTGAAGACCATTTTCTAATTTACTTTTCCATCAGTGGGCTCTTCTTCTCATATGCAGTGTCCCACTTGAGCCATACAGGATTCGGTTTGCCTGTGATTGGGTCAGCAATTTTGCCCAATTTGGGAATTTGTTTAGAAGATGTGCAGTTGAAACTCACACTGAGCCATTTCTTAAAACCTAACCTTTGTCAATAATAAATGAGTAACTTCTCAGACAGAAGGGGCAAAAGGAAGCAAGCTATGCTCCCATGCTTTTCTCTCTGCTTTTCGTAATGGAACTGGCGGCACCTCCCAAAATGAAAAGGGATAGAGTCTAAGTATGCAGTCCTCATATCAGTAAAACAT
The DNA here is from genome assembly GCF_022837055.1 of Prionailurus viverrinus. Taxonomy (NCBI): domain Eukaryota; kingdom Metazoa; phylum Chordata; class Mammalia; order Carnivora; family Felidae; genus Prionailurus; species Prionailurus viverrinus. Next base: position 94,952,633 of record NC_062563.1, read on the forward strand.
ACTTAGAATGTAAACTGATAGTTTATTTTAAAGCTTGATTGTTGTAAAAGCTGTGGTTATAGCACTGCTATTGTGAAAAATCTTATCCTTTTAATCATCTGTAGCAATGGAAAAGTGAGCACATAAAAATATAATTCATCACAATTTAAATGTCCCAAAGAACTTTAAGTTAGTATCAGAAGAAGATATTTCATGCTGACAATTGGGCCTAGGTTAAAATAGAGTCCCTAAGTGAGATGTCATGAGAATCAGCTAGGAGCAAAAAGAGAAATGGAATAGGTACTCTGTATCATAAGTCAGTTTCTCATTCTGTTGTAGAGAGTGGTCATTAAGATTTATATATATATACATACACATATATATGTATATATATATGTATATATATGTATATATATATATGTGTATATACATATGTATATATGTATACATATGTATATACACACATACATATACATATATATGTATATATATTCTAGCTCAGAGATACTAATAGTGTCAGTGATTATTTATCCTACATCTATTGCTTACTGTTGTTACTTGTTAACAAACTCTTATTGTTCCCTTGGTTGGTCTAAGCTAATCATGGTGAATACAGTCCCTGTTCCAGGAATGTTTTCCTCAATCTTTTCCAGTTAGTGTGGAATGCCTATACGACCAAGTTCTGATCAATGAGAAAAAAATGAGAGACTTCTCTCTAAATACTCCCTTTCTTCCTGCTTGGGATACTGTGTGAGAACATACTGCCTGAAACTGCAACATCCATATTGGACCATGAAGTGGTAAGCACAGGTACAAACACCCTGAGGACAGTAGTAAAGAAAGGTGTAAATTAGGAGTCTGTGTTTTTGATGATATTATAGAATTGCCTATTTTGAGACTTCTTATAAAGTAAACAAGAGAGACTATTTTCCATAGTTTTGTTTCTTGGACCTGATTGTATCCTACTTAATATAGAAAGGTCCAGAGGTAACATCAGAGACACTCACTAAAACCCTTCACAATGAATGAGAGCAACAGCAGAGATTTAAGAAATCTTCTGGTGGATATAGAGTTGAGTCTGCTAATTGCAGACTATAGGAAGAGAGACCAGGGGCATTTCCTCCACAAAATAGTAGAGCAAGAAGGACTGGTTCAGCAAAGAGAAGCCCTCACACCTGTGAAGAGAAGCAGGGGGAATGTACCAAGAGGTTCAAAGTATATGTATTAAGAAAACAATTTGAAGATACTAATCCTCCACAAATTAAACTTCAGGGAAGAAATTAAAGTTCCGTATTACATTTTCTTAAATCTTACTCTCTATTTGGAAAGTCCATTTGGAAGAGTAAAGAAGTTATCCAGAATAAGCAAAATTTGTTAAAAAGAATAATTTGGCTTTGCTCCATAAGACAATAAAATGATTTATAAATTAATAATGATGTAAACGTTAGTGTTCACATAGAAGTAGACAGACATATAAAAGAATAAAAAGTATAAAAATGGAGCCAAAGAGGTCTCAACAATCTATAATTTAGTTAATAGTATTGTGCCAATGTTAATTTGTTAATTTTGTCAAATATACTAATGGTTCTATACGATGTTCAACACTAAGGAAAACTGGACAAAGGATACGATGAGAAATTTTCGCACCACCTTTGCATTTTTGTTCTATAAATCTAAAATTATTACAAAAATTTCTCTTAAAACCTTGTATGATAAAATTATACTTCAAGTCAGTTAAATCCCTAACTAATAACTTACTACAGACAAATGAGATATTGATGAAAAATGAAACAACAGAGCTTCCAGGAGTAAGTATAGACTAATGCCATAAAGAGAACTATAAGTATTTTTATATAAACCTCAAAATATATGCAATCTTTTTAGAAAACACTATGATGAGAAAGATAAAATATAAACTGATAAACATGTTTTTATTATATATGAGAATAATTAATGGTAATCATCATATACAAATAATTCTCCCAAATTAATAAGGAAAAGATGAGCTCCACATAAAGAAGATCAAATATAGACAATGAATGCTCTAGGTGGAAAATGTAACTAGCTAATTTTATATCCAAAAGTATAAACAATTCCTAATATATCAGGGAAGTGCAAATATAATAGTTAAGAACAACTTTTAACTGTAGTATTAATGAGATTAAAAAGTATCCTCTTTTTGGCTGATCATGAATGGCAGCTGATACTCTTGCCTGTGACCCCTCTCCCTTTCTGTTTTACCCTATGGTTTCCATCTGAAATGTTTACCCTCAAAAACAGACCCAGACTCCTCTCTGGATCCCCAAGACCAGATCAAAACAAATTCTCTGAGAGCAAGGCAATGCTCAACTGTTGCCACACAAAATATGAAGCCAGTGGAAGAAATCTCTTCATCCCTTAAATCAGGGAAAGCACTTAGTTGTGGTTCTCCCATTTATTGGTTGTCAAGACTTTCTATTCAGATATTTTGTTGCATACTGAAAATATTTCAAATTGATTCAGAGAGCTTGAAAAAAATCCTAGTTAACTATGTAAATTTCATTCTTTTATAACCCATCTTGTACCCTAATACCTCTTTTTGAGTTTTACATACAGTAAGAGGGAACTAACTTGGACATTCACAGAGGTGTCTGGTACAATGAAATGAATATAGCAAACATGACCCAGTACAAATAACTGATTAAATGTTCTCGTTTTTAGAAAAGCAGAGCTAAAATCACACTCCCTCATTTAGCTGGCATTCAACTTAAAATGAACTATAAAATAAGCTATGTTCTTTTCCATGAAAGCTTATAGATCAAAGGAGAAATTTAATATGTAAGGAAATGTGGGGGAAGAACTGGGAAAAGAGGGAGATGTCATTGCAACAATTATGCAAATATATTTCTGTAAAATAATACTGTTAAGGTCATTTTGTTGAGACCCTGAATATTGTTAATTCTAAATACATATTACATTTTAATCAAACTACCTACTTCCCACTCTTTCCTGAGAAATTTACATTCTGACTACATTTGGAGGGCAGTTAGGATCCAGCTAAGCTCTCAAATATAATAAGTATCAGGAAATTGTCCTGAATTATTCATGTTAATTATGCTGAACTAAACATTGTAGATAGGAAAATGTATTTCCCACTGAAATATGTTTGCCTTAGAGAGATTTCTAAATTGATCATAGTCTCCTTTTCTTATGATTAGACCTAAGGTCCCCTACAGTGGTCAGAAACTCCTGTAATGAATTTAATTCTAACCACCATCATGCTTTTTCAGCACAATTGGCATCATCTGAATCAATTCTGCATGTTTCCTTCAATTTCATAAATAATCATAACTACGTCCTAGTCCAAACCAATTATCAATCACTGTAGCACACATCTACTCAGATTATGTAGGGGGAAAAAAGTGTTCTTTCGTCACATTCTATTTTTATACCTACTTTCTATCTAGTATAATAAACCTCATAGCACATAAACCACATATTGTTCATTCATTTTTATTTCCTCATTCACAAATTATTTATTCAATTGAAGAAACAATCACTGAACAACAACTATGTGTTAAGTACTCTGTTGGACATTTCCCCCTTGCTTCTGATGACATTTCGTGGTTTGCTTTTTTTTTTTTTCAACGTTTATTTATTTTTGGGACAGAGAGAGACAGAGCATGAACGGGGGAGGGGCAGAGAGAGAGGGAGACACAGAATCGGAAACAGGCTCCAGGCTCCGGTCCATCAGCCCAGAGCCTGACGTGGGGTTCGAACTCACGGACCGCGAGATCGTGACCTGGCTGAAGTCGGACGCTTAACCGACTGCGCCACCCAGGCGCCCCTTGTGGTTTGCTTTTTGTTTGTCTAAAGGATTCCAGGGACTGGGAATTGTGCTAGCCATCATCCTTATTGAATGACATGCTATCATTATTTATCAATTTTTCTCATTCATCCTGAACATGCAGTCCTATTTCTAACCTCACCATTTTTCTTATACAGACCCATTTTCTCCATCTATGCACATATTTTTAATCCATGGAAATTCTGTATTTAGTATTATTTTAGGTGTACATATGCTTTAGTGTAGTGTTGGTGTTGTGCTGTATGTCTCATTCTATTTCCTGTTTTTCACTATACATATTGTTTAATGTGGATTTATTTAGTTGCTGTGACACTCAGGGACAGGTGTTTCCCACTTTTACTTTTATTAAGGTCTGATTAACTATAAGGATCCTCACATATTTAATGTTTCCATGTTCATTGCAGCATAATTTACAATAGCAAAGACATGGAAACAACCTACGTGTCCACTAACGAATGAATAAAGCACATGTGGTTGTGTGTGTGTATGTGTGTGTGTGTGTATAGTTGGAGGATGTTATGCTAAGTGAAATAAGCCAGACACAGAAGAACAAGTACTATATTATCCCACTTATATCATAAATCTAAACTAGTCAAAATGCACATTCTGTTTCTCAGATGATGGACACCCGGGTTAACTTCAACTCTATTTAGAATGGGTCCGAGACAAATACCTGGTAAATACCTCTGTGTGTCAATGTTAAAGTCTCTTTGGTCTAAACTGATAGGACAAAATTGAAAACACTGTGTTTTGTTATTTAGGAAGAAAGATTGTTTTACAAATTAGCCATACTCATAACAATCCTACCAGCATTTTAAGAGTATTTCTGTTTCTCTACCACTGCCCCAGAAGTTAACTGTCATATTTTCCCCCAATATAAAAGTGAAGTGGTATCTCAGTATTAGTTTAGTTTGTATTTCTCCAATAACCAAAAAAGTAAAATATCTCTTTAATTGACTTTAGACCTTCTGGTATTTCCTTTATGACTAATTATTCACTCATATTATTTGCAGTTTTAATTTAGATCTTTTATATTTTTATTCTTTATCTTTTATCTTTTATTCCCCAAGATTATTGGTGATTTCTAGGCAATGCAAATATGTATTCCAATCTGTCATGTGTCTTGTTTTATCCTTTCATAGAATTAGGGACTTGGGGTGGGGGGAGAATGTCTGGGCAGTGTGAAATTTGAGAGTGGACATGGGATCTATTTCTTAAAACAGAGTTTGAACCAGTCCTCCTGTTTTTAATCCCATTTTATTACTTCTGTTCTAATTTTAAAAATATGTCTATTTATTATTTTTGAGAGAGAGACAGCATGGGTGGGATAGGGGTAGAGAGAGAGGGAGACAGAGGATCTGAAGTAGGCTCTGTGCTGATAGCAGAGAGCCTGATGCAGGACTTGAACTCATGAACCATGAGATCATGACCTGAGCTGAAATCAGACTGAGCCACCCAGGTACCCCTATCACCACTTTCAAAGGTAACTGGTCTTTCCAAATTATCACACTTAATCTCATTATAGATATAGATTGTATTACAGAGTTCTCTACTTCAAATGTGGGATTCAGTTTTTACAGGTTTGCTAATAAGTCATTGCCACTATGCATCTGTTTTCCAGCTTCTGACATTTTATTGTTGGATTGTCGTTAGTCACCTTTTTTATTTTATTTATTTATTTAAAAAAAAAATTTTTTTTTTCAACGTTTATTTATTTTTGGGACAGAGAGAGACAGAGCATGAATGGGGGAGGGGCAGAGAGAGAGGGAGACACAGAATCGGAAACAGGCTCCAGGCTCTGAGCCATCAGCCCAGAGCCTGACGCGGGGCTCGAACTCACGGACCGCGAGATTGTGACCTGGCTGAAGTCGGACGCTTAACTGACTGTGCCACCCAGGCACCCCATTAGTCACCTTTTTTAGTCTCTGAGAATATATAACTTTTAAAACTCACTTGTCATTTAGTGAGTGTCAGAAAGAAGATACTTCAGTCTTCCATCTTTAACTAGAATTTCGATTCCCTTTCAGCTATTTTTTTAAAAATTTGTCTCCTAAACTCTCTTTCTAGTTTATTATCCGTCAATAGGTTTACTCTCATCTTTATATTCTGCAGAAACAAGCTCTGTAGCAAAATCTCTCCTTTAAAAATGTACAGAATTATGTATTAATTTTTGCTCCATCAAATTCTGACTTTTCACTATGCAGTTGAGACTTTTCTAAGAATGATGATGAATAAAAATCATATAATTAAGAAAATTCTTTTAGATAACTCTATCATAGTAAATAAAATATATATTAGTAACTATCTTACAAAGTAGAATACTAAACAACACTTGAGAGATTTGTAAGTTACTCATTCTCCTCTCTTCCTTTCACCTAAAGCTACTGGGGGGAATATGTGCAAAGAAAATAGATTATTTTCATGATCTCAAGACCTTTCCAGTTTGTCAGATATGTAGTAGACTTAAGAAATAATTTTATTAAATATGTTGGCATAAAATATACACAGAAATAAAAATATCTAAAAGTTATATACAATTCTTTAAAGAATGTCCAACTCATTCTGCTTTTTTTTCTGATTGAATCTGAATTTTGACAATACTAGTGTATTTAATAAGACTTCTGATTTTTTTGCTGGGATTTCTAAAATTCAAAAAAAAGAAAATATCGTCTCCCAAACACCATTTCAGCATTCACAAAATAGAAGAAATGTGTCCTGCTGCTAAAGGTTCACTGATGCACCTTCTCTAAGTTAACTCATCCCTAGGACTTCAATCCAATTAAGTGTTGCCCTAAATAATTTAATCATTAGAAGCCAATGCTTCTTTAAGACATTGCCAGAGAGATAGTAAAGGAATAAGCCTGGCAGAGTAACACACATTCAGTTCCAAAAGCCCAACTGTGCCCTCCTTACCAATCCATCAACATTTGATCAAATCAGAACAATACTTCAGCATAGAAAATATCAGCTAATTCACATCCCATTTTGCCCTACAGAATCCCAACAGCTCACTAGAACCCCATTATGACCATATCCTTGAGATTGTCTGACATAAAAGCAAATTACTACCACTGTAGGAAAGAACCTGAACATAACTACTGCCAGATTTATAGTTCTACTGCAAACCCTGTCATTTTGATCTAGTTGAATTTTGTCACTAAAACAGATTGATATCTTGAGAGATCTTAACCCAGTGAACACAAGGAATGCCAATTAAAATGTCAAATCCTTATTTCTAATCTTGCAAGGTAGAGTTTCAGTGTGTGATCTGATATATTTTTTGGATAAAGCAACTTCCGTGTATTTCCACCTCCCCAGATGAAATCATTTTCTTTGATATTGTGGGAATCCAGTCTTCTAAAAGAGACATAAGAGCTCAGCAGCATTATTTATAGAGAAGTATTTAATGATGTCTTTGAGAAACTGGTCCCTCAGTGGAAGAAAATTAAGAAACAGCTTTATATAAAAAAAGAAAAGCCCAGTATTTGAGTTCAGAATAAGGTCAGAAGGGACAGGAGTATTTCTGAGATATTTAAATATGAAGGATGTCATTTCTTTATGTAAATATAAGCAAGAGTTTCTCTCCACTGACCCTTACCTAGCCAGTCTCTCATCTTTGTTTCTAAAAAAAGAAATGGTTAATTCGATAAAGTCCTCTAAGCAGGTAAGCCAGACAGTGAGGTTTAGTTCTTTCTCAAACAGTGGATTCATTCATTATAAATTTTTTTAGAAAGAAAAATCCTGAATGGAATACTTAAATATGAGAAGTCACTGTGATGATAAGATTTCAAGTAGGATTATCAGGTTGGTGGAGGTAAAACACTGCCATGGAAATCCAGGCTTCAGAGTTCATTCAGTCAGGGTCGATGGAATTCCTAGGGAGCCTGCAAATCACACTGTGAGGAGTGCTGCTTACTTCTCTTAAACATAGGACCATTTCTGACGACCAATACCATTGGTCACAGTCACTCACTGTAATGTCTACTTGAGGACTCATTCTTGCTGCACCATCCCTAAAGGTCAGTAGAGGTGAACAAAAGTTGACTCACTAGATGGAGGTATGGGTTTCTGAACAGATCTTGATTACTAGAGAACTTCAGACCAGATGCGGTCAGGTTCATTGGTTAATATGTATCATTATTATCCACATGGAAAATAGTGACATCATACTAAATTGGTGAGCCAGAGGACTGGAATAATATTCTCACAGGGACAGTCTGAGGCCTGGGGCAGGTGATTTGAAGTAGGAGAATAATGTGTTGCCATGCAGCCAGATTTAAACTATTTGTCATCACAGAGGGGAAGAGCTTCTACAAGAGCATGCCAAACTCCCTCAAGCACCAGCTCCTTTCTCTTATGTTGAAGCTGAAAGATTATACAAAATGATAGTTGTCCTAGTATGTTATTAATGAATCAGTCCACTTATTCAGTGGCCTAAACAAACATGTTTTAAACAACCACAATTCATCAAGCACTCAGTTGGGTACTAGGTATACAAATAAGACTAAAATAAATTTCCAACCCTGAAATAACACCATTTTTCTCAGAATATTGATACGTTATACAAAAATACTTTCTCTTGTATGAAAAAGTTAAAACATATCAACATTAATAGAAAATTTGGGTTTATTAATATTAAGCATAAAATTTAGAAATTCCCATATGAATAATATAAAATCAAATACTAGAAAAGATGTTTAATGCATCTAGTGGGGCTAGCTGGATTATAAATTAATATAGCATGGGACACACGAAGTCGACACTACATGCAAATCTGGTGCGTTGTTGAGCTTGTGTCTTTCCTTTATTTTTAATGGGGTCAAGGTTTACGGAATCAACTTTAGCTTATGAAAATATGTTGTGAGAATAGTAATAATAACAACAAATTTAAATACATTCTATTATTTTGCACCCATTTTATTTTAGTAGTTCCTATCCTATCATATTCTATTTCATTTGGTTAAATTTTGGCTATGGCACACTGAGTCGATTTAATGACCCAATAACGTGTCACAACATGCACTGCTCTAGAACTTATTATCTGCATCTTCAATTTAACAAAGCATTTAATACAGTATTTTCCTGTCACAAGGTCATTTTTATAATTCCATAAATCTTTAGAAAGTGTGATTTATTTTACAGGAAAGGTACAAGATTGGAAAAGATCAGAAGCCGAAGGATGCTAGAATCCTTATTGAAGAGCTTCTTCTCTTATAATGCCAGCCATAAACTAAAATTACCTAAGGGTCATGAGGAGAGGTTATCCTGGAGAGAATGGTGATAACTAGAAGTCAGCACTGGGCTTTATTAACTAGTAAACACAAACATACTATTGAAAATAATGTCATGTTATTATGAAGTTTTATGTAATAATAACTCAGTTCTGAGCAGATTTTCTACATTTTTATTATATAATATGTTTATCACTGAACACCTGTGTACCTAAACTGACCCAGAGCTATGTCCTCAGGTGACCAATTGAACCTGACTTATCTACCCCTACTAGGCTACACTAGACCTTCCTACCACTCCAATCTATTACAAAAACATTTCAATATTTACTGAATTGGTTTCATTTATTGTTTTTTTAAAAATTATTTTAGGTTTATTTATTTGTTTTGTGAGAGAGAGAGCACAAGCAGGAGAGGGGTAGAGAGAGAATCCCAAGCAGGCTCCACTCTGTCAGTGCAGAGCCCAACACGGGGCTCAAACTCATGAACCATGAAATCATCACTTGAGCTGAAATCAAGAATCAAGATGCTTAAGTGACTGAACCACCCAGGCACCCTTGACTTAATGTTTCTGAACGTTTCATGTCCTCATCTATGCTATCTTAACTGCATGTTAATTTTTTTAAGGATAAGAAATGTATCTGTAAGTCCTTTTCCTACTATACTTGTGTTCACATAGATCCTCAAAAAGTATTCAGTGGGTCATTGAACAACATCTGAATCATGTACTTTCACCAAAATGATAACCAATCCAAGTAATATTAGGCAATTGCTAACATGGAGTTTATCCTATTCTTATTTTCCAGAACCATATAATCAGTAACTGACTTGATATCTTTTTCTAGATATCTCAGAATTTCCCAAATTATTTGCAAAATAGCACTTATTATCTTCCTCTCTGGCTCTAGTTCTGTTCCTAATCTCAGAAAAGGAATCTGTCATTCATTTATCTAGTTGTGCAAATCAACAAGCTGGGGATTATCCTTGTCACTTCCCTTCTTTCTCACCTCTCTTACCTAATTCACCATTATGTTCTCTGTCTTAACCTCTGAAATCTGAGTCATGCTTTTCTCTCCATATTCGCCAGTACCACTATAGTCCAAGCTAGTGCTGTTTCTTGCCTGCATTGCTTCTTTGAACATCCATTTTGTCCACTTGCCTCCACTCCAGCTCTCCTCTTATCTGTCCCTCATTTAGCCAGTGCTATGATAAAAACACACCTGACCATGATTGTCCCATCCTTAAAACCCTTTCCATTGTTCATGGGATAGAAGCAACACATTCTTAACATGTCCTGTGTGGTTTTTAAACATGTCCACGAATTCTTTGACTGTCTTCCCATCAAGAGCTGGAGTCTGTATTCCCTCTCCTTGAATCTGGGTGAGCTTGTGATTGCTTCACCTCCTGGAGTACAAGTGACACTATGTAATTTTCAAGACTATAATCTCAGTCAGCCTTCTTGTTGGTAGAACAATTGCTTCCAGAGTACTAGGGTGACGAGTCAGAAATTGGACAGCTCTAAGACTACCATACTAAAGAGCCCACATTTAGACACCATTTGACAGCTCTAGCTCAGTCATTCTTCAGTAATTCAATTTCAGATGCTAGATATGGGAATGAAGAAACTGTCTTTGAGGTGAGTCCTCCAGGCCTAGCCATTTCAGTCTTCATCCATTCAGGTCATTCCAGGTATAATACAGCAGAGGAGGGCCATTGTTATTGTGCCTTTTCTGAATTACTCATATACAATATCTTTGAGCATTATAAAATGGTTATTGACTTATGCCACTAAATTATAGGGTGGTTGTTATATTGTAGTAGGTAACCGAAACATCCTGAAAGTCCTTGTAAGACATGCTCTTGCCTAGCTATCCTGCCTCATCCAACATCATGTTCCTCTTCATTCTCTCCTCTCTGGACATAAAGGTAGTCTTTCTGACTCCTTAACTTGGAATACTCCTTTGCAACACAGAGCCATTGATCATGCAGCCTCCTCTTTTTCCTCTTTGTATTCATGTCTCTAAATCTTCAGAACACTCAAATTTCAAGTCAAAAAAACACTTCCTTATAAAAACTTCCCCTTACTTCTCTCACTAAGTCACTTCCAAAACTTATAGTCTGTAACAGGTCATGAACCTCCCTTTAGCTCTTGTCAAAATTATAATTTTATATCTGTATGTATGATTTCTGGATTAATATGTATCTCCCTATTCAACATTTACCTTCAAGAAGGAAGAGGTTATGACTACTTGTGCTAAACATTGGATACTTATTGTCTAAAATCCCTTATAACTGTTATGGAGCCAGACACATGTTAGGTGCTCAGTGAAGATTTCTTTCCTGGCATGTGGAGTGTTAAGCAATTTTCAGAGGAAGGTATATGTTTGCCAGTTTTTGGAGAAGAATTTGGAAAGGAAAAGAGAATGTACATGTGTGAGTTTTTGCTTCTATTTATCACATTTACTCTGCCAGTCTCTTTGGAAAGCAAACATACTAAGTTTGAAGAAAAAAGGGACACTAGTGCTTACCCTTTTCCAATTCTAACCACTTCCACATTTGAAGACAATGAACAGTTTTGGATGTTCAGGGAATCAAAAAATGAAAATTATGTTCGTTGGATCCTTACTTGCTGTCATCTCAAGTAATCCTTTCATCAGTCCCCAGAGGGATTATCTCTGTCTTACAGATGAGTAAACAGACTCAGGAAAGTAGATAGCCTGCCCATTGAAGGCTGACCAAGTGACAGAGCTAAAATGCATTCAGTCATTTTCTTTTTGCTGTACTATAATGGTTCCAAATCAAGAGGCAAGCGAGGAGAGGAAAAGTGTTTTAATGCAATCAGGAGAAACAAGTACAGGACTTCTGCCCCAGAACTAGTGTGCCATTCTCTTCTCCCATAGCTCTATAACAAAGTCAGAAAAGAACAAGGGAGAAAATGAAGTGAATAATGGTATTCAAAATAAGCAAAATCTGAAATCTGATATTTCTACAACAAATACTTCCTCAAGTGAATCTAATGACATCCCCAATCTATGAACACAAATGCAGCAGAGAAAAAAATGCCCATAAGTTTGAGTGCTGCATAATGAAAAATACATGTATATCAGATAAGAAATTTTTTACAAATTTAATTAGAAGTTAATTGTAACTGAAATGTCATTGAAAAGAGTCAAAGCAAAAACAAATCTGATAAATAAAGAGTCTGGAGGTAGTAAAGAACAACAACAACAAAAATAGTCCTGGTAATACTGTATAAGTGAAGCTAAGTTTTGGAGGGTTATTTGATTTTATTAATGTATTTTAACTGCTAAGAGTGCCATATAACTAGAGAGTGAGGAAGAAAAGATCTGTCTTGGGTCACTAAGACTATGCTAGATGAAAGTCTGACAGATTCCCTGCTTTTGCCTGGAGACTGAAAACTGGCTAAGAGATGTGCCTATATCTAGCTGTTTTCTGGCTGTAATTTTGAAAAGAGGATTAAAATAACACCAAATGCACAAGAGAGAGAAGCCAAGGGCAAGTCACACAATTTCTTTTGGCCACTATAGGGTCTGGATAGATTTCTCTCTCATTTTCTCTTTCTCTCTGCTGGAAGATGAGCAGACAGGAAAAGTCAGCATGCAGAAAGACTGCATTATAAGGGAAAGGAAAATCATTCTGGAGATTAAGAGAAGCAGTAGCTCTAAATATGATTACAGAGTATTTTAGAGAACAGTTTAATATTGTCAACAGAATGCAAGAACACATGGCCTCAGTGATAGAGGAACAAAAAGTAAATAAAACGTAAAGAAGTAGGATTAAAACAAAAATAGGAAAAAAAAAAGAAAACGGTATTTTCAGATATTAATTAACCATGTGTATTCCTTTTATGTTGGAATTATCAAACCAAAATACCTTTCCATTTCCTTCTATAGAAGTATTTTATTTCTTTCCTTGTTATTTATGATATTGATTTTTTTGTGGCTAAATAACTTTTTGTATTACACTAATATAAAGTATAAGAATGTAAAACAGTGATCTATTTTAAACCTATTAAGTAAATAAAGCCACTGTTTATATTGTCTGAAGTCTGAATTACAGGGTACTCCAATATTCATAAATCAGGAAGATGAGAGGTAAAGAAGGAAGAAGGTAAGAAGCCTTCTGAGGAAAAAAGAGAATAAAGGAGATACATACTCAACACAAGGGCCTTCACTTTTTGTCTAGTTGTGTACAAATCCTATACTGCCTAAATTGTGGTAGCTTTGTACTAAGTTTCACTAACGGGTAGAGCCAGCGTCTCTTACCATGTTTGTCTTGCTCCAGACTGACTTAGCTATTCTTGGTCTTTGCATTTCTGGATGCAACAAGTTCCATCAAAGTTTGATATTTAGCTGAACCTGTATTTTAAGTGGTAGAACTAAGCATATTCTTCCCATCACACCACAAATGTTGCTATATCCTTAGCTCCAATCTTGTTTATAGCCCTCCCCAAACAAGATAATTTGTTTCCATAGCATTGCATTACCCTTTTGTAAGGGTACGGGTTTCCTCCTTTCCATATTGGTCTGAATGTCAGCTAGCACAATTATTCCTTTAGAAAATCAAAGATACCAATTATAAGATCAACTAAAGATGTTATATTTCTTCCTAACTGCTTTAATAACCTTATATCTGCTAAATAAAAAGGAAGGTCAGCCAGAACATTTAAATATAACTCTGTTGCCCATAGTAAAGAACTGGAACTGAACAGAGATTATTAATAATAAGTCTCTAAAGACATAATTAATTGCTTAATTTAACAGCCCTCATTAATTATCAGACCATAAGCATAGCTGAAATTACAGCCTAAGTTTGAATCTCAATAGACAACGTTGCCTTCATCTTATTTCAAGGCTCCTAAATTAGTGACTTGAGACTTTTTGATTGGAATATGGGCAAAATCAAAAGTTAGATGAAAAAAATTCCTAAGATGTAGCACGGTAACAGTTTCAATGCAGTATATGAAAGAAGTATGTTTTTTTAACTTTTTTGAGATAATTGTTTATCCACATGCAGTTGTAGGAAATACCACAGAGAGATTCTGTGTACTCTTTATTCAGTTTCCCCCGGTGGTAATGTATTATAAAACTCTAGTACAAAGTCACAACCAGGATATTGTTGATATTAATTGGTTAAGATTCTATCCCCACTAGGATCTCTGGTATTGCCTTTTATAGTCACAACTCTCCACCGTCCACACCCATTCGCCCTGTCTAAACCTCTAGCAGTCACTAATATTTCTCTATTTCTCTATTTTTATTTCAAGAATGTTACATAAGTGAAATTATGTAGTACATAATTACATACATTTTTTAATGTTTATTTTTGAGAGAGAGAGAGAGACAGTGCAAGTCAGGGAGGGGCGGGGAGAGAAAGGGAGACACAAAATCTGAAACAGACTCCAGCTCCAAGCTGTCAGCACAGAGCCCGACGCGGGGCTTGAACTCAGGAACGGTGAGATGATGACCTCAGCCAAAGTCTGATGTCCAACCGACTGAGCCACCCAGGCACACCTATAATTACATAAATTTATATATATAACATGTATATTTACACACACACATACATAATAAATACAGTATATAAACTTTAGATTGGCTTTTTTTCATGGCATAATTGACTACAGATTGATCTAAGTATTGCATCTTGGCCCATTTTCTAATTGGATTGTTTTTGTTTGTTTATTTTACTGTTGACTTTTAACAGTTCTTTACATATTTTAGATACAAGTTTTTTGTTGAATGTGTCGTTTACAAATATTGTCATCTGATATGTAGCTTGTCAATTCATCCTATTCATAGGATCTTTCACAGAACAAACATTTTTGACAAGGTCTGATGATGTCTTTTTAACTGAGGAACATTGCAAGATACTGTTTCCTTTTTGTTGTTGTTTTTGTTTTTATTTTTGTTGTTCTTTGGGTTTTTTATTATTTAAAGTCAAGTTAGTTAACATACAGGATAATCTTGGGTTCAGGAGTGATTCATTTTTTACATATGACCCCCAGTGCTCATCCCAAAAGGTGCCGTCCTTCATGCTCATCACCTATTTAACCCATCTTCCTACCTACCTCCCCTCAAGGAACACTGAGCTTGTTCTTTGTATTTAAGAGTCTTTTATGGTTTGTCTCCCTTCTCTTTTCATCTTACTTTTCCTTCCCTTCCCCTATGTTCATCTGCTGTGTTTCTCAAATTCCACATATGAGTGAAATCATATGATATCTTTCTTTCTCTGACTTATTTCACTTAGCATAATACACTTTAGTTCCATCCACATTGTTGTAAATGGCAAGATTTCATTCTTTTTCATTGCTGAGTAGTATTCCATTGTGTGTGTGTGTGTGTGTGTGTGTGTGTGTGTGTGTGTGTGTGTGTACACCACATCTTCTTTATCAGTTGATGTTCATTTGGGCTCTTTCCATAATTTGGCCATTTTTGATAGTGCTGCTATAAACAGTGGGGTGCATGTGCCCCATCTAATCAGCATTTTTTGTATCCTTTGGATAAATGCTTAGTACTGCAGTTGCTGGGTCATAGGGTAGTTCTATTTTTAATTTTTTGAGGAACCTCCATAGTGTTTTCCAGAGTGGCTGCATCAGTTTGCATTCCCACCAACAATGCAAAGTGTTTCCCATTTATCCACATCCTCACCAACATCTGTTGTTGCCTGGGTTTTTAATTTTAGCAATTCTGACTGGTATGTGGTGGTATCTCAGTGTGGTTTTGATTTGTATTTCCCGGATGATGAGCAATGTTGAGCATCTTTTCATGTGTCTGTTGGCCATCTAGATGTCTTCTTTGGAAAAGTGTCTACTCATGTCTTTTGCCCATTTCTTCACTGGATTATTTGTTTTCTGGGTGTTGAGTTTGGTAAGTTTTGTATAGATTTTGGATTCTAACCCTTTATTCAGTATGTAATTTGCAAATATCTTATCCCATTCCATTGGTTCCTTTTAGTTTTGTTAATTGTTTGCTGTGCAGAAGCTTTTTATTTTGATGAGGTCCCAATAGTTCATTTTGATTTTATACTAAAACCTTTTTTTGTCAGCATACTTTATTCTGGAAACATGCTTATAATCCAAAGAACTTGTGTATCAAAGTGAATTTTAAGAACCATTTGGCTTAGCATCACATACTACTCATATTGCAAGACATTGCACGGTTATCAAGTTAAAATTTATTAGTGTTTGCTCATCTTGTGGAACACTCACAGAACAAGTTATTCACAATCGAAGGTTTTATTGTATTTCCCTTGCCTTTGGAGACATGTCAGGTAAGAAGTTGCTGCAGCCTCAAGAGGTTGCTGCGTATTTTCTCCTGTAGGATTTTGATGGCTTCCGGTCTCATATTTAGGTCTTTCATCCATTTTGAATTTATTTTTGTGTATGGTGTAAGAAAGTGGTACAAGTTTATTCTTCTGCATGTTGCTGTCCAGTTCTCCCAGCACCATTTGCTAAAGAGGCTATCTTTTTTCCATTGGATACTCTTTCCTGCTTTGTCAAAGATTAATTGGCCATACATTTGTGGGTCCATTTCTGGGTTCTCTATTCTATTTCATTGATCTACGTGTCTGGTTTTGTGCCAGTACCATCCCGTCTTGATTATTACAGCTTTGTAATACAGTGTAAAGTCCGGAATTTTGATGCTTCCTGCTTTGGTTTTGTTTTTTCAACATTACTTTGGCTATTCGGGGTCTTTTCTGGTTCCATACAAGTTTTAAGATTGTTTTATCTCTGTGAAGAATGCTGATGTTATTTCTATAGGGATTGCATTGAATGTGTAGATTACTTTGGGTAGTGTCAACATTTTAACAATATTTGTTCTTGCACTTCATGAGCTTGGAATGTTTTTCCATTTTTTTGTGTGTCTTCTTCAGTTTCTGTCATAAACTTTCTGTAGTTTTCAGTGTACAGATCTTTTACTCTTTAGTCAGGCTTATTTCTAGGTAGATAAGATACTGTTTCTTGGTGATTTCCTGCAGTATTTATGTTTATCAGGTTCTATAAGGTTCAGTGTATTCTCATGTCGGTGTCATATCTAGTAAGCCAAATCTCTAAACTAAAGGGCATGTCGTAGTTCCCGTGGTTTATCATTGAGAAAAATTACCTGCACTTTTTGATTATAAACTGAGCATGCCTAATTGATCCTTACTTATTTGGCGATATCAGCCTATAGCAGAGTCAAGTTATGAATGGGAGATAAGATTCTACCATATATGGGCATCCAATGATGAACTTTTCCATTTTTCCTTGCATACTGTTATGGGCTAGGTAATGCACTTGAGTCTGACAGAACTGGAGTCTGTCCATAAGGTTATGCCGAAAAAAGTAAGAGAGTACTTCTTAAACCCTTAAGAAAGCATTGCTCACATATACTGTTGAATTCTCACTATGTATATAAGTAGATATTATGAGTCTAGGTTCAAGGATATGCTAAAGTTTGCTGGGTAGGACTGTCAACTTAATTTGTAGGGCCCACTGCAAATGAAGATGTGGAGTTCCTTTTTCAAAAATTACTAAGAAATTCAAGATGATGATAGCAGCTGGAAACCAAGCTCAGGGCACTTCTCAGAACAAGGGCTTGTGTCACTGCACAGGTTGCATGCTCATGAAACTGCCCCTAATACTAAGCATAGATTCTCTACTTTAAAATAAGTATTTGCCTCAGAGATTGACGATAGGATGATATTAGGTTTGGCACTTACAGGGAAGTGAAGAAGTACAGACCTATCAATATCTCTTAAGTCTTGTACAGAGCAATAACCTCACCCATTTGCCTATTTGACAGACAGAGGTAACATTTTTAGAGATAACACAGAGGATAGTAAGTCCTTTCTGGAGGTATAAAGACAGTGAGCATGGGACTAGTTTTAAGAAAATCATAGCCAGTTTAATTGCTATTTTCAAGTTTGTGTACACAGCCACACCTGGGCCATCTTTGTCTCAGAGACTGTGTGGGACAGACATACCAGTAGAGACAGTATTAGAAAGTGAGTGGTCAATCTGTGTCATCACATGGCTAAGGATTGTTTTTCTGTGACTTCAAGAAAGAAACCATATGTTCACATTTACAGGCACCCCATATAGATAACAAATTTCCTCCCACTATTCTGACTACTTGAGTGGCTTAAGGAAACAAACAAGGAGGTGATTAAGGTGGAATTTGAAGAGTGATTGAAATTGCTTTTACTAAAACAGTATGATTACTTCAGGGAAGAAGTGACAGAGTGGTGGTAATATTAGTGATAAAATCATTGTTCATTTGTCCACTAAGAAAGGGATCCTTTGTCTGTTAATTGTACAGATATTTTCGCTTTGGAAGATAGTGGTAAGTGTGGGCACAGGACACACTACTTTGGACAACAGGAAAAAGGCATCATCCTGCTTACTTTCTCCATGTTTGAATAAATGCTGGGGAATTAGTGTTTCAGTGGTCCTTTTCCTTAAAATATTGCCAAATGCCTTTATCTGTTTTTCACTCACATATGGGATAACTCTTATTTCATGAGTTATCTAATTGTTTAATTTAGAGAACCATTAGTTTTGCCTTGAGTTTTCCCTTAGTTTGATCAGTTCTGTCCTCAAATGTTCTGCCAACTCCTGCAACGAACTTGAAGAAACAGAAGGTCAGGTGATATTCTGTTTTTTAACGATTCCATTTATTGGAAGTTTTTGAACATCTGTACAGAAATTGGAGAGAACAGTGGGAGTGTCTTTTCCCTCTTCTAGACCTGAATATTCCTTATAAATTTGTGACAGACCAGAGGGTCCCTATAATCAAAAACAGATTCTGTTTTTCTTTGTAAGCTTGGATTTTGGACCAATTATTACTAGCAGTTAAGACCTTGGAAATCAGCAAGGGGGTCCTGTCCTATTTCAACTTTCTTATATATACCATATATCTTTTTCAGCTAATGCTAGATCAGGTTCAACTAAATCTTTTTAGGTATGTTTAATTGGCTTTATCCAAGTTTTAGCCTCATGGGCTGATTTAATTTGGTTCTGCCTTATGCCTTTGAGACAAGAGTAGTTATAATGGAAATCAGCAGCAGCAGCCATCTTGGAAATGTACACTCTTAAGCTTGCGAAGCTTGCAAGTCCTGCTGGGAATACTGCAGTTGGATCTTAATAGATGAACATGAGACAGGATATATGGGGAGCCCTTGAAAATAACATATGGTTGGATTCTTTTAAATCTTGACTTGAAAATCTCTAATTTAGTTGAAAGAGCCAATTAACATGAACAAGTTTAAGTTAAATTTGATATTGAATTTGATAATTCTGATACCTGCCATGGTATGAAATCCATGTTTTCCTGATATCACTTCCTGCATATGTTTTTCAAAATTAGTAGTTGTGATGTAATTTGTAAAATAAAATAAGCATTTCAGAATCTTCAGGTAAATATTACTCCAAGGTTGGTTTGACAAACACGGATCCATTAGATAACGTTAACAAATTTGTAGTATAAAATCATCATGCCCAAATCTCTTAGAAATGAATTCAGTCATATTTGTGAATAGTAAAAGTATATTTATTATCCTGAAAGAAAAGTTGGACAAATTCTTTATAGAAAGATAATAAATCATTATTAATAATCTGATGACCAGATTTTCAGCTATAGAAAGCTATGGTATGTTATACATGTCAGTTGTCTCCATACATATCTATAGAATCAACACAATTATATATAAAAAAAGATGAAATTATTTTTCATTGGAACTTAATAATATGATTTGTAAATAAATATGGAAATTCAACAGGCCTGGAATGACTATGATATCCTGAAGAACAAAGACTGAAACTTGCCCTGCCAAACATGATGATATACAACAACACTATAATAAACTATAAAAATCAAGGCAATAGAAGAGATAAATAGACCACTATAACAGAATGTAGTGCCAAAGCACACATATGATAAATAAGAATGTTATTTGCAGATACATCATGGTCCTTGGATAACTCATTATCCATAAAAGAAATAAAGTTTCAGCTCCGTATTTGCTTTAAATTGTGCAAAGCAACTTTAAAACTTTTATCTCAAAACACAGGAAATATGATAGGAGAATATTATGACTAGGATAATGATGGAAAGTGATTCCTCTGGTCATTAAATTGAGGTACATGGTATTTCTCTTAACCCAAATATAGGACATCTCAGATTTGGCTTTATTATTTTCTTCCTTAGCCTCTTATTGTTATTATTATTATTATTTTTATTAATTTTAAATTCAACATCAGGGGTGCCTGGGTAGCTCAGTTGGTTAAGCATCTGACTCCGGCTCAGGTCATAATCTCATGGTTCTTCAGTTCAAGCACCTCATTGGGCTCTGTGCTGACAGCTTAGATCCTGGATCCTGCTTCAGATTCTGTCTCCCTCTTTCTCTGCACCCACCCCCCCACTCCCTGCTTGCACCCTCTCTCTCTCTCTCTCTCTTTCTCAGGAAACAAATAAACATAAACATTTTTTTTAATTTGCATTTAAGTTAGTTAACAGAGTGTAATAATGATTTCAGGAATAGATTTTAGTGATTCGTCACTTACATGTAACACCCAGTGCTCATCCCGACAAGTTTCCTTTTTAATGCCCCTTGCTCATTTCGTCCATCCCCCTTCCCAAAGCCCCTCCAGCAACCCTCAGTTTGTTCTCTGTATTTTATTTTATTTAAAAAAAAATTTTTTTTTCCACGTTTTTATTTATTTTTTGGGACAGAGAGAGACAGAGCATGAACGGGGGAGGGGCAGAGAGAGAGGGAGACACAGAATCGGAAACAGGCTCCAGGCTCCAAGCCATCAGCCCAGAGCCTGACGCGGGGCTCGAACTCACGGACCGCGAGATCGTGACCTGGCTGAAGTCGGACGCTTAACCGACTGCGCCACCCAGGCGCTCCTGTTCTCTGTATTTTAGAGTCTCTTATGGTTTTTCCCCCTCCCTGTTTTTATCTTATTTTTGTTTCCCTTCCTTTATGTTCATCTGTTTTGTATCTTAAATTCCACATATGAGTGAGGTCATATGATATTTGTCTTTGTCTAACTGACTTATTTTGCTTAGCATAACACACTCTAGTTCCATCCACATTGTTGCAAATGGGAAGATTTCATTCTTTTTGATTGCTGACTTATATTCCTTTGTATATATGTACACATCTTTTTTATTCATCCGTTGATGAACATTTGGGCTCTCTCCATATTTTGGCTACTGTCGATAGTGCTACTATAAACATTGGGTGCTTCAAAGCATCACTTCTGTATAGTTTGGATAAATACCTACTAGTGAAATTGCAGGGTCACAGGGAAGTTCTGTTTTTAATTTTTTGAGGAACCTCCATACTGTTTTCCAGAATGACTGCATTCCCACCAGCAGTGCAAAAGGTATTCTCTTTCTCCACATGCTCGCCAACATCTGTTGTTGCCTGAGTTGTTAATTTTAGCCATTTTGACAGGTGTGAGGTGGTATATCATCATGCTTTTGACTTGTATTTCCCTGATGATGAGTGATGTTGGGCATCTTTTCATGTGTCTGTTTGCCATCTGGATGTCTTCTTTGGAAAAGTGTCTATTCATGTCTTGCCCATTTCTTCACTGGATTGTTTTTTGGGTGTTGAGTTTGATAAGTTCTTTATAGACTTTAGATACCCTTTATTGGACATTTCATTTGCAAATGTCTTCTCCCATTCTGTCGGTTGCCTTTTAGTTTTGTTGATTGTTTCCTTTGCTGTACAGAAGCTTTTTATCTTGACGAGGTCCCAATAGTTCATTTTTGCTTTTGTTTCCCTTGCCTTCAGAGACATGTCAAGTAAGAAGTTGCTGCCTGCTTTCTCCTCTAGGATGTTGATGGCTTCCTGTCTTACATTTAGGTCTTTCATCCATTTTGAATTTATTTTTGTGTATGGTGTAAGAAAGTGGTTCAGGTTCATTTTTCTGCATGTCACTGTCCAGTTTTCCCAACACCATTTGCTGAAGGGACTGTCTTTATTCCACTGGATATTCTTTCCTGCTTTGTCAAAAATTAGTTGGCTATGAGTTTGTGGGTCCATTTCTGGGTTCTCTATTTTGTTCCCATTGATTTGTGTGTCTGTTTTTATGTCAGTACCACACTTTCTTGATAATTTAAACATTTAAATCATCAGCTGATGATTACAGCTTTATAATATAGCTTGAGTCCCAAATTGTGATGCCTCCAGCTTTGGTTTTCTTTTTCTTTTTTTCTTTTTTTAAAATTTTTAATGCTCATTTAATTTTGAAGGAGAGAGAGACAGAGCATGAGTGGGGAGGGGCAGAGAGAGGGAGAATCAGAAGTGGGCTTCAGGCTCTGAGCTATTAACACAGAGCCTGACATCGGGCTCAAACTCCCAAACCATGAGATCATGACCTGAGCCGAAAATGGACACTTAACCAACTGAGCCACCCAGGCACCTCTGGTTTTCTTTTTCAAGATTGCTTTGGCTATTCAGGGTCTTTTCTGATTCCATACAAATTTTAGGATTGTTTGTTCTAGCTCTGTGAAGAATGCTGATGTTATTTTGGTAGGGAATGCGTTGAATATGTAGATTGTTTTGGGTAGTATTGACATTTTAACAATATTTTTTCTTTGAATCCATGAGCATGGAATGTGTTTCCATTTTTTGTGTGTCTTCAATTTCATAAGCTTTCTATAGTTTTTATTGTGTAGATTTTTCACCTCTTTGGTTAGGTTTATTCCTAGGTACTTTATGGTTTTTGGTGCAATTGTAAATGGGATTGATTCCTTGATTTCTCTTTCTGCTGCTTCATTGTTGGTGTATAGAAATCCGACTGATTTCTGGACATTGATTTTATATTCTGTGACTCTGCTGAATTCATGGATTAGTTCTAGCAGTTTTTTGGTGGAGTGTTTTGGGTTTTCCAATTAGAGTATCATGGTGTCTGTGAAGAATGAAAGTTTGACTTTCTCCTTGCTGATTTAGATGCCTTTTATTTCTCTGTGTTGTCTGATTGCTGAGGTTAAGACTTCCAACAGTGTTAAATAACAGCAGTGAGAGTGGACATCCTATATTCCTGACCTTAGGGGGAAAGCTCTCAGGTTTTCCCCATTGAGGATGATATTTATAAATAGATCTTATGATCTTGAGGTATGATCCTCTATCCTTACTTTCTTGAGGGTTTTTATCAAGAAAGGATGCTGTAGTTTTCAAATGCTTTCCTCTGCATCTATTGAGAGGATCATATGGTTCTTGTCCTTTTTTTTATTGATGTGATGTATCACACTGATTGATTTGTGGATATTGAATGAGCCCTGCATCCCAGGAATAAATCCCACTTGATCATGATGAATAATTCTTTCAGTGTATTATTGGATCTGGTTTACTACTATGTTTTTGAGAATTTTTGCATCCTTGTCATCAGGGAAGTTGGCCTGTAGTTCTCCTTTTTTAGTGGGGTCTTTGTCTGTTTTTGGAATCAAGGTGATACTGGCCTCATAGAAGGAGTTTAGAAGTTTTCTTTCCATTACTATTTTTTGGAACAGATTCAGGATAATAGTTGTTAATTCTTCTTTAAATGTTTGCTAGAATTCCCCTGGAAAGCCATCTGGCCCCAGACTCTTGTTCATTGGGAGGTTTTTGATTACTGAATCAATTTCTTTACTGGTTAGGTGTCTGTTCAATTTTTTTATTTCTTCCTGTTTCAGTTTTGGTAGTTTATATGTTTCTAGGAGTTTGTCCATTTCTTCCACAGTGTTCAATTTATTGGCATATAAGTGCTCATAATATTCTTTTATTATTGTTTGTATTTCTGCAGTATTGGTTGTGATCTCTCCTGTTTCACTCGTTATTTTATTTATTTGGTTTCTTTCCTTTTTCTTTTTGATCAATCTGACTAGGGCTTTTTCTGTTTTGTTAAACCTTCCAAAGAACCAGCTCATTGATGTGTTCTATTTTTTTTTTTTCCCAGTATCATTTATTTCTGCTCTAATCTTTATTATTTCACTGCTCTAATCTTTATTATTTCTCATCTTCTGCTGGTTTGGGGCTTTCTTTGCTGTTTTTTTCCCAGCTCTTTAACATGTAAGGTTAGGTGGTGTATTTGAGACCTTTCTTACTTAGGAACCCTTGGGTTGGTATATTCTTCCCTCTTATGACTGCCTTTGCTACATCCCAGAGGTTTGGGGCTGTTGTGTTTTAATTTTCATTGACTTCCATGTACTTTCTAATTTCCTCTTTAATTTCTTGGTTAACCCATTCATTTTTTAGTAGGATATTCTTTAATCTCCAAGTATACATGGTCTTTCCAAATTTTTTCTTGCGGTTGATTTTGAATTTCATAGCATTGTGATCTGAAAATATGCAAGGTATTATCTCAATCTTTTTGTACTTTTTGACAGCTGATTTGTATCCCAGTATGTGATCTATTTTGGAGAATGCTCCATGTGCACTCGAGAAGAATGTGTATTCTGCTGCTTTAGGATGAAATGTTCTGAATATACTTGTTAAGTCCATCTGGTCCAGTGTGTCATTCAAGGCCAGTATTTTCTTATTGATTTTCTGCTTAGATGATCTGTCCATTGTTGTATGTGAGGTGTTGAAGTCCCCTACTATTATGGAATTATTATCAGTGAGTTTCTTTATGTTTGCAATTAATTTGTCTATATATATTTGGGTG
Organism: Prionailurus viverrinus; assembly: GCF_022837055.1. Taxonomy (NCBI): domain Eukaryota; kingdom Metazoa; phylum Chordata; class Mammalia; order Carnivora; family Felidae; genus Prionailurus; species Prionailurus viverrinus. The sequence goes on from NC_062563.1 coordinate 94,977,351, forward strand.
CTCTTATGTTGGGGACATAAATATTTATAATTGTTAGATCTTTTCTATTATAGACCCCTTAATTATAATATAATGCCCTTCTTCATCTCATTACAGTCTTTATTTAAAAATTTTTTTTTCAGCGTTTTTATTTATTTTTGGGACAGAGAGAGACAGAGCATGAACGGGGGAGGGGCAGAGAGAGAGGGAGACACAGAATCGGAAACAGGCTCCAGGCTCCGAGTCATCAGCCCAGAGCCTGACGCGGGGCTCGAACTCATGGACCGCGAGGTCGTGACCTGGCTGAAGTCGGACGCTTAACCGACTGCGCCACCCAGGCGCCCCAGCACAGTCTTTATTTTAAAATATAGTTTGTTTGATGTAAGTATGGCTACACCAGCTTTCTTTTGGTGACCACTAGCATGATAGATGGTTCTCTATCCCCTTACTTTTAATCTGTAGGTGTCTTTACATCTAAAATGTGTCTCTTGTAAGCAACATATAGGTGGATCTTGTTTTCTTATAATTCTGATACCCTAGGTCTTTTTTTTTTTTAATTTTTTTAACGTTTATTTATTTTTGAGACAGAGAGAGACAGAGCATGAACAGGGGAGGGTCAGAGAGAGAGGGAGACACAGAATCTGAAACAAGCTCCAGGCTCTGAGCAGTCAGCACAGAGCCCGACGCGGGGCTTGAACTCACAGACCGCGAGATCATGACCTGAGCCGAAGTCGGACGCTTAACCGACTGAGCCACCCAGGTGCCCCTACCTTAGGTCTTTTGATTGGAGTGTTTAGTCCATTGACATTTAGAGTGAGTCCTGAAAGATATGAATTTAGTGCCATTGTGTGGAGTTGGAGTTTCTGTGGTGTTCTCTGGTCCTTTCCAGTCTTTGTTGATTTTGGTCTTTTTTGTTTTGTTTCGTCCTTTCTCCACTCTATGAGTCCCCCTTAAAATTTGTTGCAGGGCTGGTTTAGTGGTCATGAACTCCTTTAGTTTTTGTTTGTCTGAGAAACTCTTTATCTCTCCTTCTATTTTGAGTAACAGCCATGCTGGATAAAGAATTCTTGGCTGCATGTTTTTCCAATTCAGAACGTTGAATATATCCTTTCACTCCTTTCTGGCCTGCCAAGTTTCTGTTGGATTGGTCTGCTGTGAACCTGATATGTCTTTTCTTATAGGTTAAGGACATTTTTTCCCTTGCTACTTTCATAATTCTGTGTATTTTGTTAATTTGACTTGCTATGCCTTGGTGATGGTTTTTGTTGAATTTAATGGGAATTCTCTGTGCTTCTTGGATTTTGATGTGTGTGTTCTTCACCATATTAGGAATGTTTTCAGCTATTATTTGCTCACATAAACTTTCTGCCCTCTTTTCTCTCTCTTCATCTTCTGGGACTCCTATGATTCAGATGTTATTCCTTTTTAATAAGTCACTGAGTCCTCTAAGTCTTGCATTGTGCTCCTTTCCCTTAGTTTCTCTCTTTTTTCTTCCTGCTTCATCATTTTCCATAATTTTGTCTTTTATATCACTCATTTGCTCCTCTGATTCATCCATCCTTGCCACCATGGCATCCGTTTGAGATTTGCATCTTGGTTATAGCATTTTTAATTTCATCCTGACTGGATTTTCCTTCTTTTATCTCCACAGAAAGGGATTCTGTGGTTTTTTCAACCCCATCTACTATTCTTATTATGATTCTAAATAGGTCAGACATCTTGCTTAAATCTGTGTTGATTAAGCCCCTGGTTATCATTTCTTCCTGTTCTCTCTTTTGGGGTGAATTCTTTTGTCATTTTGGAGGAAGAAAAAAAAGTAATACAATAAAAAATTAAAATTAAAAAATTAAAAGCAACAAAAAAAGCCAAATAAAGGGAGCTAGATCTTAGGTGTTTTTTGGTCCTCTTGTTGAAAGAAGCTTGATAAAATAGAGAAAAACAGGAAATAAAAGAAAGAAAAAAAGTACTAATTTTTTTTAAATGTGTGTAATAAAATAGAAGAAAATTAAATAAAGGAAGTGAAGTATAATTAAAAAATGAAAAAAAAATAAAAAATAGTAAAAATTTAGAAAAAATAAAAAAATAAAAAATTTTTTCTGTAGCCAATAAAAAGAAAAGAAAGGAAAGGGATAATAAAGAAAAAAAAAACAATTAAACAAAGACAGGAAAAAAACGAATAGTTGAATCAGCAAACAGAATGAAACCTGAATGAAGTTACATCCAGTTTCCCCTAGAATCCATACTAGGAAGCACTCTATAGTCTGTACACTAAGCAGATGAAAGACTTGTGCTGGTCTTCTAGGGGACGTGCTTGGAAGGCACAGTCATGCAGGGCTTGGTGTAATGGCTCCATTCCCCACTAGGTGGCACTGCTTAGCATACTGAGGTGGATTGGTGTGGTATGCATGTGTGTGTGCATGTATGCGTGTGTGGGAGAGGTGGAAATGGCTTCACCCAGCTTCATAGTCTCTGGCATAGGAATTTTGCCCTCTCATCAACTGGCATTCAAGCACCCCTCCTTTGTCTTGGGGTTCCATTTACTCCCTGCTTCTACCCTGTCTGTGTCCAAGCTGTCAGCCTGTTAGGCAGTACCTCCCTCCAGAATTTTATCTCTGATGGGGCTGTGTTTCAAAACCCCTCACTTCAGAGACCCCCGAGGCTTGGACCTGTGCTGATCTTCTGGTAGAGGGTCTCAATGAGCACTGGCCAGGTGCTGGCTTGCCCCAGGAAATGTTCATACGATCATACAGCAGCAGAGTTTCAGAGATTATGGCATGTCACAACACAGGCGGCACCAGCTTTTACTGCACCCTGGTGTCTGTTCTGGTATGAGCAAGCATGGCTGCTCTCCAGGGTCCACTGGGACCTTTGATTATGGGGAAGCTGTATGGCCTCTACTAAATGCTCTCCAAGCAGGGGAACCACTTCTCCCCATATGGCACATGGACCTCTTAGACCCTGCTGCCTGCTCCAGGGGATTCACCCTGCTTCCTCACCAGAGCACCGCTAGATACTGAGCTCTGGAATTTCTGACTCTGCTCCACTGTTTATAGAATCCTAATGGTGTTGAAACCCTCTCCTTTCTCCCTGTCAGTGGTTTGAGGAACAGATTTCTTGTTCAGTCCCTTGTGAGTGTTTTCACTTTCTCTTTCTCTTCAGCTACTTTTGGGGGGGGGCGCTCTTCCTATACCCTCCTGTCATACCACACTCTTCCCTCTTTTTTGTCCTCTGTTTGCAAAAACAGCTCTCTACCCACTGCAGCTTTTCTCTCTCTCAGTTCACCTCTCTGCTTTACATACCTGCAGAGTTCTGGGACTCAAGTTATACACATTGTTGCGTTAATCCTCAGATCGATTTCCTAGGTGTACAAAATGGTTTGTTTCTGATCTAGCTGCATTTCAGGGATGAGACAAGCTGAGAATTTCCATGCTGCTTCTCCATCTTGCCTAACTGCCAACCTCCTTAGATTTTACTAATGCGGACTAAGATGATTTCCTAATTGATGAATTTTAACTATACATTCTAAACCTGCCAAAGTCCTTTCTAAACAGTGTCTTTATGAGAACAGTGGCTAAAAATATGTCCAACCTGGCTTATGTCAAGGCTGTGGGATATCAGAGAAGAAACAATAGTAAACACCACTGGTTTAATGGCACTTTGACTTTCAGTCTTTTCCCCTGATTGCCTGATAATATTCATTTTTCAGTCTTCAAATAGCTGCTTTCTAGTTTTATAGTTGCATTTAGTGGAAGAGATAGGCTGGAGTGTGCTTACTCTATCCTACCTGTAATGGCATATATTTTTTATAGCCTTGATAATTGGAATTTTGTTTTATTGTTTTCTGGAGCATAGAAAAATTTTAAATTATGTTTTTTTTAATTTAACATATATTTAGCACCCTGGTAACCTACCTTATTCATTCTAATATTTGTGAAACATTTGGGTTTTTTTTTTTAATTTTTTTTTTCTTTTCAACGTTTTATTTATTTTTGGGACAGAGAGAGACAGAGCACAAACGGGGGAGGGGCAGAGAGAGAGGGAGACACAGAATCGGAAACAGGCTCCAGGCTCTGAGCCATCAGCCCAGAGCCTGACGCAGGGCTCGAACTCACGGACCGCGAGATCGTGACCTGGCTGAAGTCGGACGGTTAACCGACTGCGCCACCCAGGTGCCCCTTGGGGTTTTATCTGTATACAATAATACTATCTATGATAATGACAACTTAGTTTCATCTTTTCCTATCTTTACATCTCCTTTTCTTTTCTTTTTCTTGTTTTACTGCATAATCAAGGACTTTAGAATAATGTTCAAACAGTGATATTGGACATAACTGTCTTATAAATGATTTGAAAATGAATGCTTATATTATTTTACCACTAAGTATAATATTTACTATATTTTTTATTTCTAATTCGTTAAAAGTCTTATTGTATCATGAATAGGTTTTAAATATTATCAAATGAGTATTCAGTATCACTTTTTTATTCAATGAGTATAATAAAACAATGAATTCAGTAATAGGTTTTTAATATCCCACTAACCTAGGGTTCCTGAAATATAAACATTTTAGCATGATTTATTAGATTTTCATATATTATGGTAGGATTCATGTAATATTTTGTTTAGGATTTTTTAAAACCTAGGTCATTGAATAGATTGGCTTGTAATATTATTTAATAATTCTTGTCTAATTTTTCTGTTACAACTATCTTAGTATTATAAAATGAGAGGAGTGTTCTCACATCATTTATTGTTCAGATACTTATGTATGAGACTGAAATCATCTCTTAACCTATTATTGTATGGTACTTTCCCATAAAATGACCTAGGTCCAGAATTTTCTTTGTGGGAAGGATTAACTAATGATTCATTTTTTTTAATGTTCTAATATTATTCTGATTTTCTATTTATTCTAGAGTCAATGTTTAAGGATATTTTCTAGGTGCTTCTAGAAGTTTTTGATTATTAAAGCATAAAGTCATATATATTATCTTTATAATTTCTACTACATCTATATTTCTTTTCAGTTCCTAAAATATTTTTGGATGTTTTATCATTTTCTTGATTAGTTCTAATGGAGGTCTGTTTATTTTATTACTATTAAAACCCATTGGTTATTTTATTCCTCCTTATTATGTGTTTTTCTGGTTCTTAGGCTTTTGCTCTTATCTTTATTACCTTAAGTATACTTTTAAGTCAGTTACTCTTTTCTCAACATCTTAACTCTGACACTTCATTAAATTTGATCCTTCAACTTTTTCTTATATGTACTTAAAAATACTTGTTAAGACTTTTATGTATATTTCCCCTGAAGTACCATTTAACATACATATCATGAGTTTCACTGTATGTTATTTTCATTAGCATTTAGTTCTAATATTTTCTCTTTTCCCTCAGGATATCTTCTTCAATCAATTAGAAGACTGTTTCAAAATATTCTTCAAACAGGTAACGTCTCCTCATTGTCTTTGCTGCTATTGTCCTTTAATTATGTTGTAAGGACACACTGGTGGGATATGTGATACTGATTCTTTGATATTTAAGATTTGTTTTGCAACTTACAGTGTGAATATTACTCATTAAGTATTTCATGCATGGTTGAGAAAAATATATATTCTGTGATCGTTGTTAGGTGAGGATTTTTAAATATGTCTATTAAATTAAGCCTAATTGTGCTCTGCAAATTTTGTGTGGTGTGTGTGTGTGTGTGTGTGTGTGTGTGTGTGTTTCTCTTGTCTACCCTCTCAATTACTTAAAGAGGAGTATGGCTGATGGGTAGTTTTATAACACTTTACGTTATATATTTTGAGGTGACTTTTTACATCTCCTAAATATAAAACTTTTACCCCCCAGCTTTATTGAGGTATGAATGATTGATTAAAATTGCATATGGTTAGGTTGTATAATGTGAGTTTTTTAAGGTGTACAATGTGATGATTTTATATTTGTATCTATTGTGAAATGATTACAGTCAACACTTCCATCACCTCACATTTATTAACATCCGATGGAGAAATACTTGCTTTTGTGCATTCTGTATCTCTGGCTTTAAAATACTTCATTTTTATTTCTACTTTGCTGATGTTCTATTGGATTAATTAAGTCCTTATTTACTTAGTCTAAGTTTTACTTAGTTTGAAGTATTACTTACATTGCTATTTAGTCTTTTAGTGGTTATTTTGAAATTTTACCATGCACACTTAAATTTATAAAGTTCTAGTTAATACTTTGTATCTTTCTCTTAGAAAACAAAAGGATATTGGAACATTTAAACTCTGATTAGCTTACTCCCAGGATATACTCTATGGGCCCCAGTAGATTTTTCCATAGGTTTGCTGGTTTCCTTACTCACATTTACATTTGAAAGCTTTTTTTCAGTTAGGAACTGTCTTTGGTTTCTGGTAACAGTGACTCTGACTACAGTGACTTAACCAAATCAGGAATTTATTTTATCATGTCAAAGAAATTTGGAGCTAGGCAGTGCAGAGATATACTTGTGGTTCCACAAAGTTATTAGAGTTTGTTAAAGAAAAATCGCACTACCCTAGATGAACAGAAATAAATTGATTAATTCTGATACTATTGCCAGCAGTAGAGGAAAGAGCAGACTAAGTTCTGATATTCAGCTCCACTGAAACAAAGAGCAGGAGAGTGTTTTAAGGACTGTTGTGGAGGCGGGGAACAAAGTCCATCTGTGCTAACTAGCTTTACCCAAGGGAAAAGTAAACTGTCTCCACTTTTCTTGGCAGGATGTAGTTTTAGAATTTGAAGTACGATGCCTACTGAAGTCAGGCTTCTATCCTAAAACTGGCAGAGATAGGGCTCTTGTCTTCCTTTGATCTTTACACTCCAAATAGATGCTTTACAGGGCCTTGAGAAAGACCTCCTTGATTCTTAAAACTGCCAAGAGGCTTTAAGGAAATTTAGGTACATTTCAAAGGGTAGAGAGAGGATTTTCAGTTACAAGTTTTCTAAATTAAATGTGCTAAGAAAAGGATATTATAATCAGGAGAAATCCTACCTAAAGTTTAGTCAATTTGAGGGGAACATTAAGACCATCTTGGTCATGATCCAGAACTTTTTCTCTGTTTTCCAACATGTCTTTAGTGTGTTGCTTCTAATTTCAAAGTCACACAAAGGCTGCAAGATTCCAGCCACAATGCTTGCGTTCCAAGTTAGAAAGAAAAGGGTGAAAAGCCAAAATGTTGACCCTCACGTTTGAGTCAGTCTTAAAGAAAACTAATAGAACTCTACACAGCAGTTTCTGTTTGCATTTCCTTGTCCTGGGAAAAAGAAACTGGGAAATGTATACTTGTATCTATGAATAAAATCAGCCCAGAGTAAAGTAAGAGTTCTGTTTTGAGGAATTAGGTGAAATGGGATTTTTGATAGCCAATGCAGTCTTTGTGACAGCTCCTATTTATTTACATCTTTAAGTATCTTTCTTATATTCATAAATGTACTTATTTCCCTGCCAAAAGGTGAGAACTGGTTTCTTTTAACTGGTACAGCTCAATATCCAGGTAATGTACAGCCCTCTTCATCAGGTCTACACGAAGCTTGTGTGGTCTGGTCAACTATAAATTAAAGATATTTTATCTGCTTCCTCACCCTGGGATACCTAACATAAGAGGGAAAACAATGTAAGAAGGAAATAAGTAGCTATAATAAAAACTTCCATTTGGAAAAAAGAAACAAAAATGGAATTACACAGCCATCACTGGGCCAGAACAATTAACCCATCCTGTTTGGAAAGAATAGTGAGAACTTATTTCCCTGGCAGTGGAGTGCTTTCTATGATTAACCCATCTGGTGACCTCTGGTTCTGCCTTCTCTTTCTCTCCATGGCCCCTGGCTCTTCCATCTGAGAGGTGCATCTGTCCATTTTCTCTCATGGTCACGACAAGGTGGGCATTGGCAAGGTTATCCTTCCTAGAGGCCACACAGCTTTAGCTTTGTGCCTGTTGGTGGAGGTTTGGAGGTATAGGATTGTTTGGGTAATTTGACAGCAAGAGGCTATTATAAACCTGGCTTGGAGGCTCTTTAGAAATATTATTTCCTTAAAACTTGGTATTTTCTGAGTATATCTGCTTCTGGTCTGGCCCATGCTCAAGTAAATATAGCCAAAGGCTGAACATTATTTTTAAGGCTAAGAACTCATCTTTCATTTATTCACCTCTATACTCTGTATATGCCATCAGTTCCTAAATTAATGGTGCTACTTTGAGACCATTTGCAGTAAAAGGCTCTGTAAAAAGCAATATAGTTAATTTGACCATTGCCTCTATTCTGTATTGGGTTATGCTATCAGAAGTTTCATCATTTATTTCATTAGATTCTGAAGTATTTATATTTTTAAAATATTCCTGGTATATGGTCAAGTGATGTCCTTGAGAAGTGTTATGGAACCACAGGTAGTTCATCTGTGACGTGCAAATAATCCCATCCTAGCATTGCTGTATTTTATATGCTTTGAAGTAACACACAAACAAAAAAGACATTTTTTATTCTAAGATACTGGCCAACTGAGAGAGCAGTGATGAGAGAAAGAAGAAGTGCAAATAGTTTCAATTTCTGAAAAACTAAAATCACATTGTATAATTTTTTCTCTTATTTGTAGTCTTCTAGGTAATAACTAAAAAGCACACAACTGAATTTATGTGTTTTTTAACAAATTATTTCTAATATAATTATGATGACAGTGAGGGATAAGACATGTCTCATAGCTGGGCACTGCTCTGAGATCCTCACATGGAATATATCACTTAATTCTCATGACAATCTGCTGTATTATGTTTTGGAGGGGGCTACTAGAATCCGGTGTTGTTCAGGAATAAAACATTTAAATTTTTAAAATTTGGTACGGTTCGTATACATTCACATGAAAACCAGGTTTATGGCAAAGAAACAAAAGGTATGACATTATACTTTTGACACATCCTGAAATGTTTCTCATCTGTGTCCATTTTTTGTTGCTATTTTAACTTTAGGCATCTGTGCAGCACTTTGAGACCTTATGATTCTCTAAGGGCTTTTTTTTATTAAAATCCATCTAATGTTGATCTTTTTATAATGGACAACTCTGCCTGCTCCAGCTGTCACTGTAGCAACAAGATGTGTATTAACCATGACTTTTAAGCCAGAAACTTTCACATTTGTTTTGACAGCCTACAGTGAATTCTCTACCAAAAGCAATTTCTTGTGAGAATATCATGAACAAGTCCTTGCAAAGTGTAAAGTTTGGGGACCTTTCAATGTAAGAGCTTGCCTTCTCTGTATGGAATGCATTATATTATTGACTAAGGCTGTTGTCTAACAAATGACCCATTTTATAAAGCCAGCTGGTTTTCAGGATGGTGGGTTTAGCTTTCAAAATATCTTTTTGAGGTTAAGACAGCATAAATGTTGTAGAAAAGACAAATCGTTCTGTCACTTGTAACGCATAACCTGTGCAAATGATTTCTTTGTCACAGAGATTTTTGCTATAGAAAATAAAATAAAGACTGGTAAAAGAGACGTATGTTACCCTTTATGTAGAGAAATGCTGCATGATGATGCAAAAGGCAGAAATCACATGAAAGAAAACTTGGAAATATTTGGCTGTACCAAAAATGAAAATGAAAGTGAACTTTGTGTGTGTGGTGTATGTGAGAGAGTAATGCAAATAATAAACAGGAAAAAATAGTTTCAATGTTTTGCATAAGCAGAATGTCCCATATCCCTTAGTATCAGGTAATTTATTCAGTATTTACTATGTGCCAAACTTTAGGCGAAATACTTTTCGTGAATTATTTTATTTTATTGAGTCTTCACAACTCTATGAAGTGGCTGTTATTGGTTATACTGTGTGCCCCCCCACCATTCATACATAGAGGCCCTAATCAGCAGTATATTAGTATATGACTTTATTTGGATATAGGTCATTACACATATGATTAGTTAAGACTTAAATTAATATTAGTTAAGATGAGTTCATACTGCAGTAGGGTGAACCCCTAATCCAACATGACTGTGCCTTATAAAAAGAGGAAATTTGGATACAGAGATAGAGAAACCAGGGGGATATCATAATGTTAGCTGAAGATTGGGAGTTGTACTGCCGCCATAAGCCTAGGTGTGCTAAAGATTGCTGGAAAAACATTAGAAATTAGGACAGAGCTATGCAGAAGTTTTCCCTCAAAGTCCTCAGAAGCAATCAAACCTGTTGACATCTTGCCTTCAGACTTCTAGCCTCCAGAACTGTGAGACAATGTGTTTCTATTTTTTATAACACCCAACCTGTAGTACTTTGTTATGACAGCCCTGAAAATGAATACAGTAGGTATTACCATTACTCACATTTAGTAGATGAGGAAACCCTCAGAAAATTTAAATAATTGTTTTATGATCATATAATTAGTATGTGCCTAAGTGGGTATTCAAACTAGGCCTTTCTAATGCTAAAACAGCTGTTATATCCAGTTTTAGAATAGAGAAAAGAATATTCCAGGTAGTAAGAGCAGCCAGTGAAAAATATGGAAACAAGAAAAGCAAGGTGTTTTGTGGAATTGGAGGGTAATTCCATATACAGAGAAACTAAGCTCAAGAGTTTGGAGAAGTGAGTGGAGAAGGGAAGAGAGCAATATTTCTACTTGAGATGACTCCTCTTTATGCAGTACTCAATGTTGGATTCTCCACCAATTTCCTGTGTGGTTGGCAGTGATTTTCTTGATATTACCTCATGTTCTGAGGGAGACTTCCAAAGTCATTTTCTTGGTGCCACATTTAAAACACTGATCTCTTTGCTATTAAGGGCCTTGTTCAGATGGTTCCTTGGCCAGTGACTCTTGTTTATACAGCAGGAAATCTCATTGTTCCACAGGGCAGACATGAAACAGAGAGCAAATCCAAATATTTACTCATGATTCCCAGTTTTTGGACTCTTCATGGAAGGTACCGTCTCATTTTTTTCTTATGATGGTATTCCTGATTTCTAGGCATAGACAATACTCTGGCATTCAGTCTTCAGTACCTGCCTACTTAATCCCCCCATTAACTAAATTTTTGGGTGTTTTTTCCTGTGGCCTTTATATAGTCAGGCTAGAAGACATCGCATTCTATTGTTTGGCTTAGAGTTTTTTCAGTTTGTCTCAAACACAAATTTATATAATTTTATATGCTTTGAAGTTGATTACCCAAGGATTTTTTCTTTCTGAACACCACCTTAAATGAATCACACCATTTCATTTCTGATGTAAGCATCTCTGTACGTTTTTTCATTTTTTGTAAATTGCAGCACGTATTTTTTTGTGCATCTTATGCACCTAATAGAATGGCGTGGCAACAAGAAAAACAAGAAAAAACTCCTTATGCATAAAGAAAAGCAAATATTCAGTTATAGCTATTTATGGAAAAATATTACAAGATAATCAAAGGAAATTAATAATCCTATGGCATAGGAGGTAATCATTGGTCTTAGAAATCTCCTTAATTGCCAAAGCATTTAAAGTATCTAAGTGATCATTTCAACACAATTTGTGGTAGTGCAATATTTACTTTAAAATATTTTAAGTTATCCATAAGGTAGTTCATTTAAGGTAAATGTCAAGTTACCACAAGCAATATTTATTCACTCAATTCAACAAATAAAGGCTGGTGCTACTGTGTATTAGGCTCAGAGATACAGCAAGAAAATCAAATGTTACCTGCACAGATTTTACAATCTATTCACAGGGAACATCCAATAAACAAGCTAATAAATAAGGTTATTGGAGACTGACACATTGTCATAAGTACAGTGCTGAAAATGAACAGGTTTATGAAATAAACAACTGGTGGATGTATCTTTAGTCACATGGTTAGGGACTTGAAGGATAAAACCAGTGCACCCATTCAAGGAGTTGGAAGAAAATAATTTGTACTTAGTTTTCTATAGCTGCTGAACGTGTTAGCACAAACTTGGGTGCCTTGAAAATACCCATGTATTAGTTAGCTCACAGTTCTGTTGGTTGGATGTCTAGAAGGCTCAGTTGGATCTCCATTTAGGTATCACAAATTCTAAATTAAGGGTTTGGCTGCCTGAGCTTTTATCTGAAGACATTCAGGAAGAACTGCATCCAAGTTCATTCAGGTTGTTGGCAGAATCCAGTTCCTTATGGATGTAGGTTTGAGGTCCCTGGTTCCTTGCTGGAATGGCCCATAGCTATTTTCATCTTCCAGAGGTTACCTGCATTTCTTCTGATGTGACCCCTCCATCTTCAGTTTATTAAGAGTGCATTGAGGGGCGCCTGGGTGGCTCAGCCGGTTAAGCGTCCGACTTTGGCTCAGGTCATGATCTCACGGTCCGTGAGTTCCAGCCCTGCGTTGGGCTTTATGCTGACAGCTCAGAGCCTGGAGCCTGCTTCAGATTCTGTGTCTCCCTCTCTCTCTGACCCTCCCCCTTTCATGCTCTGTCTCTCTCTGTCTTAAAAATAAATAAACATTAAAAAAAAAAGAATGCATTGAATTCTAGGAATGTTTTAAATGTCTTTTACCTCTGCCTTTTCCCCCTCTACTAGTCAGATAAAATCTTCTGCTTTATAAGCTCATATGATTAAATTAGGTACATGTAGATTTCTGTTCTTTTAGGTCAACTGTGCCATGTAGCATAACATAATCAGAGGAGTGATATCTCATCACATCCATAGGTTTTGTGGATTTGGAGAATTGAAATCTTTGGGGGGCATTTTTAGAATTACACCTACTAGGGGCACCTGGGTGGCTCAGTCAGTTAAGCATCTGACTTCGGCCCAGGTCATGATCTCACAGTTTGTGAGTTTGAGCCCTGAGTCAGGCTCTGTGCTGACAGCTTGGAGCCTGGAGCCTGCTTTGGATTCTGTGTCTCGCTCTGTCTCTCTCTGTCCCTCCTCAGCTCATGCTCGCACTCTGTCTCTGTCTAAAATAAAAATAAACCTAAAAGAACAATTTTATTTATTTATTTTTTATTTTTTTATTATTTTTTTTAATTTTTTTATGAAATTTATTGATAAATTGGTTTCCATACAACACCCAGTGCTCATCCCAAAAGGTGCCCTCCTCAATACCCATCACCCACCCTCTCCTCCCTCCCACCCCCCATCAACCCTCAGTTTGTTCTCAGTTTTTAACAGTCTCTTATGCTTTGGCTCTCTCCCATTCTAACCTCTTTTTTTTTTTTTTTCCTTCCCCTCCCCCATGGGTTCCTGTTAAGTTTCTCAGGATCCACATAAGAGTGAAACCATATGGTATCTGTCTTTCTCTGTATGGCTTATTTCACTTAGCATCACACTCTCCAGTTCCATCCACGTTGCTACAAAAGGCCATATTTCATTTTTTCTCATTGCCACGTAATATTCCATTGTGTATATAAACCACAATTTCTTTATCCATTCATCAGTTGATGGACATTTAGGCTCTTTCCATAATTTGGCTATTGTTGAGAGTGCTGCTATGAACATTGGGGTACAAGTGGCCCTATGCATCAGTACTCCTGTATCCCTTGGATAAATTCCTAGCAGTGCTATTGCTGGGTCATAGGGTAGGTCTATTTTTAATTATCTGAGGAACCTCCACACCGCTTTCCAGAGCGGCTGCACCAATTTGCATTCCCACCAACAGTGCAAGAGGGTTCCCGTTTCTCCACATCCTCTCCAGCATCTATAGTCTCCTGATTTGTTCATTTTGGCCACTCTGACTGGCGTGAGGTGATACCTGAGTGTGGTTTTGATTTGTATTTCCCTGATAAGGAGCGACGCTGAACATCTTTTCATGTGCCTGTTGGCCATCCGGATGTCTTCTTTAGAGAAGTGTCTATTCATGTTTTCTGCCCATTTCTTCACTGGGTTATTTGTTTTTCGGGTGTGGAGTTTGGTGAGCTCTTTATAGATTTTGGATACTAGCCCTTTGTCCGATATGTCATTTGCGAATATCTTTTCCCATTCCGTTGGTTGCCTTTTAGTTTTGTTGGTTGTTTCCTTTGCTGTGCAGAAGCTTTTTATCTTCATAAGATCCCAGTAATTCACTTTTGCTTTTAATTCCCTTGCCTTTGGGGACGTGTCGAGTAAGAGATTGCTACGGCTGAGGTCAGAGAGGTCTTTTCCTGCTTTCTCCTCTAAGGTTTTGATGGTTTCCTGTCTCACATTCAGGTCCTTTATCCATTTTGAGTTTATTTTTGTGAATGGTGTGAGAAAGTGGTCTAGTTTCAACCTTCTGCATGTTGCTGTCCAGTTCTCCCAGCACCATTTGTTAAAGAGGCTGTCTTTTTTCCATTGGATGTTCTTTCCTGCTTTGTCAAAGATGAGTTGGCCATACGTTTGTGGGTCTAGTTCTGGGGTTTCTATTCTATTCCATTGGTCTATGTGTCTGTTTTGGTGCCAATACCATGCTGTCTTGATGATGACAGCTTTGTAGTAGAGGCTAAAGTCTGGGATTGTGATGCCTCCTGCTTTGGTCTTCTTCTTCAAAATTCCTTTGGCTATTCGGGGCCTTTTGTGGTTCCATATGAATTTTAGGATTGCTTGTTCTAGTTTCGAGAAGAATGCTGGTGCAATTTTGATTGGGATTGCATTGAATGTGTAGATAGCTTTGGGTAGTATTGACATTTTGACAATATTTATTTTTCCAATCCATGAGCAGGGAATGTCTTTCCATTTCTTTAAATCTTCTTCAATTTCCTTCATCAGCTTTCTATAATTTTCAGCATACAGATCCTTTACATCTTTGGTTAGATTTATTCCTAGGTATTTTATGCTTCTTGGTGCAATTGTGAATGGGATCAGTTTCTTTATTTGTCTTTCTGTTGCTTCATTGTTAGTGTATAAGAATGAAATTGATTTCTGTACATTGATTTTGTATCCTGCAACTTTGCTGAATTCATGTATCAGTTCTAGCAGACTTTTGGTGGAGTCTATCGGATTTTCCATGTATAATATCATGTCATCTGCAAAAAGGGAAAGCTTGACTTCATCTTTGCCAATTTGGATGCCTTTGATTTCCTTTTGTTGTCTGATTGCTGATGCTAGAACTTCCAGCACTATGTTAAACAGCAGCGGTGAGAGTGGGCATCCTTGTCGTGTTCCTGATCTCAGGGAAAAAGCTCTCAGTTTTTCCCCGTTGAGGATGATGTTAGCTGTGGGCTTTTCATAAATGGCTTTTATGATCTTTAAGTATGTTCCTTCTATCCCGACTTTCTCAAGGGTTTTTATTAAGAAAGGGTGCTGGATTTTGTCGAAGGCCTTTTCTGCATCGATTGACAGGATCATATGGTTCTTCTCTTTTTTTTTGTTAATGTGATGTATCACGTTGATTGATTTGCGAATGTTGAACCAGCCCTGCATCCCAGGAATGAATCCCACTTGATCATGGTGAATAATTCTTTTTATATGCCGTTGAATTTGATTTGCTAGTATCTTATTGAGAATTTTTGCATCCATATTCATCAGGTATATTGGCCTGTAGTTCTCTTTTTTTACTGGGTCTCTGTCTGGTTTAGGAATCAAAGTAATACTGGCTTCATAGAATGAGTCTGGCAGTTTTCCTTCCCTTTCTATTTCTTGGAATAGCTTGAGAAGGATAGGTATTATCTCTGCTTTAAACGTCTGGTAGAACTCCCCTGGGAAGCCATCTGGTCCTGGACTCTTATTTGTTGGGAGATTTTTGATAACCGATTCAATTTCTTCGCTGGTTATGGGTCTGTTCAAGCTTTCTATTTCCTCCTGATTGAGTTTTGGAAGAGTGTGGGTGTTCAGGAATTTGTCCATTTCTTCCAGGTTGTCCAATTTGTTGGCATATAAGTTTTCATAGTATTCCCTGATAATTGTTTGTATCTCTGAGGGATTGGTTGTAATAAACCCACTTTCATTCATGATTTTATCTATTTGGGTCATCTCCCTTTTCTTTTTGAGAAGTCTGGCTAGAGGTTTGTCAATTTTGTTTATTTTTTCAAAAAACCAACTCTTGGTTTCTTTGATCTGCTCTACAGTTTTTTTAGATTCTATATTGTTTATTTCTGCTCTGATCTTTATTATTTCTCTTCTTCTGCTGGGTTTAGGCTGCCTTTGCTGTTCTGCTTCTAGTTCCTTTAGGTGTGCTGTTAGATTTTGTATTTGGGATTTTTCTTGTTTCTTGAGATAGGCCTGGATTGCAATGTATTTTCCTCTCAGGACTGCCTTTGCTGCGTCCCAAAGCGTTTGGATTGTTGTATTTTCATTTTCGTTTGTTTCCATATATTTTTTAATTTCTTCTCTAATTGCCTGGTTGACCCACTCATTCGTTAGTAGGGTGTTCTTTAACCTCCATGCTTTTGGAGGTTTTCCAGACTTTTTTCTGTGGTTGATTTCAAGCTTCATAGCATTGTGGTCTGAAAGTAAGCATGGTATAATTTCAATTCTTGTAAACTTATGAAGGGCTGTTTTGTGACCCAGTATATGATCTATCTTGGAGAATGTTCCATGTGCACTCGAGAAGAAAGTATATTCTGTTGCTTTGGGATGCAGAGTTCTAAATATATCTGTCAAGTCCATCTGATGCAATGTGTCATTCAGGGCCCTTGTTTCTTTATTGACCGTGTGTCTAGATGATCTATCCATTTCTGTAAGTGGGGTGTTAAAGTCACCTGCAATTACCACATTCTTATCAATAAGGTTGCTTATGTTTATGAGTAATTGTTTTATATATTTGGGGGCTCCGGTATTCGGCGCATAGACATTTATAATTGTTAGCTCTTCCTGATGGATAGACCCTGTAACTATTACATAATGTCCTTCTTCATCTCTTGTTACAGCCTTTAATTTAAAGTCTAGTTTGTCTGATATAAGTATGGCTACTCCAGCTTTCTTTTGGCTTCCAGTCGCATGATAAATAGTTCTCCATCCCCTCACTCTCAATCTAAAGGTGTCCTCAGGTCTAAAATGAGTCTCTTGTAGACAGCAAATATATGGGTCTTGTTTTTTTATCCATTCTGATACCCTATGTCTTTTGGTTGGCGCATTTAATCCATTTACATTCAGTGTTATTATAGAAAGATACGGGTTTAGAGTCATTGTGATGTCTGTATGTTTTATGCTTGTAGTGATGTCTCTGGGACTTTGTCTCACAGGGTCCCCCTTAGGATCTCTTGTAGGGCTGGTTTAGTGGTGACAAATTCCTTCAGTTTTTGTTTGTTTGGGAAGACCTTTATCTCTCCTTCTATTCTAAATGACAGACTTGCTGGATAAAGGATTCTCGGCTGCATATTTTTTCTGTCTAGCACCCTGAAAATCTCGTGCCAATTCTTTCTGGCCTGCCAAGTTTCAAAAGAGAGATCAGTCACGAGTCTTATAGGTCTCCCTTTATATGTGAGGGCACGTTTACCCCTTGCTGCTTTCAGAATTTTCTCTTTATCCTTGTATTTTGCCAGTTTCACTATGATATGTCGTGCAGAAGATCGATTCAAGTTACGTCTGAAGGGAGTTCTCTGTGCTTTTTGGATTTCAATGCCTTTTTCCTTCCCCAGTTCAGGGAAGTTCTCAGCTATGATTTCTTCAAGTACCCCTTCAGCACCTTTCCCTCTCTCTTCCTCCTCTGGGTTACCAATTATGCGTATATTATTTCTTTTTAGTGTATCACTTAGTTCTCTAATTTTCCCCTCATACTCCTGGATTTTTTTATCTCTCTTTTTCTCAGCTTCCTCTTTTTCCATAACTTTATCTTCTAGTTCACCTATTCTCTCCTCTGCCTCTTCAAGCCGAGCTGTGGTGGTTTCCATTTTGTTATGCATTTCGTTTAAAGCGTTTTTAGCTCCTCGTGACTGTTCCTTAGTCCCTTGATCTCTGTAGCAAGAGATTCTCTGCTGTCCTGTATACTCTTTTCAAGCCCAGCGATTAATTTTATGACTATTATTCTAAATTCACTTTCTGTTATATTATTTAAATCCTTTTTGATCAGCTCATTAGCTGTTGTTATTTCCTGGAGATTCTTCTGAGGGGAATTCTTCCGCTTGGTCATTTTGGATAGTCCCTGGCGTGGTGAGGACCTGCAGGGCACTTCCCCTGTGCTGTGGTGTATAGCTGGAGTTGGTGGGCGGGGCCGCAGTCAGACCTGATGTCTGCCCCCAGCCCACCGCTGGGGCCACAGTCAGACTGGTGTGTGCCTTCTCTTCCCCTCTCCTAGGGGCGGGATTCACTGTTGGGTGGTGTGGCTCGTGTGGGCTACTTGCACCCTGCCAGGCTTGTGATGCTGGGGATCTGGCGTATTAGCTGGGGTGGGTAGGCAAGGTGCACGGGGGCAGGAGGGGCAGGCTTAGATCGCTTCTCCTTAGGTGATCCACTTCAGGAGGGGCCCTGTGGCCGAGGGAGGGAGTCAGATCCGCTGCCAGAGGTTTGGCTCCACAGAAGCGCAGAGTTGGGTGTTAGCTCTGAGCGAGCAAGTTCCCTGGCAGGAACCGGTTCTCTTTGGGATTTTGGCTGGGGGATGGGCGGGGGAGATGGCGCTGGGGAGCGCCTTTGAAAAGAACAATTTTAGAATTACACCTACTACAGAAGTCTAAACCCTAATGGACACAACTAAAAACCTAGTTTGTTTTGCTGTTAGTTTTGCTTACTTTTGTCTTTTGCAATTCTGAAGAAAGGGAACCACTGTTTGTTTCTGAAGCTGTGATATCAAAAAAAGAAAGAAGAGGGAAAATTACTAGAAGAAAAAGGAATTGTTGATAGTGACATCTATGAATTTGTGGTACAGGCTGACTGGAAGTCCTAAACATAAAATCCATGAATGGGTTAAGAGTTGGCATTTATAAGATTATATCCATGCTGTGTCATAAAATTCTGATCTAGTTTCATTTTATTCCAATTTGATCAGGATAACAGGACTCAAGTCCACTTGTAAAACCACTAAGCTCTCCTCCAAGAAAAGCAAAAGAGAGTTTGGCATTATAGATATTACAGTAACTATTTGTTAGTAAAACTTCTGTTTGATATTATACGAGTGTGAAACTGAATGAAACTTTTGATAGCTATGGAAGAAGGAATATCGAGCTCCTGGGTGGTTGAGCAGTTGAATCTTCTTTGTATATAATTGAAAAACCAAATCTTCCACATATTCTACCCAGGTATGTTGTCTGCTTGCCTGGTTTCTTATCTTTAAAACAGAACTATACGTATTTCATAGAACTTTAATAAGCAACACTTTGTATACAAGTTCATATATGTGCATATGCCCTGCATTATGCCTGACATATAGTTTGTACTCCAGATGGTAAGTCCTATCTTTTTTCCCCTCTATGAACCCAAATCCTTCTTAATGAGAGCAAAATGCCCACTTTTGTAAGTCATTGTATAAAACTGCGTGATCTTAATGTCAAAATTTATTTGAAAGTATGGTTTAACATTTTTTTGGTTGTGTTATATTTTGCTGTGCTTTCTAATTGAAGCATTCCAGGTTGGAGTCTGTACTCTATTGACTGACTATTTAAAATAACTCCAATAACAACAAAAACAACAAAAAGAGGTGCTATGGAGAAAACCCATCATGAAATCAGTTCTTCCCATGCTGGGTAGCAACTAGAGATAATTGATGTAGGTATGATAGAAAACAGGAAAAGTCAATTTTTACACTGGTTTTCTGGGCCTAATGATCAGATTTTGAGCATTAAGTGGTTAACAGGTGGTCACAAACCAGGAGATATGTTTGTGTTCCACATAAAGTGTCACTGTGTATAGTTTCTACTTTGAATTCAAAGTGGAAATGACTCATTCCACAAGCACAGATAATGCGACTTTCCAATCACCACAGTTCAGCAGAGCCCCTTAACAGCTGGCCAGAGCTTCATAACTACTCTGGCTCTAGAATCCTGAAATATAATTAATGGTATAGCACTTAATATCATTTGAGACTAGTTTAGTTTAAATGACTAGATTTTCTTGGTGGTTGCTTTTCCCAGATGAGAAAGAATCTGGTATGGAGCACCCAAAGTTGGGCAGTGTTTCATGCCACTCCTATTCAGAGATGCTTAGGATCCCTTATTGTAGATGGTTGCATTTAGCTCAAACTCACATCATTAATTCAATAACCTGAGGCCAGAATAGCTATACTCATTTCATCAAGTATTAAAGGAATTAATTATTGTAATATAATATGAAAATTACTGCTTAGGTTCCCTTTTCCCAGAAGTAGCCTAGAGTCACTTCATGATTTACCTTCCAGTTCAGGAAAATCTTCAGTAACTTTTGCATGAGTAAGTACAAGAACAGGGAGTGGAGTGAATACAGCCATTGGGTACTTATGAATGAAGGAAATGAGGAAAAAGGAGCCATCATGAAGGCGCTAAATTGCCAAGGCAGCATTCTGTACAAGTTCTTAGCTGATTTGCTTATAGAGAGAACCACAATCATGGTCCCATAGTTAGTTGAGGATCCATTTGGTCTGTCTTTTTTATATCTTTTTAGTTCAAGGATAAGGGTGTAACTTATTCACTTGTTTACGTCTTGATGCTATCCAGAATTTTAAAAAAGGGGAGAGAAGAATTAATTCAAAGCCCACACTTTGCTGTGAGTCATTAATGCAATAAATATCTATTGAGGTCTTAGTATTTGCTCAGGTGGGGACAAATGTTTCTATAAATCACATATAATAGTGGGAAATGACTTTGTGGCCTAGAGCTATGCCTTGTCAAGCAGTTATGACTTCTGAATCTGGGAGTGGGAGGAGGAATCTCACTTTCTGAAAAACAATGAATTTTTTCCTGCATGAAATAAGCATATTAACAAAGAGTCCTTGGAGTGCCCCTCCTAAGACCACTCACTCTGAGGTCAGAGATATTGTCATTTCCCATTTCCTCACATATCACTCTTGACACAAACCCATGCATCTTTCTTTCTTCTAGGCCAGTATTGTATAGCTGAGGGACCCTTGCCAGGGTCTGGGGAAATGGACATATTCCCCTTGGTATACATATAGACATCGCTATGAATCTTCTGAATTAGTTTTTTTTTCCTCCTAGCAATTAATAATGATAAAGTCTAGACCAGACTTTGAACTACCTCTAAGTAAGTGGGATAATTCTTGCCTTTATCCCTTCAATGGCTGAGTTACTGAAAAAGGAAAGCAGACCATCCCTACTCCTGTACCAAATTAGATAAAATTGATCAAGGTTGTCCATGCCATAGTTAGTTATATTGGAGTTTCAAGGCAAATCATAAATAAACTCACATATAACACACCCAATAAAATAAACACTAAATAGAGACATAAAAAAGGAAAATAGGGGGGTGCCTGGGTGGCTCAGTCAGTTGAGCATCCAACTTCAGCTTAGGTCATGATCTCGCGGTTCATGGGTTCGAGCCCTGCATCAGGCTCTATGCTGACAGCTCAGAGCCTGGAGCCTGCTTTGGATTCTGTCTCTCTCTCTCTCTCTCTCTCTCTCTCTCTCTCTCTGACCCTTCCCCTTCCTATGCTCGCTCTCTCTCAAAAATAAATAAGTGAACTTTAAAAAAAAAGGAAAATAGGTTTAAATTTTGGCAAATGGCTAGCTGGCCCCTAATTCATCCTTTCCCAATATCTCACAAAAACACCATTAAAATAGATAATAAGAAGAAAATACAAAACGTCACCAAAAGAAGAGACAATACCAGAAGTGCCATGGCAGAACCTTGGAGTAATTGCAGGAAAACATGGAATCATATAGAACCAGCAGAGGCTCATCTTTGTAGGCACACAGCTGGAAGATGGCCACACTCTTTCTGATTACAATATCCAGAAAGAGTCAACTTTCTACCTGGTTCTTTGAAGGGTGGCGGTTAATTTTTCAATCTTGAATTCATAGTGCCCAATGATGGCATTACTCTGCCCTCTGGCCTTTGCCCCAGGTTAGGTTTTGCAATGACCACTTTCAGTAATAGCATAATTGATGGTTTTCTCAATAGCTATTCAAAATGTTAATAAAAGTTGTGTTTCGTGGTAGAAAAAAAGGTAACTAGAACATGAAAAACCTTTGCCATCTTTAGCCTAGCTGTAGCTAAACTCCATGCAACAGAAACCATTTTTAAAAAGCAGGCCTTTTACTGGGTTCTGAATTTACTATGGATCCTTCATTGTTGGTACATATGTGTCCTTACAGCAAAAACCTCTATTTGAACTAACTTGAGTGAGTTTCTGTAGTACCTTATAACCCAAATCCCTAATTTCTTGTTCCTTTTTTCTTTTTGTGCTTTTAATAGCTCTTAATGGTATTAAAAAGATTCTAGTTTAAGCATGTTGTGTGTGCACAATTATACACAGCACACAAAGCAGCAAAACTACAGGAATAGCTCTAAGGCCTGCCCTAGTGGCTCATTCAGGGATTCAACAGTTTAGAGATACGAAATGGTATAAATCCTACAAGTAGAAGTTTCATGGGAGAATTGAATACTTTAGAAGCCCTCTCCTTATCTTACTCATTTGTCAGACAACTTTTCATTCTTTGTGACTCACCTTGGGTATCCTATTTTCTGGGAAGACTGCTTTGACAGCCTCCTAAATGTGTCACACACTGAGCTGGCTGCCCTATATTTGCACCATAGAAATCACAATGGCAGTTTCAAGGTCAGTAGGTAACAGTTTTGAGTGGTTGAAACATGGCAAGCAATGTACTAAGTGCTTTACATACATTGCCTCACTCACTCTTCACCCAAACTTCATGAAGTGAGATTATTTTACAGATGAGAAAACTATTATTTTACAGATGAGAAAACTATTATTTTACAGATGAGAAAACTCAGGTTTTAAGCACTGTACTCAGCACTTTACATTTATTGCTTCATTTTATCATCACAGTGATAGTTTGAAGCTCTTGTGATCCCTACTGTAAAGATGAGACTATTAATGTTCATAGGACTTAATTGTCTAGTGCCTTGCTTTTTTCTCCATTATACCTATTATAGAATTTATTCAAATGGACATGATCTGTTTATGTGTCCGTCTCTCCTGTGACACAGTGTTTTCAAGGATAAGGGCTGTACCTTATTCACCTTTGAATTCCAGATTTTGTGCTCAATAAATACTTGTCAGTGTAGACTCTTCCTTGTTGTTTGTCCTGAGATCCTTAAATTTTAAATGTGTTTCAGTAAATAGATAAACTGTGAAAATAGATAAACTGTTTCACTTCCTGTGAAAAGGGCTCTAGCATTTTTATTTAGCTACCGCGCTCTGTCTTTTCTGCAAATGATCCACAGATCACTCTTCTTTTGGATACAGACAAAGCCACAGTTTGCTGCTGCTTCCCCTGCAGGCCTTAAAGCAGGAACTCTGCTCTGCTGGAGACCAAAGCATCCATTCTTATTGCTCTTAAGCCCACTAAAGGCTCTAAATCATTTCCATTAATGCTAGTTGCCCCTAACAAGCCATGAGCAGTGCTGCACGGACGCAGATAAAGCTGCGATATTAAGAAAGTAGCAAAAAGCTTGTGCTACTGACCACTCTAAATGTACCTCTCAGAGGCTAGGGAAAGCTCATCCCGTGCACTGGACATCTTCAGGCTTCTGCCAGCTTGGCCTCAATCCTCCTCCTCCAAGAACATAGCAAAGGAACTCCAAAGGCTTGCCTCATCAGTGTCCTCAGATTAGTTTCTTCACAGCATGGCGAAGAGCAGGACCATCATTTCTCTTCAGGGCAAAAGGGTGTGTCATTGGCAATGACCCCCGAAAGGGAACCAAAAAATATTAACACAACCTCAAATCCTTCCATTTTCTCACCAGTCACCTTGTCACAGTCCTATAACAGCAATGGAGGGGAGGGTAAAATGGCCATACCTAACAGTATGTAATGAAAGTTAATGTGAAGAACATGTCAACAGACTGCTAACTGCACAGTGGATAATGAAGAGAAGCCCTTTTCCTGTGAGGCACAAATGTGGGTGATAAACCACCAAGGCACTCCTGTGCTGCAGGGTGATTAAATTTTGTCACTGGTGCCAGGCAGCATTAATTAATTAATTAATTTTCGGTGGCAGAAAACACGTCATCAAACTGTCGGAACGTCACTGAATTTCCCGAAGTGCTTTTCCTCTTTTCTCGATAGAACATCTAAATCTTTTCTCTACAGGATAAACAAAAATGAACGGATGAAAAATGGCTTCAAATCTCTTTCCAGTAACCATGAGAACTACAATCTTGTGAATGAAGTTAGGCTTCTTGTGCTCTCAGAGTCTATAGGGACTGATTTATAAATTAACTGGTAATGCATTGATCTTTGCTCATTACTTTTTCGATAAATCTCTTTTGGTGAGTTATCTGCACCCTCAGCTCAGAAAGGCACCTTTCCATGTCTGGAGTCTAGCTCTCTCCGTGGTGCCGCCGTCATCATCCCTGCATAATAGATTACTATAGACCTTCCTGTCCTCCAGATAAATAATCCTAAAATCCCTTCACACATTTGTCTCATTATTTCTAGGTCACCAGTAGATGATTTAGATGGCACCAGCAAACGAAGATGTTAAATATATTTTATACATTTAGTCCAATATATTTTACATTATGAGATTTTGTATTTAAGGAATGGATATACTTTCAACAATTTGTATTTTTTAATGTTCTCAGTCACATCATTTCAGTTCTGAAGGAAATTGTGTAGGGATTTGTTAAACAGATTTAAAATTAAAAGCATTACTGCTTCACAGTTATGTAAATGAAAGATTCAAGGAGATAGATGTTCAAACTGAAGTTGAATGTGTTCCTTGCGGAGGTATATTTACACTTTATGGCATCACTAGGAAATTCTTCTGGGAATGAATCTTTCCTTCTTCATTTTATAGTTTGGGGAGGGGGAGAGGAGAGGTTTTCTGTTTTGTTTTTTTTCTTTTCTCTGCCTTCTTTTTTTTTTTTTTTAACTTTTCATTAGAATGCTCTGATCTGACATTTAACATGAACACAAAGAGCTAGATGCTCTTGTTGACTTCCAGAAAATAGGATGAAGGGAATATAGCAGTTCTTGGTAAATAATGGTTTGATTTTTTTTCCCCACAACCTATGCTCTTTTGCCCAGTGTTCTTATCACTTGCTGTAGGTGGCTTATTTTGCACTGGCTTATTTGGGATTCATGCAGACTATGTTGCAAGTTTGTTTCATCTAGTGAATGTAAAATTATTGCCTAATCAAAAAAAATCAAAGCTTTGAAAGAAGAGCTGTAGTGGTACAAGTTGCTTACTGTTGTTGTTGTTACTGGTATTATTGTTGTATTGCTCTTCCATTCAAAGATTCTAACAGAGTCAGCCTCACCACCAAGCCCAGTCTGGTTCATGGGGCTGCAAATCAATCATTTTAAGAAGATAGATAACTGGAACATCAAGTTGATGTCAGAATAGAATACAGTCAGCAACACTTCCAAACAGAGGTGGCAGCTTGAAGAGTAGCATTTGTTCCCTCTTCTCCTTTTCTTCTCTTTATTTCTCATCTTCCTGGCTACAGCAGGTATTGCATAGGACATGAAAAAGTGCTGAAAAAATATGTAGGGATAAAATTTAAAAATAAAAACAAAGAAAAAAACAATCACAAAAATTAGAGTAGATGTAAATATTCATGTCAAAAACCAGGGCCAGCTCAGGGTGACATAAAATTATAAGGAAGGAAACCAAGATCCTTGGAATTTTTATCTTACTTCAATGAATGTGGATTTACTATAATCTCTCATCAAAGTTTGAGAAAGCCTGAGATATGATTAGGGTATTTTCAGGGTGGGAGAAAGAGGGAAAGGAGGCAGGGAGAGAGTCACTTAGTTATACAATAATAGATTAGAGATAGGCACTGAGGTTTGGGGCAAATATTCTACTTAATAATCCAATATTAATTAGTTTTATTTTCCCCATATTTGTCTCCCTTGTGAAACTTATCAGGGAATAGATGACCATAGTATAGGATAAGAATGAGTATATTGGCCCCTGGTGCTTAGGGCTGGGATGCCTTAGGCCATACTTCCAGGCACAGGAAAAGACAAATAGATTATATCCATTCATTCAGTCCATAGTGATTTGTTGGGGCCCACTCTATATCAGTAAATGATTTAGGTACTGGAGATACATGGCAAACCAAAGGAGACATGGTCTCTGCTTTCAGGGGCTGCTCTGCACTGACCTTTTCTTTTTTCTCCAATTACTCCAATTACTTTTCCCTAACTATAGCAAAACTGTCATCATTCCTTACCTTTAGGGTGCTAGGGTTGGAATAAGAAATAAAGAAGAAATCCACAGGATTTCTTTAGCAACCACTAAAAGCCTTCCAAATGATTAGGGGCATAAGAGCAAAGATGGAAAACATGACACTATAAGCAACAAAGCATAGCATTAATGGCAACAAATACAAACAGGCTAAACTTTTCTGAATGTCAGTAACTATAAATTGGCCAAAAATATGAAATTAAACCATATATTACCTATTTAGAATAAAAGTAAGAGACAAGGATGGCAGTGAAATATTAATTAAATCAAAGGAAAGGTTGAAATATTAACTTCAAATAAAGTTGAGGTAAACACAATGCATATTTGAGAAAGTGAGGATCATCAATATATGAACAAAAGCAATGCCAAAAATAAAGTCATGAATGGAATTGCATATTTTAAAGATAAATGAAAAATTAATGGAAATGCCAATGGGAACTGACAACAGTACTATTTTAAAATATACTTTTGTCACTCATTGCTCAATTATTGTTAGATAATCTAGGCACTCAGCAAATATCTCCTGAAAAGATTCTACACAGGTAATGTGTTAAGCTTGGAGACAACAATGAACAGGACAGGGATGGCCTTTGTCTCATGAGGTTTAGAGTTAAGTGGCTGAGACATTGATTAAGCAATTAAGAAGTAAAAAAAAATGGTATAAATAAGAAAATACCTAAGGACAGGATACGAGAGAAAGCGTGAAATAGTCAAATAAAAATGGCCTCTCTGGGGAAATAAAATTTAAGTGGGACCTGAAGGGCACGTAAGAATCACACAGGTGAAAAGCCAAGGAACAATCCCTCCAGGAATAGAAATAGCATGACCAAGGCTAGAAAAGACCATGTAGCTAGAGTGCAGTGGAGGGTGGGAAAGTGAGATTGGAAAGTGAAACAGGAACCAGATCACAAATGCCTTATTGGGCTTCGGGAAGGAGTTAAAATTTTGAATCCTAGTACATCAGTAAGAATGTTGAGCAGATGGTTGAATTTGTACACTACTTATTTTAGTATCGCACTGGGTATTGCAAGGGGAATGGACAGAAGTGGAGCAAGGGTGGGGATAAGGGTTCTAGGTGAGGCTTTTTCAATATCCAGAGGAGAGATGTGAACAGTTTATAATTTGATGTGAAATTAATAGGACCTTAAGATATTTCAGGTATACCAAGTGAGGGGGGAAAGATGTACCATGTTTTCTTGTTGAGCAGGGAGGTAGCAGCGATGCCACTAGTGAGATGGGAACTACTGGAATAGAAACATCTTAGAGTTTGAGAATCTATGATTCACTTTTGAATGTTTTAATTTTGTGATGCCTAACAAATAGAGAACTTAAGTACAGATTACAAACACAAGGGAGAGGCATGGAATAGAAGTAGAAAGGTCTAAGTCATTGGGATATATTTGGTATTTAAAACCATGGGGACTAATTATTAAGGAGAGAATGAAAATAATACAAGAAGCTAATCTAGAATAGAGACTGAGAAGCTCCAACATTTAGAATGTAAGTAAAGGTGGAAATTTCAAGATATACCAAGAAAGATGACTGGGAAGATGAAAAGAAAGGTGAGAGGCAAGAGTATTTTAGGGGGGAGAGATAGTCAACTCAATAGAATGCTAGTGAGAACTCAAATAAAACTATGATAGGGAAGTGCTCACTTGCCACATGGAATACTTGAAACAGGTGTTGCAGTTGGATGCCAAGGATGACAATACCCTCAGTGAGCCAAAAAATTATCAGAAGCCTTTAAACAGAGAAGGCATATGATATTCTGTTGAAAGAAATACCCAGGCCTAAAACTGTATGGAACAAGACAACTACAAATGGTGTGTGTGTATGGGGGGCGGGGGTCCTCTGGATTTCTCCAAGCTTAGAGGTAATGGGAAGCAGAAGTGAGTCTTAGATCAATCTAAAATTTAGCTCTCAGTTTGTTTTTCATATTCGTACCACTCAATGAGCATCCATCTCCCACCCCCTATCTTGTTCTAAGAAGCCGGAAGCAGAGGCATCACCAAAGTCTGTGAATATTATGAGATATCACTCCTATGACTATATTATGTGGCATAGCAGAGTTGATCTTAAAATACAGAAATTATCCTAGGAGACCCAGCATAGTTACAAAAGCCCTTAAAAATCTGAGACCTGGCTTCTGGGATAAGAGTAAACTAGAGAGTATTAGTGAGAAGTACTCCACTTCCCTTCCTGGTTGGAAGATGGAAGGGGCCACCTGAGAAGGAATGAAAACAGCATCTAGGCTCTATATGAACAGCTAGCAAAGGGATAGAAACCTCAGACCTCTAGCCATGAAGAAATGAATTCTGTAGCAGTCTGAATAAGCTTGAAGTATACAGATAGAATCCCAGCCAAGATGACACTTTGATTTTAGCTTTGTGAGACCCTAAGTAGAAAACCCAGTCAAACTTAGATCAATGGAACAGAATAGAGAACCCAGAAATGGACCCATAAACATATGGCCAACTAATCTTTGACAAAACAGGAAAGAATATCCAATGGAATAAAGACAGTCTCTTTGGCAAATGGTGCTGGGAAAACTGGACAGCAACATGCAGATGAATGAACCTGGACCACTTTCTTACACCATACACTAAAGTAAATTCAAAATGGATGAAAGACCTCTGTGTAATACAGGAAGCCATCAAAATCCTAGAGGAGAAAGCAGGCAAAAACCTCTTTGACCTTGGCTGCAGCAACTTCTTACTCAACATGCCTCTGGAAGCAAGGGAAACAAAAGCAAAAATGAACTACTGGGACCTCATCAAGATAAAAGACTTCTGCACAGTAAAGGGAACAATCAGCAAAACTAATAGGCAACCAATGGAATGGGAGAAGATATTTGCAAATGACATATCAGATAAAGGGTTAGTATCCAAAATCTCTAAAGAGCTTCCAAAAAACAAATAATCCAGTGAAGAAAAGGGTAAAAGATATGAATGGACACTTTTCCAAAGAAGACATCCAGATGGCTAACAGACGCATGAAAAAATGCTCAACATCACTCATCATCAGTGAAGTACAAATCAAAAACACAATGAGATACCACCTCACACCTGTCAGAATGGCTAACATTAACAACTCAGGCAACAACAGATGTTGGTGAGGATGTGGATAAAGAGAATCTCTTTTGCTCTGCTGGTGGAAATGCAAACTTCTGCAGCCACTCTGGAAAACACTATGGAGGTTCCTCAAATATTTTACAATAGAACCACCCTATGACTCAGCAATTGCACTAGTAAGTATTTATCCAAAGGATACAGGTGTGCTGTTTCAAATAGGCACATGCACCCCAATGTTTATATCAGCACTACCGGCAATAGTCAAAGTATGGAAAGAGAACAAATGTCTATTGACAAATAAATGGATAAAGAAGATGTGGTATATATATACAATGGAGTATTACTCGGCAATCAAAAAGAATAAAATCTTACCATTTGCATCAACGTGGATGTAACTAGAATGTATTATGCTAAGTGAAATTAGAGAAAGACAAATATCATGACTTCACGCTTATGTAGAATTTAAGATACAAAACAGATGAATAGAAGGGAAGGGAAGCAAAAATAATATAAAAACAGGGAGGGGGACAAAACATAAGAGACCCTTAAATATAGAGAACAAACTGAGGGTTGCTGGAGGGATTGTGGGTGGGGGGATGGGCTAAATGGGCAAGGGTCATTAAGGAAGTCACTTGGGATGAGTACTGGGTGTTATATGTAGGGGATGAATCACTGGATTCTACTCCTGAAATCATTATTGCACTATATGCTAGCTAAGTATATATATTCCACTATATGTGGATGCAAATTAAAAACAAACAAACAAAATAAAAAGAAAATCCAGTCAAATGCTTTTCAGTTCTTATACCCAACTCCACTGTGGGGGGAAAGTTCTCCACAACAACAAGCCATTCTTGGACACCAACTGGGTGTCCTAAAATTTAACTCAATTCTGACACTAACTACCCAGAGATATCATCTAATCCCAAGGTTAGGGGTTCAGTTTTGTAATACTGACCCCTCTACAGCCCTTCCAGCCTCAGACACTAGTGGCTAGTTGCAAGTCCAGGTTGCTACCTGTGCTTCTGACCAACTTCCTAGCTTCTCTCTTTGGATTTGGTTAATTTGCTCATGGAGCTCACAGAACTCAGAGAGAGATTTTACTTACTAGATCACTACTTTATTATAAAAGATATAATTCAGGAATAACAACGTGGAAAGAGATGCACAGGTCAAGGGGTGTGGAAAGGATGCACAGCTTTTTTGCCCTATCCCAGCAACCACTCTCCCCAGATGTCCACATATTCGCAAAAGCAGAAGCTCTCTGAACTGTGTCCTTTTGGGTTTTCATGGAGGCTTCATTACATAGACATAATGGATTAAATCACTGGACATTTGGAATTGATTCAACCTCTGGGACCCTTTCTCCTCTTCAGAGGTCAAGGGTTGTACTGCAAATTCCAACCCTCTAATCTCATGGTTGGTTCTCCTTGCAACTAGCCCCCATCCTTAGGTGCTTTCCAAAAGTAATTTCATTAACACAATTAAAGACATATTTATAGCTGTGATCACTCAGGAAATTCTAGGAGTTTTAGGAGAACCCTGGCTCTCGGAACCAGGGACAAAGTTCAGATATAGATATAGATAGATATAGATATAGATATAGATATAGATATAGATATAGATATAGATATAGATATAGATATAGACATATTTTATTATAAATCATAATATCCTATGAGCCCACCTGGATTTCTCACCTACAGACTATGAGATAATAAATGGGTGTTATTTTAGGCCACTTACATTGTGATAATTTAGAAAGTATTGCAACTGGAAAACTCTCAACCCTACCTGCTGAGTAGCACATTTTTTCCCTCCTTACGAGACAAATGGCTGTACACAAATAACAGAAGTCATAGATTTGCTTACTGGGAATCCTTAACGTAAGATGGGCACAAAATCAAGAAATATCAAATATTAGACAAGTCATCAAGGAAGAATGACACTGAGACTGAAAGTCAATAACAATAATAGCAGCTGAAAAAAGAGCTGAGTTAAGAGAGTGAGCAAAAAGAGACTTAAAAATAAGTATAATTTAAAACATACTTAGAAGTACGAGAGAAGACAGCATATCTACAACACAAGAAGAGATTATTTTAGAAAGTACAAATTAGAGATCTTGGCAATGAAAATATATGATTTTTGAACTATTATTTAAATAAACTGAAATGTTGGACTAAACTATTGAATATGTACATTGGAAAACAAATTGGTGAAATGGAAGTTAGGACCAAGGAGTTCTCCTAGTATTCTGTGAAATAGGAAAAAAGCATGGGAAACATAAAAGAGACATTGAAGATAGCATCCTAAATTCCAACAGAGGAAAGAGATAATGAAAATGAAAGGCAAGGAAATACAGAAAGAAATTATGAAAAAAAATTTCATAGAAGTAAGGAAGTACATACTATTTCCTATGGAAAGTACCACTTAGTGTCATTAAAAAAAAAAAAAAAGAAATAAAATACATACTCACCTAGAAGCATCATGGAAAAAATTCAAAATAAGAAGGTATTAAAAAAATGCTAAGAAGCTTTCAGAGCCTAAAAGTCAGACTAGAATCACACCTCACAATCATAAGACTGGTTGCAAGAAATGAAGTAATATCTTTAATATACATGAGAATGATTTTAAAACTAGATTTATTCTATATATATTTAAGCAATTGTCCAAGTAGTGAGTCTAAATAAAGACATGTTTGGACCTGCAGTCACTCAAACATTCCATTGCAAGACATTCTGTGCTGGACAAGGGCTGGAACTGTTCTTAGGAAGCTCCTGGTAATAAATTCAGATAAAACATCTGGAGCCTACAGCACCAATGCAGGCACAGGGATACTGCGTCGGGCAGGGCTGGAAAAAGAAAAGTTCTAAGGCCCAGGAAAAGTAGACTTTCATTCTGGGTGATATTCTCTAAATTGTGGGATTATCATATTATACGGCTATTTCAATTAGAAGTTATATTCAATCACTAATAGCAGATGTCTCAAAATAATGCCGTAAACAAATCAGTGTGTGTGTGTGTGTGTGTGTGTGTGTGTGTGTGTTTCTGTCTCTGTCTCTGTCTCTTTCCTCTTTCCCTCTGTCCCTCTCTTCTTTCTTATCCCCCAGCCACTCCCTCCTAAAGCATCTTTTCTCTCTCTCTCTCTCTTTTTAATTTAAATTCAAGTTAGTTAACATACAGTGTGGTATTGCTTTCAGGTAGAACCCAGTGATTCATCACTTACATATGACACCCAGTGCTCATCACAACAAGTGCCCTCCTTAATGCCCATCACCCATTTAGCTCATCCCCCAATCCACCTCCTCTCTAGCAACCCCTAGGTTGTTCTCTCTATTTAAGAGTATCTTATGGTTTGCCTCCCTCTGTTTTTATCTGATTTTTCCTTCCCTTTCCCTTTGTTCATCTGTTTTGTTTCTTAATTTCCACATGAGTGAAATTATTTGTCTTTCTCTGGTTGACTGACTTCTTTCTCTTGGCATAATACACTCTAGTTCCATCCACATCATTGCAAATGGCAAGATTTCATTCTTTTTGATAACTAAGTAGCATTCCATTGTATACCATTTTCTCTTACACAAAAGGAATCTAGAAATACCTCTAGCTTCCCAGTGTACTGTCCTTAGGTTGTGACCCCTGTCCTTCCTGTGCTTTCAAGATGCCTGTCAAAAGTCCAGGACAAAAAGGCACCTAGCAGCTAAATCCAACTCTTATTATAAAGAATTTTCCCGAAGCCCTCCAAGTAATGTCTGTTACTTTTAGTTAGTTAGTTTATGTTTTCCCATTTGCTATATTCCTATCCAAGAAGACTTAGAAGTAAACATGTTTATCTTGGAACATTGTAAATCCAAATAAAATTGTGATTCTCTTAGGAATATAAGGGGTGGTTATTGGGTACCCTCAAATAGTAATGAAATACCTCTAGCTTTCCAATGTGCTGTCCTTAGGTTGTGACCCCTGTCCTTCCTATGCTTTCAAGATGCCTGTCAAAAGTCCAGGACAAAAAGGCACATAGCAGCTAAATCCAACTCTTATTATAAGGAATTTTCCTGAAGCCCTCCAAGTAACATCTATTACTTTTAGTTAGTTAGTTAGTTTATGTTTTCCCATTTGCTATATTCCTATCAAAGAAGACATAGAAATGAACATGTTTATCTTGGAACATTGTCAATCCAAATAAAATTGTGATTCTCTTAGGAATATGAGGGGATGGATATTGGGTACCCTCAAATAGTAATAAAGTTGTTTTGGGTGCTAATGATTTTAAGGATTTAAGAAAAGCAAGAAAAAAAATTTAAAAAGCAAGAAACTCACAGTTCTATGCTTTTTCTGCCCGGAATACATTTCATTCTACATGGGCTGTCAAGACCACTAAATTTGGGGATGGCCTGTGTAAAATATAAAGAAGAAAATGGGGTGCTGCTTCCATCCACGTAGATTCTTTTCCTCATTTGTACTCTTGCACAGCTTGTTTGCTGCTTCAGGGTAAAACAAAGTGAAAACAACCCTGAGCTCACCAAGTCATCCTTCTTGTTCAGCCTCGAGCCTAAACTCCATTTTCTAACGTAGCTCTTCCTCTCTAAAAGAATTACCTACGGACGAATTCCAGCTTAATGAAAAATAAAGGTAGTGGATGCAGGAAGCATTAGTACATTAAAAAAAAAAAAGCAGTGAAATTTACACTTATATCTAAATACAGGTTCATTATTTAAAATATAATGAAGAAAAAAATCAAACACACTTAGAACTACAGACATGGACTGGGATAATATACAACAGATTTGTGATATAAGGTTGCTTCTGGAGATGGAACTAGAGAAATGAGATTTAGGAGGAGAACAAGAGGAAATTCAACATTCTATATAAAATTCTATTTCACACACAAACACTCCACATACTCATAGATATAACTGTGTAAATAGCCACAATAACAAATTATTAGCATTTGTATATTCTTACCACATGGATATTGTCAGTGTTCTGTGTACATTTTGAATTTTTAAAATATTTTAATAACACACAAATGTAAAGTCTCATAAGTAATTTAAAACATGAAGTAAACATTATGGTTCCTATTCTTTTTTTCCTATCATGTCAGCAAAGATGTGAGTAGCTTTTCAGAATTTTAGGTCAAATAGAGGAAAAGAGCATCTCTGGTACATTTGATATAATCTTTTCAGAGGTTAATACAGAAATGTTTATCCAAAGATTTAGTAATGTAGAAAAATTTTAACCTAGAACATCCACTTCTGGGAATTTATCCTAAGCAAATAATGAGAAAGGTGTGCAAATGAACAAGTGTGAAAGTGTTTGTCAAAATATTGTTAATACTAGCAAAAAAATGGAGATATGCTAAATGCTCCAAAAGAGAAAAACATTTAACCATCGCTTACTGATTTAATATAATACAATATAACCTTTAACAATGAAGTGGTGGATGTTTATGTTTTCACTGAAACTTTTAAACAAAAGATACAAAATATTAATGGAATTTATCTCCATATAGTGGAATTATGAGAACCTTAATTAATTACCTTAGTATTTCTTTGTATTTTCTAACCACCCCCCACAATAATTACACACTACTTTAGTAATACAAAAAATGAAATTCTTAGCAAAAATTAACTATTTAGAATTAAACCCACGTTGGATTAATGGAGTTATTTCAAGAAGTTTTTCTTGTGCCAAAGTCCATACCCTCAAAAGTTGATTAAATGTAAATACATTGTTTAAATAATACAATTTATTTAAACAATTCCATTTTTGATTTGCTGGCCATTTATTTGAATTTTGATTATTATATATTTCTTCGTTTGACATCATAAAAATAGCCTTGATCCAAGGATAGCTATGTTATATTGTCAGGAAAAAAAGATAATTTTATCCTTTATTTATTTATTTATTTATTTATTTTTTTTTTTTTTAATTTTTTTTTTCAACGTTTATCTATTTTTGGGACAGAGAGAGACAGAGCATGAACGGGGGAGGGGCAGAGAGAGAGGGAGACACAGAATCAGAAACAGGCTCCAGGCTCTGAGCCATCAGCCCAGAGCCCCATGCGGGGCTCAAACTCACAGACCGCGAGATCGTGACCTGGCTGAAGTCGGACGCTTAACCGACTACGCCACCCAGGCGCCCCTATTCTTTTTTTTTTTAATAGAAATATCATCCATCAAATTCAAGGTCCTGTCCACTCCGTTACTAAAGCTCATGAAGCCCAAATTAAACAAGGCTTACATATATCTGTTATTCATTCTTTTCCTAGCATATAACTGGGAAGTATTTGCCGGCAGGTATTAAATTCTACCTCTTAAGGATTCCAGAGAGTTCCATAAATGTGTGCAAATTCCCTATATGTATATTTTAAATGCAAATTTCTGTGACAATTTTATGAACAGCTGTAGAGTTCAAAAAAAGTGCATTTCCTAATTCATACTATCTATATGCAAAGTCACGGAAAATATCAGATGTGATATGCTATAGCTTGTTTCAGTAGAATATAACCATTTATATTTATAGTGCACAGCACCCCTCTTTCCCAAGCACTTCCTAAACCCAAAGAGAAAAGTTAGTTAGCCTGCCATTACAAAAGAACTATCTTCAGGATGAAATAGTGGCTTCCTCTCAAACATGAAGCAATAAGCTGCTTCAAATTGAAGGAAAGAAATTATAGCTGATCAACTGCAAGAATTTTTAAAAGGCTTAAATGAGCTTGAATTTTGCTGAGAAACCAGTGGCAGTGTAATTGAGTGAGTAGCAGTCTGGAAATTTGAACTGTGTATATATCTCAGCTCTGAAACTAGGAATCCAAGTGGCCATGAGCAAACCACTCAACTTTGTAAGGTCTCTCCAAAAAAAATGAAGAGAGGAACCTCATTAGTCTCTAAAATCCTATCCAGTTCTGCATTACATGTTAGTAAATTATGCACTTCTGGTACCTAAGTTGGCATTAGCCATAGTCATGGGCATATCGTCATCTCAAGGGAAAAAACAAAGGGAAGGCCAGTAATGGGGAGGGAACACTAACCCTTTCTTCTTCCAAATCAGTAGAGTGATAGGGAGAAAATACTAGAAAGATGAAAGACTCATTATTGTCAAAAAAAAAAAAAATGTACTGACCACATATATCCTGGATCTTCTTTTTCTAGATATCTTATATTTAATTTAAAAATCATTTAACAAATACATATCTACCTAAAAGCATTTACTGAGTACCTGTTGTGTTGTATGCTATAGATCATGACAGGTTTCTTCTGAAATAGAACTTGCTACCAGGCAATGTTACCATGGGCAGCTGGACAGTGTGGACCCTAAATAACACCAGCAGACTTAACATACTTCAGAGACTCACCCTTAATGCATCGTCGGCCTTACTCTGAGTAAGAGACTAAAGTTAGACAAATTCATATGGAAGGAAGGAATGATGGGAAGGGGGGGAAGGAAGAGAAAAAGAAAGGAAAAATAGAAAGGAAGAAAGAAAAGGAAGAAAGGGAGGAATGAAGAAAGAAAGGAAGGAAAGGGAGAAAGAAGAAAGGAGGAAGAGGGAAGAAGAAAGGGAGGGAGGGAAAGAGAGAAGAAAGAAAAGAGGAAAGGAAGAAAGGTAAAAATAGTATAAATGAAGTTTATAGTATATACAGGTATACAGATATCTCCAATCTTTCTTGTTTCACAGTGCCCGTGGTGTCTCAACAATTGCTTCCTGGAAAACCTAACATACACAAAAAAGTACCTAACAGTTCTATGTTTTAAGAAGTTAGGTCCAAACTATTTAATATGTACTCATATGTTAACAATTCAAAAGCTGTTTGAAAAAAAAATTATACACAAAGTGAAAGAAAAATCAATACACATAAATTAAAAGAAAAATAATATTTTTATTTCATTCTTATATAACCATAGTTACTTACTGACAGGAACTATATGTCTACTGAACACTGCATAGCTTCTCCAATCTTTCTTTTTAAAAACATTTTTTAACGTTTGTTTATTATTGAGAGACAGAAAGAGACAGAGCATGAGCATGGGAGGGGCAGAGAAAGGAGGAGACACAGAATCCGAAGCAGGCTCTAGGCTCTGAGATGTCAGCACAGAGCCCGTAGCTTCTCTGATCTTTGAATCAGATGGGACACTACTTCTCTCATTTCCCATTCCTTATTAATTTTCACACAGGGCTTTTAATTGCTGCATCCACAAAAACAAACAAACAAACAAACAAACAAACAGTTTAAGAAAGACATGAGACCATTTAAAGGAATGTTGCATAATGTAATATTGAAACTGATAACTACTTCAGTCTGGTAGTTGGTATGGTTTTTGACTTATGGGAACTATTGTGTTTCATTTGAAATTCTAAAATATTCTGTATTGCCCCTAGAATTTTCTATGGGACCTGGGGTACCTCGATGCACATTTTGGTAACTGCTTATGTTGTGGAGTTTTATACTAATTGTGTTTAGTGTATAATTCCCCTTACCCCTCTGAAGTTACAACTCTGTCTTTTACCCCACTGGCTTTTTCCACTGAGCCCACACTGATAGACAGAATTCACTTACCTCATAAGTGGCAACAAAGACTATAAGTTTTAAAGAAAAAAGCCACTGGTCAGAGTGTTACAAATTCTGAGAGGCTTGCAAGAGTTTTTCAATGATCAGAAATTGAACAAGATTCAGACTAGGGAAGAGGAGAAAGGAAATAAAGAGACCACATGGACACAAGAGGAAGAAGTAGGGAAACCTTAGGCCTTGGTAAAGGGGAGGGGACAAACGCCCTCTAACCCCTAGCATCTTCTTCCTCACCCAAAGAGAAACACACTGGTCAGCAGACCACTCAGGGACTGGAGAGTAGAATTTCACCACCTGACCAAGTTGGGGTTGAACAGAATTATCAGAGATCACTCTCTGAGCTGGGAGAGCAGTAAATACAACACCTTAAAAACATTCAGTCCTTAATTTGGGGGCATAGGGTAAGATTTATGGGTGGATAATTTGTTCTGAGGACAAAATCCTCATATCCTCTTTTTTTCAGTATTATTTTCCCAAGTAATTTGATATGTGAGAAGCCAAAATTAGTCACCACACTGTTACTTACAGAGCAAAAACAAAACAAATAACAACAAAAAAGCAAAAAACCTCAGAATAAGTGGGAGTGGAGCTATTCATAAGAAATACATATTTTACCTGTATGGAAAGTTAGCAAATACATGGTTCATGAGCTCCCCTCCCCTCAAACCCTGGCAGTATTGCTAATCAATCAGAGCATGCTGTCTTAGTGAGCCTGGAAGGAGCCTGACAATTATTCCCAATACCCTGTGCCTGATACTCCTCCTTAACAGGTTACTTAGAAATGAAATTTGTTTACCAACTCAGGCCTACAATGATGGGATTGCTCATTTCCATGAAATTTAGCATATCTTCCATAGTATAATTCTGAGTAAAAACTACTATGTTTTGTTGTTCTCTCCAAATCCCATATTTCTATTCTTCCTACCCCATTCTAAAGCTACAGTGTATATATGAATTAAAATATCTTTTTCTGGTACAAGCAAGTTGGTATGCTAGTCATTTCTGGTGGGTGCTGGAAACTTCCACCCATTAGGCATTGATCTAGTTAATTTAACTATGTGAAGGATGACCTTAATTTTATATTCTATAATGACAACACATTGTCACCCCCTCTGTACTGACTATATCTTAATGACAAGGAGAGACTTAAGGAGTCTTAGGAGACTTAAGGAGAATTTAGGAGTTTTTTCTCCCCTGGAAACACATTACCCTGAGGGGGGAAAATGGTTTCACTGTATCAAAACTCATGTGAGATTATCAGAATCTTGACTATTATTGTTCATGATAAGAAATATAATAACCATATGGGATGTTAGGCTGTCAGTCTATCTTCTTCCCAATAGAGAGCCTCCCTGAGGAATTTAAGGAAAGACTGCAAGACCACTTAGAAAGAATTTGGAGCAAGAGCAATCAATGTAACTAACAAGCATAATCTAGACCAAATCAACCAGATGCTATCTTTGGCTGGTCTCTCTTTTCTCCTGCCAGCCAGTGCTGTAATATAAAAGTTCTCAAGTTGTCATTGCAAATCTTTTGGTGTCTGGGTAGAATCCTAATCTCTTCAAAAAAGAGCTTCTATAGATAGTAATTTCAAACACATCTTGACTTCAAAGGCATCTGCCTACCACAAGCATTAGGACAATCTAAGTAGGACAACCTAAAAACAAAAATATTTCAAACAGACCTGAGATGATGTATTTTCTACTCTTCAAAGACTTGACATTCCCATAAATTCTTTGCATATAGTACTTATATTAAATACATACAGCTGGAACTACAAGCTTTTTGTTGTTGTTGTCACTGTTCACATGACACGTTTAGTTGTACAACTCCAAGATACATTTCCACTGTGCATTAGGATATATACAAAACCAAGTAGGATTTTTTTTTCAGTTTTATAAAAATTAAATTTTAGCTAAGTCTCTCCAATTTTAAAGGGACCTTAGCTAGTTAATTTTCTCCATGTTAAAAGTAATTACCCAAGGAAATCATCCACATATATAATTGTCTTATACATAAGCAAAAGGAAAAGTATGTTCATCATCTGAAATCCCATCACCATAGATAGTCACAACATTTTGGTTTATACCAGAGGTTGGCAAACACTTTCTGTAAAGGATAAGATAGTAAATACTTTAGGTTTTAATTTAACGACATTCCTTAACCACTAATTTTAAGCATCATCTACTTTATAAAGTTTATATGAATGTAAATTAATTTTTCTATATTTTAATTTTCAATTTGGATTCACTTCCCCACCCATTTACTTTGGCACCAATAGCATACCTGTAAATTTACTGTGGTTTTATAATGTATTTTGATATCTTATAAACCTAATCTTTAATCATTATGGTTCTTCTTTCAAATGTTTTCTGACAGCTCTCATATATTTGTCATCATAATGTTTTTACAGTGATTTGGGATAAATTCTTTACAATTAGTATACTTTTATTTATTTTATTTTTAAAAATGTTTTAATCTTTATTTGAGAGAGAGAGAGACAGAGTGCAAGTGTGTAAGGAACATAGAAGAAGGGATACACAGAATCTGAAGCAGGCTCCAGGCTCTGAGCTGTTGGGACAGAGCCTGACACGAGGCTTGAACTCACATACTGGGAGATCATGACTTTAGACGAAGTCAGATGCTTAAGTGACTGAGTCACCCAGGCACCCCATATAACTTGTGTAATTTTAATAACAAAATATAAATCACTTAAGGACTAACATCTTTTCTTGAGTAAGTAATCGTATAGACACATATGAATTGCTTCTCCATTTATATAATTATTGTTTTATATCTCTCAGAGCATTGCGGTCTATTATTGTTGGGGTTGGACTTGGGTTCTGTGCTATCGCTTGTAAAAATTTTGGGCAAGTTCTTTCTTTCTATAAATTATGTTTTAAGCGAAATATGAATACTTTTCCCCATGAAATTGTATTGGTCTGGCACTTTGGGGAACAGGAGAGTAGTTATTTGGCAGCTTTCTTATTTACTTTCATAATTATTGGCTGCTTCAGGGTTTTTATTTTTTTTAACTTTTTAATGTTTATTTATTTTTGAGAGAGAAATTGACACAGTATGAGTAGGGGAGGGGCAGAGAGAGGGAAACACAGAATATGAAGCAGGCTCCAGGCTCTGAGCTGTCAGCACAGAGCCTGACACAGGGCTCGAACTCATAAACCATGAGATCATGCCCTGAGCCGAAGTCGGACACTCAACCAACTGAGCCACCCAGGTGCCCCTAGGGGTTTAAAATTTAATAGAATTTCAAATTTAATAGAATTTGATTGAATTTGGGTCAGAGAGAATGGCACATACAATTTTT
The DNA here is from genome assembly GCF_022837055.1 of Prionailurus viverrinus. Taxonomy (NCBI): domain Eukaryota; kingdom Metazoa; phylum Chordata; class Mammalia; order Carnivora; family Felidae; genus Prionailurus; species Prionailurus viverrinus. Next base: position 95,018,443 of record NC_062563.1, read on the forward strand.
TCTTTTTAGACAATTTCTTTTTGAATTAATTTTTAGTAAGTTTTATAAATAGCTCATGGAAGCTGATAAAAACTTTATTTTCTGTTATAGAGTACAAAGTGCCCTTTGCATTAAGAAGGGATTTTTGTGATGCCAGAATTCATGTTGGAGCAATTGAGGGCCTGTTTTGCCTTTCCACAGCACATACTACCAAGTTGGAGATGCCTTCATCATAGTAGTAACAAAAAGGAAAAGACTCAAAGAAATGGAAAAAAAAAAAAAAGAAGAAGAAGGCAGCTCAGCAAAGTGATAGAAAACTTCCCATGCATGATTGCAGTTTGTTTCTCAGCTCCAAAGACTAAATAGGAGCAGATCTTATCTATTTTGTATACTCAATTAATTTGTTTCAAGATGAAGCCTGTAAATTTGCAAATTCCTCTCCTTAAATCAAACTACTAATTAGGAAGTTTTTTTTATCACCTTAAAAAGAGAACCCTAATGAAAAACAGCCACATTCACACTTTCTTGTGTTGGATGCTGGATTAGGTATTTAGATCTCTGTTTTTATTTGATAAACCCTAGTCAGTGTGGTCAACTTTAGCTGAAAAGGAGCTGATGACATTATGCTTTGTTCATATTAGGCCTGACCAACTCAATCAACCCATGGGCAAATCTACCTTTACAGTTGTTTTTTCCCTAGCTATCAATATTTATTTTAAATATTTTTGATGTTTATTTTGAGAGAGAGAGAGAGAGAGAGGAACAGAGAGAGAGGGAGACAGGGAGACACAGAATCCAAAGGAGGCTCCGAGCTCTGTCAGCACAGAGCCCGACATGGGGCTTGAACTCATGAGCTGTGAGATCATGACCTGAGCCGAAGTCCAAGGCTCAACCCCCTGAGCCATCCAGGCGCCCCATATCAATATTTATTTTAAATTAAATCGAGTTCTTAAGACCTGTTTTCTGGATTGTTGCAATCACTTCTTAACCAGTCCCTCTGTTTCTACCTTTGCCTTCTCATAGCCTTTTACAGGAACAACCAGAATGATCCTTTCCACTAGATGATTTGCATTTAAAAAACATTTTTACACCTGTTTTTCAGTCTTTGCACTAATTACTGCCTCTGCCTTAAGTGTTTTTCCTTCATATGACCACAGTCCTGACTTCCTCACTCCCTTCACATCTTTGCTCAGTTTTTCCTTTTCAATGAGCCATGCCTTTGACCTCTTGATACTACACCCTGCTTCCTGATGCCAACATTTCCAATCTCTTTTACTTTGTTCTATTTCTTCATTTTTCTAGAGCATATATTACCATCTGACATATCAAATGCATGTATGGTTTATTGGCTCACTCTCACTTCTTAAATGTAAGCAGCAGTTCAGGGATTTTCATCTGTTTTGTTCACCGAGGTATCCCAAGCACTAGACCAGTTATTTCTACATAGTATGGACTCCATAAATATTTCTTGAATAATTGAATAAGGGTATAATTTTCAACTCACCTGGAAAAATGCATTCTTAAAATGCAACATTGCAAAAAGAAGCAATCACTATCATAATTTAAACGTCTAAACACATTTAAATTTGCAAAAAAAAATTGCGTAAACTCTATTCCTATGATGGCATAATGAAACATGCCATGCCTTTATCCACATGGACATGAGAGTATGAATGGCATGGCAAGGATGCTCCTGAGTCCCGTCTGAGATTGTGCAGAGCATGGAGAGGCCCTAGTACAGTGCTATATACTCAATTATACATTCTATGTGAATAGGCACTCATGAGCCTGCGTTTAAAACAAGCAAACATATAAAAACACAGCGGAGCCCCTCATTTCCTAATCAAGGTGCATTTTTATCAATTCAGATGTATACATGGAGAGTGCAAGAAAACTTTTGTTCTGAAGTTTTTATAAAACCAAGTTCACCCAGGCACACTGGTAAATAGATTGCTTAACTCCAATGTGTCAAAATATGGGAAATGATGCATTTAAATGTATTTATTTTAAAATTAGAGACTGTAAAAAATTATAAAGAAATGTGAATCAAGTAATTACAAATCAGTTTTTTTTTCCTAATTGCCTGAAATAATAACAGACATAATGATGCTTCCTGTCACTACAATCAGATGGGGTTTTGAAGAATTCCTTTACCACCCATATCTTCGAAAACACTACACATTCAACTCTGTAACTGGCATTTGTGTACTTGTGGCACGTCAGGCAGAAGTGGCAGATGACAGCAGTAACCTGTCTTATCCTTCAAACTCCATGTGCTCTGGCCAACTTCCAGTGCCCAGGGTCTACATCTTGCTGCTTGGAGATTTTTTTTTTTTCCCTGCATCTTAGGAAGGCCCTTTTGTCTTCAGAGGCAGACCACAACCAATGGCTCTCAAAGAGCTAAGTATCCTATCTTCCTTTGCCATGTAGTGATTCTAATGTGTATATCTTACACATTCCCCACAGTTGGCCCCACAGGAGTAAGCTCCTTCATGGCTTAAAGTAATACACCTTTCGGGCCTCCAGGTGGCTCAGTTGATTGGGTGCCCGACTTAGGCTTGGGTCATGATCTCACGGTTTGTGGGTTCGAGCCCTGTGTCAGGCTCTATGCTGAACACTTGCTCCTGGAGTCTGCTTCGGCTGCTGTCTCCCTCTCTCTCTGACCCTTCCCTGCTCATGCTCTATCTCTCTCTGTGTCTCAAAGATGAATAAACATTAAAATTTTTTTTTAAGTAATACATCTTTTATTGTTTGCTTTACCTTCCACATATCACTTGCTCATTCCTCCATAAGTATTCACTGAACATCTCAAAAAAAGTGCTTCCACTCATATTATCAAGTTACCAGGTAACTAAGCTATAGCCAGCCAAACACACCACCAGTAGTTGACTATGATACGTGGAAGATTTCTAAAACTATTTTCCTGTACAAATGTGACACATTATAATGACACTGTACACATTTTATTTAGGAAAATGTGCCAGATATCTTCATTTTTCTCCTCTCTCTATATTTCCAACCCTTTTACACCTTGTTTTATCCTGCTCCCAGGATAAATCTACATACATGGACTGCATTGATGGGCTCCCTTGAACTCTGGTTTCTGATCAGTTAAGTGGAAGGAACTGAAAGAGGGGATAAGTGAAAGGAGAATGGAGTGCAGCTATGTATTCCAGTGGCGTTTTTCCTCTCTTTCACATCACCATGGATTGGCTTCAGTTCTCTCCCACAGGGCACCCTCCTGTCAGGCCCTACTATCCATGCAGCTAATCTTCCCAGTTCTGGTGACCACTTCCTCTCATTCTTGAAATTTAGGAGTGGTAATGGTTCCCTACTGTTACTAAGCCAGAATGCAACACTTCTACCATTGGTAGCAGTGGAGAGACCAAAATTATGATAAATTGTCCCTTTTTAAAATGCTTCCTGGATTACTCAGTTTGAGTTTGCCTTTGCTTCATGACAGGACTCTGACTTACAGTGAGAAATAAATTTATGTGATAAAAGAATTATAACTCCAAACCAAACAAAGTTACAAAATTCATCTGTTCCTCTAATTTTCATTCCTGGGAAGTAAACATCTTCAACTGTTTCTCTCTGAATAATATATTTTTGCTTCTATATTTTTGGTTGGTAGATACCTAGTAATAGCTCTTGATTCCTTACTTTGAAATACAAAAACCTGGCTTGTCCACAGTATTGATACCTCTCCTCCCTGTGTTTCATCAGTCTTGGCAAGTTAAATTACTATATGTAGATGTTTTTATATTTTTAGGGTATTATTTGGTATAATCCAACTTCTCTTTAATGATCCCTCAACTTTAGAAAATATATCCTCTCTTCCCACCATAAACTATGAGAAAATAAGTGGCTCCATATATTTCTATCTGCCTTCACTTTCCCCTTCATGGCTCAATTTCTGTTAGCTGTATCATAGATTTATACTGGTAAGTTTATAAAATTTATAATTTTTTCACAATTCTGACCATGAATTATTCAAATAATTTGGGTTTTTGGGTTTTCCTGAAATTACAATGCCTTTTATATTTTTTCTACTAAAAAAGTGCCATGTGTCTTTATCTTATCAATGAGCCATTCAGCTTTTAATCACTTAATTTGTTAAATGAGTACAATCTCACATTGTATTTTTACTAATTGCTGTCTAAGCTTACTGTACACCTTATCTCGTAAGTTTGTTTTTCACTGCCTTCCACTTGCACTTGTATATTATTCTTCCTTCTTGGATTCCATTTTGATAGTCCTCAATTATTTTTTTAGAAAAAAAATGGCACAGAAAATAAACCTTCTGTGATCTTCTATTAAAAAATGTTTTCATTTTCTCTTCATAGTTCGTTGTTACTTAGACTGAATCTATAATGCTAGTTCAAAATAATTTTATTGAAAAACTATGAAGACATTGCATTGTACTCTTAGGATTGCAGTGTTGATGAAGTGAATAATTTGTCCTTTATTTTTTTCTTTTTGGCATATTTTTGGATTTTATTTACTTTTTTTAGTATTCTGTTGATTTTTTTTCCTTTGACAATCACATTTCAATTTCTAAGAATTTTCTTTTGTTCTTATATTGTCCCCTTTACCCTAGCAATTCTTGTTTCTTTAAAAATACAAAATGTTCTTATATAGCTGTAAAGATAATAAGTAGATTTTTTTAAAACATATTTTTCATGCATGACTTAACCATTTCTCCAGGGGCTGTTTTGTGCTTGCTTACCTTAGCCTTCTCTGTTGTGCTATTTCTTTTCCTTGAGTATATTCTGCTTGTAAATGAAGGACTGGAATGATTAAATTTTAGCAGAATTCCTCTTTCCCCGTATAACAGTGCATTCCAACAGTATCTATTTCCATGTGCACTGACTGGGCATGTCACATGGAGGGCAGTATATATACTTGTTGGGTATGTCATAGGGAGTTTTCTCTATGTTTTTTGAGTATATTATACAATAGGGTACTCTGTATACTGCTTGGCTCTTTGTATGGTATTGTAGGGTTCTGTGTACACTCATTGAGCATGTAATATGGAATACTACTTAGATATATTATATGGATATATTCTCTGGTTGGGAATGTTGTATGGAAGCTCCTGTAAATGATGTTTGGGCATGTTATATGGAGGTTTCAAAATATACTAGTTGGGCATGTTATATGTAGTTTATTTACAGATCATCCTTGCGAAAGAATTAGGTAGTTTGGCCACAAATGAGGAGGGGTTTATTTTGTTGTGTTGACACCCAAACCAGAAGCCCTAGCCCTTCCTAGATAGATCACTAATTTTCTTAACAATAACAGGGCCTGGTTTTGGCCTGAGATTAAATATTCTCTTCCTATGAAAATGATTGAGGGGAATAGAATAGGGCCTCATCAACGGAGCTGAATCTAAAACTTTCAAATACATATCATTGTAAAGCTAGGAACCTTTTTGAGACCCAGCTTCCATCTCTGCTGCTGTTATTCATGGTACATCCTTGGAGCCACTGCTTTCTTCACTTTTTTCTCTGACACTGAAATTAGATTCATTTTTTGTCTTCTCAAAATGCCTGGTCACCAATGGTCCTCCATTTAATTTTCAGCATGATTATGGGTTTTTTTTCCATTTCTTGGAGAGACACTATGGCACACTGGTTAATAATGTGGGTTTAAGCTCAAAGTTTAAACTATGGCATGCTGGTTAAGAATGCAGGCTTAAACTCAAAGTTGAGCTCTGCCCTTTGCTTCTGAGTGACCTCAGGAAAGTTACTTGATGTTCATATACCTCAGTTTTCTCATTTGTACATGATTAAAAAATTATCAAAATAGGGATAATAGCAATATCTATCTCATAAGGATACTATGCATACTTATCTCAGTGATTTGATACTCATTTAATACTTAAAATATTCCCTGGTACATAGTGGATATTAGATAAATGTTAGGTATTGTTATTCTGTTTAAATTTATGTGATTTAAATGGGATTTTGAAAAGAAAGCTTGGTGACCATAACTCTAGCTTGAACCACAAGACAGTAGGGTAAACATGAAGTTCAAAAATGTTTTTTAATAAATATCAGAAAAAAAGGATGATTTGAACTTGAACATAAGACACGAGTACTTATTGGTGCCTGTCTGTGAGTCTTTATTTCTCACCAAACACAACTGAATATTGGGTTGCTTCAAGCATTACCCATCTCTCTATGCCCTGTCTGATGTAATGAAATTCCAAACGATAATTTAATAAACTTCTCATTCTTACAAGATCAAAAGTTCACTGACTTTCTAGTTCTGATAAGAATTCTTAAAGTTGAGTTCTTGTCAAAGAGCTCTAAATTTGCTTCTTTCCTATTTATCCTAAATTGGTTAAAAGTTTGCACTTAATAACAAATTCTAAATGCCCTTTATAACTCAACTTGTAGCGTACAGTGAGATTTTGGTATTGCAAGCCCTGTAGCCTTGCAACATAACATTGGCATAAGTGTTTCTTTTCTGAAATATTCATAAAGGTATCAACTTCTATTTTTCCTTTTAGACCCACAGAAGAATAAACTTTAGCATATGTTCTCACTGATTTTTTTAGAAATACATATTTAAATATTTTTCTCATTCCACAGCACTCAAAATGTTGACATTCTAAAGGAATGTCAGTTTTCAAGTAACATTGCATTTACATTATTTTAAAGAAATGGGATGATTTTTCTAATCAGATTGGTGTTTTAATCCAATATAACTGTAGTAACCATTGTCATTCTTCAAATAACATGATTACTAACTAGAGAACAGTTTTCCCTAAAGAGTAAGAAAACGACACAGAGAAAATGTCATACTCTTTCTCAATAGAAGCTGATATTTCAGACAAAAGTTGGTCTACATGCTGTTTATACCATTTAGTTTAAACCCAAGATTCTGACACTATGATGAAAATTATCATAACATCCAGAAACCCAAAATCATCTACATTTGAATAAAATCAAAGAGAAGTAAGGAATTAAAGAAATGAGCAAAACACAGTTATAGCTTTGGCCCAGGTTTTTAAAGAACAGGTTCATAGCACCGGTCCCTTCCTCTCTAAACAGCAGCCGCAGCAGCAACAGCAGCAGCAGCCGCGGCCGCAGCAATGCAGCCATTCAACAAAGCATGAAATGAGCATGATTTCCAGGTGGCCTTCATCAATGGAAAAGCATTCAGTGACGATTTAAATTTGCCAGGAAGTGAACCATTTCTCAAATAAGAAGCCTATACGATTGAAATTCTGCCAAGGAACTAAGAAGGGAGATTTGGAGCTGATACCTACCTACAACCACCATCATCAAGCATGCCAATATTTTTTAAATGAGCAAACAATGATAATGAAACTAATTTTACCACACCATCCTGGGAGAGGAAGATTTTCTATAAACTTTGGCTATTAATAGCTAGGATATTCTGAAACTATTTACCATTAAGAGATAAGCACAATGAGAAAAGGTAGGTTTTAATATACAGCACAGAATGTGGAAATAAAACCACTGATATAACAGAATCCCAGTATAATAGCATTTGCAACAGTCATCTTTATAGTTAAGGTTACAACTCAATTTCATATCCCTGTTTCACATGCTCATAAAAACTTGGTAGAAAGTTCTTCAACATTAAAACTTTTCATACTTGGTCTCCAAGTAAATATGAATGATAAATATGAATGTTTTTCAATTTTAATAAAGCATTTTTTTCTTTCCCTTTCTTCACAGACAGTTTCCCAACATGGCACTCAGACAAATAGAGTGAACAATGAGGAATTTCAAATGCATGAGTTTCCTAACTAAATTTCAGACATTTATTATAGATCTTTTTCATTTAAACAGCACCTGAAATTTGGGAAATTAAAAAAAAAATTCTTTCTGACAGAACACTCGTTCTCCAAAATGAACAGCTAGGTTCCAAAAACCACTATGATCAAATAAAACTTACTTATGTCTTAATTACAGAAGCTGAATGTGATTATTGGAAGTTTAACAGGCGAATATCATAGTCTGTAGACTACTAAAATAGTATAAAGCCAAATTTTTTCTTATAGACCTGCTCTAGAAATTTTCCCTTTTGCCCAGATGTTATCTGGAGGCATTGTTGAGTCTTATCAATGAATTGGACCCCTAATATTTGACAATACTACTTTATTTCTATCCTCTTCTATCAGATAACCATCTTAAAAATTTATCTAATATCCCAGGAAATATTTAGCTCTGTTCCCATCAGTTATATAAGACTGTCTTCTAAAAACTGTTAACACTCATTAAGATCGTCCTCTAACTTTAATGATTGCTTAACCTATTCAGTGCTACTAACCATGAATCAGAACCCACCACCTAGGGGGGTTTTGCTAAAAGAGATAGTAACTTGGGAGGTAGTTGGAGAGGGCGACACTTACTTTTAGTGAGTAGGATTCAAGGATGTTAATTATCTTGCAACATCCTGCAGCTGCACAAAATGAATTGTACTGTCCAAAATGTCAGTAGCACCTTCTTGAGAAATAATGGTTTCCATATTCTCTTACATCAAGATTTGGTTGTCTAGGATGTCATTCATGTTATATCTGCCCAGTCCTAGGTATCTTAGCAATCTAGAGCTGTGAAATATTTGGAAGACAATGCTTCCAAATTGAGTATGGGAACTTAGAAATGGTTATTTGAGATTTAGATACTCTGTTTCTAAAGGACTTTGAGCATTCCCAGGTAAGATGAGGTCAGGAATTTAAGTACCCTCACTCCAGATCATCAATATCACCAGGGTTATGGGAGAGAGTAGGAAAGGGGTACAGGCACTGCAGCAGTCTGGAAAAAAGAAAACAATACTCTTCACACATAAGAAATATAGGGATGGTAAAGAGAATATTTTTTGAGTATGGATTCTGTTGTCTGGCACTCCCAGGTCCAAGTCCCCTGTTCTGTTGCTTAATATAAATGACATTAGGTGACTCCTTCTAGAAGATCAATCTTGTAATAGATACAGTACAAGTGAAAATATGAAAAGAGAGAACCAAAGACCAGTTTGGAACCCCTTATTCTGAGAAGAGTAGCACTATTAGGAGGTAATAATAGGTAGCACTTATTAAGTGCTTACTTTATGAAATGTGTTAATACAGTTATTATTTTATTTAATCATTACAAGTCCAATAGGTTTTGTGGGCCACTTAAAATTTTTTTGATGTTTATTTATTTTTGAGGGGTGGGGAGGGGATGATAAAGAGGGAGACACAGAATCTGAAACAGGCTCCAGGCTCTGAGCTGTCAGTACAGAGCCCAACAAGGGACTCGAACCCACGAACTGTGAGATCATGACCTGAGCCAAAGTCAGATGCTTAATCCACTGACCCACCAAGCCCCACTTGTAGGCCATTTTAGATACAAGGATCATGAAGATGAGAGAATTGGAATAACGAACAAGGTACGTGGCAGTGCTGTTTGAACCGAAGTCCTCTTTAGTTGATAAGCTCTCAGCCCTATTCTTCTTTTGTTTGTTTATATTTAAATTATAGTTAGTTAACATATAGGGTAATACTGTTTTCAGGAATAGAATTTAGTGATTCATCACTTATATATAACACCCAGTGCTCATCATAACAAGTGCCCTCCATAATGCCCATTACCTATTTACCCCATCCCTCACCTACCTCCCCTCCAGCAACCCTCAGTTTAGCTTTAGTTAAGAGTCTCTTATGGTTTGTTTCCCTCTCTCTCTGTTTTTCATTTCCCTTCCCCTATGTTCATCTGTTTTGTTTCTTAAATTCTACATATGAGTGAAATCATATGGTATTGTCTTTCTCTGAACTGACTTACTTCACTGAGCATAATACACTCTAGCTCCATCCACGTCATTGCAAATTCAGTCCTATTCTTCTAACCTTCTTGGAGATTATGATAGAATGTCACTTAAAGATACAGTATTATGGTGATGAGGAGACAGAGCAGCCCTCAGTCAGAGAGAGCCCTCTTTGGGCCTCTGTTTTGCTGGAGAGAATAAGTAGCACTTGAAAACAACAGTACTGCCTAGATTCTCTTGATAACTATGCCAGGTAGAAAGCCAGCAGGAAGGTAACATCTTGTCTTTGGTATAGCACAAAGAAGGAGCTTGGGCAAAGTTTTTTTGGAAGCCATGGAAATTAGATGCTTAGCTCTCCTGTATGGGACAATAATAGACTGAAGTTCCCAGTGGCTGCCTCTCCGAATCCCACACTGCATTCACAGTCATGAACTGTTCCTAGCAAATGATGATGGACTGCAGGGATACCAATGCAGGTCCATTTTTGTGAGACACGGGATTCCTTTTCTGGCAGACAACTTCAAGACTCTTGATTTGCCTGGCCCAATCTTACTTAGAACTTTGCTGCAGTTGGAAACTCTTCCTAGCCAAGCCTTCTTCCTTCCATCTCTCAATCAGTGGGGTGAGACCTGCATTGAAATTGTGGTTTGAAGGTTTTCTCCATATTCTCCAGCATTATTCTATTTTTCCTTCATGTATATTTCCCCTAATGAATGTCTCACATGTCTAGTCTGATCCTGGGGCCTGCTTACCAGAGGATATAACTAACAGTCACAGGTTATCCATGACGTCTAGTTAGATGGCTTTTCCAATCACAGAGAAGAAACAGTGAGGTCTTGATTTCCTTTAGGGATGATCAATGAATATGCCTCCCCCAAAACTTATGTCTCTTGGACATCTGGGGTGCAATACAATAGGACAACCATGAAAAGGAAATAAAATTGAGATCAATAAGGCAAGGATTACCGGGCAAGTCAAAGGATAATCAAAGAATTAAAATTAATGTTTTGATCAGCAAAGAGTATAATTGATGTCACAAAAGAGATTGATTGATGGAGGATCTATTGAAGAGATCTCCCCAGGAAACAGAGATGAAAACTGTGAAAGAGCAAATCATAGTAAGGGCTAACATGTTAAGTAATATGTGATCCTGAAGAAAAAATGAGAACTAATAAATAACAAAGATAAAATAGAGCAAAACATTCCTCAGCTGAGGAAAGAACTAGTTGTACAGATGAAAGGGTTTCCCAAGCTTCAAGTTAAATTGATAAAAGAGCACTGCCGCTCATCTAATTTTTAGTCTAGTCCTTATCTTTCAAGCAACAAGATTTTTTCACATTTCTGGAGGTTTTACTCCATTCAATCACCTTTACATCCTTAAAGTGGGGGTGCAGACAGGTTTTGTCAAACTTTGTGTGAGTTATAAGGAAAGCATCCTCAGGACTCTGTAGATTCATTCTTTGTCCATATTAGGAAAGGCAAACTGATGTTAGCTACCCAACTGCTGTGCCCTTTCCAGTAAATACCTTAGTTGTCTTCCTTTCCAGCCAGCTAAAATAGACTGTTTAACCAAGTAGACCAATTGACAACTGAAGATAAGTGTTACAGGCAGACACTTGAGGTACAGGCATAGTTATTACTGAAGTTCTTCAAAGGACATATATTTGCTCCCTACTGACTGCCTCCTATTGAAGGCAACCAGCTTTGCCCACAGTTAGGATTGGAATATGCCTGGGAGCTGCATCACTTTAAAATTTTGGTTGTGAAGAGTAGGTGGGGACATAAAGGAAGGAGCAATATAAGGAATAGAAATGGACTTTTGTCCTGAGTGTTCTCCTTTGGTTTTGTTATTTATTTGTTTGGTTGTGATTCCTTCCTTCCTTCCTTCCTCCCTCCCTCCCTCCCTCCCTCCCTCCATCCCTCCCTTCTCTCTCTCTCTCTTTCTTTCTTTCTTTCTTTCTTTCTTTCTTTCTTTCACTATTTAGGCAATCTGAAGCTGTCTGCACCAATTCTCTTCCTAGCATAACTGCTAATTTAAAAAGCCCACTATGACAAAGATTCTACTTTAAATAGCATACCTTACCTTTGAAGTGTACAATGGAGGCCTGCTTTATTCAGCCATCTGTTGTATGGGATTTAACAAGATTGAAAGGAATTACTTTGTGAGTTTAACAGACAGGAATCTTAGTTTCAAGCTAATAAACGGAAGCTGACTGATTAAGCAGAAAAGTAGTTGAGATGTTTGAGAAGTTGACATAACAGCAGAAAGGACTAGTGAACCAAGCTTAAGATGAGGCTTACAGTTTTCAGTTATCACCTCCCAAAAGGACTGTAAGAGAAACCTGTTGATCACAAAAGCTAAACTCATTATACCTACAGCAGTAGGGAGAAGACAGCCTGGAAATATTCTTAATAGTATTTCAGAAGGGGGAAGTCAGGGGTAAATTCCTGGGGCTTTTAGTGTCTGGGCTGAATGATTTTAATGCAGGTGTTTTAGTGAGTGGAATTGCTTTGGATTGAGCATGGCTTATGAAACAGTAGCTTTGGGTTGGTAGGCACAGTGAGGCAAAAAGAGTCTTGAAGACATTCTTTTTTAAAATTATTTTAACGTTTTATTTATTTTTGAGACAGGGAGAGACAGAGCATGAACAGGGGAGGGTCAGAGAGAGGGGGAGACACAGAATCTGAAGCAGGCTCCAGGCTCTAAGCTGTCAGCACCGAGCCCAACGCGGGGCTCTAACTCACGGACCGAGAGATCATGACCTGAGCTGAAGTCGGCCACTTAACCAACTGAGCCACCCAGGCGCCCCTCTTGAAGACATTCTTAATGAGTGATCTGTTAGTCTGACTGAGGACACTGTTTTAGTTGGTTTCATCTTATTTTTCAACAAATATTTATTGGAGCAAGTAGCTAGGCTATTTTTACTAGTTCTCAGTAAACTAGTTTAAAAAAGTTTACTTTTTTCTCAGTAAACTAGTTTAAAATATTTTAAAAACTGATTAAAAAGAGACAGAGAGGAATGCTTGTCCTATATTGCTTATCACAGGGGTAGGGAAGCCTTTGTGACCCAAAAACTGTTTAGGGACAGAAATTTATGTTGGTTTCCATTTTCATAGTATTGATGCCCCCAAAGTTGTGCTTCCAAATTGTCCTGATAAAAATACATGACTCTTCTACTGTTTTACCAAACATTAGAATAAATCATGTAACTGCCTTATTGAAATTGTTTATGTACTGGGAACTCTGGAATGCAGGGAATCATTGCTACTACCAAAAGCTGAATATATCTGCCTTTGGCAAACATAAAAAAAATCTACTTAGAGTTGCTATAAATTATGGTCTTGCACAGGTATATCTATCTGATAGAAGTGCAAGTTAGCTCTCAAGTTTGTATCTGAGAGAGGCAATTCTGTAAGGCAAAGATTTTAAGTTTTCTGGATCTTACTGTAAATATTTGAACATAAAAGACTATACATTTGATATATAGATCTAGCATGTTGAAAATACCTAATATCTAGAAAGTATGACCAAAAATTCTATTAAGATCCATCCCCTGTAGGTCTGATAACAACATACACCATTCATCCATCCTTTAAAAAATTAATAATAGCATCAACTACAAAAGCACAAATTGATTATTTCTAGTATAATTCATCTATTTCTTATAAAAAAGAAAAAGTAATCTTTTTCTTCATGAAAGTAGAAAACTCCAATCTTATAAGCTCTTGTAGCCAACTTTGAGTCTGAATTCCTGGATGACAGCCATTTATCCTTCTTCCATACCCTTTCATCTTAACTTTCTATCTCACTTTGTCATGTGTTAATGAAATAGATGAGAAATGAGAATAAAACATGATTATTAGCTAAAATGTATAAACATGTACATGATACAGAATGGAAGAAAATACTGATATTTCTTTCTGCAAAACCGTAGTTGTTGGCAGCATGGTTTGCCTATTCCCTACCTTTCCACTTTCCTTCTTTCCTAAGGTTGCCAGGGTTCTTTCCCTAAGGAGTTATATCAGTAAGGATAAGGTTAGGCTTCTGTAACAAAAAGACCCGACAATAAGTCAGTGACTTAAAGATATTAAAACTATCTCTTTTATGAACAGTACAGAGTATTCATTCATCGTGAGCATCTGGCAACACGTGACTTCCAAGATGTTCCAGCCACTGCCATTTCTGGCTGGCAGCGAGGAAAATGGGGATATTCATGGGACAGGATTTCCTTTTAAGCAAATAATACAAGAGTGAATACATCATTCTTCCTCACATTGGTAAGAATGGCCTCTGGGAAATAATGTCTCTTGCCGTACAACCATGCATCCAGAATAAAGGAGAAAATGGCTTTGGGGACCTAACTAACTGTATCCACCACACGAAGTGATTCAGAACTCCTTCTTCCTATCCCTGAGCCTGAGAGGCAGAAACCAGATAAGTGATTTTCTATCAAGATGCAAAATTTCCTCTGAGAGACTATTCCATTTCCTAGACCAGTGTGTAGGGAGTTAAGATGCATACATGTTTGGCTCTCACTATACGATGTGTCTGCCAAGCTATATTTATCAGCCATAAAGATGATATTTGCTGCTCCATCTGCAAATAGTGTCTCTGTTCCTCCACTCACTCAATCAGTGGGCTCGACTCTAAATTATACCAATCTAATCAAAGCCACCATCACCTCTTGTCTAGACTATCAGAAAGACCTCTTCTTGCCACCATCTGCCCATCCTCTACTTGTCTCTTTGAATCCATTGTTCATACACAACCAGAGAGATCCTCTTAAAGATCCATTTAAGTATACATTACGATGTTTAAAATCTTCCAATGACTTCAGAATACAATTTAAGGGTGCAACATTTTCACTGAATCTCCTGATGCCATATCCTACTATACACTTACGTGTTCTCTCTCTCTCAGCTGCCCTGTCCTCCTTGCTGTTTCTGGGATACAGTACACCTAATTTTCCCCATAGCTCTTCCCATTTTCTATTCCTTCTGCCTGGAGTTCTTTCTCACAGATAGCCTGGTGGCTATTTCCCCTGCTTCCTTCAAATCTTTCCTTGAATATGACCTTAACAGTGGGTTTTACTCTGGCTGAATTGTGTAAGCCAACACCTTCCACATATATAAATATTTTTTCCTAACTTTTGAAACGGTCCTTCAAAAAATTTGCCATGTTAAAATTGAAATTTTATAAATGTTCCAAGAAAAAAAGTTAAGCAGTTAAGACAAGGAAGATAATTTTCATAGAGAAAATCTATAATGGTTTGCTTTCTTCTATTTGTTTTTTTTTTGAAATACCTGGGATTTTATTTTTCTACTATTCTTGATAAAAGTCATGGTAATTTTTTGGCTATTCTGAAAATAAAATGAGATATAGATATAGACAGATACAGAAATATAGATCCTCCAGACTCATCTATTTCAGTAGTTACTTTCAAATGAATAGGGCTTGTGTTTATGTTTGCATCTCACTACGCATATACCTCCTCCTAGGAGAACAATTTTAATTTTACAAAGAATGTGTCTTACCAGAGGGTTAGATGACATCTTTCTGCCAAAGTTACTGGTATAATTAAAATGTGTATGAGGCAGATAGATGGCAATTGACTCCCTGTGGTTTCCTCTAATACAGATTCCCTAAATCTCAGGCCTTGGTTATGACAACAGCAGTGTGATGCCTTCTCCCTAACTACCTTCTTCACAATTGCATGCACCATGCAGGGGATGGATTTTCTCCTACTGGCTGCAGGAAAGCAAGATCCAGTTTAAGGCCTGAAAGCCATTTTGTACATTTTCTTTAACTGAGGATATACAATAAGATGAACATTTCAAATTCATGGAAGAGGGCAATGGTTCTCCATTTCCTATGAAGTAAGTTTTAGAAAGTAAAGCAGTGCAGTTTCCAAATAAGCTAGCAAAGGCAAGTTGTTTTGGATATAACAATTTAATGGAATGTTACCCCAACTCAGCTACGTTATGAGAGCTGTCAATTCTTAGCAGAAGACAGAATTGGATGGTAGTAATTGAACATGAGAGCTATAAGGCCAGAATCATAAAGGCAGAACACCGAAGCTTAGGTTTTTAGAGAGGAAAAAAACTTTTGGTAAGTGACAAAGAAAAAATTGTGTCAGTTTTTACTAGAGTTGCACAAATATATGACCTAACCCTGAGACTATCCCCTCTCAGCTATATCTGAACAATAGATGTGATGTTCAGAGCAGCATTATTCATGATAACCAAAATACTGAAAACACCTTAAATATGGGTCCAGGGACAAGAGGGAAATAGTGGTGTATTCATGCAATAGAATTATATATAGCAATTAAAACTCATGAATTAGACATACATATAACAATGGGAATGAGGGCCGCCTGGGTTGCTCAGTCGTTTAAGAGTCTGACTTCAGCTCAGGTCATGATTTCACGGCTCGTGGGTTCCAGCCCCACAACGGGCTCTGTGCTGTCAGCGTGGAGTCTGCTTTGGATTCTCCGTCCCCCTCTCTCTCTGCCCCTCCCCACCTGCACTTCTCTCTGTCTCTCTCAAAATAAATAAATAAAAAAACAAAACAATGGGAATGAATCTCATAAACATAGTGATAAGGAAAATAAATCAGACACAAAAGAATCCTTACTGTATGGTTATATTTACGGAAATTTTCAAAACAGGCAAATCTTTAATGCTAAAAGTTTGGATAGGGGTTATCTTTAGGGTGGATATAATGAGATATGATTGGAAGAGGTTATGGATAAGGCTTCTGTATTGACGCCAGTTTCTATTTCTTGACTTAGGTGATGTTTACAAGGGTATTTACTTTAGTATAATTCAATGAACTGTATATATTTTTGTTTTGTTCACTATTCTTTGTGCGTGTGATACTTCAATAAGAAAAAATGTTCTTTAAATTTTTAATAATTTTTTAATGTTTATTTATTTTTGAGAGAGAGAGAGACAGCACAAGCGGGGAAGGGGCAGAGAGAGAGGGAGACACAGAATCCAAAGCAGGCTCCAGGCTCTGAGCTGTCAACACAGAGCCCTTCGCGGGCCTTGAACCCACAAACTGCAAGATCATGACCCAAGCCGAAGTCAGTCCCTTAACCAACTGAACCTCAGGAAAAGTTTTCTAAAATGGAACACATAATCTATTTGAAAGGACAAGTTAGTAAAGTTCTGGCTAATAGAAATTGTTATGGTAGCCATGTTGAACCTCAATTGTTGCTAAACACAAGCTACAGCAAAAATAAATAAATAAATAATAGTCTCCTCAAGCTACATTAATATAAAATCACAGGGTGGGGGGAAATCTGTTTGTGACTGCAGTCACTTTTGCCTACTAGGAGATGGAGATTGCTCTCTTGGAAAGGTTATCTCATAGTTGAGAAAAAGTGAACTGTTTTGGATACAGAAAATGCAGTCAGCACTGGGCATAGTGTAGAAGGAGAAAGCAAGAGTGAGCTGAATTGCTCTGCCTAGAAAACTATCAGGAATGGAACTGGGGGAGTTTAAAAGCTGGCAGAGGGGAGATGGAAGCAGACTCGCACCAGAGTTCCTGTGCCTTCAGCATAGTTGAATGTACACAGCTCTGACTATGTTTCCATCTAGTTTCATATGAAGCCAAGAAAAGGAAACAACAGCAAGAGGTATGGGATGGTCAATACTAAAACAATGAAGAAGCAAAAACGGGAAATAACAGAGTGTGAAAAGTAACATAGAGCAACATAAGCCTCATCTAAATAACAGCAGCAACAAACAAAGCCTAGCAATACTAAGAGAGAAGTAAGTGGCCCTTCTTACATGAGGCAGGGTTTGGGCCATTCTGTATAAATTTACAAGTCAGAGTGATTCCAGCAAGCTGGAAGATTTAGAGACATCTGGGATACATAAACACTTGAATAGTACCTGTAACATAACACTTTTTCCATTTCATCCTCATCAAAATCCTGTAAAATAGTTATTGACCTTATTTTATACCTAAAGGTATTGTGACCTGGCCAGCTAAGTCATCCTTGTCACTCATGCTAAGAAAGTCAGTCTTGTCCATGCTGCCAGTATATGATGGAACCAGACATCAAAATAACTCGATATTCTTTCCACTTCCTTCATTACCTCAAGATGATCAATAATTTACAAAACTAGCTTCATGTAAAACTAAATTTTGTTATCTTTAACCTATGAATACTGTATTTTTTCATTGGATCCAGGTATGGCACTAATTCTATTTCATTAGCTTTTTTGAGAATATTTTAAGTCTGATGTTCATAAATCCCAGAATATAATAAAAAAGAAAAGAAAATTTATTTATTATTCTCATAATTCAGAGATATTTTATATATGTGAATAGACTATCAGTCTAGGTATCAGCTTCTATAGCACAGTTCTAAGAAAGCAAGGAAGAAACCCTACTCCTTCACAGAGTGAAAATTTATTGCTCAAGTTGTTACTGAGAACATCAATCTTTTATTTTAAGTGTTAAATTGTTTAAGCATACTAATCCCCTTGGAAGTGGTAACAAATCAGTGATCAGCCACCTTAGTAACAAGGGACTCAAGCCTTCTTTAGGAACAATAGAACAAGGCCCAAGCTTTGGAGTGAAACAGAGTTGGGTCAGAAGGCTGTTTGAAGGCCAGCTTTGCCACATACTATGTACCTTAAGTCGCAGTGCTTCTGTTTCCTTAGTTATAAAAGGAGAATAGTACCTAATTAATGGAATTTTTGTGAAGATTCAAGTTTATAATGTAGAAAAACACCTTAACACAATACCTGGTATATGAGAAGTAAATAAATAATACCTAAATTGAACAAAATCATCATGGTGTTAGGCTGTCTAGGCTGGTAAACTATAGCTTGCAGAGGAAATCTGGCCTACCACTTGCTTTTGTAGATAAACTTTTATTAGAATACAACTAAGTCCATTGTTTATGCATTATCAATAACTACTTGCAAACTATAACAGCAGAGTTGAGTAGCTGTGATAAAGACAACATGGCCCACAAAGCTGAATATATTTACTGTCTGGCTTCTTACAGAAAAAAAGTTTATCTCTAGGGTATAAGGAAAGAACTTTCGTAGCTGGACCCTGAAAATATCAGCCTTTGATGTCAGAATTTTTCCTGTAGAAGGGACATTGCTATATAAAAGATCAATTTATAAGAGGCGCCTGCGTGGCTCAATGGGTTAAAGCGTCCAACTCTTGATTTTGGCTCAGGTCATGATCTCACAGTCTGTGAGATCGAACCCCATATCAGTCTCTGTGCTGACAGTGCAGAGCCTGCTTGGGATTCTTTCTGCTTCTCTCTCTCTACCCCCTCCTCCATGTGTGTCGTGTGTGTGTGTGTGTGCGTGCGCGCGTGTGTGCATGTGTGCACATACGTGTGCATGTTCTCTGTCTCTCAAAAATTAATAAACTTAAAAGAAGATCACTTTATATTGCTCCAATTTGAAATAATTATTAAGGAAATAATAATAATTATTCTCTCTGGCCAGAGTTCTTGCAAATGTTGGCACTAGCATAAGAAGTTTAAACATTAGTTTGAATAATCAAGCAAAGTCATTATTACTGAAAAAACCCCACAAATGTACTAAAGATGTAAAATAATAATATAGGGCTTTCTATAAGTATCATGTGCTTTGTGACTAGAGTGTCTGATCATTATTAGCCAAAGATGCATTATGAAGATAGTTATCTTTTGTTCACATAAAAACATTAAAAATATATAGTATAGGGGTGCCTGGGTGACTCAGTCTTTTGAGCCTCTGATTCTTTATTTCAGTTCAGGTCATGATCTCATGGTGATGAGATCAAGCCCCATGTTGGGTTCTGCACTGAGCATGGAGCTTGCTTGGAACACACACTCTCTCTCTCTCTCTCTCTCTCTCTCTCTCTCTCTCTGTCTCTCTCTCTCTCTCTCTCTCTCTCTCTCTCTTTCGCTGACCCTCCTCTGCTCACATGCATACACTCTCTCTCTTAAAATTAATAAACTTTAAAAGAATTTAAAAAATATATAAAATTTTCTAAGAACCAACTTTTATCATTACTGTTTAATAGCAATAATAGTATTAAAAACAAAAATTAAGTGCTTACTATTTGTCGGTCTCAGAGTTGGATAGGAATCTCTAGTTAATAGACTATTACTCTGGGAGATGGAATATTATCTAATGTTTTCTTCATGAATGTTTATGTTTTCTGAGTTTTTCATCTTTGTTTCATGATTGAAAATAAACCAAAGCAGTTTGTACAACTGTAAAGGAAGACAAATATAACTACTAAACTCATGTAACTTATCCCTGCTTCAACCTTGGTCAATGAGAAGTTTGGGGGGCAATGCTTCAAAGATAGTCAAAGATAAAAATAAGGGAGAAGGGAGGCCAACAATGGAGTTACCATTAATGAAAGAGAAAGAGATAGGAATAAAAATAAATAGGCTAAAGAAGCAGAAAATAAGCTAATCATCATCACTAGGGTAAGAAGGCCTTATGCAATAGAAAAAGGAAATGAAAACAGAATTCATACAAATCACAGTGACTTTGAAGAAGAGAGCCATGAAAATATATTTGGCTTCATCCATAGGTACAGTGAGAAGGTAAATAAAGGTAGAAGAAAAGATCGTCAGACATTTTAGTAAGAACACGATTGATGGATACAACCAATTTGGAGTTGAAAAGGAAATGTATTATTTTCCACGTTTGTATTCCAAAGAGAACTGTCATGGCTGGAAGAATGGAATGCAAGATGTATAAAACATAATTGAGAGTAACTCATATTCCACATGTGAGAGAGGGATGAAAGGAAAGGTGGACAAACTACATAAAGCATCATCAAAAGTTCTACCGTTCTAGAGATCTCATGTGTTTCTTAGGAGCTGACAAGGAGGAGGTTTCCATTACCAGTGCCTAAAGAAAAACATCATCAAATTCACACTGATAAACCAAGGAAAGTGAAGGCAAAACTAATGTGGGAGTCTGTCATAGCTTTAACCTGAGAATCCCACTAAACCCTTCAGTCTTGGGCAAACCTTGGTATTCAGGCCCTACAAGAGAAACTGACATAATAGCCATATTTCTTCTCAGCAAAGAGATCCTCTCCACAAGTCATCTGCGCTTTAACAGAGAGTGCTTAATCCACAAAAAAAACCTTACCTTAATGCCTGACCATACAGATCAAAAAACCCTCTCTTCTGCACAAAAGCAAGAGGGTAAAGATCCCACGGGCATTTCCTTCTGCCCACAGTATTCTGGATGAGAAAGAAGGGAGATTGACAGGGAAAGCCAGTGATTAAGATGGAAAAGATCTTCAGCAAGGGTTTTTTCAGCACCACTGAAAAATTTCAGCCTCTTCCTGCCAGCCTTGGAGAGAAACACACACACACACACACACACACACACACACACACACACACACACACACCAATGTATTTATTATGATTATTTCCACTTGACAGAAAAAGGGGTTGATGGAGAGATTAAATACCTTATCTCCCTTTCACGAGTATTATAATAAGAATCAGAATTTGAATTTGGTCTGCCTGGCTTCAAAAGCATGTGTCCTTAATTGCTCTGCAATGCTGTCAAAAGAAACAACAAAAAAGATACTTTTGCTTTGAAAACAGGGATTCTTGGACAATTGACAGCATTTAAAAAGAAGAAACTGAAACTTTTCCGCATGCTCCCCCTTCCCCTGCGTGCTGTTTCACCTGCATCGAGCTTGCTTGGAGCTCCTGGCTCTTGCTAAGCTAGCACTGCCATTGTCCTCTCTCCCTAGCCACCATCACCATCATCTACAGGGACTTAATCAGCCATGATGAGATGTTCTCTGATATCTATAAGATCTGGGAGGTCACCCATTAGCTGTGCCTGGAGGTAGAAGGGAAGATGGTCAGTAGGACAAAGGGTAATGTTGATGACTCATTGGTGGAAATGCCTGTGCTGAAGGCCTGGAGGGCCAAGGTACCAAAAACAGAGTAATCACTGGTGTTGATATTTGTCATGAAAAATCACTTGCAGGAAACCAGTTTCACAAAAGAAGCCTAAGAGAAGTACATCAAAGATTACATGAATCGATCAAAGACAAACTTGAAAAACAGAGGCTAGAAAGAGTAGTAACTTTTATGACCGGACTGTAGAACAAGCAAATCCTTGCTAATTTCATAAACTATCATTTCTTTATTGGTGCAAACATGAATCCAGATGGCCTGGTTGCCCTGCTGATATGATTTCCTTTAAGGATGGTTTAGAAATGGAAAAATAAAAACAAATTTAGCTATTACTTTGGACGAATCACCTGTTGTCATAACTGGCTGATGCTCTTCACAAGACAGCAGGACTTCGACAAAATGGGACCGATATCATCTTGAGCTCTTCATCTATTTTCACCTTGATTTATTTGGAGAGAAGCATTATTTTTAAGGAAAAAAAACACATGTCATGTGGGTTATCTAAAAATAGAATGCATTTAAACTAAAAAACCACACACACACACACACACACAAAACAAGGAAAGATCTTTTCCCTGAGGAGCCTTAGGCTTCTTTAGAAAGTATTACTGTTTTTTTTTTTATTTTTTTTTAACGTTTATTTATTTTTGAGACAGAGAGAGACAGAGCATGAACGGGGGAGGGTCAGAGAGAGGGAGATACAGAATCTGAAACAGGCTCCAGGCTCTGAGCTGTCAGCACAGAGCCCGATGCAGGGCTTGAACTCACTGACCGTGAGATCATGACCTGAGCCGAAGTCGGCTGCTTAACTGACTGAGCCACCCAGGCGCCCCTAGAAAGTATTACTGTTAATGGTACTTAGTAATTTATTTTCTAAATTAGAGGAGCTAATGAGGAGAATTTTAAAACTTTTGTTTTGTGAGAAATAGAACTCATCGGAGAATATGAAAGCTATTACAGTTTTTAAAAAATTAGAAACATTTAGGAAAATAATGAATTCTAATTCAATAGGATATGTCAGGCATGTACTAACAGGGTTCATTCCATTTCCTTCACTCAGGAATGATTGAATATCTCACCAATGTTATGTAAAGATTTGTTTAGGTTTTCAATGAAACACTTTTTTTTTTTTTTTTTTAATTTTTTTTTTTTCAACATTTATTTATTTTTGGGACAGAGAGAGACAGAGCATGAACGGGGGAGGGGCAGAGAGAGAGGGAGACACAGAATCGGAAACAGGCTCCAGGCTCTGAGCCATCAGCCCAGAGCCCGACGCGGGGCTCGAACTCACGGGCCGCGAGATCGTGACCTGGCTGAAGTCGGACGCTTAACCGACTGCGCCACCCAGGCGCCCCAATGAAACACTTTTTAACCTACAATCTTCAGTGCTGTATTTACCACAGTAGGTAGATGAAAACAAGACATTGGTTTTTGCCTGGAAAAAACTTGTAACCTAGTTAGGAATAAAACGTATTTGTGGAAAACCTGAAGATAAGTTTTAAATTAACAACACATGCAAAATAAAACAATTATAACACAGAGTCAAATATACTAATTGAAAAAATTCCCTTCAAAATAAGCATAGCATAATTAGCAGTATTGTGTGAAATACCACAAAAACTGTATGTTCTGGTCACCAATTCAATGATCTGCAACAAAATGAATGGAAAAGAAAACTAATTCATGTTTTGGTTTAAGTATAACAAATCCTAGAACTCAAGAAAGATGATAAGGAAAATTAGTGATTTAAGTCCTAAGGAGCAAACCAATTTTATTTCTCATGTTAAAGCTTAATTGCTTACTTCACCATGTCCCTATGATACACTCATCTTATCTAACCTCCAGATCTTTAGCTAATCACACTGTATTTTTTACATCCTTCACTTGAATATATTTCCATAAATGGTTAAATTATTTCCCTGAGAAAGCTTGACTTCCTAATGCTTATTAAAGCTCATTCTAACTTTTTCATTACCAGAACTTTGAGAGGTGTAATGAGGATTCTGAGTAGAATCAATTCTGTGTTGGATGTGCAATTATTGAGGTCTTTAGCATATATGCAATAAGTAAATAAGAAGAGTCTTGCTGTGAAGGGATTCAAAATAAAATAAATGATGGAACTACAATTGAAGAAGCAGATTATTTCTCACCAGGTATTGTGGGAATTTAGAACCACACTGTAGGTTTTTTTGTTTTGTTTTGTTTTGGTTTGGTTTTTGGTTTTTGGTTTTGTGTGTGTGTGTGTGTGTGTGTGTGTGTGTGTGTGTGTGTGTGCATGTATTCTCTGAAACAATTAGGAAAAAAAACCCAGGAATAACTTTAAGACAAATAATTTATGCCACACAAATCATGAAACCATAAGCAACTTCATTAAGTAGCTTCCCATTGGTAGCCTGAAATAAAATAGCTGGCCTGATGGTGGGATATTGAAGAAAAAATAAAATTCCTTTTGTGATTTAAACTCCTTCTTCAGATTTATGATGAATTCCTTTACTTAAAGTGACCAGAGGAAACCAAACAAGGCTAATTAATGCTGACAGTTGGGGTCTGAGAAAATTCCAATCAGAGATTTGCTTTAAAAGGGACCAGGACAGGGTGTCTTGGTGGCCAGTCAGTTAAGCATCAGACTCTTGATTTCAGCTTAGGTCATGATCTTGTGGTTTGTGAGTTTGAGTCCTGTGCTGGGCTCTACTTGACAATGCAGCTTGGGATTCTCTGTCTCTACCACTACCCCCTGCCTCTCTTTCTATAAGTAAGTAAGTAAGTAAGTAAGTAAATAAATAAATAAAAATAAAGGGGCTGACATGTTTTATGGTAATAATAATAATAATAATAATGATATAGCTAGTATTTACTACATTCTTACTAAGTTCCAAACACTCTTCTCAGTGTTTTATTTCTATTAATTCATTTAGTATTCATGAAAACTCTGTAAATATTATCTGGGCTGACTATATAATTTGAGTGGCCAAGTACAAAATGGAAATGCAGAGTCCTTTGTTCAAGAAGGATGAAAGAATATGTTTTCTTTCTTTTTTTAAAAAAATGTTTTGATATTTATTTTTGAGAGAGAAAGAGAGACAGAGTGTCAGTGAGGAAGGGACAGAGTGAGAGGGAGACACAAAATCCAAAGGAGGCTTCAGGCTCTGAGCTATCAGCACAGAGCCCGACACAGGGCTCAAACTCACGAAGTGTGAGATCATGACCTGAGCTGAAGTCGGACACTCAACTGACTGAGCCACCTAAGTGCCCCAATATGTTTTCTTTCTTTAGCAGTCTCTCTCTACCCTGTCATGGAGTTGTTTATTTGCTATTTAATGTTAGGCTTCTTTCTCCATGAGGAGTCAAACCTGAATATTGTTCTCCTCTTAAAGATATGGCAACTGAGGACAAAAAATACAAAACAATCAGATATAATAGCTGGTTCAGAGATGCATTCAGATGATGCATTCAGATGATGCATTCAGAACCAATGGAACATGGTGAGACTTTGTTGAAATCCTGGGAAGAAGATTCTTTTTTCTCAATGGACTTGAACATCAAAGGTCTGTGGCTGTTGCCATGGCTCTCATCCTTCTATGTGAGGCTGAATCAAAAAGCAATGAAGTAGGAGACAGCAGAAACTGTATATGTCAGATATTTTGAATTCCTCGTCAAGATACACCTTTCTTTGGATTTCCCAGTTATATTAGCCAGTAATTTCCATGTGTGGCTGACTCTATCTTCAGGTAAGTCCTAGGTCTATCTGAGACAGAAAATGGTTCCCTTCCTTATAATTGTTCAGATCCTAGTCTCTGGAACCTGTGGGTATATCAGATATGACTAAGGTAAAGATCTTAAAATCAGGAGATTTTCCTAGATTATCCAAGTGGACCCAAAGTAATCACAAGGGTCCATATAAAAGGGAAGCATGAGGGTCAAAGTCATGGAAAGAGTTGTGATGACTGATAAAGAGGTTGGAATGATGTGAAGCCATGAGCCGAAGAACTCATAAGCCTCTAGAAACAGATAGGCAAGGAAATGGATTTTTCCCTAGAGCTTCTAAAAGGAACCCTGCTGATCTATTTCAGACTTCTGACCTCCAGAACTCTAAAATAATAAATTTGTGTTGTTTTAAGCCAATAAGTTTGTGGTGATTTGTTATAGCAACAATAGGAAACTAATATGACATTGTTTGCAGAAAGAGTCCTGATGCACATTTATACCAGGTTACAGGGTTGGAGATCATGATTTACTTAAATATAAAAGGAAAAAGTAGAGAACTGTCAGTAACCCAAACATAAATTTGTTTCCTATTTTCTAGGAAACAAATGTTCTTCTGTCAAAATATACTTCCAGAAAGATGTTTATCATTTATTGTCATTTCAGTATTTGTATTTGATTATAATTTTGCCTAATACTCAAGCTTTTTTATGTTCCAAAGAATTTGTTGTCACTACCACTTTTAGAACAAGCTATGATATCTAGTGATATAGTCACTTGGAGAGAATCTAAAGTTTCAGGAACAGACTCATTAAAACAGGTATTCTCAACTTTTCTTTTGCTCCCTGCACCCCTGAGGAATACTGCACACACCAGAAACAGTGAATTTCAAGGATGTGGGCTTGCTTCTTTCCTGCTCCCATTGTGAATCTCATCATTAGCAATAACTGCTTTATTCTGTTCTTTGCATCAACATGAGAGCAGAGAGGTGTAGAGCCCTATCTCTGTTGACTCGGCTATAGAGGAAAAATTTCAGGATACGTACATACTTAGAATCTTATCTTGAGTGTTAACTAAGTTCCCTGTTGGTTATATGTGAAGGATTATTTCCGGAATCTGCTAGGAATATATTTGCATGAAGGATGCAGAAGACTGCTAATAAAAAAGTCATCCTCAGGGAAGAGCTCCCTATATGTTGCTTGAGGAGAGAGGCAGTCCTAATGATAGCATGGGATGTTTCACTCAGATTTGTTGCCTGGTCCATCCCCATGGGCTAGGATCTTGTTCTGTAAAGGAAGAAGCTACAACTCCAAAAAGAATGAAATGGGATGGAATGTCTTCAGAGGAAATAAACATGAGAAAGTACTAATATAAACTGGAGCATTGGCACTGTCACTGGAGAGTTCAGTCTTCAGCAGAGAGCCTTGTAATAGTCATCTTTGACATGCTGATGGCTGAAGTGCTTCAGCTCCAGCCTGTATGGAATCCAGCTTCTAAAAGAGGGGGTGGAAAACACAGTGGCATGCCCAGTGCACACAGCTCCGACAACAGCAGAAGCCCAGATAAGACAGTGAAGCAAAGAAGCCAAGTTCTGTCTTAGAATGGGCAGGAGGGGTGATTTTAAAGGTTTCAACAGTTTTTAATGGGAAATAGAGCCCCCCAGAATATAGCTTGCTACTATTTTTTCTTCCAAGGACCAAATAAAACAGTAATGTGTGTTTTGGTCCTTTCTTCTAATTTACCTTCCTATATGCCTATAAACAGCCGAAGCCCTACCCCAACCCTGAATGTCTCTGGTATATATATATATATATATATATATATATATATATATATATATAAGCACACACTTATTTGAGTCCTTGAATTTTAGCTACTCATACTTGTTTATTATTTCAAGGAGAACTTATTACAAATAGTAGTAGCAGCATAAAAATAAACTATGATTACCAGGGAAGAGAATGGCTTCCACTCCAAGGATAGGAATGGGTAAAGATTATTCATACTGAGGCAAGAGAATTTGTTCAAACCCAGAGACACTTTGTACATTTCAAGGCAGAGGGAGAAAGTGACAATGAGTAGGTATATATTGCTAAAGCCTGGCTGGTGATAATGAGAAAGAAGGGAAGGAAAAACTCAGTTGTTTTTTCTATGTGTAAACAAAATTTGTTAGTAATAATGAGTTAACACTCTTGCTCAGTCAGAGGTCCCATAGAAAAACAGCTTCTATGGCTATATCTACTGGAAAAATGCACCAAGGGCCTCTAAAGCTATGCCTACTAGAAGCAAAGCAATATCTTATCAGGCAAGAAAGAACAGCAGAAATCCAAGAGCCAACAATGTCTGAAGACCTAATATGGTGCCCATTCCTCTATGGTTTGTCAGTAACATTTTTCTTTCACATATATCATGAGCACTTGAAGATAGTTTAAAAGGAAAAAAAACTATAGATTAAAAGGAAAAAAAATAAGCAAGGAAGAAAAGAAATTAAGATCACCTTAAAGTTCTTCTCAGCTTGACTAAACTTTAGGCAGGGTCTTCTGACTGTAAGCCTCTGACCTCCCTTTTCTTAGAGTTGGAGAAAACTTGTAATTATAAATTCTTACTCTTGTCTCTTTGAAATATAAATTGTCTGCAACCCAAGTATTGTTTTTCTCAAGGTCCTGGTAGCCATCCTTTTGAAATATAAGCATCAAGAAGGATAGGGCCCATATCTCTTAGTTATACTGAGGGAGAGTGGGAGCTGAACTTTGATGAGGGACAGTTAACAAACACAGGTAGCCTAATCACATTGGCCAACCTCCCTACTAATGTCCTTCATTACTTTTCCATTAGCTTGTCCCAGCATTTAAAAATCCTCCCACCTTTTGTTTCAGCAATGTTGAATTAAATCTTTCTCTCCTAGTCCTGACATCTATTAGTCTTGAATAAAGTCTTCCTTGCTTTCTAACTGGTCTAGTGCATTTTTTTCTTTTACACAGGAAGGAAGTATTATAATTCATAATTTGGAGGTCTAGGGTCACACTTTCCATAACTTTGGCTCTGTTCTTATTTCCATGTATTCAGTTTGTTCTTATCTAATTGAAATGTTGCCTGAGTTTAGTTCCATCCATTTTTCTTAAATGCTAGGCCAGCTGCATCTTTATAATGATTATGAGAACTAGAAGTAGACCTAGAAAACATTTCAGCCAGGCAGAGCCTTTGGCCTCTCTTTTGTTTTGGCTTTTCACAAGCTGTCCCAAATCGTAAATAATTTCATACTATAGTACACTTTTCAGAATTAGAATATTTTGTAATCCC
Organism: Prionailurus viverrinus; assembly: GCF_022837055.1. NCBI lineage: Eukaryota > Metazoa > Chordata > Mammalia > Carnivora > Felidae > Prionailurus > Prionailurus viverrinus. Next base: position 95,047,140 of record NC_062563.1, read on the forward strand.
TCACAGAGATATGTGGTTTTTATAAAGGTAATAAATTCTTTTTTAAAACTCTATCAAAGTATGACATTTAAAAAGCTGTACATATTTAATGAACACAACTCAGTGAATTTGGGAATATGTATACACCTGTGAAACCATCACCATCATCAAGGCCATAAACATACCCATCATCTCCAAAACTTTCCTCTCATCCTCACTGTTATTGTTACTATCATTTATTTTTTTGTGTGTGGCTAGAGTAATTAACATGAAATCTGCCTTCTTAACCAATTTTTATTATACAACACAGTATTGTTAGTGTTGGGAGGACATTTTTCTCCTGACATTCAAGATTCTTCTGTCTAGTTGAAGAATTAAATTGACGTGAGATAGATTAACAAGAGAAAATCAAATTTAATTATATACTTATGAGGAATCCACATAAACATGAGAGATTCTGAAGACGGTCAAGCAAAATGAGGTATATATGTCATTCTGGACTAAGAAGAAGGGAGTGGCACTCCAGGGCCACAAAAGGAAGGAAGGCAATTCATAGAAAGAATGAAAAGAGTATGATACACACATGTTTGCTGAGACATTCAGAAACAATGGTACATAGAGAGGGCTTTGATCAAATAGGCCTTGTGGGTTCCTCCCTGTCTACCATACTAGTTCATATTATATCATAGTTATTTATAGTTATAACTCCCTTCCTGAAACAGATTCTCTACACTTTTTTAGGCAGTTGTGTGTGGGGGGGGGGGTGAGCAAAAGGAAAAATTTCTTGACTCTTTTTCTTAAAAATGATCAGCCTAGGGATGACTGGGTGGCTCAGTCGGTTAAGCATCTGACTCTTGATTTCAGTTCAGGTCATGATCTTATGGGTTTGTGAAATCAAGTCCTATGTCGGGCTCTGTGCTTCAGTGTGGAGCCTACTTGAGATTCTCTTTCTCCCTCTCTGTCTCTGCCTCTCTCTATCTCTAAAAATAAATAAATAAACTTTAAAAAAAATCTTAAAAAAATAATCAGCCTAAAATAATCTACATGCTAAAGAGATACATTTTGGGGTGGCAAATTTTCCCCCTATATTAGCTGTAGGCCCTATGATATATAGATCTCCAACACATTCTTTTTACCCCACTCCCCTGAACTTATTTATCTTGCATAACTGAAATTTTATACACTTTGACAATCACCTCTCCATTTTCTCCTGCCTCCAGCTACTGACAGCCACCATTATACTCTCTGCTTCTGAGTTTGGCTATTTTAGTTTCCATACATAAATGAGATAATAAGGCATTTGTCTTTCTATGCAAGGTTTATTCCTTTAATGTAATGTTGTCTAGGTCCATCCATATTGTCACAAATGGCAGTATTTTCTTTTTTAAGGCTGAATGATATTCCAATGTATGTATGTATTATATCTTATCTATTGTAGATAATGCTACAATGAACATGGGAGTCCAGGTATCTCTTTGAGATCCTGATTTCAATACCTAAAGTAATACATCCTTAATCTAGAGGAATGATACCCAACTGGTTAATTAAATAAATTAAGGGGTACCTCTATTTGAGAGGTAGGTTGCATAAAATACCTACCTGAAAAATACTGTATATACAGCTATATGCTCAATCCTCCCCACCAGTGGGAAATACTATTATCCATTATTAAAGATGTCTACATTACTGACAAAGGGTCTGGAAGCATTTTCCTATAATGCCCCACTCTTTTGAATTTATTCCTCTTATTTTCTATGACAAGGAAATGAGAGTAGTTATCAGCTTGGCATTTTTGTTGATTAAATCAAGTTTCCACAGCAATGGAAGTCAAAAATATTTTCCCCCAAAGAAAACCTTTAATAGCCTATCATTCATGTTTAAGGAGAGAAATAAAGAAGAGAAAAAATAAAACTACACTTTGTGAGAGGAAGATAAAATACCATTGTGTTCAAGTATTTCAAGCATAAAACCTTCTGAAATCCACTGTCATCTAATCACTCTGCTCTATAGGAGTAAACTGTTCCCTGTTTGAAAAGCAATTAACTCTTTCAGACCTCAAAGGAGAGGACAGTGTTGTTTATCACTCATCTTCTGGATTAGATTTGAGGTGTTTAGGGCTATAATACATCCAATTATCCCTCTTCGGGGTTGTTTTCTATCTTTAGGAGGGCATTTTGATGTTTTATGACAACACTTTATCCAAGGAAAAGAAGAAAATATATTGTAAATATTTGGGTGTTTCACGAAGATAGTATCTCTGTGGTTTTAGCAAATGGCTTTGGCAAGCTTCCTCACATAATGACTGTACTCTAACACAAATTCTAAACCCATAGTACCAAGAGCAATGGAGCAAGAACTTTCTAGTTGTATAATGAACCCCATCCATTGCTGAAACTATTTTAGAGACTAAATAAAACAATCTTTTTAGCGTTTTTATGTCTTGTTATTACAAGCTATTGCAGCATCAATAAATAGGTAGGTGAGAAAGCAGTTTAATATAATAATTAAGATCATGGAATATGGAATAATAGGTATCTGAGAATACATCCTGCTTATCATTAATTCTTGTGTGACCTTGGGTAAGTAACTCTCTGAGACTGTTTTATCATCCATAAAAGGAAACTATTAAAACCCACTTCAGAGTATTATGCAAGGAACTGAGGGAACACTTACTACAGTGTCTGGCACATTGTAGTATTACATAGTTATATAATTGGCAACTCTCATTATTGTATTGATCATATAAAGTTGATCTGAGGTTGTTATACCACAAGAGAAACACAGGATTGGAAAATAAAGCAGGCCACTATCTTATTAGTAAAAATACTGAACTTCACAGGAAACCACTTATGAGATTTGCTTCTTTTAAAATGAGGTGTAATGGCCTCTAGAGTTCAGGTCCCTCTTGCATACCAGTTCTGCCATTGAGGAAATTAGGAAATCAACCAGTCCAATCTGATAATAATGAAAACATATAACCAATCTTGAAAAAATAGAGTCACTTCAGGGCAAGGCCAAGCCTCATCACTTAGCATTATTAATAAAAACAGCCAGAATAAACATATGAATTACAAAAAAAAAAGAATCAAATGAATAATATTTAATTTATATAATGTTTTCTCTACCATGGCAACATGAAGAGATGGTGGAGGACAGATTAAAAATTTATGGTTCAAGAGAATAGCATACCTGGACTTCGTGGGTAACAAATATGAAATTCAGGTCTTCTATAGTCTCAAAAGAGTTTATTGCCATGCCTCTACCCAAAGGACAGGATCCCTTTAAGGGATCCTTAACCATTCTTTTATCTTGAACCGTTCTTTTATCAAAAGATGTGTTGGTGTAACTCATCTCAGAGGAAGCCTTAAGAGAGAGTTCTGGATAGCATTTAAGAAGAGCATAAGTACAGATACCAAACTTGCTTGGGTCTAGTCCTCACTGTGAGGACACTTATTGGCTACTTAACTTTGGACAAGTTTCCATTACTCTCTGATTCAGTTTTTTATTTTTAAAAATTAGCAATATAAGTGGAGAAACACCAATCCCAAGTGGTTGTTTTTGTTTTGAATGAGTTAATATAAGACCTCTTAGAACACTACCTGACACATAGTAAATGTTTATTCAGTTTAGCTATTTTTACCTTTTGGTTTTTCTTTCTTGTCCTGGCTTGTCAATATGGCTTTTCTGGCCACCAACCAACACTAGCTTCACAGAACTTTCACTTCCTTTTTTTTCCTGCAACAATGAACAACTCACACCTTCCTCCAAAGCCTTCAATAATTCTCAGATAAGGGGCGCCTGGGTGGCGCAGTCGGTTAAGCGTCCGACTTCAGCCAGGTCACGATCTCGCGGTCCGGGAGTTCGAGCCCCACGTCAGGCTCTGGGCTGATGGCTCGGAGCCTGGAGCCAGTTTCCGATTCTGTGTCTCCCTCTCTCTCTGCCCCTCCCCCGTTCATGCTCTGTGTCTCTCTGTCCCAAAAATAAATAAACGTTGAAAAAAAAAAATTAAAAAAAAAAATAATTCTCAGATAAGAAGTTCTTGACTTCCTCCATAACCATATTACTTTTTGGCTCATGTCCTGCCAATGACCAGACTTATCTTCAAGTTCTGAGGCATTGGAATTAGCCAATCCACTAAACTAACCTTCTATTTTTGAGCTAAAATCACCTGTATCTCTCATCTTGGACTACCCAGTCTTCACAATGAGTCCATTTTACCAACCTGTAGCCGGCCTCTACCAATACAGTCTGAAAATATTTGCTCATTTGATAAGCACTTATTGAATGATAAAACAGAGTAGTTTCTGGGAAATATAGTACAATGAGCCTCCAAGTTCTGACTAAGAAAGTAGGCAGCTGATACTTGAAGGGGTTCAGAGCAACTGCCCCCAGATATGCCACTTTGGCATATAGGTTAATTTGAAGTGGTTAGTTAAGAAGCAGCTGGTGCAATGGGGTGCCTGGGTGGCTCAGTTGGTTAAGCATCCAACTTCGGCTCAGGTCATGATCTCATGGTTCCTAGGTTCAAACCCCACATTGGGCTCTGTGCTGACAACTCAGAGCTTGGTGCCTGCTTCAGATTCTTTGTCTCCCTCTCTCTCTGCCCCTCCCCTGCTCTCACTCTGTATGTGTGTGTGTGTCTCTCTCTCTGAAAAAATAAATATTAAAAAAAAAAAGAAGCAGCAGCAGCTGGTGCAAGAAGGATATTTTGACCCTCCTTTGCCTCTCAAAAATAGGAAATAAATCTCCTATGTGAAGGCTATTCTCCATGCACTAGGAAGTAGAGAGATATCCTTATCACCAGAGATAAAGAATTGGAGCTGAGAAATTTGTAAACAAATTTTGTTAATTCTTCACTAATTTACTACCCCAAACCCAAACTTGTCTTGTCAATTCCTTACAAGTTTATTGGTTTTATTTTGTGTAAAAGGTATAAAAGCTGCCTGCTTCGATCACTTCTTTGAATCCCATGTTTTTCGGGGGTCCCATACATACAAAATTAAATTTATTTTTCTATGGTTAATCTTGTATCAATTTAATTATTAGACCATCCAAAGAACCTAGAAGAGAAGAAAGGAAAAGTTTTCCTCCCCTACATATTAGATGTATATACAGACAGGTATTTGAATTGCATAGCCCAGCCTCATAACACTTCCAGAGCTATATCTCTGCGTAGAGTGAAACTGGCTGGTTCACAACTCCTGTTTCTTAGGAGGCTGTGCTTTGCATAGCATGGCTTTGGATCCTTGGGCACAAATGATTACCCAGAGACTGGATCTGGCTCAAGGGCAGCCAATCTACAGTCTATTTAAAAAAGAAAAAAAAGATCTATATCATATAATAAAAAAGAGATAATATGAGCCAATCAGGCTCCCTTTTAAATCTGAACCAAGAATACTTGGATCCATTAGTGATAGGAGGTAAAGTAGAGGATGCTGTGAAAGCGAATTTTGTGTCATGGCAAGCTGTGCTAATTACACATCAATCACCTTAAGTGTTTGTTTGCTGAAAGGACTCACAGGACCTAAAGGGTTTATATACAACAGCTTTATTACAGGCAAAAAATATAGGCCAGCAACAGCAAGAGAAAAGTATACACTGAGAGGGGCACACAGAGCTCAGACAGAGGCTTCTTTGCTTCTCCCCCTTTGGATTGGGTCACACAGAACCCACTCTACCTCTAGTTCTTATATTATTACTGGTGTGCACACAAAGCACCTCAGCAACAAAAAGTCCAAAGTCAACTAATGAAAGGGATCTTTTAGAATAAGCTGTCTGACCAACCTTAACCATTGAAATGCCCCTAAACCAAATAATAATTTCAGTTATTGTTGCTACAGTGCTGACATGCTTACATTTTTCTCATGGATACGTGATCATAGAACATCATGTATGTTAGTTAAAACATTCCATAGTGTTAGTCAAGTGTCAGTAGCTTTGGAGATAAACAAGTAATCAACCAGACCAGTTGAGATGAACCCTTGTTATGCATAGATTTAAACTGTAATTGAATAGAAACTATGAGTGAACATAGGAAGCTGTTCAGTTGAAAAAGGAGCACAGAGATAGAAGCTAAAAGTGAAGCAAAAAAGTGGGGAGTGAGGGAGACAAATGTCTTTAGGACTTTTCCCATCTTAAATGAATTTCCAGATTTCATTCCATTTTCTCTTTATTCAAGTAAGCTCAGTAAGGACCTGTTCTTTATAAAAGAAGACAAAAATGATACTGTAGGTAGATTTTTCGAGATGTTGCAACTTATTGTATCTCTGATCTGAGTTTCTGAGACAAATGCTAAGGATTAGTGGGGGCCAAATAAGTCATACCCCTTCCACAATGGGTTCTTAACTAATTGAAATTCACAGGAGTGAGAGACATCAAAATATTCCTTTACTATAAAGAAGCAAGGAAAATAGAATAGTGTAAAATGTATACTCTCTCAAAGCAACAGATCTCAAAGAAGAAATCCAGAAATACGAGACTTAAGCCTGCCAGTTCCCAGTGTCAGTCTCAGTATTCAGATAAACCAATCCCCCTTCCTTGGGAAACCATGAGTTACAAATAAAAAGACTCAAAGTGTTGTTGTAATTAAAGTTCTCTGACAGAGACATGAGAACAGGTTTATATAACAAAGGAATATAATTGACATGTTGGAAGATATTAGTGATTTGCTAAAATATCATGGACAGGAATTTATGTCTAATTGAACTTCCATTTGTCCCTCTCTTGCCTGAGGCCCTTGGAGTTACTTCAAATTCACCCACATATAATAGGAGGGCAGAGAGCACTCCAACCTACCCAGAGTAATTTAACTTGCATAGCAAAACACTGAAAGTGGAATTCTGGATAATGAGGGTGGCATATCCCTTATGGCAACCTTTTGAGTTTAGACAGAGGCAAGTATGTGCTAGTGGAAATCAACCTGCCACTTGGCACTTTTGTAGTAAACAGAAAACTAGTTTCTAACTCAATTCATTGAACATTCAAGAATTAATCCATTTCCCTTCACATTAGTCTCCCATTTATCTCTGTGCTTCCAAGATTCTTTCTGACACCACAATTAGGGAAGCAGAAATACTGAAATAAAAGCATCTACTCTCTCCAGGTAGGAACACAAATTATTAGGGGAAATCCAGAAGACTGCCTGCAAAGATGTGTCTTCCAGTCCCTTGTTACAGACTTTTTTCATAGAATATCCCAAAGGGTACTAATTGGCTCTCCTGGTGTGCCCAGCCCTACACCACACCAGATTTCTTCTAGTTAACGTCCATGTTAAGAAGAAAAAAATAAAGTTTTGGTTTCAAAAGGGGTTGCAGATATTTAGGAATATAAACAAAGAAAATGTATGAAATATAAAAACTAATCATTTAAGAACACTGATCTAATATTAAATTTCAGCTTAACAAATAACTGGAATCAAAATAGCAGGTTCAAATAAGAGAGTGCTAAAGTCTTCATTGTGAATAGATGGCATTCAAAAGATACTATTGCATTCTTAAATTTGATAATGTTAGAAAACTAGTTTAAATATTTTTATTTAAAGATAGCCATAATTTAAATTTAAAATAAAATATATAACTTACCAAAATTTGTGAAGGCAAATGAGATGCACCATGCACTAAATTAAAGAGAACAAAGGAAACAAGGCCAATCTTATTGACCCACCTCTTCATGATGATGCTAGAGTTGGGTGACCTAACTCCATGGGGGATGCAAGACCCCAGTGTCCACAGAAGCACACGCTCCATTTCCATACAGAAGCCAGCCTGGCAAGGGGGCCCTTCTGTGAGCATAATGCCGGCTTGCTGAGTCTATGAGCAGTAAGGGCACTTACAAATCTGAAGTTCCCATATCCTGCTGCTATAGGCTTACAACTTGCCTTCTTCATCTATAGTAATCAGTTTTTTCGTTTTTTGTGCTGATTTAAAAATACTTAACTGTGCTAGGAACTTTGTCATTTACTCTAATTCAGTTCTTCTGGAAGCCTGCAGCCAAGAGTGGCTGGTGGTTTTATCAGTTTTTTTTTTTTCTTTAACTCAGCTGTAACCTATATTGTTAGCCCAAAGCTCATATGATTCCCATAGTCACCAATTTTACCCTGTGTTAGGCCAACACACTAACTTTATATTCACTTATCTTTTCTCTTGGAAATTTAAAAATTTTAGCATACTACGCTGAATGAACACTTTTTATTTTGTTGTGTTACTGATTCCTTAAATTATGACATCCCTGATGTTGATTATTTTTCTCTTACATTTCTGTTCCCATTCTTTCAGATATACCATGCTTTTTGATGCTATACATGATGTAATAATCACTATGAAAAATATACGTATCCTCTCAACATTTACAGTAATTTCTCAAATGCTAGAAATTTTTGTTCTGTCCATCTGTCTTCTATGTGGTCTAGATATGTAGAGTAGAACATGAGCTCAAACACAACTAGATACAAGCAGGATATGAAACTAAATGTACTGAGTTTTGAGATAAAAAATGGTAGAATATTTACAGTTAAGCATAGAAAAAGGACTGGAAGTAAACACATTTAAACATTATCTGTTGCTATCTTGGTGGCAAGAATATCAATTTTTAAAAAGTCTTTTCGTTGCATTTTCATAATTTCATATTTTCTGTATTAATTCCATAATATAAAATAATATATACATAGATATAATATGTAAATAGAATATTTCAATAAATGCAATATGCCAAAAATGCAATATGTAAATAGATACATATTTCTCAATAAATCCTGAAATAGGTTAATTGAAAAACATGATACAAAATTTATTTTATTATACCAGAAATAATGAATTCATTTCCTAGAATGAACCAGACATATAGAAGTTTGTAACTTAGAACAAAGTCATTTCTGTGATCTCTTTAAACATTCCTTTTTCCTTCCTATCAACATTAACAGAAGAATAAATATACTTAGAATTGTTTTTCTTCTCTGCCATGTTAGGTGTATAAAATCCTAACTTTTTGAATATCATGAAGCATACAAAGTAAATACATTCAAATCAGTATCATGTTTCAGCCATCTAAACCAAAAAAAAAAAAAAAAAAAGGTACACCCTAACTGAACAATCTTAACTAAAAGGGCTTTTGAGATGTGGTGATGTTATTAACTGTACCACAACAAAATCCTGAGTTATTGGCTCCCCTCAAGTCTAAAGCAAGGCATCCCATATTGTGATTTATAATTTTAAGTGGTCTGAGCAATCATCCTGCCCAAGAGAGTTGAAATCAAATCTATCACACACAATTAAGGTAACCAATCAATGCTTCTAAGAAAAATACAATTCCCCAAAGTAGGTTGAAACAGCTTAAGGACCCACACCCACATGAAATATGTTCATACCTTCTTCTCACTTTTGGAGACACAAATTTGAATTATCATTGTCACAAAATGCTTTATCACCTAAATGCAAAGGACAAGCAATCTGTAAAAAGCAATACAAGTGAAATCTACTGTTGCATTTTAATAAAGAGCATTAAAAGTAACATTTGAGTTGCACATATCAGCCTTTTTTTTGATGTCAAAGATAAATTACTTTTCCAAAGGGACAATAGCTCTAACTTCTACCACTAATGAAGAAAGAAAATAAAGAAAAATAACAGTTATTAGAAGCATTATTTATAAATGTGGATATAATATTCAAGGAGGTAACTACAAGTTGCATGAAGTTAAGAGAAATGGCAAACAGGAATACTTCTCAGACACAGGCCCTTTCTTGCTATCAGCCTACTCTTCTTACCGAACTTGAAGTTTACCATTGCCCCCCAAAACTCGGCCCACCTTTTTCGCATTGACACTGCTACACCTATTCAAATTTTAGGTGTCTTTCAAAAGAAAGGTTAATACTCATCTCTTTCCTGAAGGTGTTTCCTACAACAGCAACCTACAGAGATCTCCACCGTTTCTAACACCCTGGGTACCTCTCATTGGAGCATAGCAGTCTATGCAGATAGAGAGACCTTTGGTTCCTGTGTAGCATAGACCTTGCATTTATAAGCTTTGTAAACTGCTTGAAGACAAACACTGTTTTTTATTTCTCTGAATTCCCACATGGCCTAATGGACTGTTTCTGACCATGTGACAGCCTCTAGCTATAGCTCCATCTCTCTTCCTATTCATCTGTTCCCACTTAGTCTTCCAATTATTATCAACTGGCCACCATGTGTCAGTGTTCTAGGTGCCAGGAAACCTCAGGGAACAACGGAACTGAGGTCACAGTTCGAAAAGGGAACTGGGGTCTCATAGTCTCATTCAAGAGGCTTTCCTCTATAATAGGAGGAATATGAGTGGGGAACACATTTCTGGCACATCTATTTTAGCACTGGGAAACAAGGTAAGCTTTCTGGTGAAACTTTTAGATTTTTCCCAGCAAAAGGAAGAAGATAAGGAGGGAAGGCTATTCAAAAGAGATGTCACTAAGTACAAAGTACTGAGATAAGAGAGAATCCAGAAACTCTTTTCAGGGAACTGAAAGAAGTTCACTATTGTTGGAATATGAAGTGCAAGAAAGAAAGTGGCAAAGGACAAAGCTTGGACAGGTTCTTAGTGCAAGATCATGAAAGATGTTATGTGCTCTTAAGGATTTTGAACCTTATCCTAAGAGAAATGTAAAACCAACATTCTCACCACATTGTGGGAAATACATGAAAGGGAGACGAGGAATAACTGGTACAAGGTTGATAGAAATAACTCAAGGAAAGCATACAGATTAGTGACAGAAGAGTATCTTCTGGGTACAACCATCAGGAATAATACCAATAATTGAAGACTGGCTGGGGGAAATGAGGATCTATAAGATTTAGAAAGGAGCAGTGAGAGGGGCAGGAGAACAGTGAGAAACTAAGAGAACTGTGTTTTATAAAAGAATTACAGAGAAAACTAGAGCCCAGATCTTGGTTTCTCATACCCTGCTTAAATAAAAAGAATCTGTTTTTTAGAGAAATGGTTGACTGTTAAGATGGGGACAGAAAATATACACGGCAAACCTAGAGCAATTATAGTGCCGGAAAGTATGAAGTGACTTTTTTTAAATTTTTTTTTAACGTTTTATTTATTTTTGAGACAGAGAGAGACAGAGCATGAACGGGGGAGGGGCAGAGAGAGAGGGAGACACAGAATCGGAAGCAGGCTCCAGGCTCTGAGCCATCAGCCCAGAGCCCGACGCGGGGCTCGAACTCACGGACCGCGAGATCGTGACCTGAGCTGAAGTCGGACGCTTAACCGACTGCGCCACCCAGGCGCCCCATGAAGTGACTTTTTTTTTTAAATAAAACCTCTGCACAGTGAAGGAAACAGTCAATGAAACTAAAAGGCAGGCTGTGAAATGGGAGAAGACATTTGCAAACAAAATATCTGATAAAGGCTTAATATCCAAAATCTATAAAGAACTTCTCAAACTCAACATCCCAAAATCAAACAACCCAGTTAAGAAATGGGCATAAGACTTGAATAGACACTTTTCCAAAGAAGACATCCAGATGGCTAATGGACACATGAAAAAATATTCAGTATCACTCATCATCAGGGAAATACAAATCAAAACCATGAAGAGATACCACCTCATACCTGTCAGAATGGCTAAAATTAACAACACAAGACACAGCAGGTGTTGGTGAGGATGCGGAGAAAGGTGAACCTTCTTGTACTGTTGGTGGGAATGCAAACTGGTGCAGCCACCCTGGAGGATAATATGGAGATTCCTCAAAAAACTAAAAATAGAACTATCCTATGATACAGCAATTGCACTGTTAGCCATTTACACCCAAAATACAAAAATATAGATTTGAAGGGGTAAATGCACCCCAGTGTTTATAGCAGCATTATCAACAATAGCCCAGTTCTCAGTTCATTAACTGATGAATGGATAAAGAAGATGTGGTATGTACACACACAATGGAATATTACTTATCCATCAAAAATAATGAAATCTTGGGACACCTGGGTGACTCATTCAGTTGAGCATCTGACTTTGGCTCAGGTCATGATCTCGTGGTTCGTGAGTTTAAGGCCCATGTCAGGCTCTGTGCTGACAGCTCAGAGCCTGGAACCTGCTTTGGATGCTGTGTCTCCCTCTCTCTCTACCTCACCCCTCCTTGCTCTCTCTCTCTCTCTCTCTCAAAAGTAAATAAACATTAAAAAATTTAATAAAAAAGAATGAAATCTTCCCATTTACAGTGTTATGAGTGGAACTAGTATGTATTATGCTAAGTGAAATAATCAGAGAGAGATAAATACCATATGATTTCACTCATTCCTGAAATTTAGGAAACAAAACAGATGAACATATGAGAAGGAGGGGAAGAGAACAGAGGGAAACAAACCAGAATATACTCTTAAAGATACAGAAGCAACTTGAGGGTTAATGGAGGGAGATGGGTGGGAGGTGGGCTAGATGGGTGTTGGGTATTAGGGAGGGCACTTGTTGTGATGAGCACTCTGTGTTGTATGTAAGTGATGGATGATTGAATTCTATTCCTAAAAGCATATTGTACTGTATGTTAACTAAGTAAAATTAAAACACACACACACACACACACACACACACACAAACACACATTAATGTGAAGCATGTCATAGGGATATGATACACAAGCCAACTGGAAAATTTCCCAGTGGCCAAAGCTGGAAATTTTTGAGCAAGAAAATAGTTTTGGATTATAATAGAGTATAAAACAAACATCCATGAGTCTCTACTGATATAAATAAGTGATTTGATAATTAAATATATGGCAGGGAATAGAAAAATCAATGCAGAATTCCAGATAATTTATGTAGGTACTCCACCCTGAAGGAACTAAAGCACTAGCTCCTGACTCTTTAGGTATGGGCTACATAATATAGTGACTTCCTTCTGAAGAATACAATGTGAGAAAGGAACAAATAAAGAGTTAATTTACAATAGCAAAACCTTACAAACAGTTCCCCCAGCCAGATGATCAAGGTCAACATGAACAATACGTTGTATTGATAGTATATACCTTGATGTGATGTGATGAAATAACACTTTACTTCTGTCATCTTCCTTCCAAAGGACCGTAATTCCACTCTAATCATGAAAAATCCCAACACATAGACTTTCTACAAAATACCTGACCTATAGTCCTCAAAACTGTCAAAGTCCTTGAAAACAAGGAATGTCTGGGAAACTGTCATAGCCAACTAGAATCTAAAGAGACATGATGACTAAAAACATGATACCCATGATAGGAATCTAGAACAGAAAGAGACATTCGGAAACAACTGAAAAAATTTAAATAAAGTATCAACTTCAGTTAATAATAATGTATCAGTATTGGTCCATTAATTCTAACAAACATGCCCCCACTAATGTAAAATGTTACTAACAGGAGAGACATAGATTTATGTGTGAAATCTATGGGAACTCTATACCATCTTCATAAGAATTCTGTGAATCTAAAACCATTCTAATTAAAATTGTATTTTAAAAAATAGGGCACATTCAACCATGTCAAATGCAACGCAAATAAAAGGAAGACACAGACTGATAAACATCCTCTAGCTTTTTAGGCTTTGCTGGCCCTGTAAAGGGTTGTTCCAAAATAGTGGAGGATCCAAAAGCAAGATTACAATACAAAATAAGGCAGAAGACTAAAAGCACATAAAAAATCTTTTTAAGATGCCTGACTCTAAAAAAATGAAAAGAGTAGAAACAGAAAAAGGAAGTGAGATCAAGAGAAAATAACTTTAAAAAACTATAAAACAATAATATTTTAAAATGGCTAAAGTGAAAAAAAATGTATATAAAAGCTGAGAAAGAGTAACTTCCCAAGATGCTTTTGGTGTTGGGACTGTTGCAATCCTAAATTGAGATTGTCATTTTCTTGTTTTATATACTCCTTACTTGGACTATAGGCTGTTCCTAAGTAAAAGACTCTGAGCCAGATATAAGTGTGCAGGAAGTTTGAACTCAGGATCAGTACGTGCAGGGAAATAAGCTAGGTTATGGTAAAGGAATCTCTGAAGCACATCATAGTATCTACTATACTTGGCATTCTTGCTACCCCTGTTTGATCTTTTCTGAATTTGTGTGACCTTTCCTATATATTGATGCTCACGGTTACAAATGCCACCTAGTTTTTTTTGTTGTTGAAATTTAAGTTTTCATTTTTGCCTCTCATTCCTCTTTTTGCTTTAGGTAATTTCTGAGAGGAAAAGTAACCAGGGATTTGTAAGAGTGAGCTGATGGTGCAAATGTGTGCAATTACTGAGGGCCACCTGAGGATCTCATAGAAGGAGTCCAGCCCCTACATTATCTTGAAAATATTCCACCCCTCAAAAAACTTTTACTCACAAATCAGAAAAGAATTCGAAGTATACTTCCAAATATCAAAGCTGGTATATGAGGGGGGGCGGGGAGAGGGGTAGACAGGGAAATTGGAAGGGGAACTAGTAATTGATCAGCCAAAGACTTGATACTTATGCCAGAGAATAGTAGGCATAAGTCCCCACTTTTTACTTCACTATAATAAGTCGTGTAGCTTTAGTAATCATGGAAACAGTAGAAATTATTATCAACATTTTCTACACAGTCCGAATTCCTCTAGAAAATATTTATTCTGTATAAACTATTAACTCTATGTCCATAAGGAGCACACTTAAAACAAGGGCTTCGGGTCCACTCATGGGTGCCATGGGCTCCATTAGTTGCCCTGAAATAGTAATTTTCTAAAAGATACCAAAGAGGCTTTTAGAAGTCTATTGACCTTCAAAAAATGAGGCTTCCCTCTCCATTCATTTGCAGATCAGATATAATGTAATACATTTTGGCTCATGTTTCAAGAATAATAGCATATCTATACTTAAGAAATAGTTTAAATGAGTAAACAGATGTTTAGAAAGTAAACATATTAAAGCAACTATAAAGGTGGAGACTGAGCACTACATAACAGACTTTGGAAAAAAAAAATTTTTTATTTTAGCAAAATTAGTGCATCAGTCAATACCTCTGCTCAAGTGAAAAAAGAATTTAAGGCTAAATTAGTGATACAAGCAGTGGGCTCAGTAGCACATGGATCAGGAAGTACATGAAGCTTAAGCTTCAGGGCTACTCATTGCCATCTCACCCCAGGTCCTTCCCAAGGCCTTGTAATTACTTTCAACATTTTGTATTATTTTTCATAAAGAGGGCCTCAAGTTTCATTAATGTCTCCTACACATCTGAATACCCCCACCCCCCACTAGAGGCATACAGACATACAAAAATCTAATATTATATGAAAAAGTAAGGGACATTTGTGATTCAGGTGGTTTCTAACCCCCCAGTCTACAATAGTTACACTTCTGATATCCTAAAGTAAAAAAAAATGCACATCTATATTATGAAATAACCTAACTGGAGAGTAAGAAAAGTCATAGCAGGCAAGTTGAACATGCAGGTTATAAATTGAATATGTGTGAAGGTAATTAAAAAAAAAAGAGAGAAAGTAATTTTTAAACCATTATTATTTCTTGTTTAACTAACATTTAATTGAGCACATACTATGGTCCATGCATAGTATTAGGCCTTCAGCAAATAAATTTCAAATGACCAGCAGAGCTCAAACGAAAAGAGGCATTTTATGTTTGAAATATGAATAGCTAGTATACAAAACCACAGCTTCAGTAGTTGAGCCTGCAGTCTTGGTGAATTTGAAGGGAATAAAGATAAGAAGACATTTCTGAAGAACTATGTATGTGCCATGAGATTTGTTCATAATGTAATTATAGAAGTTTAGGGCTCTTTAATAGCTGTTCTTATATTTTTTAGCTGTTTGGCCTTACGTATATATATCGGTTGCACTCCTCATTGAAGGTTACTTTCATGGGAATATATTGCATGGAGACAGTGCCAAAGGTAATAGAAAGCAAGTCAAGTAATAAGCAAAATATTCATTCATGCAACAAATGTGTGTTGAACACAGCATCCGCCATATACTAGGTGCTTGTATATGTTCAAGCTGCTATAACAAAATACAATAGACTAAGTAACTTAAAACAACAGAATCTTATTGCTCACAGTTCTGGGGTTCTGGAAGTCCAAGATGAGAGTACCAGCCTGGCTAGGTTCTGGTGAAGGCCCTCTTCTGGATTACAGTCTGCTGACTTCTTACTGTGTCCTCACATAATGGAAGGCATCAGGGATTTCTCTAAAGCCTCTTTATAAAGCTCTAATCTCATTCATGAGGGTTCCATACTTAGGATTTAAGCAGTTCTCAATGGCTACACCATCACTTGTTATGTTTAATATTTCAACATATAAATTCTGGAGGGGACATAAGCTTTCAGACCATAGTAATGCTAAACATTCACCAATGAGCAAGACTTAGCCCCCGCCCCATGGTCCTGTTTGAGAGCCAAAGAATGAGAATAATTACAATACATTGGACTAAGTTTTATAAAAGGAGATGTGCAGGGAGTTCTGAGAGCACATGGGAGGAGTATGGAACCCAGAGTTAACAGAAAGTACATTCAGGGAAGACTTCTGAGAGACAATGAAATACAGTTTGGCTCCCCAAAAGGTGAAAGGGAGCTGAAGTGTTCCAGTAATTGAATAATAAATGTGTTCGGACATACGATGGGGTGGGAGTGGGTAGAAGGGTAGAAAGGAATAAAAATGGAAGTCAGATCACCAAAGCCTTGCCTTTCCATTTTAACAAGTTTGAAATTAATCTAGGATACTAAGAAGGAAGATACCATGGTATTTGGAAACATCTCTGACTTCATATGCTATCTCCAATAAAAATTAGATGATATAGCTATGGCATATTATTTAACTTGTCAGAGCCTCAGTTTTTTCATCTGCAACGGATGAATGATAACTTATTAAACAGTGTTGTATGAAGCAAATAAGATAATAGATGGGAAAGCAGTGCGGAAAAAATGTGTTGACATGTTCTACAACTAAAAGGTGCCATTATTGCATGAATGATTGTGAAGTGCGCTTAGGAAATGACACCAAAATGGAAGATAAAGTGCAGTGATATCCAAAGGCTACTCAACCAAGAGGATCTATGTTTTCTTCAGCACAGTTGATGTATGGTAGAGAAGAAAGTCTGACAGCACGGCTAGTGCAGTCAGCACATTCCACTGCATCACAGCATGCGGCATGGCTATGCAACTGGGGCTCTTTCCAATTCCAAAAAGGCCCAAGCATATTCAGAAGAACTCTGCTGAATTCACTCATTTTGCAATGCATTCATGCATGTTGGGAACATTCTATGTGCAATCCTAGGAAGGTTACTTTACTGAATCAAAAGGATAACCCCAGTGGCCAGATTAGGAAGTGATAACCATAAGCATGGTAGTAGATTGAGGACTCTCCATTCCATGTGTTAGGAATGTTGCTGAATGCTATCTATATCCTGAAAGATTGAAATGATTGTTAGCTCCATCTGAGGAACTTGAGGCTTAGATGAGACAAGTAGCTTGTCCAACATCATACTATCAATAAGTGTTAGATTTGGCATTTCAATCCATTATTCCTCTGACCCTGTATTGTGCAGAACCTTATATAGTAATGTGGAGATTTGTACTTTTCAGTCAAAATGGGGTCACTGATGCAGCTAGTCCCAAATGATCACTACAATGTCAATGAAGATCAGAGAAAAAGACAAAACTCCCAATATTACTAAGTTAAATGCACAGATATCATAGTTCTAGAATCTAGGAAGAATATTAATTCAATATAAGATTTTATGGAACGTGATTTAGAAAAATTGACCAAGCTATGCCTGATGGTATATAAAGACTTAGACTCATGAAATTAAGTTTGAATCAACAGAAGTTCAGCCAGGCCTTACTGCTGCAGGCCTCTTTTGAGGTCTTAAAATGTATTCCTATGTACCCCAAGGTTGTATTTCACTTTGAAAGGTAATAGGATTGATAGAATAATTCTGTAAACAGAATTGGATTTTTGGATTTGGATTTTAGCCAGACATTAGACAAGGCCCTTTATTTTAGCCTTGTGGATAAGTTGAAGAAGCATGAGTTAGTACCTTTAGTTCAAAGTGTAAATAATTCAGCTATATACTATATACCTACTCTGAATTATAGTGACCGGTCTGCATTAATATACTGGAAGAGAAAATGTTTGCCAAATTATAGAATGCCAACTAGTGAGGAGTAAGGCTCACTGGTTTGATTGCAGAATAGTCCTCCAAGTACTAGATAATATGAAATGTTAATAGGCACAATTAAAGTTTCTGTTCTGAGATCTGAAAACTAAGGACAACAGTACTGGTGTGAGAATCACAGTTAACTGTCCATGTTAAGGGCTTCACTGCACAGAACACTGTTGACAGGAAGCCAGTAGACCTCCATAGGCCCTGGAGTGGAAATATCAATGTAGGCAATGACAATTCAGTTATCTCAATAGAATGACAAGGTCTATGACCTATAAGTAAGGATCTCACTCTCATATATAAGAGTGTTACCTGATCAGTGTTTCACCTCTAGTGAAACCTTTGGAAAAATTAACCATGAGAGAACAGGTTGATCAAGGACTGAAGACCAAGTACATAATTAGAAAGTCAAGAAATTCTTACTACAGAGATAAGATCTTTAAACTTAAAAATGTGAGACCCTCCTATTTCTTTCTATAATAAATATACCTTCTTATAATGAGTAAAAAAGTGTTCTGGCAATGTTGGAGTGGCAGAAGAATTTGGGAGAACTTGCAGAAAGCATTGTAATATGTTTGAGCACCTCTATAAAATTCCTGAAATCCCCCTTCTAAACAGAGCTTAGGACATCACATCGATTGCTCTTATGAGGCTCATAGGCTCCAAGGGCTAAGTAAAGTCTTCTAAGTGGTACGAATGTTTCTGCTTTTTCCACATCACTCTGAAACCCTAAGGAATCATATGTATAAGAGAAAAACTCCCTTTATAGGTAACTAAAGGCATTCAATAAATATCTGATGAATAAATGAATTAAAGTTACTAATTCTATACAGGAAAAGAGATATAAATGTTCTTATAAGACTCTCTTAAAACTAAATGGGGACATTGAGATTCTAATTGAATACTTGTTGAGTAGGTTAAAAATAAAATTGATATAAAAGAATAAGGGTTAAAGTAGAATAACTTTCTGTGCTGAGATTCTTGAACATTACAAATAGTCATAATGACTATGGGAGAAGTTCTAAGGAACAATGCCCCCCCACACACACACACATACACAGAGCCAGCTGAGCCAATTATAACTATAGGGAGGCCTCAGAACAGCCCTATGCCTGCCATAAAATCTTTTGACACAAAATCTCAGCCCAAACTTCTCCTCATGATTTTCTCATCTTTCTCTACTTCCAATTTTGAACCTAGTTGTGTCACATATTAAGATATCCTTCAGCGCAAGTTATTTCCTTCTGAAAATCTTTTAAGATTGAATGCCTCAGGGGATGTATTAGAGTTCTCCAGAGAAACAAAACTAATGAAGGGTGTGTGTGTGTGTGTGTGTGTGTGTGTGTGTGTGGCGAGAGAGAGAGAGAGAGAGAGAGAGAGAGAGAGAGAGAGAGAGATTTATTATAAGGAATTGGCTCATGTGAAAAGTCCCAAGATCTGCCATAAGTTGGCAAGCTGGATACCCAAGAGAGATGTTGGTGTATTTCTATTCCAAATCTGAAGGCCTGAGAACCAGGAGAGCTGATGACTTGTATTCTAATCGTAAAGCCAGCAGGCTTGAGACCCACAAAGAGCCAGTGTTTCAGCCAGGGTCCAAAGGCAAGAAAAAACTGATGTCCCAGTTCAAAGACAGTCAGGCAGGAATAGTTCCCATCTTATTTGAGTAAGGGCCCTCCTTTTGTTCTGTTCAACCCTCCAGCTGATTGGTTGGATGAGGTCCACCCAGTTTAGAGAGGACAGTCAGCCTTACTCAGTGAATTGATTTAAATGTTAAACTCATCCAAAAACACCCTCACAGAAATGCCCAGGGAAATATCTGACCAACATTTAGGCACCCTGTGATCTTGTCAGATTGACACATGAAATAACCATTACAGGGGACATAAAGAGAATTAGAGTAGCTTCCAGGTAACGTGTGAGGTTTCTATATGAGGAGGCTAGAGCATTGAAGGGGAGTACTCTTCCATGATGCTGTCGCTGTCCTTCCTTGCAAGAGTCCACTATTCTCCACTGAAAACATACTTTCAGGAAAGAAAATACATTATTATTGACAATTCACTTTGATTTGCAATCTTTGATTTTCCTCAATCTTAAGTATACAAAGGCTAATGCCCTGCTTTCCTTGTGAAAAAGAAGGGCATGAGGAGGGGAGCGCATTGCTTGTAAAGGCATTTCAAACATTAGCTGATTAGCGTAGAATGTGTTTTGTGAGGGAAGCATTCATTTTCCTTATGTTCTCAGCAAGATCTAATACCCTCAGTACCTGTTGAAGCCTGTCTGGATAGTTTAGTGGTTTCAAAATATATGCTACATCAAAAAAAAAGCCCACTAATTTCTTATATTCTATGGCTACCACTATTTTGTTGTTTTGCTTTGTGTCATAAATCTCTCAACTTCTACTTGGCAGTAGAATTGAAACCAAAACTGACATTTGATACCAAATACATTGGCTAAACCTTTCCCTTGGGTTACCAGATCAGAAGAATAGTCAAGCTCAAAAAAATTCAAAGCCACTTCTATAAAAGCTTCCCAACCTTAAGGTCTTTCTTTTAACCTAGTTCCAGAGGGATTTATCCTTACAAGTTTTATCTTTCTTAAGAAAAATAACTGCAAAGTAAGCAGTATCTAAACAGGGTATACAGAACTGAAAGAAAAACAAACAGAAATTAGGAGAACTAAGAAATGAGATTTTTCAGGGAAAAGCCAAGCTTATATGTTATTCAAAGGAAAAAAAGGAGTTGCTGTGCCTCAGAAAAACCTCTTTAGGAATATGAAAGAAATGCCTAGAGCAGTATGTCACATCAAGATGAATAAAATACTGCTCATAAGTGTCCCTGATTCTCATTAAAGTAAATATTATCTCTTTTGTTCAATTTTAAGAGGGAAATTTATTTAATTTTAAGTAAGATTTTTTTTTCAAAAATTCAATTCAATGACACACAGCACTTAAATATACATAATATAAAATGCTGTTGTGATAGGATATTTGGCTTATTATCAGTAATGTTCCCAAACATTATTTATTACTTAAAGGTGGATTTCCTAAGCAATTAGGCATGGGAGCATTCTAATTAAAAATTAAATCAGTGTTCAAATAAGCATAATCGAATAATCACTGTAATCCTCTGAAACACATTAACGGCTAGAAGAGTATCTGGTTTGATCACATTTTTAAAAATCTCATCATCTCTACAGTAAAACTACTCTGAAACCACTCTCAGAAATCACCTTTATTGGGAGGCTTTCTGAGTAATACTTTGAATTAAAGTGGTTGTATGTGTGCCTTTGTTTTCTTCTTAATGGAAGGTAGAAATTACACCAGCAGTAAATTCAGCACAGGAATGAAGGGGCTCCAAGGAATACAAGTGGGATTGGGGTAGGGCTAGAGAAGAGGGTTTCTGAAGTCCCTTGAAGGTTTGGTAACACAGTGATGTCCTTACCTTACCTCATCAGAATTACCAAGGCAAAGGTATTTTAGATGAAACAGAGTGAAACAATCGTTGAAGGTATAGAAGACTCTGGAGCCAGACTACTTGGGTTCTAGACCTGGTTCCACCACTTATTAGCCGTATGACTTTGGATAAGTTACTTATTGTTTCTGTAACTCAGTTACCTTATGAGTAAAATGAGAGTAATAATATCAACCCTTCAAGGGTTGCTGTAGGGATTAATGAGCTTCTATATGTAAAGCCTTAGAATGATACCTGACACATATTCAGTACTTAACAAGTCTAAGTTGTTATTTGGATGGGAAACTGGCATACAGCAGAGGACTGACTTAGGGTCAGTGTGACGATGCAGGGTCTGCTGCTTAATCCTATGTGACTTTGGGCCTATTATTAACCTTTCTGAGCCACCATCTTCTCATCTTCAAATGAGAGTAACTCCAGTATCTATGTTAGAAGTTGCTAAGAGGATTAAATGAGATGAGGAAGGCTGTGTTATAACTAAGGAGTTGTTAAGTGTAAACCCCTACCCCCAGGAAGGGATAGGCACACCCCAGTTGTGGCACAAGGCCTTGGTACTTTCATCTATGCATTTATTGAAGACCTTTAAGTACTGCCCTTTGGCCACTATGTTTATTGGAAATATTCAAGGGAATTTACTCACCCCTTTTTTCTTTTGCATGAAGTTAAAAGTGAAAAAGGATGCTTCCAAAGTCCTCCTAATACATGAACTGTTTTATGTACCTTTTTAGCCAATTACATTCAGACACCAAAGTAACACACACACACACACACACACACACACACACAACACATGTATCATCTTGCTTCTTGGATGCATGAATTTATAGAGTTTATTAAATGTAGTCAAATTGCCTGTGCCTCGTGGAAAAGAAATGGAAAGGATTTTCTATCCGTGCTTGCTCCGACACACTATACTCCTTAGAGTGGTGATGTCATTTGGAACCAGACATGGATTCCATGCCATCTATGGAATATGGCAACTACTGAAATTGAATTTTATTATAGTTCTAAATACCAGTGTGTCGCAAACCAGGGTGACCCAGAAAATTCTAGGAAGAGGAGTTCTGACCTAGGTGTGTGGTAGAGCTTTGATTTGTCTCATCAGACTGTTAAGACTACAATCCTGACTCATCTCTGTCATTTGGACACTTTCTGCAGAGGAAACTCAGCCAGGCCTTTTCTCATAGGCCAAACATTAGTCAGGAAAAAGGATTCAACTGGTACCAATTTGGGCAAGATTGCAAACAGAATCCAAAGCAAACCCCTTGTGGGATTTGGAAGAGACCCCCAAATCTCTGCAGTTTCCCTCAGGTCCTCTTCAATCTTTGTGTCCTTCTGTGTCCTTTTCAGATGCATTAAGCAGGTAAAGGGATGGGATAGTTTTATCCAGAGGATTTAGGTGTTAGGTAGACATGGCCAAGAGCAAGGTTGCAGATAAATGGATGAAGAGTCAGAGGTTTGGCAAATTCTGCTTTGATTTGGCACTGAATCCTGCTATAACTACACGGGCTTGGAAAAGGACCTGACTATAGATGAGAAAGCAGCCCGGTGATGCCTTGCTTTAGCTGTTCTCTGAGCAGAGAATCTGGTCACCCCTTGTCTGAATTTCTGACCTACAGAACTGTGATCTGATAACAACACTGTTGCTTTAGGCTACTGGAATTGTAGTTATACAACAGTACAAAACTGATACACTCCCATAGGACCTTATACTTACCTTTCAGATATTTATCTAAGCTCCATGAAAGCAGGGACATGTTTTTTATTCCATCTTTTGTCTCCAGCACCCAGCCTGGTGCCCAGAATACAGTAAATGTTCAGTAAATATTTGTTAACAAATAAGTGCATGTATTAATCCACCCTTTTAAATCACATTATTTTCAATTCGATAAATCAAAATGTTTCTGTGATGAAGTTAGGTATGCTCTTTTCATTTACATTAAATTGTTTACCACTTACATTCCTTTTTCTTTATCTGATGTGTTTTATTGAATGTTTTCATTAGCTTAGCCAAGACTGAGACTGGTCACCTGCAGAGTCAAGGGGCATGGCCATAATCTATGGAACATACCCTGCCCACTCCTGTTTTCTCTCTAGCCTCTGAGCTCTGCACTCAAGTTTTGAGCAGCATACTGCATGCACACATGCGAAATGAATTTACAGGGGTGCTCCAGGCCATTGGAACAAAATAAATTATGATGTTTCTCTTGGAGAAGGCTTCTTTTTTCCTCCCCTTTCCTCCCCTCCTCTTCTAGAATTCCTTTCTCATCTGCCCTGTGATTGTCAACTCAACCCTGCCAAGGTATATCTTGATGAATATCATCACCCCTCCCATTGCCCAAACCTACCCCACACTGTCTTTGCTCATGGGAGTCTCCTTGGACTATAGTGATCTTTGACATCTTCACTGCTTGAAAAATTTCATCTCATCAATCAAGACCCATATTAAATCCCAACTCCACTTTAAAACTCTCCCAGGTAGTTCATTATTTTTTGTATAGTACTTTTGTTTCAGTAATACCCATTCTCTGAGAGCTGTTTACACACATATGAAATCCTCTCTGGACCATGAGCCCCTCAGGGTCAGGAACAAGCCCCCATACCTAGCAGAGTGCCAGTTCCAATTAAGTGCATATGTATTCACCTATCATTTTATCTTTGCTTATAGTTGAAATGATTTAAGACTAGACCTTCAAAGAGCATTGGTGTGTTAAATAAGAAACCTTGAAAGCAGTAAGCCTTACTCCCTGGTATAAGGGGAACTCTGCTTGATGACATCAAGACTCTTGCTAACCCACTTTCAAAGGAGGCAAATGAATGGACATTATAGACTCTTGTCTGACTTATTCGTGAGACCTTGATCCCCTCAGAACGTACAACAAAAATTTATCAGCTCCAGAAATATATTTTGGAAATCAAGAAATCCTTCTCATGAGAGTATAGTAATGTTGAAATATTTCTATATCATATACCTGGTGGGGATGAGGCACTGAAATATGGAGATTAGGTATATAAACATGACCTGATACAGACTGAAGTTAATATATTTAGGCATATGATATAAAACAAAGATCTAATTTATGCTTTTCTAAATAGACCAAAGCAATTTAATTGACTAACAAAAATATGTAACTTTTAATAAGAACTTACTATGTGTCACGTGTTTTACAGGCTGCATTTAATTTAAACTTCATTGTATGTCTAAGTTAGGTAAACAGTATTTCCATTTTATAAGTTAAGCCAGTGAGGCTTGAAAGGTTATAACTACTCCAAGGTTACATGATTAGTGACTGTCAGAGCTGGCACTCACATCCAGGCCTAATTATGTTATGTATTCATGAAAGATGAAAAAGACATTGTGCACTGATGCAGTGGAGCTGCCCCAGGAGCCAGGGCCAATAGAGCTTGGACTGGAGTGGGATCAGATACTTTTTGGAATCAGTACTTGGTAAACTATCCCCCTTACCCACTAGAGAGAACTGGACTAGACTGTCTGGGCTAAAAATGGACAGAAAATAAACATTCCATTTTCCTTCTATTGTCCTAGTGCAGGGTTTCTCAACTTTGATATTATTTACATTTTGTTGTGGGATACTGTCCTGTGCATTATGCTAAACTAATATGTAGTAGCCTCTGTTGTCTTTACCCACTCAATGCCAGCAGCACCTCTCAACCAGTTGTGACACAACCAGTTGTGACAACCAAAATGTCTCCAGACATTGCCAGAGGCAAAATTACCCTAGGTTGTCCTAGTAGAATAAACACTGAAATAAGACTAGAAGATCTAGATTCAAGTCCTCCCATCTAATCTTTCTCTTTTTTAATATTTTAAATTAAAGCATTTAATAATGTAAATGTTATACACATAATATATCAATACTAAATATTAAATATGGAAATACTAAACAAAATACTACCGCACAAGCAGTGGGCCAAATGAGAAATCAAATGGCAAATCAAACCTTGTCTCAAAATAAAATAAAAAGAAAACACAATATTCCAAAACCTATGGGATGTAGCAAAAGCAGATATTAGAGTGAAATTTATGCTGTAAATGCTTGTATTAAGAAAAAAAAGTTCAGGAATGCCTGGGTGGCTCAGTTGGGTAAGCATCTGACTTCGGCTGAGGTCGTGATCTCACAGTTCATGAGTTTAAGCCCTGCATCAGGCTCTCTGCTGTCAGCACAGAGCCTGCTTCAGATCCTCTGTCTCCCTCTCTCTCTGCCCCTCCTGCACTCTCTCATGCACACTCTTTCTAAAAAGTAAACATTTAAAAAAAAAGATTAGAAAAAAATTCAAATAAGCAACTTAACATTACTCTATCAGGAACTAGAAAACAAAGAAATGTAGCTGCAATTTAGTAGACAAAGAAAATAAGAAAGAAAAATCAGAAATAAATAAAATAGAGATCAGAATAAACAATAACGTAACATTGAAAGTAATGACCTATTTTTCCAAAAAATAAACAAAAATGGCAGTGCTTTAACTACATTAAGGGGAAAAAAAAGACTCAAAAACCAAAATGAGAAATGGAAAAGAAAACAATACAACAGATAACCACAGAAATACATAGTATGATAAGATTACTATAAACAATTATATACTACTAAATCAGATAACTTAGAAAAAAACAGATAATTCCTACATATGCACAAATTACCTCAGTTCAATCATGAATCTTGAATCCAGGAAATAGGAAATCTTCTTAGACCAGTAAAAAGAATGAAAGTTGAATTAGTAATGAAAAATCTCCCACCACAGAAAAGCCCAACAACCACATGGTTTCACTGGTGAATTCTACCAAACATTTAAAGAAATAATTAATGAAAATCTTTATCAAAACCTTACATATAATGGAATGGAGGGACATATTCAAAAAAATTCCATGAGGCCAGTACTATCCTGATACCAAAGCAGGATTAAAAACAAGACAAGAACAAAAAAGTTTAGTTTGACCTATATAAGTAGTGCTACTCTGACTTTCTTTTGATATCCATTTGTGTGATAGATGTTTCTCTACACCCTCACTTTCAATCTGCTGGTGTCTTTAGGTCTAAATGAGTCTCTTGTAGGCAGTACATAGATGGATCTTTTTTTTTTTAATGCATTTTAACACTCTGCCTTTTGATTGATGTGTTTAGTTCATTTACATTAAAATAATTATTGATAGGTATTTATTGCCATTTTAGTATTTGTTTTGTTGTTCTTTTTGGAGATTTTCTCTGATCCTTTCCTGTCTTTGTCACTTTTGGTCTCTCCTTTGCACTCAAAAAAGAGTCCCCTTTAATATTTCTTGCAGGACTGGTTTAGCGGTCATGAACTCCTTTAGTTTTTGTTTGTCTGGGGAACTCTTAATCTCTCCTATTCTGAATGATAGCCTTGCTGGATTGAATATTCGTGGCTGAAGATTTTTCCCCATTCAGCACTTTGAATATATCATGCCCCTTTCTCTGGCTTGCCCAGTTTCTGTTGAGAAATCTGCAGCTAGCTTTATGGGTTTTTCCTTGTAAGTTATGGACTTCTTTTTGTCGTGCTGCTTTCAAGATTTTTTTCCTTCATAACTGTATTTTGCAAATTTAATTGTAATGTGTCTCGGTGTTGCCCTGGTTTTGTTGATTTTAATGGAAATTCTCTGTGCCTCCTGGATCTGGATGTCAGATTCCCTCCTCCAATCTCACTTATTGCATTCTTCATCTATGATTTTAGTTCATGTTTAGCTTTTCATCTTTTTTTAAGGTTTTTAAAAAAATCTCTGTTGTAAGGGTCTCACTGACGTCTTCTATTCTTTTCTCAAGCCCAGTGGATATCCTTATGATTGTTCCTTTAAATTCTCCATCAGGCATGTTACTTGCATCTGTTTTGCTTAGATTTCTGGACATGGCCTTATCTTGTTCTTTCATTTGGGATAAATTTCTCCATCTTGGCATTTTGGTAAGTCCCTGCCTTCTTCCATGCGTTAGAAAATCCAGTTATGTCTCCTGCTCCTGAAAATAAAAGCCATATGAAGAAGAGGTCATATAGTGCCCAGGGCCTGGTGTTTCAGGGAGTGTCTCCCATATGTGTTGTGTATGTTCATCTGTTGGGTTTTGGCTGCTCTGTCCTTCAGACCAGTTATCGGCAGAGGTATTTTTTGCCTGTTGTGGGCAGCATTTGGTCCCTGGCCTGAATGTGGTAAGATTTAACTAGGTGTGCTCACGTCTGCTTGGGACATGAGACCTGACACCAACTTCACCAGAATTGAGGCTCTGCAGAACTCTCTGGTCAGGAAACATGGTGTGGGCAGGGGTTTGTGCTGGTTTTATGGAGGAAAGACCCACTACACTGGGACTGAGGCAGGCTTGACTGAGAAACACAGTCCTGTCAGAGTCCTGAGGGATGAGACTTTGGTGTAAGTCAGTTAGGCAGCTAGTGTCAATGCCACTGAGCTGCTTCCCTCAGGTGGCTCTGTGTTTATACAGAGGGGTGGGGGAAGGAAATGGCACTAGCCAGCTCCTTTGTTCCCAGAAAGGCATCTCCCTGAAGGCTGCCTCTTAGTGCTTGTAGAATAAGGAATAATCTCTCCCCATGTGCCCCAGGCATTTTTCAGATCACTTTTTCCATGCTGTCTGCCACTAGGTGGTTTGCTTGTCTTCTCTTGAGGAGTAGGGCAGTGCCCTCCAGGTTCTGTCCCAGTCAAGCTGCTGACCTTTAAAACTCCAGGCTTTAAGCCCTGCTTGTTGCAAAAATTCAAAAAATTTAGCTCCTCTCATTTTCCAAGCCAGTGGCTTTGGGGAAACCGTCTCTGTGCATTCCCCTGTGTGCTCCTCTCAATCTCTCTATCTCACTCTATCTCACTGTCTCTCTTGCCCTTCTTTGTGACCATGGCTCTCTCCTCTCTGCAGCCCCTGTGATTCATTTTTCCCTTAAAGCATGTCTCCACACTTCCTACTTCTTCAGTGTGGCATCTTCTTTTCCTTTAATTATGGGGTTTTTCTGTTAGTCTTTTCAGGCTGATTTTTGAGGTATTTAAGGATGATTTGGTAGTTATCTAGTTGTGTTCATGTGACAAGATGAGCCTAGGGGCCTCCTACTCTGTTGCCATCTATGATGCCTCTTTGCCTAATCTTTCTTTTTTTTTTAATTTTTATTTATTAAAAAATTTATTTTTAATTTATATCCAAGTTAACATATAGTGTTATATTGATTTCAGGAATAGAATTTAGTGATTCATCACTTACATATAACACCATCCCAACAAGTATCCTCCTTAATACCCCTTGCCCATTTAGCCCATCCCCCTACCCAAAACCCCTCCAGCAACCCTTAGTTTGTTCTCTATATTTAAGAGTCTGTTATGTTTTCCCCCCTCCATATTTTTATATTATTTTTGTTTCCCTTCCTTATGTTCATCTGTTTTGTGTCTTAAGTTCCACATATGAATGAAGTCATATATTTGTCTTTCTCTAATTTCCCTTAGCATAATATACTCTAGTTCCACCCACGTTGTTGCAAATGGCAAGATTTCATTCTTTTTGATCACTGAGTAATATTCCATTATACATACCTAACACATCTTCTTTATCCATTCATCCATCGATGGACATTTGGGCTCATTCCATACTTTGGCCATTGTTGATAGTACTGCTATAAACACTGAGGTGCATGTGCCCCTTCAAAACAGCACATCTGTATCCTTTGGATAAATACCTACTAGTGCAATTTCTGGGTTGTAGGGTAGTTCTATTTTTAACTTTTTGAGGAACCTTCATAATGTTTTCCAGAATGGTTGTATCAGTTTGCATTCCCATCAGCAGTGCAAAAGTGTTCCTCTTTCTCTGCATCCTCACCAACATCTGTCTTTGCTTGAGTCGTTATTTTTAGCCAATCTGACAGGTGTGAGGTGTATCTCATTGGGGTTTTTATTTGTATTTCCCTAATGATAAGTGATATTGAGCATTTTTTCATGTGTCTGTTAGCCATCCAGATGTCTTCTTTGGAAAAGTGTCTGTTCATGTCTTTTGCCCTTTTCTTCACTGGATTATTTGTTTTTGGGTGTTGGGTTTTATAAGTTCTTTAGAAATTTGGGGTACTAACCCTTTATCAGATATGTCATTTGCAAATATCTTCTCCCATTCTGTCGATTGCCTTTTAGTTTTGATTATTTCTTTCACTGTGCAGAAGATTTTTATCTTGATGAGGTCCCAATAGTTCATTTTTGCTTTTGTTCCCCTTGCCTCTGGAGACATGTCAAGAAGTTGCTGCAGCCAAGCTCAAAGAGGTGTTGCTGTTTTCTCCTTTAGGATTTTGACAGCTTCCTTTCTTATGTTTAGGTCTTTCATTCATTTTGAGTTTATTTTTGTGTATGGTGTAAGAAAGTGGTCTAGGTTCATTCTTCTGCATGTCGCTGTCCAGTTTTCCCCACACCATTTGCTGAAGAGACTGTCTTTTCTCCATTGGATATTCTTTCCTGCTTGTTAAAAGTTAGTTGGCCATACATTTGAGGGTCCATTTCTGGGTTCTATATTCTGTTCCATGGGTCTATGTGTCTGTTTTTTTGCTAGTACCATACCGTCTTAATGATGACAGCTTTGTAATACAGTTTGAAGTCCGGAATTGTGATGACTCTAGCTTTGTTTTTTTTGTTTTTTTTTTTCAAGGATTGCTTCAGCTATTCGGGGTCTTTTCTGGTTCCATACAAATTTTAGGATTGTTTGTTATAGCTCTGTGAAGAATGCTGGTATTATTTTGATAGGGATTGCATTCAATATGTAGATTGCTTTGGGTAGTGTCAGCATTTTGGCAATATTTGTTCTTCCATTCCATGAGCATGGAATGTTTTTTCCATTTTTTTGTGTGTCTTCTTCAATTTCTTTCATAAGCTGTCTATAGTTTTCAGTGTATAGATTTTTCACCCCTTTGGTTACATTTATTCCTAGGTATTTTATGGGTTTTGGTGCAATTGTAAAGGTGAACAATTCCTTGATTTCTTTCTCTGCTGCTTCATTATTAGTGTATAGAAATGCAACCAATTTTTATACACAGATTTTATAACCTGTGACTTTGCTGAATTCATGGATCAGCTCTAACAGTTTTTTGGTGGAGTCTTTTGGCTTTTCCACATAGAGTATCATGTCCTCTGCAAAGAGTGAGAATTTGACTTCCTCCTTCCCGATTTGGATGCCTTTTATTTCTTTGTGCTGTCTGATTGCTGAGGCTAGGACCTCCAGCACTATGTTGAGTAACAGTGGTGAGAGTGGACATCCTTTGTCATGTTCCTGACCTTAGAGTGAAAACTGTCATTTTTTTCCTATTGAGGATGATATTCATGGTGGGTCTTTCATATATGGCTTTTATGATCTTGAAGTATGATATCCCTACTCTCTTGAGGGTTTTTATCAAGAAAGGATATTGTATTTTGTCAAATGCTTTCTCTGTATCTATTCAGAGGATCATGTGTTTATTATTGTCTCTTTTATTAATGTGATGTATCACATTGATTGATTTGTGGATATTGAACCAGCCCTGCATACAAGGAATGAATCCCACTTGATCGTGGTGAATAATTTTTTATTGTTTAATCCTTTTGGCTAGTATCTTGTTGAGAATTTTTGCATCTATGTTAATCAGGGAAATTGGTCTGTAGTTCTCTTTTTTAGTGGTGTCTTTGTCTGGTTTTGGGTTCAAGGAAATGCTGGCCTCGTAGAATGAGTTTGAAAGTTTTCCTTCCATTTCTGTTTTTTGGAACAGCTTTGAAAGATTAGGTGCTAAATCTTCCTTAAGTATTTGGTAGAATTCCCCTGGAAAGACATCCAGCCCTGGAATCTTGTTTGTTGGGAGATTTTTGATCATCTAATCTTTCTCAAATTTGGTCTCCTCACCTGAAAAAAAATATCGGTATATGTTCCATCTATACAAGGCTGATATAAGAACCAAAAATACAGAATGAAAGTGAGATGATGCCTGTTAAAGCAGCAGCAGGAAGAGTAGTATCTTAGCTCTCTCTGAATTTACAGTTTAGATGGAGTTAAAAAATGGAAAGGTCACTGGACTGGATATTGAATCCTATTCCTGTCCCTATCTCTAGCTATCTGTTTTCTTAGGCAGATCACTTATACTGAAAGTCTGTATTACTTGTATTATAATTATTGCTGTTATTAATATTAATGCCTTTGGGGCACCTGGGTGGCTCAGTTGGTTAAGCAGCTGACTTCAGCTCAGGTCATGATCTCACAGTCCGTGAGTTCGAGTCCTGCATCGGGCTCTGTGCTGACAGCTCAGAGCCTGGAACCTGCTTCATGTTCTATGCCCCTCCCCCACTCATGCTGTCTCTCACTGTCTCTCAAAAGTAAATAAACATTAAAAAAATTACAAAAAAAATTAATGCCTTGAAACATATCTTTCTCACACAGCAGTGCCTCATTTCTTTTTGATAATTCTTTCCTTCATTAGGTGTGGTTACAGTGGGATGGTAAACCCAGGTGCCAACTAATACCATAGAAGTCCAATAGGCAGATTCCTCCTTTCATTACCTCTGCACAGCTACGAGACCACTATATGACCCAGGCTTGGCCTATGTGCTGCTCATGCCCAAAGCTTGACTCCTGATCAAAGGAGACATGGATGGAGGTGTTGGTTGAATCCCACTGTACCCTTCCTAAGAGAGCATCCCCTAGTTTTAGCTTCTAGCCTTTCAGAGTTGCCTTTTTCCATGCCTGGTCCTCCAGTTTTCCTCTCAATTCTATGTAACTACTCATATCCTTCTGTCTCAAAGCTTGCTGATTATCCCTGATGACATGTCCTTCCCTCCTTCAATAGTAATTGTAGTCCAAGTTTTAGTTTGGCACATTGCCATCCAGAATAAAACATATTTCTCAGGTTCTTTATTTAGGCAGTTATATTAGGTTGTTTGATTAAGTTCTGGCCAGTGGAATATAAGCAGAAGTGATGTGTGCAAATTCCAAAACGTGTCCTCAAGAAGAAAGGTCATGAATTCTTTTCCTTCCTTTTCTCCACTGATTACAAGTTAGGCGTAATGCCTGGAGCTCCAATGAGCATCTTAAACCATAAGGTAATATCTGGGATGGGAGTTTTGCATGGTAGAAAGATATTGGTTCCCTGATCAGAGCACTGTGCTAGACCTGTATTGATTATTTTGAAAATTCTTGAACTTCAGAGGAAGAATAAACTTCTGTCTTTATTACTAGGGTTGGTATTTCTGATCTTTGCACTGATCCTAGAAAATGCAGTACTTTGTTTCAGTTAGCCTTGGTTACTGTTTATTGCTTATGCCTCTTTAAGGTGAAGGTGATAGAAAATTCAATTCAAACTGGCTTGAACAATAGGAAAAAAAATATTGGCTTACAAAACTGCAAAGGCTGAGGTAGCCAGGATCCAGGCAAAATTCAATCAGCATTTCAAACAATGTCACTAGAGACCAATTTTTTCTCCCATCCACACTTCTACATTTCAACTTCACTTTCAGTTTCTGTATGTGATTGTCTTTTGTCTCAGGAACTTCCTATGAACTCATGAGAATGGCTGAAACAGTTTAAGACCTTACATTTCATGCCACACCTCCTCACTGAGGGAAGAGGAAGGATCTCCTGCAGTAGTCTCCAAAGAGGACGCTTCCCTCCCTCTTTTCCTTCCTTCCTTCCTTCCTTCCTTCCTTCCTTCCTTCCTCCCTCTCTCATCCCTGTCAACCCCACTGAATAATAAGAACAACAAACCTCAGGAAATGTATCTTTATATTTCATTGGTTCTAACAAGCTTACAGGCCTATCCCTGAGCCAATTACTGTGGACAAGGGTTTAGAAATATTTATTGATTTCTATTAATCACACTCTACTCCTGAGACTGGAAAGTAGGTCATTCCCACACAAACTATGCACCTTAGAGTAGGTGAGGTGGTTCCCCACAGCAGAAGGTGGATTTATTTACCTATAAAATAGGAATAGGAGTATTTATCCTGCCTGGGAAGGTTGATATGATGATTAAATCCAGTAACTCAAATGAAGGTGTTTTGAAAATTATGAATTACTACATAAATATGAGATACTATTTTTGGTATTAGAGTGCATTGCTCTCTTTATTTTTTACCCATTGAACTTTTTCAGAGTGTGAGGCACTGCTTTAAGAGCATCAGTAACCTACAATTCTATAGGCTTCCTCAATTTTTCAAGGCAAACATTTATGATATTATAATTTAATCCTTTCAACTGCAACTGAAAACATCTCTTCCATTTACTCTGATTATAGTTTTCATAACTATAATAATGGTATGGCCTTTCTCCCCCATTAAAGTTTTAGACGTACTTCACTAAGTCAAACTTTTGGGGATAAGAATGTAGCCAGAAAATAAGAGTGAGCAAGGGGCACTGCCCTCTATTCTTTTCCCCCTTTCCTGCCCAGACTATTCATTTAAGATAAAGGTGTAGTTCTACCATACATGGAATTAAAATTCTTCAAAGACTTCCCAATACTTTGGAGGTAAATCCAAGCATGACTCAGGTGGCCCTGTGTCCTGGGGCTTAGGCTACCACTCCACATTCATCTCCCATCTCTCTCCTTGCTCTCTTTTCTAAGGTCTTATTGAATTTCTCCAGGATTTTCATCTGCACCACAGTCTCTCTGTGGGCCAGAACGTTGTCTTAATGTTCCTTTGTACCTGTAAAACTCATAACAACCCTACACACTTGCCACTCATTGCACTATCCACCGATTTGTTAATCCTCATACTTGTAGCCCAGCTTAAATATCATTTTCTCAAGTCGGCTTTCTCTCTGGAGCTGTAGACCTAAATGGGTCTCCCATCTGGCCCACTAGTATATTATGCTTCTGCTTTCACAATGCTGATAGTCATTTGTTTAATTCTTATGATTCCTAACATTTTCCTAAAACTCTGAGTTCAGGGAGCATGTATTTTTCAGCAATGTATCCTCAAAGAATAGTACAATGTCCAAAACATAATGACAATAAATACACATGTATTGAATCAGTCTATTAATCAATGAATTAACGAAGCCTTAAAGAATTTATTCCTTGAAATGAAAATTGCAGAACACTACATAATAAAATGTAATATCATAAATGGCCACATACTAACAGAAAAATGAATAGAAACTTTGATAAAGGTTTTAGAGTATGAGGAATATTTGAGCATTAAGTTATAGTTCTGACACCTTCAGCTTGATGTGCTGTGTTTACATCTGTGGCCTTCACCTTTTAGAATTTGAACATGTTACAATTTGTTTGATTTCATGATGGTCTCATCTTTTAAAATGATATTTTTCTAATACAAGAGATTGAGGATTATTTCTTCTTTTGATAACATTTATCAGCATTCCCTGAGATAACTGATAACTCCCTGGGTTCAAAAAGCTCAGCACTGATATTCTCTCAGCGAAATCTTAAGATATCTATAATCCAGCAAACCGAATCCAGCCCTGGGAGGTGTGGATCCACGTCTTGGTTCTTTGATCTTATACCTCTACAGGGAAGGATGGCAAAGAGATAAAGGTGGGGCTTCAGGAACAAGCAGCCCAGATCGGATCATAAAAGAAGTCTAGGCTATTAACATATCTTGAAGTTGTCATTAATTTCAGTTCAAAATAAGACAGTTTTTCTTTGTCAAAGTTTTGCCTTTAGAATGGGGTTTAAAGGTTTCTAATCCTAGGACAGAAATTCAACCATGATGGATCGGTGTTTTGAAAAACCATAATGAGACAATCTGAATAGTAAGGTTGACTCAGGCTAATCCTTCAAGAGTCTATTGTGACCCTTTAAATCTACTTTATAAGAGGATCATTTTGAGTTGATTTAGTGAGATAGCTAAAACTTAATTAGTTATCAAATAACTACCTAATGGACCCTTTTTGAGATATAAGGTTGAGCCACAGCTCTAGCTGATATGCAATTAATTTTAAATTTTATAAGTCATAAAAGGTAATCACAGCCCTACGAATCAACTTAGGTCGGAAGATGTTATTTAGATGTTGCACTGACACTAAGACACCTAAAGCAGGTTAATTAGGTGGCAATTAGTAAGAAGAGTGTTAATTACCATACTAGTCTTATATTATGCAAATGAAATTACATTTTAATTAACATTTAAGAAACCAAAAAATTCAAAATGTATAGGCACAAACTGAGGGTTGATGGCGGGGGGAGGGGGAGGGTGGGTGATGGCTATTGAGGAGGGCACCTTTTGGGATGAGCACTGGGTGTTGTATGGAAACCAATTTGATGATAAATTTCATATATTGAAAAAAATTCCTAATAACAATAAAAAAATGTATAGGCAATAATAGCAATGGGCATGTTTCACAGAAGCCAAAGAAATACTCTCCTGAGTGGGAGATTTTGACCTTGCTCTCAGTTCAGTAAGGTTATGATCACTCTCATTTCTGTGCATGGATTTAGAAGTGCAGTCCCATATTTTAGAGTTGACACCTGCCATACCAAAGGTAATTTATAACAGTATATGCTAGGATTATGTATGAAAGAAGAAACTCGTGGTTCATTTAATTCCTTCTCTCCCTTAACACCAGAGGAAACTAGGACTGAGAAAGCATAAACAACTTGGCTAAATTCAAATGGTTAATTGGGGGAAAATCTGGATAAATATTTCAAAATACTGATATGATGGAGCATTACTTGCTATAATAGAATAGTATGAGTTTTAAGAGTCTGTTTGTGGAGTTAGACCTATCTTGGTTTTTCACTTACTAGCTATTATGACATTGGGCAAGTTACTTAATTTCTCTAAGTTTAAATTCCCTAACCTGTAAAATGAGGTTGAGTACTTCATCATTCATTTGGACGTATTTATTGAAATAAGCTACACAGTTTGGCTCAGTGACTAGCACACTGTGAACACTCTCAAATCATTAGCTATTGTTATTAGCACTGGTTTCATAAAAAAAAAAAATAAGTTGGTCTAATATGAGGAACTCAGAAAAGTAATCCTTTTCCCTTCCAGGAAGTCATATTGCTCAAAATTCTCTTATTAAAGATCATTTATTTTTTACTTTTGGTTAAATGCAATGGAAGCAATGACACTTAACCTTTTTTTTAGCTAATACCTTAGTGGGAATTAAAGTTCTAGTGATAACTGAAGACAGAGGGTCCAGTGACTTCAGACTGCTAGGATAAGTGACTCAGAGGCAAAGAAAAATGGGAAAAGGAGAAAGCTAGAAAAGAAATAAGACAGAAAGTAAATGTTACTGTCTTTATCATTTTGCCAAGGATGTCTCACTGGGAAAATCTAGGTTGAAAGCTTGCCTCTAAAGGTATAACCATTGACATAGGAATTATTGGGTTCGATGGTTTTGTTTTCAAGCTGTGTAAGTATACACAAGGATAGATAGTGATTTTTGGTTATTTTGACCACTATAAATTACTTGGCTAAAATCATACACAGTTTAGGCAAAGGGAATTAGGTTGGTCATGCTTCTGGTTTTGCCTGAATTATCAGTATAAATGCAGTTTCCACTGCTGGCAGGGGTCTGATGCATTATAAAGAACTTTGCCCATGAGTGAAAGTGACAGAGGAGAAATGAGCAGCTGAGGCTTTGCAGTGTTTTTTTCTGCACATGTAGGAAACTGGCCATTTGAAAATCTTGTAAAAACCGTGACTTACATGATTGTAACAATGGATTAGGTTCAAGAAGGGAATGAGGGAAGTTGACACAGGAACTCCTTAAAGAGAGCAGCACAATTTGAACAATGCATGTATAACTGCATTTTCCCTTGACATTAACATTGCTCAAGGCCAAATAAAACTGGAGGTTTTAAATGTGGTTGCTTCCCTCAATTTATTCCACCTTTCAGCTTCCTTCAAATCCCACCACTTACCCTCTGTTATTCTGCAAATTCTTCAAGTGTATCTCATGCCACCTTCCTTTCTAGCACACTGTATCACATATTGAACAACTTCCCTGATTGAAACACCTGAAAGATACTATGGTGGTCCCTGCTTCCTGATACTTTTCTCCTGTGTAATCCTCTCACCTGTAGTGTGGACAGGATCTGTGATTTGCTTCTTACCGATAGGATATGGCAAATCACTTCTGTGATTATGTTAACCATCATTGTAACATTTGTTTGCTAGAAGTCTCTTTCCTTTGCTGGCTTGAAATAAGTGGCCATGTAGGGGAGATCCATGAGGCAGACAACTGAGGGCAGTCTCCAGGCAAAAACTAGCTAAGAAGTGAGGTCAGGTTCCAATTTACAACCAACAAGAAACTGAAGCTCTCAGTTCTGTTTCACTCAAGACCTGATCTTGCCAATGGCTGTAGGAGCTGAGAAGTAGATGTTTCCCCAGATAAGCCTTCAGATGAGAACTAGCCCTAGTTGACACATTGGTTGCAGCACTGTAGGAGACCTAGCTAAACTAACTTTCTCATGACCTACAAAAATTGTGAGATAGTACATGTGTGTTGTTTTAATCTACTGTCTGTGATAATATTGTTATGCAGCCATACATAACTAACAAAGTGATACTGAGTGAATCATTATAAAAATTACAGTTTATAATGCATTGCTGAGCTGATATAAAAATAAGAAACCCAAAGACCTGAAAAACAAAGTGGAAATAAGAACCTTAGGAGATAAACTAGCCTTAAAGCCAGATTTCACTGTAAGAAGTTATTTTATACCCTAAAAATGTTAAGTTTTGCTTTGACTGTTGCACTGGGCATTGAGAGAAAACAAAACAAAACAAAAAATGTAGGATTATGCCACATAGGGAAATATAATAGGACACCCTTGGGAGTAGGGGGGAGAAACTAGCAACATCTGCTATGTTAAAAGAAGAATAAAAAAGAAATAAGAAAAACAAGGATGCAATAGGAAAATTGCTTTTCTCAAACTTGGCATTTAGTGGAATGAAAGCAAACAATCTCTTCTAAGAATTCATAAACACAAGTCTGTATCACATAGGTTTTAGGTTTACTTTTATGGCCTGAAAAGTCTGAAATAGACAGTGTAATTTATGCAATATAGGTAGTACTACAGGAGATTGTCAGAAGTAAATGTTAATCCTGAATTAAACTTTTTTTTACATTTATTTATTTTTTGAGAGACATAGAGAGACAGAGCACAAGTTGGGGAGGGGCCGAGAGAGAAGGAGACAAAGAATCCGAAGCAGGCTCCAGGCTCTGAGCTGTCAGCACAGAGCCCAACACTGGGCTCGAACTCAAACCATGAGATCATGACCTGAGCCAAAGTCGGATGCTTAACCGACTGAGCCACCCAGGCACCCCTATTAATTCTGAATTTAAGTCTAAGCATTAAGGAATTCCAATAGATAAAATTCCAAAGGAAATGAACAGTCACAATTTAAAAATTAAAAAAAAATCATACGAGGAAATGAAATATAGTGAGGAAGAGCCAGAGAAACAATTGCAATACAAATAGGAATACAAAAGCTTCAGACATAAATATTTTTTAGTTATAGATGTTAAGTAATGATTAATAGAGTTGTAAGACAACAGAAGAACTTGAAAACATGAACAGAGAACAAAAAAACAAATATATTTGAAAAATAACAAAATTGACTTTCTAGGAGTGAACCACATTAAACACATTAGATGAAGAGAGAATTCATGAACTACAAAATAGGTCTAAAGATACATTCACAATGCAATCTAGTGAAAAGAAAAAAAAATATGAGAGTTTAGTGATCTAGAGAATAGAATCGGGTACATATTATATAAAAATAGTGGTATGCAATTAAAACTACTTTAGGGTTGCCTGAGTGGCTCAGTTAAACAACCAGCTCTTGATTTTGGCTCAGGTTATGATCTCACAGCTCTGAGGTCGAGCCTTGTGTTAGGCTCTGTGCTGGGCATGGAGCCTGCTTAAGATTCTCTCTCCCTATCTCTCTCTGCCCCTCCCGTGCTTGCTCTCTCTCTCTCTCTCTCTCTCTCTCTCAAAAGAAAAAAAAAGAGAGAAAGAAACGAAAAGAAAAAAAGCCGCTCTGGAAAACAGTGTGGAGGTTCCTCAACAAATTAAACATAGAGCCACTCTATGACCCAGCAAGAGCACTGCTAGGAATTTACCCAAGGGATACAGGAGTACTGATGCATAGGGGCACTTGTACCCCGATATTTATAGCAGCACTTTCAACAATAGCCAAATTATGGAAAGAGCCTAAATGTCCACCAACTGACAAATGAATAAAGAAGATGTAGTTTATATACACAAGGGAATACTACCTGGCAATGAAAAAGAATGAAATCTGACCATTTGTAGCAACGTGGATGGAACTGGAGAGTGTTATGCTAAGTGAAATAAGTCACACAAAGAGGGACAGATACCATATGTTTTCACTCCTATCTGGATCCTGAGAAACTCGACAGAGACCATGGGGGAGGGGAAGAGGAAAAAAAGTTAGAGAGGGAAGGAGGCAAACCATAAGAGACTCTTAAAGACTGAGAATAAACTGAGAGTTGATGGGGGGTGGCAGGGAGGGGAAAGTGGGTGATGGGCATTGAGGAGGGCACTGGTTGGTATGAGCACTGGGTATTGTATGGAAGCCAATTTCACAATATATTTCATATTTAAAAAAAAAAAAGAAAAGAGAAAAACTAAAACACAAAATAAACTTTAAAAAACTACTTTAGAAACATTATGGCCTTAAACCTTAACTTATAGACAAAAAGTGTTTCAAAATTTATAAAGTGATCATCTAGTATATGAAGTTTTAAAAATTACTTCACAGAAGACAGGAAATAGTAAAGATTAGAGCAGAAATCAATGCCATTGAAACCAAAACTAAAACCAAAACCAAAACCAAAACAGTAAAACAGATCAATGAAACCAGAAGCTGGTCCATTGAAAGAATTAACAAAATTGATAAACCCCTAGCCAGTTTGATCAAAAAGAAAAAGGAAAGGACCCAAATAAATAAAATCAAGAATGAAAGAGGAGAGATCACAACCAACACAGCAGAAAAAAAAAAACAACACAGTAATAAGAGAATATTATGACCAATTATATGCCAACAAAATGGGCATTCTGGAAGAAATGGACAAATTCCTAGAAACATATACACTAACAAAACTGAAGAAGAAATAGAAAATTTGATCAGACCCAAAATCATTAAAGAAATTGAATTAGTAATCAAAAATCTCCCAAAAAACAAGAGTCCAGGGCCAGATGCCTTTCCAGGGGAATTCTACCAAACATTTAAGGAAGAGTTAACACCTATTCTCTTGAAGCTGCTCCAAAAAAATAGAAATGGAAGGAAAACCTCCAAACTCTTTCTATGAAGCCAGCATTACCTTGATTCCAAAACCAGACAAAGA
Source organism: Prionailurus viverrinus (assembly GCF_022837055.1). Taxonomy (NCBI): domain Eukaryota; kingdom Metazoa; phylum Chordata; class Mammalia; order Carnivora; family Felidae; genus Prionailurus; species Prionailurus viverrinus. Next base: position 95,088,016 of record NC_062563.1, read on the forward strand.
CCCCACTAAAAAGGAGAACTATTGGCCAATTTCCCTGATGAACATGGATGCAAAAATCCTCAACAAGATATTAGCCAACTAGACCCAACAATGCATTAAAAAAAAATTATTCACCACAACCAAGTGGGATTTATACCTGGGATGCAGGGCTCGTTCAATATCTGCAAACAATCAATGTGATTCATCACATTAATAAAAGAGAGGACAAGAACCACATGATCCTCTCAGTAGACGCAGAAAAAACATTTGACAAAATACAACATCCTTTCTTGATAAAAACCCTCAAGGAAGTAGGGATAGAAGGATCATTCCTTGAGATCATAAAAGCCATATATGAAAGACCCAATGCTAATATCATCCTCAATGGGGAAAACTGAGAGCTTTCACCCTGAAGTCAGGAACAAGACGGGGATGTCCACTCTCACCAGTGTTATTCAACATAGTATTGGAAGTCTTAGCCTCAGCAATCAGATAACACAAAGAAAGAAAAGGCATCCAAATCGGACAGGTGGAGGTGAAACTTTCACTATTCACAGATGACATGATTCTCTATATGGAAAACCTAAAAGATTCCACCAAAAAACTGCTAGACCTTATCCATGAATTCAGCAAAGTTGCAGGATATAAAATCAATGCACAGAAATCGGTTGCATTCCTATACACCAACAATGAAGCAACAGAAAGAGAAATCAAGGAATTGGTCCCCTTTACAATTGCACCAAAAGCCATAAAATACCTAGGAATAAATGTAACCAAAGAGGTGAAAAATCTATATACTGAAAACTGTAGAAAGCTTATGAAAGAAATCGAAAAATTTGTAAAAATATTGCATGCTCCTGGATAGGAGGAACAAATATTGTTAAAATGTCAATACTACACAAAGCAATCTACGTATTAAGTGCAATCCCTATCAAAATAATACCAGCGTTCTTCACAGAGCTAGAAAAAAACAATCCTAAAATTTGTATGGAACCAAAAAAGACCCCAATAGCCAAAGCAATCCTTAAAAAGAACCACTGGAGGCTTCACAATTCCAGACTTCAAGCTGTATTACAAAGCTGTAATCATCAAGACAGTATGGTACTGGCACAAGAACAGACACTCAGATTGATTGAACAGAATAGAACACCCAGAAATGGACCCACAAACATCTGGCCAACTAATCTTTGACAAAGTAGGAAAGAATATCCAATGGAGAAAAGACAGTCTCCTCAGCAAATGGTGGTCGGAAAACTGGACAGTGACATGCAGAAAAATGAACCTGGACCACTTTCTTACACCATACACAAAAACAAACTCAAAATGGATGAAAGACCTCAATGTAAGAGAGGAAGCCATCGAAATCCTCGAGGAGAAAGCAGGCAAAAACCTCCTTGGCCTTGGCTGCAGCAACTTCTTACTCAACACATCTCTGGAGGCAAGGGAAACAAAAGCAAAAATGAACTATTGGAACCTCATCAAAATAAAAAGCTTCTGCACAGCAAAGGAAACGATCAGCAAAACTAAAAGGCAACCTGTGGAATGGGAGAAGATATTTGCAAATGACGTACCAGATAAAGGGTTAGTATCCAAAATCTATAAAGAACTTATCAAAATGAACTCCCAATAAGCAAATAACCCAGTGAAGAAATGGGGAAAAGATATGGATAGACACTTTTCCAAAGAAGACATCCAGATTGCCAACCGGTACATAAAAAAATGCTCAACATCACTCATCATCAGGGAAATACAAATCAAAACCACAAGGAGATACCCCTTCACACCTGCCAGAATGGCTACCATTAACAACTCATGCAACAACAGAAGTTGGTGAGGATGCGGAGAAAGAAGATCTCTTTTTCACTGCTGGTGGGAGTGCAAACTGGTGCAACCACTCTGGAAAACAGTATGGAGGTTCCTTCAAATAGTTAAAAATAGAACCACCCTACGACCTAGCAATTGCACTACTAGGCATTTATCCAAGGGATACAGGTATGCTCTTTCGAAGGGGCACATACACCCCCATGTTTATAGCAGCACTGTCAACAATAGCCAAACTATGGACAGAGCCCAAATGTCCATCGATGGATGAATGGATAAAGAAGATGTGGTATATATATGCAATGGAGTATTACTCGGCAGTCAAAAAGAATGAAATCTTGCCATTTGCAATTACATGGATGGAACTAGAGTGTATTATGCTAAGTGAAATTGGTCAGAGAAAGACAAATATCACATGACTTCACTTATATGAGGACTTTCAGAAACAAAACAGATGAATATAAGGGAAGTGAAGCAAAAATAATATAAAAACAGGGAGGTGGACAAAAACATGAGACTCTTAAATATGGAGAATAAACAGAAGGTTACTGTAGGGGTTGTGGGAGGGGGGATGGCCTAAATGTAAGGGGCATTAAGGAATCTACTCCCGAAATCATTGTTGTACTATATGCTATCTAACTTGGATGTAAGTTAAATAAATAAATAAAAATTAAAAAAAAAAAAACTACTTCAAAATAAATCCAAAGAACATAACAGGAAAGAAAGATCAAAGTTAAAAATTAATGGCATAAAAAATAAGCATAGAAATGATAAAAAATCTAAAAGTAGGTTGTCTTTAAGAGATAATTAGCTTGATGTTGACAAAATTAATAACCTGAGCATTGGCAAATTCCACTTAGATATATCCTTTAGAAAAAAGTATTGCATCTCATATGCCTATACCCTAGGAAAAAATCTTGCAGATGTTATCAGGTGTCATGTATAAAGAATGTCTATAGCAGCAGTGTCAATAAAAACATAAAAACTTGAGGGGCATCTGGGTGGCTCAGTTGATTAAGCATACAACTTTGGCTCAGGTAATGATCTCATGGTTCATGGGTTTGAGTCCTGTGTCGGGATTTGTGCTAATAGCTTGGAGCCTGGAGCCTCCTTCAGATTCTGTGTCTCCTCCTCTCTCTGCCCCTCCCATGCTTGTGCTCTCTCTGTCTCTCAAATACAGATAATAAAACATTTTTAAAAATTTAAAAAAAAGACATGAAATAATTAAAATTACCACCAATGGTAGAATGAATAATTAGTTTGAGTATTTATTCAATGGAAAAATGAATGGACTGCTTAGTACATGCATCAGCCTGGCTTAACCTTAAAAAGATGTTCATGCATAAATTTTAAACAATGTTGAGCAAAAGAAGCATATCTCAGAGTAATATAGTGAGAGATTTAAAGAGAAGCAAAAATAGAGTAAACTAAATAATATATTGGTTAAGAATACCTACATAAATGTTAAAACCTGTTAAAAGGAGTGTGAAAATGGTTAACAGAAAACTCATGATTGTGGTCGACTCTGGGAGATGGGGTAGGGGAAATACACAGGAAGCTGTAAGGGACTAATAATGTTCTGTCTCTTAATCTGGATTGTCAGAACCAGATGGTCAGCTTTAAAATAATAAGACATATTTTAAACCTCTTTTGTAAGTGCAATAGATGTAAAATTTTTGGAAAGTTGTACTGTAACTGTATCTACTACCACTTGGGACAGGTTACACTCTTACCTTCATGATCCTTTCTCTTGTACTTTCTAAGTATTCAGCTCTCTGAGAATGTAATTGGAGAGAAGTTTTGATATAATTCCAGGTACTTTGATGAGATGCCTATCTCTGGGCATTGTTGTCATTTCCCAGGAACTGATGTACTGAGGTGGATGAGCACCAAAGGTGCCTTGTAGATCTTGTTATTTTCCTCTTCCTATAGCAGTGTTCTCCGAATAATATTCAAAGAATATCTTTCTCCCCTACTTACCTATACTCATCCCCTCTGAATATCCAACAGTGTTGCTTTGCCCAGTGAAATTTAGTAAAAATAACACCTGTATTTTGTGTTAACATCCTCCCCCTAGAATTAAACCCAGAATCCATGGGGTGCACCAGGGGAAATAATTCAGTCCAAAGAACTGAATTTACTCTGATTCCCCTTGACATCAGAAACATTTGTCCTTACCTGGACCATGCCTCTCTGCTTCACTCCCTTTTTCCTTGTGTTACTTTTTCTTCTAGGGGATTTTAGTCTCCAAGAGGCACTTTCTTCTTCCATCAAAAATGTCCAAGGAATGGAGCACCTGAGTGGCTCAGTTGTTAAGCATCTGACTTCAGGTCAGATCATGATCTCATGGTTCTTGAGTTCAGGCCCACATCTAGCTCTGTGCTGACAGCTCGCAGCCTGGAGCCTGCTTCAGATTCTTTGTTTCCCTTTCTCTCTACCCCTCCCCCACTCGTGCTGTGCCTCTGTCTCTCTCTCAAAAATAAGTAAACATTAAAAAAAATTTTTTTTAAATGTCCAAGGGTGCCTGGGTGGCTCAGTCAGTTAACTGTCCGACTTCAGCTCAAGTTATGATCTCATGGTTCGTGGGTTCTAGCCTCGCATCAGGCTCTGTGCTGACAGCTCAGAGCCTGGAACCTGCTTCAGATTCTGTCTCCCTCTCTCTTTGCCCCTACCCACTCATGCTCTGTCTCTCTCAAAAATAAATAAAACATAAAAAAATGTAGGAAAAAAATGTCCAGAGCTTTCTAAATGTCAGAGAATGAATCTTTTGTTAAAAATAGAAACCTGAAATATTTGCAAAATACCTTGATCCATTATTTTCAGTATTAGAACATCAAAAATATTCCAAACTTCAAAGAATAGGGAATTAGTGAAATTAATTATGGAATATTCACATAATAGAGTTTCCACATTAATATTGGGTAGGAGAATTTAAGTAAATTAGAATATGTCAGTCACACAGATTTAAGTGTAAGTACAGTTTTTATAGTATGAAATCCTATCTGTAAGGTTGTGTGGGTATATATGTGTACAGGTGTATGTGTACATGTTTGAAAGAATGTACACAGAGATATTAACAATGGTTATTTCTGGGTAGTAGAATTATGGGAGATAATTACTTTCTATTAAAGCATAATACTTAATTTGTTATTTGATCTTTAATTTTTCTTATAACAGTAACATTTCTTAAAGATATTAAAAGTTGAGTTGTAACTCCTACAATCTAATTTATGTATTTGGCTTTAATAAACACATAACAATTAATGCTGGTTTAAGTATAGTTCTTATATCTGACCATTTTTATTAAATGGATGAGACTAGTTGAAAGAAAAATAGATAACATAAAATTCTAAACTGCCAGTCATATTCGCTCAAAGGTTTAAAAGAATATCTAATTTTGGTGTTGCTCAACATAAAAAAGATGTTTTCACTATTTAATTAAAAAACAAATAAAGACCCAGTGCAAACACTGAGATTAGAATGACAGCATCATTTTTACTTTTTCTCATATAAAGACAGGAAATCATAGCACAAAAGTATTTTACTGATTATGTAAATAACATTGATAATAAGGTGTTTTTGCCATTATCAAATATATGCAAAACTCCCCACAAAAACAAACCAGTAAATTGGAATTAAGCAAATCTCCTGTTTATCAGCCTTCCCTAACCATGACAATGTATATTATTAATATTGCTTTTTATGTTTTTCCTTCATTCTTATTATTTCTTTTTTCATTTTATTCTAGCAAGATCTTAATCAAGTCAAATATAGAAAATAAGATTCTAAAGAAAAACCACGATTGCAAACTCACACCCAATCACACTGTTCTCAGGTCGAGTGGATCTATGGAGAAATTGAAAAACCTGCAGCTATACTCGGACACATTTTGCCATTGTGCGAGAATAGAAGGTGCCAAATTAAAATAGAGGGGAAAAAAAACCCAGAATTTTAGAGCTTTGAGATGTGAATTCAAGTAAATATCTACATTTTGTAGTAGTATATTAGATGCTTGAGCCAAGCAGGTGACATGTGTCCCATGATCTAGGGCAAGCCCTGCCAGAATTTCCTATTAAACTGTCAAGTCACCATACACTAGATGTCAAAGAGGACAGAGCTGCACATTTTGTTTCCTAATTTGTTATTCCCCAGAATCATAGCACAAAATGTGCTCCCAAACATGTGTGTCTAGTAATCATAATAAAAAATAACTTAATTTGTCAATATGTAAGTAAATACATCAGAGAAACGCATACAATTAGGGAAATAAAGCTTTGGCTCCACCAAGTATAAATATATAAGCGTTAAAGCATAAATGAATAAAAATAAATAATACTGTTCTCAGTGTCTCTTGACAGTGCAAATCATAAACTGAAATTAATTTAGTTAATAAGATATGCCCTCCTTTTAATGACCTGTTTTTAGGAAAGATGTTTTTTAAAAAGAGCAAGCTGTAAGACAATTTACTTTGGATCACAGTCAGTAGTTGTACAGACAAGTCATTCCATATTTACTAAGCCACTAGAAAAAGTCTTCTTCTTATCAGCCACTGTGCTATATACTAGATACAAAATGGCTAGAAAAATAGAGAGGGTCCTTGTCCTCTATTGTAGCAGGGAAGGCAAAATATTTCCAAATCAATTAAAGTCTGTAATAAGTGTACATAGCAGGGTGAGATCTTTTTCTTCCTCAGTTGACTCTTTCTTTTACATTCCCATTTTCACTGCTCCTCAACTCAGTCATTTTTTTTATTTGTGAGAGAATATATTCATAAAATAGAAAAAGAACACAAAGTAATGGCATAAATATTAGGAAGAGAAACATTTCTCTTACAAATGATTCCCTCTAAAAATTTTGGACAAACTAGAACATTCTCCTACAACCAAACCAAGGAGCTGCTGCTGTCTTATCTCTCTGGGGACAGAAGCACAGAAAAAGGTGGGTACATAAAAGATAGTATTTTGATGGGGTAGAAGCAAGGGAAAGGAGACCTTAGAATGGGACTCAGAGATACCCAGCTACAGTGTGGGAAATACAGTGAATCATCTTTGTACATTCTCTGGTTTCCATGCAATGTTATATTACAACATTTTTTCTTGGTTTTGTGTAAAACATTGGAGCATACCCAAAGGCATCAAAAGCCTAATCAGAAAGTAAATAGCTAAGACTTAAATTAGTGGGTTATAGCTAGAGAAGTCAGGGAGTGTCCTTTGAGGAAAGGGTGTTTCAGCTAAGACCCAAAAATAGGAAGATTTCATTAGACAAATAGCAGTGAGTTTTCTTTTGCAAAAGCTAGAAGTGACAGAGAAGGACAAGTTGAAAAACTAAAAAATGTTGGGAGTTAGGGAGATGGGGATAAGTTGTGGTCACTGAGTCAGATAGGGACAAGACCATACAGTGCCTTGAGGACTACATTCAGGACTTTATTCTTTACCCTGAAAACAATGGGAAGCCTTTGGAGGTGGCACGAAGGGATGGGCCAAGATCATTGAAACAATAAATGAATATGATCATTCCACTACAGATGAAGATAACTACAGAGGGAGCTATTTGTAGAAACAGGTAGGCAAAGCAGAAGGCTATAGCATTGTCCAAGAGAGGTAATAGCCACTTGTTGGCAGTAGAGATGAAGAAAAGTAGACTCAAGAGGTTTTTTGGAGGTTACTTTGACCCAAATGAATTTGGGATATGGAGCATAAGAGAAAGGGAGGATTTGAAGATGATTCATCACTCCTGGCATGTGTATTTGGATGAATGCTGGTGCCATTGGGTAAGATGGGGAAAATGAGGCCAGAATAGGTTTGACAGGAGATCTTCAAGACAAACTTAAATACACTGAGCTGAGATGCCTTTGACATAAGATACCCAAACACAAGTGTTGACTCTGAAGTAGAACAGTCAGGTCAAGGTTTATAGGTACAAAATTAAGATGTTTGAGATCAGTTTGAGATCTGGGACTTGGCTGCTGTCCAGGCAGCACCTGCATAGGCTGATGCGCAGATGCCAAGTAAGAGGCCAATGGAAGAATAATGTAAGAGTTTCAATAGGTTCTGCTCACTCTCCTTACCTCTGCCGTCTCCCTACAACTTCCATAACATCCTCCCTAAGCATTAAGGATTATTTGAACAGGGTTGTTTGAGACTTATAAGGCATTATTTAAAATAATAATAACAATTCATCCATGAAATCATCTAAAGTTAGAGGCAGAACACATTTGCTAAATCAAAAAACAGGATCAAGTACATGTGAGAAATTCAGTTAAGGACTACAGGTAGATAAAAAGATATGATAAAAGCAAACATTTGGTTAGTCCTTCTTTGTAAGTCCCACTGTTCTGAGTATTTTATATGTAATAACTCATTTAGTCCTCAAAACTCATGAGGTAAGTAGAATTGTTCTCTTCATTTCACGGATGAGAAAATAGAAGAATAGGGTGTCTCTGTAACTTGGTCAGTTGTTCAATAGCAGATCTGATATGTGAAACCAAGCAGATTGCCTTTGGAACCCATACTTGCAATCACTGTACTATCATGTAAAATAAGACTTGATGTGTCTAATGATCTAGCTAAGAATATTATACAGAAAAAAATATAAAGGGTACAATGAATTGGAAAGCACCTAATTACTTAGATCTCGGAAGCTCAGGAGACTCATCACATGTACTGAAGCTTAAATTCTCAAATGACTAAGGATATATCAGTCAGAATAGGCTAAAATAAGCTGCAATAGTAATCAACTCCAAAATATCAGCCACTTAACAAAGCAAATGTTTTTTTATTATTAACAGTACATCTCCAACATGAGCATGCAGAGTTCATGTATTCATTGACGTAATCCAGAAAACCAGGCAGGCAGTGGCTACATCTTGACGTGGGTTTCCAGTCTGTCAGAAGGGTAATAGTAAGTGCAAAATCATGCATAAGCTTTTAAAACAGACACGTAGGGGCTCCTGGGTGGCTCAGTCAGTTGAACGTTTGACTTTAGCTCAGGTCATGATCTCATGGTTCACAAATTCGAGCCTGGCATCAGACTCTGTACTGAGAGCTCAGAGCTTGGAGTCTGCTTCAGATTCCATGTCTCCCTCTCTCTCTCTCTGCCCCTCCCCCACTCATGCTGTGTCTTTTTCTTTCTCATAAATAAATAAAAACATTAAAAAAATTTTAAACAGATGCTTAAAACAGACAAACATCACTATAAATTCTATCACATTTCGGTGGCCAAAGCCAGTTATATGGCCACACTTAACTTCACAGGGAATGGACAAGTAAGATAAATGATGTATTTGTCAATGTTCATATAGACTGCATCATTGGATTCACTATAAATTCTCATGACGGTGTCTCCCATTGCCAGATAACCCACAGTTAAAGGAGAAGATAGTGATTCCCATGCATAGTATTTCCTTCCTTGTTTCCTTCTGTTGAACTCACTTCTAGCCATAGGACTTGAACAGAGTATATCAGAGAACTATCACCTGGTTTGGTGCCACTGGAAGTCCAGAACATTCATTATAAAAGAAAAAAGTACTCCAAGATGTAATATCGAATATCAATTCAAAGACAAGAATAAACGGAGAGATAGAAGCAAAAATGAATGTGTTAAAATGCAGAAAACAATAATTAATGTATCTACAAGATGCTTCTAACTGCCAGTGACAAGACTTATTTTACTGTTGCCATGGTCCTTAGGAAGTATTAGAGTAGGTTTAGAAGAAGGAGAAGCCCAGCCTGATTCTAAACTTTATAACAGAAAAGTTGTATTATGCTACCATACCACTTCTGTATACTTTTCAAATCAGAGACATTGAAGGAAAGAGTCCTTCCAAACTCTTATTATCCAAGGACACCAGAGTGCACACGGATCAGAGTTTTACTGACCATTATGGCCTGTGGATCCTTTGCCATCCAGTACCAAGAGGTCAGCAAATAACCATGAGATAACATAACTGCTACTTCGCAACTAGGAGAAACGTTGAGTAAGACTGAGAAAGTGAAGCTTATAATTAAGCATTTTTCAATAAAGAAGTTTTGGCTTCTTACTCCAGTGTAAAGGGCTATGCTAACATTTTATATAAAATTTTGTATTGAAGTCTAACTGAATATTTAGTTACAATAATAATACTAATATAAACAAACTTGTGACAATTGTAAAGAGAAACAAATTATAAAAATGAAAGTCAAAAACAAAAATTCTGCTTTCTGTTTCCATATATAAGGAGCTTAGAAATTGCCATTCCACCCAAACAAATAAAATCCGAAACAAAATGAAAAATCAACAACCTTATTTTAGATCTGTAAAAAAAGTGAGGTCACCGGGAAAGCCACTGTCCCACAAATTGGAGAGTTAGGCAGGCAATTACAGAGAATCCAACATACATGAACAGAAACCTCCACTTACTTTTGTGTATTTTACCTCCAGGCCTCAATCATGTTCTCAAAGTAAATATGGGAGAAAAATGTTGGTGTGCTTCTGGAAGGGAGTGGAGGAGGAACAGAACCCTTTTAACATACACCAGAGCACTCTGTTCTTCTTGACAAGGAGAAACTCACTCTTTCTTTCTTTCTTTCTTTCTTTCTTTCTTTCTCTCTCTCTCTCTCTCTCTCTCTCTTTTCTTTCTTTCTTTCTTTCTTTCTTTCTTTCTTTCTTTCTTTCTTTCTTTCAGGAGAAACTAATTAGCCACATCCTAACCTACTGGTGTTCTTATCAGACCCTCATGATCTAAGGGAAGGGCAACACCCAACTCCAGCCCACTCTAGCCATCCTATCCCAACTAAGGGGAGAAGGAGAAAAAAAAACTGAGAAGTTTGTAGTCCACAGGTAAAAATTCACTAAAAGATTGAGATCTAATCATAGGTCTATAGAACATTTTCCCTCTCCCCGCAACTAACCACCATATTACTAAAGGCCTATTGATACGAGAAAAAAAAGTATTTGACAAAATCCAACACCCATTCATGATAAAAAAAAAAAAAAACCTCTCAGTGAAATGGGAATAGAGAATTTCCTTTACTTAATAAGGAATATCTATAAAAACCTACAGTTAATATCATACTTCATGATGAAAAACTAGAAGTTTTCCAAATAAGATCAGGAACAAGGCAGGGATGTTTCTTCTCACTACTTATTTCAGTAGTGGACTGGAATTTCTACCTATTGCAATAAGAAAAGGAAATAAAAGATGGATAAATTTAGAAGAAAGAAAACTGTCTTTGTTTACAGATGACATGAACGTATGTAAAAAATCCAAAAGATTGATGAAAAATCAATTTGTTCTGCAACAATTATACTAAGGTTGCAAGATATGAGGTTAGTATACAAGTCAGACACTTTCTAAATAACAGCAAAGAACAAATAGAATTTGAAATTAAAGGTGCAATACTATTTACATTAACACCCCTCAAAATGAAATTTGAGGTATAAATTTAATAAAATATATGTAAGAATAGATCTGTCCCACAAATTGGAGAGTTAGACAGAAATTATAGAGACTCCAACACACTTGAGCAGAAACCCCCACTCACTTTTGTGTGTTTTACCTCCAGGTATCAACCAGATTCTCAGAGTAAATAGATCTTATACACATTTTCTTAAATTTATGAAAGCATGGTTCTCAGGTTCACACAGTTCTCCCTGAGCAAGTGCAGCTGTGAGCAACACCACCTGCATAAAGTAAAGATTTTGCTAGGCTTTAAAAGATGCTTTTTTCCATTCTTACTTTGATTTTTTGTTTATTTGTTTCTGTTTTGTTTTGTTTTTTGTTTTTTTAATACTCTCTCTCCTAGTTCCATCCACCTATTCTGCAGACTCCGGCTACAAATCTACCTACCCAGCCAGCAGAGACAAATAAATGATCTCAATTTCTTCACATTCCTAAGTATTTAGGGGGAAACTAGGTGAGGGGAAGGCCACTTTCCTGAAGACATCTGCAAGCAGGACAGGGCTCAGGCCTGTTTGAGGTTTATTCCTGCAGGACTATAGTGTTGCTTTGGAAGATGGTTCAACTTTGTTCTGAAGTAGTAAGACCTTGGTTTTAAATTAGAACAAAAGAGCTCTAGATGGTATAGTTCTTTACTTAGAAAATGCTCAATATAAAACAGTGCAATCAGTATGGCAGTGTCTAAGTAGAAAATTCAATAAGCATGGCAATGTCTAAAGTGGAAAAGTGAAAAATCCATGTTCCTTCATCCAATCTTAACCCCATAGATAGCCACTGTAAACTCTTTGTTGTGTATCCTTCTAGATTTCCACCATCATATATAAGTAAACATAGTCCAAAAAAAGAAAATATGTATGGGATGTATTTGAGAAAAACTGTAAGATGTTGATGAAAGAAAACAGAGAATTAAAAAAAATCAAGAATTAGTTCATGTCTATGGATTTCAGTATTTTCAAGATACCAGTTCTTTCCAAATTGACCAATAGATACAATGCTGTCCCGATCAAAATCTTAGCAAGTTATTTTGTGGATATTGACAAACTGATTCTAAAGTATTTCTACAAAGGCAAAAGACCCAGAATAGCCAACATAATATTGACTAGGGAGAACAAAGTTGCAGGACTGACACTACTCAACTTTAAAACTTATCATTAAGTACAGTAATCAAGGTAGTGTGATATTGGTAATATCATAGAAAAATAGATTAATGAAACTTAATACAGACTCAGAAATATAGACAACTGAACCTGACACGTATAGCCAACTGAACTTGACAAATGATGCTGGAACATATGGACATCCACATGCAAAAAAAAAAAAAAAAAAAGAATTTAGATATAAAAAATTAAGTCAAAATGTATCATAGACCAAAATGTAAAACATAAAACCTAAAACTCATAGAAGATAACATAGGAGAAAACCAAATGACCTTGACTATAGCATTGACTTTATAGATACAATGCTAAAGGTATATAAATAACTTTTAAATCTAGTATAGAATTTTTTAAAAAGGATTAAAATGAAATTATAAACCTATGTGAATGTATGTGCAATACAAAAAGATCATTTGTGCTATCAATAACAAAAAAGGCATGCCAGAGATGTCAAGTATTATAGTTGTTAGCGGTTTAAAACAGATTGTTATAAGTTTAAGATATCTTAAATAATTGTGGTAGTAATCACAAAGAAAGCATCTATAGAATATATACAAAGATAAATAAGAAAGGAATAAAAAACATATCACTACAAGAATCAATGAAATACAAAAGAAGACAGCAAGGGAGGAGAGAATGGACAAAAAAGCTATAAGACATACAGAAAGCAATTAACAAAATGTCAGTAGGAAGTCCTCTATCAGGAATTACTTAAAATTTTTTTTTAATGTTTTATTTATTTTTGAGAGAGAGAGAGAAAGAGACAGAGCTCTGCCCTGGGGAGAGGCAGAGAGAGAGGCAGACACAGAATCCAAAGCAGGTTCCAGGCTCCAAGCTGTTAGCACAGATCCCGATGCAGGGCTCAAACCCATGAACTGCGAGATCATGACCTGAGCTAAAGTCAGATTCAACCTACTGAGCTACCCTGGTGCCCCTATCTGGAATTACTTTAAACATAAATAGATTAAATGCACCAATTAAAAGGCATAGATTGGCTGAATGAATTAAAAAGTAACAAATCCAACTATATGCTGTCTATAAGAGATTCACTTTAGATCTAAAGACATACATAGGCCTAAAAGAAAGGGTGGAAAAAATTATTTAATGAAAATAGGAACCTAAAGAGAGGATGAGTGACCATAGTTATAGTTGTATCAAAGTACACATTAAGACAAAAACTGCCACAAGACTAAAATAAGGACATTATATGATGATAAATGAGTTAATTTACTATGAAGAATAACAATTATAAATATTTATACACCTAATGTTAGAGTTCCCAAATATATGAAGCAAACATTGACAAAACCGAAGGGAGAAATAGCAACACAATAATAGAAGGAGATTTCAATACTCCACTTGCATTTATGGATATAAGAACCAGGTAGAATATTATAATATTCTAATATGCATAATATTATAGACCAATTGAACCTGAGAAATATACAGAACATTCTACTCAACAATAGCAGTATACAAATTATTTTCAAGTGCACATGGAACATTCTCCAAAATAGACCATATGTTAGGCCACAAAACAAATCCCAACAGATTTAAGAAAACAGAAATATTTCAAACTGTGTTCTCTGACCACAACAGGATGAAGTGAGAAATCAATAACAGAAGGAACAGAGGAATTCTCTTAAACAACCACTGGGTAAAAGAAAAAGTCACAAAGGAATTTAAAAAATATATCAAGAAAATGGAAACAAAGGCACAACATACCAAAACTTATGGGATGCAATGAAAGAAATACTAAGAAAGTTTATAGCAGTAAACACATTAAATAAAAAGAAAAGGGGGTGCCTGGTGGCTGAATTGGTTGAGCATCTGACTTTGGCTCAGGTCATGATCTCACAGTTTGTGGGTTCGAGCCCTGCCTCAGTCTCTGTGCTGACAGCTCAGAGCCTGAAGCCTGCTTCAGATTCTGTGTCTCTGTCTCTCTGCCCCTCCCCTGCTCACACTCTGTCTCTCTCTCTCTCTCACAAAAATAAATAAACAGGGGAACCTGGGTAGCTCAGTTGGTTAAGCTCCAACTTCAGCATAGGTCATGATCTCACCCTTCTGGAGTTTGAGCCTCGTGTCAGGGTCTGTGCTGACCCTGTGCTGACATGACAGCTCAGAGCCTGGAGCCTATTTCACATTCTGTCTCCCTCTTCCTTTCTGTCCCTCCCCCACTCATGCTCTGTCTTTCTCTTTCTCAAAAATAAAAATAAACATTTAAAAATAAATAAATAAATAAATAAATATTTTAAAAAATTAAAAAAAGGTTTCCAATCAATAGTATAACTAAACTTACACTTTAAAAAAGTATAAAATAAAGAAAGTAAACCCAGAGTTAGCAGAAAATAAAGCTTAGAGCAAAGATAAATTAAACAGAGAATAGAAAAACAATAGAAAAGTCAATGAAATTAAAAGTTGCTTTTTATAAAGATCAACAAAATTGAAAAAATCTTCCCTAGGCTAACAAAAACAAGAGTAAAGAGTAGAGTAAAAAAAAAAAAAGAGAGAGAGAGAGAGAGAACAGTAAAATAACTAAAAATGGAAGTGAAAGAGGGAATATAACAACAAATGTCACAGAAAAAAAAGAATTATGAAACCAATATGAAAAGTATATGGCAATAAATTGGATACCTCAGAAGAAATGGGTAAATTCCTAGGAACGCAAGACTGAATCATGAAGAAATAAAAACCTGAACAGACCTAAAACTATGGATATTGAAGCAGAAAAATAATGAAGTAGGAAAAAAACCCACACTTCCAAGGAAGAAAAGTCCAGAACCAAATGGCTTCACTGGAGAATTTTATCAGACATCTAGAGAATAATTAATATTTGAGCCCCTCAAATTCTTCCAAAGAATTGAAGAGGAGATAACACACCCAAGCTCATTTTATGAGGCTAGAATTACCCTGACCTCAAACCCAGGTGAAGATACATAAAAGAAAATCTCAGATCAATAGCCCTGAAGAATATTGATACAAAAACCTAAACAAAATACTAGAAAACTGAAATCAAAAGCACATTTAAAGGATCATACCCCATGACCAAGTGGGATTTATGCATGGAATACAGGGATATTTCAACATATTAAATCCATGTAATATACTGTTGCATCCACGCGACTCCTGAAACAGAATGCTACGGGCACCAGTGACAGTTGCAACAAAGTTTATTACAATGAGAGGCAAGGGACCGATCGGGACCAACACTCTTGATAAGAGTGCGGCCCCGAACAGCCGGGGTACAGAGTTTTTAAAGCCGATCACATCGTTTTATCATTATCTGGGAACAGAACAGATAAACAGTTCCCAGATGAGTTAGAAACAGTTGCCAGATGAGTCAGAAACAGTTATCAAATGAGGTGATTATTTTAGACTTTCTGCCGCTAAGTTGCAACCAGTGGATCTCCTTGACCTTTTCTCTGATGCTCTTTTTTGAGCTTTTGTTTCCTTCATTGGTAAAGCCTGATTCACAAGAGTATGAAGTATGATTTACAAGAGTAAAAGCAAGGCTGTTATCTTTTGACCTTCAGTGTCAGAACAAAGTTGTTATCTTTCAAGCTAAGCGTTAGCCCTACGGTACAATTTAACCCTTACAATACCATAATAACAAAGTGAAGGAAAAAAGTCACGTGACCATCACAATTGATGCAGAAAAGGCATTTGACAAAATTCAGCTAACTTTCATGATAAAACCTCTCAATGAACTGGGTATAGGGGAATATACCTCAGTGCAATAAAGGCCATATATGACATACCACAGCTAATATACTGAATGGTGAAAACCACAAGCTTTTCCTCTAAATCAGGAACAAGACAAGGATGACTACTTAAAAAAATTTTTTTTAATGTTTATTTATTTTTGAGAGAGAGAGACAGAGCTTGAGTGAAGGAGGGAAGAGGGAGGGAGACAAAGAATCTGAAGCAGGCTCCAGGCTCTGAGCTGTCAGCACAGAGCCCAACATGGGGTTCGAACCCACAAACCATGAGACCATGACCTGAGCTGAAATTGGATGCCCAACCAACTGAGCCACCCAGGTGCCCCTAGGATGACTACTTTTGCCAGTTTTGGTCAACATAGTACTGCAAGTGCCAACCACTACAACTAGATGAGAAAAAGAGATAAAAGACATCCAAACTGAAAAAGGAGATGTAAAGTGATCTGTATTCACAGATGACATGACTTATGTGTAGAAAGCCCTAAAGATTCCACACATCAGGGTTGCCTGGGTGTCTCGGTTAAGGGTCAAGACTTCATCTCAGGTCATGATCTCACGGTTTGTGGGTTCGTGCCCTGCGTTGGGCTCTGTGCTGACAGCTCAGAACCTGGAACCTGCTTCGATTCTCTGTCTCCCTCTCCCTCTGCCCCTACCTTGCTCATACTCTGTCTCTGTCTGAAAATAAATAAACATAAAAGATTAAAAAAAAAGATTCCACACATCAAAAAAATACAATAAGCTATTTCAGCAAAGTTGTAGGATGAAAAATGAATGCACAAAAGTTGGTTTGTTTCTACACAATAATAATAATCAAATTGAAAGGGAAATTAAGAAAATAGTCCCATTTACTACAGCATCAAAAAGGATAAAATGCTTAGGAATAAATTTCACCAGGAAAGAGAAAAATTTGTCTGAAAACTGTAAAAAATTGCTAAAACCAAAAAAAAAAAAAAAGTACAAATAAGTGGCAGGACATATGCCTCAGGATGAGAGGACAGAATATTGTTAAAATATCCATATTACCCAAAATGATCTACAGATCCTTATCAAAATCCCAATGGCATTTTTTTCAAAAACAGAAAAAAATATATTCTAAAATTAATATGGGACCTCAAGGAATCCCAAATAGGCAAATCGATCTTTTAAAAAATCAAAGTTGGAGCAAGATACTTCCTGGCTTCAAAAAATACTGCAAAGCATCAGTAATCAAGATGGTGTGGTACTGACATTAAGATACACACACCCACACACCCACACCCACCCCCCCCACACACACACACCCCAGTGAAACAGAGCTCAGAAATAAACCCTCATGTATATGGTAAAATGATCTCAACAAAAGTGTCAGAACTAACCAATGGGGAAAGGAGAGTCTCTTCAACAACTGGTGTTGGGAAAACTAGATATCCACATGCAAGAGAAAGAAGCTGGACCCTTATATTACACTATATACAAAAATTAACTCAAAGTGGGTTTAAGAGAAAGAAGCTGGACCCTTATATTACACTATATACAAAAATTAACTCAAAGTGGGTTAAAAGTAAGGTCTAAAACTATCAAACTCCTAGATGAAAACATAGAGGAAAAGCTTCAGGATATTGGGTTTGGCAATGATTCCTAGGATATGACACCAAAAGCAAAGGCAACAAAGTGAAAAATAATTGCATAGGGCTATATAAAACTTTTAAATTTCTGCATATCAAAGGAAGCAATTGACAGAGTGAAAGGCAACATACAGAATGAAAGAAAATAATTGTGAGTCATATATGTGATAAGGAGTTATTATCCAGAATATATAAGAAACTTCTACAACTCAATAATAGCAGCAACAACCCAATTAAAAATGGGCAAAGGAATTAACTAGACATTTTCCCAAAGAACATACATAAATAGCCAATAAGCATATGAAAAAAAATGTTCAACATCATTAATGATTAGGGGAATGTAATTAAAAACCATAATGAGATGTTGCCTCCAATTCACCAGGATGGCCACTATCAAAAAAAATTGAAAATAACAAGTCTTGGCAATTATACAAAGGAGTTGGAACTTATGTGCACTGTTAGTGGGAATGTAAAATGGTGTAGTCATTATGGTAAATGATATGGTAGTTCCTCAAGAAATTAAAAATGGAACTAGCATATGATCCTGCAATTCCAGTTCTGGGTATTTATCCAAAATGATTTAAAGCAAAATCTTGAAGAGAAATTTACATACTTAGGTTCATTGCATTATTCACAATAGCCAAGAGGTGGAAGCAACCTAAATGTCCATTGACAGATGAATGGATATAGAAAATATGGTATATGCATACAATGGAATATTATGCTGTTTTAAAAATGAAGAAAATTCTGATACATATGGATGAGTCTCAAGGATACTTTGCTAAGTGAAATAAGCCAGTAATAAAAGGACAAAGACTGTATGATTCCATTCATATGAAATATTTAAAGTAGTCAAAATCATAGAAACAGAAAAAAGTAGAAGGAAGGTTTGTAAGGGCTAGGGGGAGGGGTAACTAGGTTCAGTTAATGTAGAATTTCATTGTGGCAAGAGGAAAAAGTTCTAGAGATCTGTTGCACAGTAAGGTGAATATATTTAATATTGTTGAACTGAACACTTAAAAGTAGTTAAGATGGTACATCTAATAGTATGTATTTTTTACCATAATAAAAAATGATGACAGAGAAGAGAGGAAAACATAATAAAGCATATGACATGAAATTCAACAAAAATAAATTTGGAAAAGATGATGAAAAGATTATTTTTCCATATATATACATGCGTATGCTAAATATACATATGAATGTTTATATATACACATGTATACATATATAAAGTATTAAAATATACTGCAAAGAGTTAGATATTCTGAGTGAACCAGTTACCTGGAAAGATAATGGAAAAAAATAATCATTTTAACAACATATAAAAGAAAATCCACTCCTAGAAAGGGCTGAAGGGACAGACGACTTAATAAGCAATTGTTCTTAAAGAGCCTTGGACCAAAGAATTCTTATAATACATAAATTTATCTAGAACATAAAAGGAAATAAAGCTTTCCAATTTATTTACTCAAGCTAGGTTAATAAACCTGTTTTGAAGCATAATAAAAGAAAACGATATACAAATCTCACATCCCAGTGTAGATTTATATTTAAACACCAGTAAATCATATCTAGAAGAATACTAATAGAAAAATATACATTACAAAGTGGAATTGATTTTTAGAAAAGGATATTTTAGCACAAGGAAAAATGTTGATGTGATTCACATAGTATGATTCAGATCTCCAGATCTAGCCTTAGATGGGATTTCCAACACCAGCTCCACCAATTATGACTTTGTGACCTTAGGCAAATTGCCTAATCATTCTGTGCCTGTTGTGAGGATTAAATGAGATAATGTATGGAAAGTACCTACCACAATGCTTGGAAAGTCATAAATAACTAACTATTGGATAGAAAGAAATAAAAAGGGACTTGATAACATTTAACAACCATTTCCGATTTTTTTAGATAAAATGGGAATAAAATAATAATATCAGAGTATGACAAAGACTATGTCTATCTCACACCACAAAGATTATGCTTAGCAATAAAAAACTAACAAAATTCCTAATACAGTCAAGAATAAAACAAAGGTGACATTTATTACCCAGAATTAGCCAAACTGCAAGGTTAAAGGCATAGTCCTCCAGATTGCTAAGTCTGCCCATTACTTCTAATACCAACAGCAAGGAGTTTGGTTCCAACTCCCAAGTTTTCAGGAAGAGTTCATATGTGATTACCATCACTTGTAACATGAAGTTCAGATGTTTCCAGAGTCTATCCTCAGTTCATATAATTTGCTAGGAGGATTCACACAGAACTCACTGAAAACTATTATACACATGGAGTATTGCTAACCAGAAAGCTTATTTAAGCTTTATGTGCAAAGTTCTTCCTGAGGTTTCATTTATCTAGGCATGATTGATTGACTGACCATGTTGTTGAGCTCAGTCTTTATCTCCCCCAATCCCAAAGGTCAGGCTGATATCATATGGACCAAAGGGTCCGACATGAGTCACTTCATTAGCATAAGCTATTAGTTGTGTCCAAAGGGTTCACCATGAACAACACTCCCTCTTCTCACCCAGGAAATTCTAAGGATTTAAAAATCACCTCCTAGGACTTGGGGACAAAAACTAGATCTCTCTTTTTAGGCAAGGCTACATTCCTTACCACACATCTATTTTTGCTATTAATTTTGTTCTGGACATTCCAATCAATACAGTTATTGAGGCATAGTCTAAAAATATCCACCATTGGAAAAAAACTATTATTTATACATGCAATTATTCTCTATATTGAAGCCCTAATAGAGTCAATTGTAAAATTGAATCTATTTTTCAGATCACTACCAAAAAGAAGTTATGATAAGTGAAACTGGCTCAAAACAAACAAAAAACTCCTAGGGATGATTATATCATTCTCATTAAAGATATACATTAAGAATAAGAGAGCTGACATCTTTCTATCCATTCCATATGCCACTTTGCTTCATCTGTTACCTTGAAATTGGTATTTTTTTTATCATGCTTAGAGACTAGTTATCTCTTAATTTACAAAGCATTTTATAAAAGAATAAATGCTAGCTTTCTAACAATATATTTTTGGTGGCTATTAAAATATTATTTTCATTTGTCATGAATTTTGTTAATAAATTTTCTAAATATAGTTTATTATTAGATTCCTTGGGAAGAAAGGAACTTACACAGACATACTGTATGAATTTTTTTCCTGTTTGCTTTTAAGGTTTTCTGCTTATCCATCATTTTAAGCAGTTTGATTATGATGTGACTTAGTGTAGCTTTGTTCATGCTCCCTGTACTTTGTTCATTAGACTTCTTGGGTCCACAGATTTCCAGGTGTTTTTATCAGATTTGAAAATTTGTCTGCTGTCTGCACTATTTTTTCAGATTCTTCTGTATTCTCATTTTTCCTTAAGGGACTTCAACTACACATATATTAGGCTGTCCGAAGTTGTCATATTAGCTAACTGTTCTATTCACTTTTTTTTTTTTTCAGTATTTTTCTCAGTGTGTTTCATTTTGGGTAGTTTCTATTACATATCTTCAAGTTCACTAACTCTTCAGAATCATATAATCTGCTGTATATCACAGATACTATAATTTTCATCTATAGAAGTTCAATTTGGGCCTCTTTTATGTCTTCTGTGTCTCTCAATTTTTCATCTACCTTTTTGAATATATGTTTCATATACCTTGTCTATTTTTTGCTTATGTTAGACAAGAGAGAAAATGCAACCCTTATTACTAGTACACCTGTAGTAGTAGTAATTCCTGTATAATCAATTTTCATTTTTTCTGTAAAGGATCTTAGAGTTCATTTAGATGTATAATTGAGTTATAACCTCTTGATATTCATGTTCATGTTGCCATTATGAAATCAGTTTGAAATTTTACATTTAAAAAAAAATTTTTTTTTTAACGTTTATTTATTTTTGGGACAGAGAGAGACAGAGCATGAACGGGGGAGAGGCAGAGAGAGAGGGAGACACAGAATCGGAAACAGGCTCCAGGCTCTGAGCCATCAGCCCAGAGTCTGATGTGGGGCTCGAACTCATGGACCGTGAGATCGTGACCTGAGCCGAAGTAGGATGCTCAACCGACTGAGCCACCCAGGTGCCCCGAAATTTTACATTTTTTAATGTTCTACAACAGTGAGGATTAATATTAAAGGAACATAAATTCTCCTTAAATCAAAATGCCACTAAATTATAGGGTGGTGCTGGAGGAAGATTTAACAGAATTATCCTAAAATATATTTGGAAAAAAATAATATGCAAAGAAATATTGAAAAGAAAATAGGAGTAAGAGTTTACCCTCCCCACAAAATAAAATATGACATAAGAATAGAAAGATCAATGAAATAGAACAGTAAGTCCAGAAACATTTCCTAGTAAGGCAATAATTTAATATAGGGCATGGAAAATATAAATAGGTAAAGGATGGATCTTTTCATAAATGTCACTGTAATGAACAGTTAACAATAACAAAACTATTATTGCTCTACTCCATACCACTAATCAAAATACATTCCAGAATGAATTATATAAGTAAATTAAAAATTAAAACATAAACTGGTAAAAAGTTCAGATGAATGCCATGTATTATATTGATGAATAAAACTCTAATTATAAACTCAAAACATGCAAATAATAATGGAAAATGTTAGTAGATTTGAAAACATTAAAAAGTATTTTCTCCACTTGGAAGAATACATAAGTAAGATTAAAAGGCAAACTGGAAAAAATTATAAAAATGAAAGAAAAAAGAATTCTTATAATAAAAGAGAGCTCTTATAAAATCAGTTTAAATAAACTAATAAAATTATCAAAAACTCAATGTAAAAAATGTGGGCAATGTATATTTTCAACAATGCTTATAAAAACCCAAAATAATAAACATAGAGTATTTATTGTACTAGTAATACAAAATAAGAACTATAAATCAAAAAGTACATTATGACCTCAAAAGTTATAAAGCTTAAAAGAAAAATCTCAGGGTGGTGAAGGTAATAGAAAAAGTCATTCTTATATTGTTGGTGGACGTAATGTTTTTAAGTTGGGAGTAGTAACTTAGCAATATGTTTATTAAGAACCTTAACAATGTTGCATCATTTAGCAAATGAAAATTATGTTCCTAAAGTCCATATAAGGAAATAGAACACTCATAATATAGTTTAAATAAAAAGACAATTTAATAAAATGCATGTGCTATTTAACATACCAATTCAATAAGAAAATATAACAAAGTGTAGATGGTGGCTGTCTCCACATGAGGGAGGTGTGGCTGATTTTTATGAAATAATTTTTTTTATCACAAAATGATCCAACATTTGTTAGTCTTTTTTTTTACTTGTTAATCTTCAATTTATTATTTATTCTCATTATAAGGCAAGCACTCCACTGAGGTGGTGATGGGGTCTCTGTTCTGTAAGAGAAGAATACAGTAACCACTCTTCAGAATGCTAGTGCCCATTCTGGAATGACAAAAACTCTCTAAAGATATCAGGCTGAAATAATTTCTTTCTCTCCCCCTCTCTCTCTAAGTCTGTCACTGTGAAGTTTAATCCTTCTGCTGATAGTCAGGCAATTTCAGCACTAACTTCTTAAAGCTGGACAGGGGCGGGGGATAGCATGCTTTTTCTGGACATATGTTCCTCATTATGTCAGTCCCTTTATAGCTAGCACTTCAGGGTGACCTTGAAAGGAAACACCCTGCAGAGCCAGAAGTTGGGTAGTGGTCACCGGAGAATCATGTTACAGTATTCAGTGGGTTAGGAGGAGCTATTTTATTTCTCAGAGGTGGTACTGCAACTCTGTGCCTATAAAATGAGTAGAAATACTTCTCTGTACATAAACCTTCAAAAGAAGCCCCACCACTGCAGAAAAGTGTATCAACTTCATGTGGTTCTCAAAAGTATATAGGTTAAATGCTCAGTAAATAACTGCTAAATGGATAGAATGGAGAATGAATGAAGTCCTGCAATATCCTTTACCTAGTGCCTATTTCAAAGCTTTTAAACTTCATTTCCTTTAGCATCATCACTTGGTGAGATTTTTAAAAAATGTATACGATTTTCCAGATACCTCCAGAAATATAACTGCATCTGGTTTGAATAGAGACCTATCAGGGCCTCCACTGACAGCTGTATAGGCTACTCACTGAACAAGGATGCTAAGGCGTGGAGGCAAGTGGAATCTGAAATTCAGCCTAGGCTTTTAGAGTAGGCTAAATTTGCTGAGGAAGGGATACTTTTTTTTTTTTTTTCCTAATTCACACAAAGGTGTGCCTGATGAGCAGGCCATCAGAATCCAGGGATGCATCTTCTCAGAGGTACTACCTTTTTCTATTCATATAATGATGCAGTATAAACTCTTATAGCCCTGGGTTCAGGCATCAGGATTTTGTTTAAAGTTTCTCAGGTAAAACCAATAAATAATTATGGTTAAAAACCATAGCAACCCATCAGCTGTTGCCAGCACTGAGCTCAAATTCTTCTCTGCAGTCTGGTTCCTCTGACCAGATTATAACTGTTGCTCTCTGACCTCTGAGTCTCCCCTCCACCTGTGCTCCTCCTCCTCTTGCAGATAATCCCACCCCCATCCTCTGCCCACATTTTTCCTGTGAACTGTAGTTCTATAGTTTCTATATAGTAATCAAGTTCAGTGTTTTGAATAACATAGTACATAGTACAACTTGCAGGAAACTGGACACCAAGCTGCAGAAAATTGAGATCAGGAAGGCTGTGACTTCCTGCCAGCCCCATATTTGTCACAACATGAATGATAGTTATCCTGGGGAGGGTAATGGGCAAAGAATCTGTTGTCACATGGCTTTTAAAAAATATTTCATTGTCCATTAAAATTAGGTAATGTCATTCAGTTCAGTCCAACCAAATATAACATATTTTTGATAATCTCCTCCTATGTGTTAGGAAATCTGGGTAAAAAAAATGGTAGGAAGACATAGCCCTTACAACAAGATCCGTACAATGTAGAGGTGCTAAAGAGGAATTAAAGACATGGGAGATGCCCCATTAAGCCCCTCCCCCCCATCAGTTTCTCAGCACTATTCCTGGGAAAACTTGGGGAAAAAAAGATAATTCAAAAGCTGGGAGAAATATGCATGAAATTTAAGATATATGCAAGAGGAAATCCTCGCAGAAAATAATCCAGAAGGAATAATGATAGTACAGAAAATTATCCTTTGAATAATGTCTCAAAAGATGAAGACAGAAACAAGAAGCAGTGTGGTGGTTGTAAATACTGGACAATACATATCCAAAACTCACTTTAATAAAA
The DNA here is from genome assembly GCF_022837055.1 of Prionailurus viverrinus. Lineage (NCBI taxonomy): Eukaryota > Metazoa > Chordata > Mammalia > Carnivora > Felidae > Prionailurus > Prionailurus viverrinus. Next base: position 95,112,996 of record NC_062563.1, read on the forward strand.
GTGAAAGAAAGAAAAGAAAAATAATCCCTCCATCACGTGTGAGTTGCCAAATGTGTTTCTTCCAAACAGTGGACTTGAGCTAAGAGCTGTGCATACCTACCTCAGATATACATGCATCCATGTGTATTGTTGAAGATGTCTTGTGTTTACCTGGACAACTCAGCAATTTGGCTTCCTACCCCAAGGAAAGAAGGTGATCTAGATGGATTTATTTGTAAATACATACTCACTTTCTGGGATTAAAAAAAGTTATGTTTATTTTTTGACAGAGAGAAAGCGAGTAAGCTAGGGAGGGGCGGTGTGGGTGGGGGAGGTGGAGACGCAGAATCCCAAGCAGGCTCTGCACTGTCAGCACAGACCCTGACGCGGGGCTCAAACTCACAAACTGTGAGATCATGACCTGAACCAAAATCAGGAGTTGGAAGTCCAACCAACTGAGCTACCCAGGCACTCCTCTGGGATTTTGTTTTAAACCATGGGGGTGGTGGGAAACACCTCCCCAGTTGAAAGTAAACAAAGAAGGAACTGATTAGATTGCTTCTGAATTCAAGATGAGCATATGGAAGTTTAAAAATAAATTAAAACACAACAAAAGCCGATATGTGAATATTAAACAAAATAGTGTGAATCAGAGAAATGAAACATATAGGAAATATAGGAAACAGATGAAATATAGGAAACAAATGAAATATAGGAAACAGAAGGAAAACACAACAATGAGATAAACACACACTCATTATACTGGTTAAAGTTAAAAGTCTTGATAGGAATGTGGCACACCCAGAATTCTCATACATTATTAAGGGGAGTATAAAGTGGTACAACGACTTTGGCAACAGACCTGGTAGTTTCTTCTAATTTAAAACATGTAATTGCCATATGACTCAGCCCTTCCACTCCTACATCTTTAATCCAGAGGAATGAGAACATATTTATTTATTCAGTTTATTATTTTTGAGGGGGGGGGGAATACGTGCATGAGCAGGGGAGGGGCAGAAACAGAGGGAAAGAGAGAGAATCCCAAGCAGGCTCTGCACCATCAATGCAGAGCCTGATGTGGGCTTGAACTCACATAACAGTGAGATCATGACCTGAGCTGAAATCAAGAGTCAGATGCTTAACCGGCTAAGCCACCCAGGCACCTCAAATGAGAACATATTTCTGTTAAAAGGCTTGCATGAGAGTGTTGATGACAGTTTCTTCATAATAGCTGAAAACAACCCAAATGTCTATCAATAGGTTAATAGAGTTTTAAAAATCATGGTATAGTTATATAGAGGGAGACTATTCAGCAACAAAAAGGAACAAACTGCTCATAAATGTAACTAATAGGTGAATCTCATAAATAATACTCTAAGTGAAAGCAGCCTTGCAAAAACAGTATATGCTGTATGTTTCAATTTGTATTAATTTCTTGACCATTTGTATTAATTATATTTGTGCCATTTGTATTAATTTTGTGTGATGAAAAAATCAGAATAAAAGTTGTGTCTGGGATGGGGCAGAAATTGACTAGGAAGAGCTATGGGGGAACTTTTTAGGTAGATAATAGGGATTTAGATCACTTGGTATATGTATCAGTCAAAATTCAATGAGTGGCTTAAGACTTGTGCATTTTATTGTATGTAAGCTTAGCCTCAGAAAAACAGAAAACAAATATAGGGGTGCCAAGGTGGCTCAGCCAATTAAGTGTCCAACTCTTGATTTTGGCCATGATCTCAGGGTCATGGGATCGAGCCTTGAGTCAGGCTCTGCACTGAGTGTGAAACCTGCTTGGGATTTTCTGTTTGTCTGTCTGTCTGTCTCTGCCCCTTCCCCACTTGCACTGTCTCTCTCAAATAAACAAACATTAAAAAAAGTAAAATATTGAGTTCTTAATTTTCTAGTTAGTTCTAAGCATGCTGAAGTCTTTAAGGATAAGATATTATGTTAGCTATCTATTGCTCTGTAAAAAATTACCCCAAAATGTGGTGCCTTAAAACAACAAATATTTATTGTAGTTTCTATAGGTGAAGAATTTGAGAGCAATTTAGCTGGGTGGCTTTGGCTCAGGCTCTCTCAGGGAGTTGCAAATCAAGATAATAGGAGAAACTGTATCTCCTGAATATAGCTGAATATAGTCAAGCACCTGAATGCTTGACTGACATTGGAAAATCCTCTTCCAGGCCACTCACATGTCTGTTGGCAGGAGTCTTCTGTTCCTCATTATGTGGGTCTTTCTACAGTGCTGCTTATGACATGATAGCTGGCTTCCCCTAGAGTGAAAAAGCCAAGGAAGATTGCAAAGCAGAAAGCTTGGTGCCCATCACAATCTAGCCTTAGCAGTCACACACCATCACTTCTGCTATATATTTTTCTACAGACCAACCCTGATACAATGTAGAAGGGGACTCACTTTAAATGTATCCAATAAAGCCAGACTGATAGATGGATAGATGAATAAATATATTGACAGACATGAAATAAAGCATATATTGCAAAATATTAACAATCCAGAATCTGCATGGTAGGTATATGTATGCTTACTGTACAACTCTTTAACTTTTGTATATGTTTGAAAATTTTCATAATAAAGTAAGATGTCAGGGAAAACCACTTAATTCTAAACAGATGTGGGAAGACTAGCCTCCTCTAGATAGAAAAGATAATCTATAAGAAGAACTCAGTCTAATTTGAAGGCAAAGATATTGAAGAGTGATTGCTGAAGTAAGACATGGATACTGTTCCAGGGCTGGAATGGAAGAAATACTTACATTGGGTGACCAGCAGACAAGCCTGAGAAGCATCAGAATGGACATTCCCATCTAACCCAAATGTCATGGGAGACAGCAAGATATTTCCCATGTGTGTAGGTGACACAGATTGTAGCAAAATGGAAGCTGCTGTAGGGCTGAGACTCATGAGGACAGCAATGGTCCGTGTCACTGAAAACTGACATCTGAAGACCAGATAGGAACAGGGCATTTTAATGGATGCTGATGCAGATTAATAACAAACATCTGGGAGTGCCTGGGTGGCTTTATTCGGTTAAGCAGCCAACTCTTGATTTTGGTTCAGGTCATGATCTCACCGTGTCTGGAATCCAGCACAGTGCTGACAGCACAGAGACTGCTTAGGTTTCTCTCTGTCTCTCTTCTCTCTCTGTCTCTCTCTGCCTCTCCCCTACTCACACAGATGTGTGCATGCACTCTCTCAAAATAAGTAAACGAAACAATTATGTAAAAAATAATAGAGGCACCTGGGTGGTTCAGTCAGTTAAGTGTCTGACTTGGGCTCAGGTCATGATCTCACAGTTTGTGGATTTCCAGCCCCATGTCCAGCCCCACTGTGCTGACAGTGCAGAGCCTGGAACCTACTTCGGATTCTGTGTTTCCCTCTCTCTCTGCCTCTCCCCCACTCATATTCTGTCTCTCTTTCTCTCAAAAATAAATACGCATTAATTTTTTTTAAATAACACATGTCTAAATTAGATGCAAACCCATACTCACTCCTGGATGTGAGTGAGGGGGTGAGGAAGACTGACTAGAAACAGAAACTCATAAATAATAATTAGTGGTTTTCTCTGGGCATTGTTGTCTTAAATATTTGTATGAGTCTTTCAAACTTCCAAAGGAGATAAAATTATTTTTTTATAATTGGCATTGATAATAATTTAATTAATTTTAAAGACCTGATGGAAAAAAAAATCATACAGATAGGGAAGTATCTTTACTTGGAAATTACTATCGGTGTTATCACAACCATAGTTTTTTTTTTTTAAAGGTAATACGTCTTTTCTCAAAGGATACATTTCAAAGGATTTTCTTGGGAACAAAACTGTTCATACATAAAACACAACAAACAATGAAGTGCAACTCCAAGGTCTATATTTGACTCTGAGTGCCTATTATAAAAAAAGAAAGTAACATGAATCATTCCATATGATTAAACCACATATTAATAGAGACAAACAGAAGCTCAAAAGCACGTGCACCCACACACAGGCTCAGAGTTTGAAATGGGAAGAAAAACAGCAAGCCCAGAATTGGTGAGAAATGGGGAGCCACAGACACAAGCTAAAGATAGTGCTTGAGCTTTTGTTCTCTGCTCTGCACCCATGGCCTCTCCAGATAGTCTAGATGAGAGATCTTGGGGACAGACAGCAGAAAGAACCATATGTAGATAGAGCCATTCAGAAGAATATGTTCAGGACAGTGTGGAGACTTGAACTGCCCCACCCCTGTAATTGTTAGCAACTTAGATGAAACATCATGAATCTGGGGTGATGTTGGTTGGGGTGAATGATGGCTCACCTACCTCTAAGAGGCCAAGCCCAGCTGCCAGAGGTCTGTCTCTCACTTTTCAAGCAGGATTGCCCATCTTATCTGATGTATTTTAGGGAAACTTTAAGCATAAAATGAAAAAAACAACCACTGAATCTATGTTAAAGCCATGGTTTACTTTTTGAATTTTGTTCATAAAATATTTTACTTCTCTTTCTACTTTCACTTTTATTCTTGGTCAGAGGGCCTGCATAATCTCTTTTTGAACAAGTAATGGAACCTCAGGGGTTATCTTTTTCGTGTATTACCCTTGATAAAATGCATAGCGAGATGAAGAGGGGGTCAGCCTGGTACTGACCAGAGAGCAGTGTGCCCATACAGCTGAGAGAAAATTCAGCCTCCAGCTGGATTTGTTGTTCTGCTCACAATCTGAAGCCCTGTAAAGACAACGTGTCAAGGTGTGGCAGAATTTCCTGGAGCTCAGCGAGCATGTCGCCAGAATAACTGAGAAAAAAATAAACCCTTACTAATGAAATTATTCTATGGAAATTTAAAGAGGTGCACTATTTTAGGAATCTCATTTGTTTAATTAAAAAAGTAGATTCTTCTTGTAACATAGGAGATAGTTTGCACATTAACATTCTCTGGTTTTCAGATGCTAGGATTTCTTAAAACAGGGCCTACCTGTTTTCAATGATGCTGGTTGCTACAGGCAAATCCCACCTCCTCACATCAAGACAAGAACAAGATCTCCTGAGGAACATCCTAGCTTAGAACTCTAGTGTCTAAGGACACATTAAGGCAGCTGTCTGTTCAGAAGACAAGCAATAAAATATTCTATAAAGATACCCAGTTAAATTTCCAATTAAAATGATTTAGTGCCTTCATTTTTTAAGTTTTCCCAAGGTTTCCTGATGACTAAAATTATGTAATGAAGCTTTCAAGGTTTTAAATCTGCTAATTAATCTCTGCACCTTTACAATAACCCAGAGCAATAAAAGGCACAATGAAAAGAAGCAGATTAATGTACAAGTGGATTAACCCTTAGGAGATGGGTGTCTTGCAGCCTTGCCAGCTGGTGGTTTAAAGTGGGTTCAGAATATCATTTGGTCATGTGAGGAAGGAGCAGCATCAGTAGTCTCTCCTGTAGCCCCTGGGTCAGAACTAATTCTGCTTCTACTACAGTCCCTACTGTGATGCCTGCTAATGGCCAAACTTCTGTGATTCAAAGTACCAGGCAAGTAGAGGTGGGAGGGAAGACAGGAGCACTGGGGAGTCCTGAAGGGTAGAACTTTCCAAAACGGTTCAGTGACTGATTTAAATGATTCTGAAAAAGCACAAGGGTGAAACTCTGTAAGGGGTATCCGGAAACCTCAGTCTATGTGTTGAACTCACGCAGATGTGAAGTGGAAAGCTTCTGTGAACTGGCCAAACAGGTCTGAGGAGTGGAGACACATACTTTAACACAAAAGAATATTGTATAGTTGTGGCAAGAAACTGAGTTGTACCCAAAGGGAACGTTTGTTATCTCAGACTGGAGTTAACAAGGGACTCAGATATATTCACTTAACTGTGTTACGGTTATTTACACTGGATGTTTGCAATGGGTAGATACCTGTGCCTGTTTTTACCTATTGTTTCTCAGCTTCAAGACCAAATTCTGTGCTTCTCTGGGATGCTGGGGCTGGAGTCTGCAATATGGACTTCTTAGATTCCCTTCCTGGAAACTACTGGCTTCCATTTATGTGCTGCTAATGGAGGGTACTCAAGTAGACAGAAATGGGGAAGTAGAGAAGCTCCTTTGTATTTTCCAGCTCCTGCCAGCATCATTCAAGCACAGATACAAGCTACTTGTGGATTATTCCTGCTAAGAAACAGAGTGGGAATTAAGACTTGGTTCTGTTTGACTACAAATATCATATGGTTTCTCCAGTCCTACACTTCCTCACTGGTAGGGAACTGGGAGATAGCAACATCAGAAAACCCTAAGAAGAATGAGGAGCATGTTTAGCAGTGCCCCATGCCACTGAGAGTGAGAGCTGAGAGGAGGCTGTTGGACTTGGCAATTAGGAGGCAACAATAGCCCTGTGATGACAGCTTAGGGAGGGTGATGGGGACTGTGATAGGCAGAATTGTATGACTGCCCCCATGATCTTTGCCCCCTAGTGTTGTACCCTTGATTGCTGGTTAGAACTTATAATTTGCTTCTGGCCAACAGAATGTGGCAAAGGTTAAGATATTTTGCAAATATGATTAAGGCAGTGATCAGTTAGATTTGAGTTATTCAAGAAGGAGGTTAACCAGGGTGGGCCTGAACTAGGTAGGTGAGGCTTTTAAAAGGGAACGAAGACCAGAGATATTCTCTTCCTGCCCTGGAAGAAGAAAGCAAACTGCTATATTGTAAACTGCCTGTGTAGAGCTGAGGGTCTCAGTCCTACAACCCTGGGAAATGAATTCTGCCAACAACCATGTGAGTTTGAAATACCTAAAAACCCCAGATAAGATGACAAGATTGGATGACGCCTTGAATTCTGCCTGGCAAAACCCTGAGTAGAGAACCCAGCTAACTCATGGCTGAACTGACCCATGGAAACTGAGACAAAATAAATTTATGTTGTTTTAAGTCCCTAAGTTTGTGGTAATTTGTTATGCCATGATAGAAAACTAATACAGGGACGGAGGCCAGACTGCAAGCAAACACCCATGAACACACTCTGTTCCTCCAGCCACTGGCTGAATGGAATCCTGACACCAAACAGATGCATCATTTGGAATCACGCTGCCTAAAACAACCTACTGTTAAAACCCAGTCAGCAGACAGGGTGCCACTAGCCTGCAGTCTCATCCCAGATCATACCTGGGTTCACATGTCCTTTTGAAAATTTATGTCAAATTTCTGGCTTTACCCTCTTATGCTTCGGTCCCATATTCTTATCATTACAACATCTTAGGAAAAAAAAAAAAACAATGTAGTGTCATCTGAATATTTTTATTGCTGTTATTTGTTAATTACTATAGATAAAAAACAGACTAAAGAAGTTCTTTAATTCACTTATGTTATAGAGCCTCTTGCTAAACAGTAACAAAATAAAACCCGTGAAAAGAGAATCAACAATAACAATACAGAAACAAAAGGTCACCATTATAAATTTGAAGTCTCAGCAATTGAAATGGAAATTAACGGTGTTCACGAAGCTTTCCTAGATAACTGGTTAGTTTGTTTTCTCTACCAGACAGTACTTCCCATGCTAGGCATGATGGCAAAAGTATCCATGACAAATTCACAAAGGGATACACAGCTACCTCTATAATAAACAAGTTGAAGCAGAAACTGGTAGCATCATCACGTACAGCTGAGCTGAAACTCCTTAAGAAAGCAATCTGAATAACCTTGTCACATCCATTTTCCACACTTTTCCTTTGGCAAGCGCTCTATGTCCCCGTGAAGCCTCATTTCCCCATCTATTGCCAAAGGCTACCATTTCATATCACACATCAAAGCGTGAGAAATGTCAAGGTAATGAAAACTGACACCGTGGTAAAGAGAAGGTGAGCCACAGCCATTGTGGGGAAAGTGAGGTCAAGGTCCTTTTCAGAAGAGCAGTGCATCATCCTGGCTTTCCTGCAGCTGTGTTTGCCCAAGAGCTGGACTCTACAACCAGAATATGCCTCTTGAATAGCAGCCACAGAACACAACTTGGGATTCAAAATGAATTCAATGGCAAGATAGGCAAAGCAGCTTCTATATTCAAAACCAAAATCACCCTTGACCTTGAATGGTTTATTATGTATTTGAAATATCCCTGGCTTAACTTAATAAACTGACCATTGAACTTTTATCCATACATCTGGCCAAATGCATTTAAATCTTCTCAAAGAGAATTATATGTTAAATTATGAATTTGGCTTACTAGCTACCTCTTGCAGAAACAGAGCCATATAAGTAAAGACTTTGGGAGTCTGAAGGCTTTGGTTCTTATACAGATCAAACTCTGGGTCTTTGGCCAAGTCACAGAATTTCTTTCTCCAGTTTTCAATTTCAAAGAGTGAACTCTATTTCAGACCTTGAACTTTTGTGTAGTCCTATTGCCAGGGACTCTCTTATGCAAAGACAAATGTTGGTGCCAAGTCCAAAAAGGACACCAGGAATAGTGATGTAGTTGAGGTAGTCAAAGATGGTCATTTATAATGACTGATTTCAACAGTGAATCTACATACTGTTACAAAGCCTTCAAATGCTGTATAGGTGAGATACTTGTGTTTGCTCAGAGGCAAAATAACTCCAAAAGGAGGATAATTTTAGGACAAAGAAGATTAGTATTCTTATTTAGGGTGAGGAATACCTCTTGATTGAACATTCAGAGGTTGTATCTGGATAAAAAAAAAGTACGCAGTAACAGGAGTGAAGATAGAAATCTAACCAGCCAAGGAATATGTGCTTTTATAAAGAGGGTCTCATGCCATCCTTTTCTTTAGACTTTTTGCACTATTGTTATTTGGTACTTTATCAGGATTATAAAGTAATTTTTTTAATGTTTATTTATTTTTGAGAGAGACAGAGACAGAATGCAAGTGGGTTAGGAGCAGAGAGAGAGGGAGACACAGAATCTGAAGCAAGCTCCAGGCTCTGAGCTGTCAGCACAGAGCCCGATGCGGGGCTCGAACTCACGAGCTGTGAGATCATGACCTGAGCTGAAGTTGGATGCTCAACCTACTGAGCCTCCCAGGCACCCCACTTTATCAGGATTATAAATAGTACCAAACTTGCTGTCTTGCTGTATTTCTTATTCTGTTCTGGTTTAAGTTCAAATTCATATTCCTACATCGTTGATACTGGAGGTAGAACAAGACACTAGAAAGCATCCCACCCCCTGTCATCTATACTAATTACTAATACTAATAATTACTAACTAGTAATTCACCATTACTCAGTTCCCCACCCATGCATGAGCTATGACTTCAGCAGTGCTATGTACTCGTTTGTCATATTCCCTCCAATTCTGAATTAGTCCCTCTCACCAAAGACCAAGTTATTTTTTTTTAAAAAAAACTTTAGTTTTTGGGGTGCCTGGGTGGCTCAGTTGAGTGTCCAACTTCAGCTCAGGTCATGATCTCATCATTGGTAAGTTAGAGCCCCATATTGGGCTCTGTGCTGACAGCTCAGAGCCTGGAGACTGCTTTGGATTCTGTGTCTCCCTCTCTCTCTCTCTCTGCCCCTTCCCAGCTCAGATTCTCTCTCTCTGTGTGTCTCTCTTTCTCTCTCTCTCTTCCAAAAATAAATAAACTTAAAAAAAAAAAACCTTTATTTTTAGAACACTTTTAGATTCACAGCCAACTGAAGGAAAAAGCAGAGTTTCCCATAAACTTTGTGCCCCCATGCAATGCAGAGCCTACCCCATTATCAACACCCCCCACTAGAGTTGCATATTTGTTATAGCTGATGAACTTCACTGACACATCATTACCACCCAAAGTCTATAGTTCACATTACAGTTCACTCTTGGTGTTATATGTTCTATGGGTTTGGACTTATGTATAATTACATGTATCTATTATTAAGGTATCATGCAGAGTATTTTCACTGTCTTAAAAATCCTTTGTTCTGTGCTTATTCATCTCCCCCTGACAACCTTTGGTGACCACTGATCTTTTACTGTCTGCACAGTTTTGCCTTACATATTTGGACTCAGAGAGTATGTAGTCTTTTCATATTGGCTTCTTCCACTTAGTAATATGCGTCTAAGGTTCTTCCCTATTTTTTTTAATGGTTTGGTAGCTCATTTCTTCTTAGCACTGAATAATATTCTATTGTTTAGATGTACCACAATTTATCCTACTGAAGGGTATCTTGGTTGCTTCCAAGTTTTGGCAGTTATGAGTAAAACTTCTATAAAAATCCATGTGCAAGTTTTTGTATGGACATAAGTTTTCTCGTCCTTGGAGTAAACACCAAGGAGTGCAATTGCTGAATCCTGTGGTAGTATGTTTGGTTTTGGTAAGAAAATGTCAAATTGTATCCCAAAGTGGCTGCACCATTCTGCATTCTCACCAGCAATGAGTGTTCCTGTTGTTCCACATCCCCATCAACATCTGGTGGGGTCATGTAATGGATTTTGACCATTCTAATAGATGTGTATGTCACTGTTGTTTTCATTTGCATTTGTTGCTTTCATTTGCATTTCCCTAATCTCATATATTAAACATCTTTTCATATGAAGTTCTGTACTCAAAAGTAGAAAATTTTTTAAAATTTTTTTGAAGTTTATTTATTTTGAGGGAGAGAGCAAGCAGGGTAGGGCCAGAGAGAGAGGAGAGAGAGAAAATCCCAAGCAGGCTCCACACTGTCAGCACAGAGCCTGACATGGGGCTTGAACTCACATATGTGAGATCATGACCTGAGCCGAAATCAAGAGTCAGATGCTTAACTGACTGAGCCACCCAGGCTCCCCAAAACTAGAAAATATTGAAAATAAAAGAGTAGTATTAATGTTCTCTTCAGGGATGTGTCCTATTTTTGTAAACTCCAACTAGGTACTTAAATATTTAATTCATTAGTCCATCAAATATTTAGTGACCACCTATTTTCAAACTGGAAGAAAACATCTTTTTACACATGAAGAGGTAACTGTTTCTTAAAGACAATAAATGATATGCCTGATGAGGGGCACCAACAATAAATAATACATTTGTTCAGAGGATTAAGAACTTCAAATTGGAGTTCAGAGAATGTTTTGTGGGAGGATTCAAACATAAAAACAGTACTGGAGGAGGTATCCCATGAAAGGCAGAGTGATATTTGCAAAGACAAAGGATGAGTCATTTTCCCTATGGATCCTCTACTAATCCTACTCTCCTCCCTACTCAGTGCTTAACAACCTCCAGAAACCAACTTTTGCTTCTCTTCATTGGTGTGGAACATAAATCTCAACCACCACTTACTAGCTGCATGACCTTGGGCAAGTCATTTAACCCCTCTGAGGTTCAGATAATAAATTTGTAAATTGAAAGTAACATCAGCTACCAGTTTGTTCCAGGGATTAAAAGACTACATGTATACAAAAGAAACCAGCACAATGATTTGTTTAGAACATAGAAGCCAGTCAAAAAGTATTTCCTTTCCTTTTGCCTATTCAGAACTTTTGTTTACCTAGTGCCAAGGCATTATAAATGTACAGGGAAAAAAAAGAGTATGTGAGTGGGAGTAAGCCCCAAGTTCTATTCTTGACTTATCACATAACCAGCCGTGTGGTCTGGGGTGAATAATTCTGGTTTGCCTCAGTTCGTTTTCCTGTGAAATGAGAAGGATGGCCATGAACTCTAAGGTTGCTTCCAGCTCAGTGATTCAAGACTTTGTACTGCTGAACATCACCTAGGGAATGTTTTATCATAAAACACAATGAAGAAAGATAAGCAGCACTGCCAGAGGCCCTGTGTTCCCCTATCACCTTTTCATTACCCAAAGCGTGTTTGGAAGATACTATTTTTCTGGAGAGGACACATTTCAGACTGGTATAGCCTCTGACTCAGACATCAGACCAGTGGTCTCCAGCAGGGCTTTCCAAAATCTGGCTCCATGAGAAGGCAAGGACACCACACCTTGCCAGAGGACAGGCAAGCTGGCAGGATCATGCCACCCCAAAAGATAAGGATTCTGGAAGCAGATACTTCACCGGCCTTCTGCAGCTCTATGGAAAAAGGAATATGGTTGATGGATTTCCACCTTTCACAAAGCAAGGAAACATTTGCCTTTTACTTGTTTTTTCAGCCTGTGTGGGGGCTTTTCCTGAGCAAGAGTGCCTCCGTCTCAGGTGGGGACACACTGCCACCTGCTGGCTCCATGCTTTTTTACACCAAGGCGTGCTTTCTTAGGCCAAAGCGATGTAGACTGTCCCAGACAGCCTATTAGACATATCAGAAAATACCAATAGTTTCTAATCTACTAATTATGAGTGTATGATCAAAAATTGAGATCCTCAAAGAGTAAAAAAGCACAAGGGAATTCCTCTGTGGATATTCAAGGTCATATGTTTGAAAGAGATCTTCACTAAAATTAACAGCCAAGGATAATTGAGGATTCCTTCCATAATTTCAGCATCTCATTTATGTTTAATAGGCATTTTTTAACATGGATGAGTATTTTGAATACATTATGTCATGTGATGTGGAAAGAGCTTTATGACACGTGGTACTTATTCATTTACTATTTACATATACGGCAAGAGACAGTTAAACTGCATTCTTGTTAAGCACTTCTGGCATTTGGTACTATCAGTAATTCAGATTTGCCCTCATTAATTTACACGATTAGGCTCCGTGATTAATCTTCTACTATTGGAATGGTGCAGAGGTTAAAAGTTAATACAGATATAAATGGAACAAGCTCTGTAATTTTATCAGGAAAGTGGTTTGAGGCTAAGAGTTCAGGAACATTTTATTTGAAATGGCTTTTGTGTTTCTCCATCACTGACAGTATTCTTTGGGTTTGGAACCTTTAATTGCCTTTACCCCCTCCCCCTAAATTGTTCAGGGTGTGTGATGGGTATTGTTGTCAATGTCCACACTAGTGCTTGATATTTAATAGTGAAGTGGCCGTCTTCCCTTTTCACCTTGAAATTTGGTCCACAGCGGAAATGATACTGAGATTTTTATGCCAGGCAAATCACGTAGCTCCACATTGCTTTGGCTTCCCCCATTTTGAAGCTAGGTTTTTGCTTTGTGTTTTCATAACCAAAAGGTCCATTAAAATGCTGTATTTGGCTCTCTTTTTTGGTCCATCTCAAAGGAACAAGAAGAAAAAAACGTCTTGGCATTTCTAGCCAACGAGGCTTTTAAAAATGTTGATGTCCAGTCTCAGATCACCCCATTATAAACCTGATGGGGCAAGAAACAAACTTACCCACCTACCACTCTTCCCTTGGTGTCCCCTTCCTCTCTCTTTCAAGAGACAGTGTTGTCCAAAGTATGGAAACATAAAAAAAGAGAGAAGAAAAGAAATGAAGGAAAGAGGCAGATTGATAGATGCTCCTGACATGGACAAAGAAAGACCAGTGGGACTGAGATCCTACTTCCCACATGGCAGAGCCTCCTCTGAGTGCCCCAGCAAGATGGGGACACTCACAGTGGATGGTCAAACTGCCGGCTGGACTCATTTTGCATATACAGCTTTTACCCACATTGATCTCCTTATGTTTTCCAGCCTCTTATTTACTAGACTAGGCTGTTGTCTAGTTTGGAGAGGCAGTGCAATAGAAGGGACATAACCCAGCCTTTGGAGAGTCACACACAGGGTAAGCACCCCCTTCTGCCATCTTACTATCTCTGCATTCCTGGGAAAGTCACTTAGCCCTTTTATGAAAATGGGACTCATAGTCCCCACCTTGTTCAGTTATTAAAAGCACAGAAAGAATGTAATTATATATCCTATCTATGGAACATTTGTGTGCCAAGGACTATGCCAAACACCTTGCACAAAATAACTGATGCTCGCAACAACCTCTTTATTACCATCATCCCCATATTTCAGATAAGGAATTGAAACAGAAGACAGACTCAGTAATTTCCCCAAGGTTAAAACGCTGAGGAACAGTAGGGCCTCCCACCAAAGCAGATCTGTCTCCAGAGGTGTAGGTCATTTTATGACATGGACTCCTTGCCTGGGTACTGGCTAGAAAACAGCAAATGAGAAATACATCATAAACATTATGTTAGCTAAGCACATAGACCAAGTCTTATATATCTGACTTCCCAGCCCCCTTGACATTGTATTCTGCACAGAGCAGGCTTTACAGCTTTATGGGTTATGTGTGGCTTGCTTGCTTGCTTTAATTGCCATTCTAATAAATACAAACACATGTACATATGCCCTTAACCCAAGAGTTTCCTAGGGTTGCTATCACAAAGCACCACAAACTGGGTAGCTTAAAACAGTAGAAATTTATCATCTTACAGTTCTAGAGGCTCAGAGTCTAAAATCAAGGTGTTAGCAGAGCCATGCTGTCTCTGCAACTTAGTGGTTTGTGGACAACCTGTGGCATTCCTTGGCTTACAGATGCATCATTCCAACCCCCCATTTTCACGTAGCATTCTTCCCGTGTCTCTTTTCTCATGGCTGTTTTCTTATAGGACACCATTCATATTGCTTAGGGGCCCACACTATTTCAGTATGACCTCATCTTAACTAATCACATCTGCAATGACCCTATTTTCAAATAAATTCACGTTCTAGGGTAATGGGGGTTAGAACTTTAACTTACCTTCTTTGGGGGATATAATTCAACTCATAACAAGAGCCATCTCTCCTCATCCATACCTGGATGATCTCAACTGAGCAAATGAGCCCTGAGAATGCAGAATCAGATAGACCTACATTCAAATGAGGCATGTATCTTTGGGAAAGTTATTTAATTGACTGAGGCCTAGTTTTCTTATCAAGAAAGTGAGGGTATTTACAGCACCTATCACAGAGTGGTTGTGATCTTTAAATGAAATAAGACGGAATTCTGAGCACTGTTTCTGGCACATGCAAATCCTTCAGCCTGACTAGTAGTATTGGGTGCATGCTGCCTGGAGTCTCTACTGGGAAGCACTGCCGTGAAGATGGCTCTCTAGCCTTGCATTGACTGATACTCAGAGCTGTTAGTTAGGCAGTCACAAGCCCAGCCCTTCCTCCAGCCTTCTCTGCTCTCTTTTGAAAACCAGCAAATGGCATCTGCCTGCCCATAACACAGAGTCAGAATACTCTCTCTGATCTAAAAGTTAGAAACTCCACTAGCTTGGCATTATCCTTGGAAATCTAGCGGCCCAGACTAAGTTGACTTTGCCTCTCATCATTGTCAGATTTGGCTTCTGATCACCCCACCATGTGGCACAGGAACTGGCTGCAGCTAAAGGAATCACTGAAGCAATTGCAAAGCAAGGGAAAAAAAAAAAACAAAACAGTGGCTTCAGATATGCTGCTGTAGAAGCCAGTAGAGCAAAATTAACCCACCTCTTTAATCACAATTTTGCATCCCAGAATCTTCAGCTGACAGAAATGATAATCATTTGGTTCATTGATTCTGGGATTAATCACTGAAGTTAATCCTGGCATGTATTGATTCCATTTCTGCCGGCTGTAACTAAAGTGTTCAAATTACTTACTCCAACTCTGACAGCAATGGGTTCCCAAAACAAAGGAAGTCAAAGATGAGCTATTACACCTGACAGTTCTGCACAGCACCTAGTGACAGCGTTGAGTACCCATCTCTCAGCAAGAGGAGCCCCTAATAGGGTACGATCAAGTACCTGTTCTTGCTATTATACACTGGTGTTTTATAAAGTTGATCCATCAGTGTCTAGAAGAATTGGAAGTAGTTTTACCTCAAAGATTCTAAACTCAAAATTTGGCTGCAAAGACAAGCAAATCGTGTAGGCAACACAGTAAAACAGGTCCATTTCACCAACTTGACTTCTATCAGAAAACACCAGCATCTGTTATGCTGAGGTCCTCCAGAGTTTCACAGTACTGACCATTAGCCAACAGAAACTTCATTGCAAAAGTAACATTTGCAAAAGGAACAACACAGTGTACTCATCCCTTCCTTAACCTGTCAACGTGAACTGCTGGTCTTATAGAAGCAATGGACTATCTTTTACTAAGCACTCTTGTACGGCCTCTTAAAAGAGAAAAAAGGAAACTTCCAGCCTGGTGTTACGGCTGACTAGTGGTTCCAAGTAACCCTCTCACTACAGCACAACTAAAGCCTAGAAGAGATACAATATTAATGGCATGGCTGATTTCACAAAAGATAGGGAAAATCTCAAAACATGATAATAAATAGGGGAGAGAGAATAAGAATAGTGAGGTGGAAGGGGAACCTGGGTGGCTCAGTTGGTAAAGCCTCCAACTTCAGCTCAGGTCATGATTTCACGGTTCGTGGGTTCAAGCCTCGTGCCGGGCTCTGTGCTGACAGCCCAGCACAGATGCTGTGTCTCCCCCTCTCTCTGTCCCTCCGTCGCTTGCACTCTGTCTCTCTCTGTCTCAAAAATAAATAAACATTTAAAAAAAGTTAAAAAAAAAAAGACCTGGGGTATGAGTGGACAGGTCTTTGTTATGAGGGTCTGTCTATGTGTCACAGGATGTTTTAGCAGCATCTCTGCCCTCTATCTATCAAAGGCAAGTGGCACACATTCCACTCCATTTTAACACGGAAAATGTTTCCAGTCATTACCAAATATCCTCTGAGGGGTAAAGTCACATCCAGTTGAGAACCACTAATTTAACTTTATACTTTTTTAAATCTTATTTTGAGAGGGGGTTGGGGAGAACAAATGGGGGAGGGGCAGAGAGAGAGAGAGAGGGAGGGAGAGAATCCTAAGCAGGCTCCATGCAGAGCCTGACATGAGGCTCGATCCCACAACCGTGAGATTATAACCTGAGTCAAAATCAGGAGTCAGATGTTCAACTGACTGAGCCACCCAGGCACCCCTAACTTTATACTTTTTAAAGCTAAGCATATATGGTAAAATTTCAAGGATCGCCAGTAAAATAGAAATACACCATATAAATTCCAAACAAATTGAGAGAAAACAAGCAAATATTTTTAAAAGCCCAAAATAAGGCAAAACACATATAAAACTGGGACAAGTACGCATCATAAAAAATAATGACAGTAAACCAATCTGAATATGTCTATCATAATATAGAGTTCCACTTCACAAAGGCGGCACGAGGAGCTGTTGTCTCCAGCAAAACAACCATAACTGGCAAAACTTATTTAAAAACAAACTAACATTTAAAGTCTCTGGAAAGTGTCTTTTTTTAAAATTTTATTTATTTTGAGAGAGAAGGAAAGAGAGCACAAGCAAGAGAGGGGCAGAGAGAGAGGCAGAGAGAGAGAATCCCAAGCAAGCTCCATGCTGTTAGCACAGAGCCAGACATGGGGCTCGAACTCATAAACTGTGAGATAATGACCTGAGCTGAAATCCAGAGTCAGATGCTTAACCGACTGAGACACCTAGGCACCCCTGTGGAAAGTATCTTAAAAACATACAGCAAATAAGAAATATTTATTAAATAAAATCTCTATCATGGTGAAAACAGTGTGAACCACTTGAGCTCTCCCCCTCACTTCCCGAATCAGCATGGTGGAATCATAAAGAATCAGAGAGCTTGTTAAATAACACCTTAGGGATGCAATCAGCCAACTCCAAAATGTCAGGAATTGCAGGACAAATGGCAGTATTCCTTTAATGTGTAATGTGTAAATGTGTAAATGGCAAGTGACAAAGAGGAAGGCAACATCTGGATTTCCCTGCCCCATCCATGCTGTTTCAGGGAATTTGATATCATTCTCAACTGCCAGAATAGAGCCCTCAGCTTTGGTGTAGCCAGTCTACTAATCCGTCCCTTTGGTTTCTGTGCATGGTTCACAGGTGATCATGTGATCCAAGGATTCTAAAGAAGAACCCAAAATAAAGAACCAAAATAAACTTTGGGACTTCTACTGGGAAATACAAGTCAAGAGTACACTTTGTTCACTTGGACATTTCAGTATTCATTTGTGCATTGCAGTATGCACATGTAAGATAGGGAATTGCTGCAAAATTTGGACCATGGCAAAACAATCTAAGGAATAAGCTAAGCATAGAGAAATGGTGGATCTGAACCTGCAAATAAATTTTCCCATAACCCTATAACACAATTCTTTTCAGTTAATGTTAGCTAATACATCCCCTTTATTTCACAAGCCAGTTTGACTTGAAAGGTCCTATACCTTGCAGAAATCTTGCTACTGGCATTTGAATGTAGTCAGAGGGACTATGTCATAAACCACTAGGTCATAAACCACCTTTCCAAGGAATAGGCCACTTATCAGATGCTAGTTTTCCTCACTGATTAACTCACTGGTTCAGTGAATGACTGTGAATGACTGTCATTCAAAGCCATGAAAAACAGTGAAATAATCAGATATTAGATTCATTGTTGTGTTTTTAATTAACACATGTATTTGATAATTTTTAAGCTTTTGGTCCTCCTTATGATTATGCTTTACATCTCCTTTTCTGGAGATTTTTCATTCCCATTTTTAGATCAGTCCAACTGTTTAGGTCAGTCAATGGGTATTGCTTTTCTGCTTTGATGAAGTTAGCAATATCCAAAGTACTGTCAGTTCCAAGACAAACATAGCTGGGCTCTTCCCTAAGGGAATTTGTGGCCTAAAAGAGGACACAGACACTATATTAAAAAATACTCAGACTGTATCCTAACGTTCATGAAAGTTGCACATAGAGGAGAGGAGGTGGGGATCCTGACAGTTGCAAAGAGGAGAGGGGAGAGGAGGAAGTGGGGATCCTGACAAGTTCCCATCACCCCAGCCTAATAGTTTATGTCATTTTCCCACAAATTGACCATCAGCTGATTCCAACAAAAAGCACTATGTTAAAAATATGATATATATTACACGGCATGTTTTTCATTTGAATCAGAGCAACCTCTATTACTCTTATTAGTTACAATGTAATTAGGCAAAACAAAATTTTACCTTAGAAGTGCAGGAAAAAGGAGAGGCAACAGCATATAGACGTGCATCAATACCCAGGTTTCCTCTGTTATCAACAGTGTCTCCGACCATTTGGACCAAATGTTTATGCTCTGCCCTACCCTCTGCTGTATTTTCAGTTTCTGAGTCTTCATTTTGGGTCCTGTCCCCCTGAGGTCAAAAGATGTGTAGTTCTTACACTTTCATTCAATCTAGTAATAATAATACTAAGCTTCACCCTACCTTCCCAAAAAGAAGGGCCCAACTCTGATGTCTACCTCAATTCCTCTTTGTCCGTTTTTGAAATATCTCAACCATGATATAATAATTTTGTAGAAGTCGAACAATCGATTAATTGGTAATATTTTCTAATAATTCAATTTTAGTGGATACTTTATAATCTATCCTTTCTAAATGTCACCTCCCTAATATATTCTAAGTTAATATTTTTTTAAACATTTGAAAGCTACAGTAGAATATTAGTTTTACTTCTCAACACTACACACACACACACACACACACACACACACACACACACGAAACATTTACTCTGTTACTCTGATATTTGCTGTCCTTTTTGATGTTTTTAAATTCTGGTTGCAAACCACCACATGATTTCTCCACCAAAAATGTTTTCATGTAACAGCTCAAATGAATCTAATAAGCTACAGAACTGCAGAAATATTTTCTAAGATTTTAGTTTCCAGTTTCAACTTGGTTATTCCTCTTCTCTAATTCTGCTGTCAACAAGTGGGTATGTGGGGAATTTATCAAATAACATCTGGAAGTCTATCACATAAAGAGATGGTGTTGTAGTACTGAATCCTGTCTACAGTGAAATATTTGGATATACTCTATATATGTAACAAAATTTGTTCATTCTATTAATTTCCTACAAATGTTTCTGCTGATTTCCAGTTACTCATTACTCCCAGTTGCTCACAATATTAACTCACTGTCCCTTGCTATTGAATTGTTTTAACATGGCTAGTTTTGTGCTTGCTTTTCCTCAGTGCCCACATATTACCAGTGACACCAACACAGAATCCACAGGGTGATTTTCATTTTCATAATCATTGCCTACAGTTGTAAAACATTGCTGTCATAAATTTAATTTACAAATATTTCAGAAATTCTCCAATTCACAGTGGCTGCCCTTTTTGTTTTTAATTTCATCTAACTAGATGTATATATAGTCCATAAATCTGACAAAGTACACAGAATGAAATATTCATTAGAAACCCAAGTAGTATGCCAAACTTTGTTTTTTAGCCATATGGTCCAAGATTAGCATTCTTATCTTCATGTACATTCTAATATTGTATCCAAAGAAATATACCAATCTATTTCTAAATTAAATTTAAAAATAAATAGAAATCTGTCAACCTCATTCTTGGCTCCTAGTCATGCAGAGTAAGCAGTAGTCAAGCAGACTTGCAGCTGATTGGCTAAGCAATGGGTCAGATGGCTCGTACAATCACTAAGAGTCTACCAGACTCCAACATCCTGGTCCCTGGAGGAGATCCAGAAATATGGAGTATCTGAGGGCAGGTTCAGATGGATCTCCAGCTGTATCTATGTCCCTTGAAGACTTGCTCCTCTATTCCCAATAACATCATCCCAAATTTTTACCTTTTCCTTGCAGCTCCAACTTACTTCTTTTAACAACCCTCAGCAGATGATCTAGTCTTAGATTTTAACAACAGTGTTTCTAATGGCAACTGACATATATTGAAGGCATAATATGGCTAGGGTCAATTTTAATTAACATACATGTATTAATTCACTTAACACTCCTAACAGCCCTAAGTTCCTAAGGTAGGAACTTTAGTATCTCCCTTTTAAAGGTGAGGAAACTGTCACCTTAAGGTCAACTACTCAAGATCATACAGCTACTACATGGGAAAACAAGAGATGTAAATCAGAAAATGTGACTCCAAAGGTAGAATTTTGACAGTAACACTAAAATAAATTCTCCCAGTCAAAATCTTCCTCAATCTTCCTGCTTGCATTTACATATATCTAACCTGTACCAGCAAATATATGTCACCTATAGTTGGCTGAATACAACCTTCAACTTCTGTTATAGAATTGGCCCCCTCCAATAGCCACTTGTTCTCTTTTTCTATCCTTTCCTAACTCTTGCTTATCAGCTCCTCAATGTAAAAGGTAACACTCTCATTTGGTTAATGTGGTGTATCGTATTGATTGATTCAAGTGTGTTGAACCATCCTTGCATCCCAAGCATAAATCCCACTAGGTCAACGGTGTATGATTCTTTCAATGTGCTGTAGAATTCAATCTGCTAGTATCTTATTTATGAATATTTTTTGCATCTGTATCCATCAAGGATATTGGCCTATAGTCTTCTTTTCTTTGATATCTTTGTCTGACTTTGGTATTATTGTGACACATTACAAAGAAAAATACCACATTATTACCCCAACAGATAGGGAAAAACATTTGACAAAGTTCAACATTCATTTATGATTAGAGCTCTCAACAAAATAGGAACATACTTCAACCCATATATGAAAAGCCCACACATATAATAATTGATGCAGAAAAGCTAAAAGTTTTCATTTTAAGATACAGTACAAGGCAAGGACTCTCACTGTCTTCAGCACAGTACTGGACCTCTCTTCAGCACAGTACTGGAAGTCCTAGTCAAAGCAATGAGACACGAAAAATAAATAAAAGGAATCCAGATCAAAAAAGAAGTAAAATTATCTCTGCAGATGACATTATCATATATGTAGAAAACTCTAAGAACTCAACAACAAACCTGTTAGAACTAATAAGCAGATCTGTTAAAGTTGCAGGATACAAAACCAACACACAAAAACAATTGCATTTCTTTACACAATGAACTATCTCAAAAGAAACTTGAGAAAACAATCTTATTCACAATGACAACAACAACAAAAAGATACTCAGCAATAAACTTAACCAAAGAAGACTTGTATGCTGAGAATTATAAAACATTGAGGAAGGAATTAAGACAGATCAATGGAAGGGCATCCTGTGTTTATGGATTGGAAGATTTAATATTGTTTAAAAAGTCAATGCTACCCAAGAAGACAAGAAGCTGAAGATAGGACATTGAGGCCATCAATATAGTTAAGGAACTGGTAGAGAGAGCAAAAGGGACAAGAGGAATCTGTTAATAATGAACTCTTTGAGAAACAAAAAGGGAATAACTAGAGAGGATTATGAGAATGAAAGGAGCTACTTTTATGTGTTTATTTAAAAAAATTTTTTTTAACATTTATTTATTTTTGAGACAGAGACAGAGCATGAATGGGGGAGGGTCAGAGAGATAGAGGGAGACACAGAATCTGAAACAGGCTCCAGGCTCTGAGCAGTCAGCACAGAGCCTGAGGCGGGGCTCAAACTCACGGACCACGAGATCGTGACCTGAGCCGAAATCGGACGCTTAACCGACTGAGCCACCCAGGCACCCCAAGGAGCCACTTTTAATAGGGAGCTTCAACTATGCCTGATTCTGCTCACTGTATTGAAAAGTTAGAACAGGACAAGAACACTGGGTTAAAAAGGAAGAGATTTTTAAGCCGTTTGAAGATTGTTTTCTGTGAATTTAGGAGTAACTTTGAGGAAAATACACGTAGGCATCCATTGAGGATGGGGGATTGGACTACTTTCTTAAAAAGCTCAGTATGAATGGAAGAAAGATGCACATCTAAACTCAGGATTAGGTGAGGCTTAATTAAGGTGGGTCTCATTGTTTCAGCTTTATCTCTTCTTTCCCCTGCTTTACTGAGGTATACTGACGTAATGAAAATTGTGTAATTTTTTAAAAAAATTTTTAATGTTTATTTTATTTATTTTTGAGAGACAGAGAGAGCGTGAGCAGGAGAGGGCAGAGAGAGAGAGAGGGAGACCCAGAATATGAAGCAGGCTCCAGGCTCTGAGCTGTCAGCACAGAGCCCGACACGGGGCTTGAACTCACGGACCGTGAGATCGTGACCTGAGCCAAAGTCGGCCGCTCAACTGACTGAGCCACCCAGGCACCCTGAAAATTGTGTAATTTTAAGATGTATAACGTGATGTTTTGATTGTGAAATAATTACAGTCAAGCTAATTAACATCTTCATCACCTAACATAGTTACAACTTTTGGTTTGTGTGGTGAGAACACTTAAGGTCAACTCTCTCAGCAAGTTTCCAGTATACGATACAGTATTTATTAACTATAGTCACCATCCTGTACATGATACCTCCAGAACTTACTCAACTGCATAACTGAACCTTTGTACCTGTTGACCAACATCTCCCCATTTTTCCTACCTTCTAGACCCTGGCAACAATCTTCTACTCTTTGTTTTTATGAGTTTGACATTTTTAGATTCCACACATAAATGACATCATTCAGTATTTGTCTTTCTGTGTCTGGCTTATTTCACTTAACATCATATCCTCAGGGTCCATCCATGTGGTTGAAAACAGCAGAATTTCCTTCTTTATTTTTATGATTGAATGATATGTGTGTGTGTGTGTGTGTGTGTGTGTGTGTGTATGGTATGTATGGTATGGTATACCATATATAAATACTATATATATACATATATATAGTATTTATATATGGTATATATATATTTATATGTATCTTCCCATTTTTTATTCCTTCCCTCTCTTCCCACCCCCAAGCTCTAGCTCTAGTGAAATACATCCCCTTTTTTTGTATGAACTACATATTTTTCACTCTTCTGTGCTATTCCCTTTCTTGGAAAATGCTCAGCTTCAGAATTTTACACTCATTGCCTTATATTCATCTTTCAATATCCAGTTCAAAGTGTCTGCATCTCTGGGGTCAAGTCATACCTCCAAGACAAATTAAGCTGTCTCTTTCCCGACACCAGCTTTTATTTGTACGTCCCTGGACTGGTTCATGCATCACATCTTATTGCAATTTGTTTATACTTGCCTCTCCCTCACTAATTTTCTAACCTCAGTCCCTAGTCTGTGAAAAACACAGAGTCTCAGTGTTTTAAAATTTAAAGCATATTGGGCACATGGGTGGCTCAGTCGGTTAAGGGTCCGATTCAGCTCTTGATTTTGGCTCAGGTTATGATCTCCTGGTTTGTGGGATGGAGTCCTGCATCACACTCCTTGGGATTCTCTCTCTTTCTCTCTCTCTCTCTCCCCCTCCCTCTGTCCCTCACCTGCTGGTGTGCACACTCTCTCAAAATAGATAAACTTTTTTTTTTAAGTTAAAGGATAAATAAATGGGGTGATCTCAGTTGAAAGAATTAAAATGACAAGGGCTAAGATGTTAAGCTGACATTAAAAGCATCCAAGAAAGATTACCACTTACTTGAAATTTATAGAGACAGTGAGAGAGAAAGAAAATGAGAATGAAAGATGGAGGGGGAGAAAGAGAGTGATTGAGACACTTCAGGTGACTCAGCATATCACTCAATGCCTCATTTCTGCAAAGTGAATGTTTAAGCTTCTAGATTCTGCGGTGCAGACAGTAAAAAAGGCAATTGACTAAAATTTGGAAGAGTTAGGGGTCTAGTCCACAGAGCATCACTGATGATTTTTATGTCTTTAAGAAAGTGATCTAATCCACAATTCTCAGTTTTATCTTTTGTGACATGTGGACATTACCTCATGGTCCTGAAGGGTCCAGGAAAAAATAGTAGGGAAATAGTAGGAAAATAGTACTAGCTATGTTTTCACCTGCTCCTCCTGGAGCTCCTCACCTTTAAGATGCAAAGTGAATACAGAAAGGTAAAAGACTACTGGATCAGGGGCGCCTGGGTGGCGCAGTCGGTTAAGCGTCCGACTTCAGCCAGGTCACGATCTCGCGGTCCGTGAGTTCGAGCCCCTCGTCAGGCTCTGGGCTGATGGCTCAGAGCCTGGAGCCTGTTTCCGATTCTGTGTCTCCCTCTCTCTCTGCCCCTCGCCGGTTCATGCTCTGTCTCTCTCTGTCCCAAAAATAAATAAACGTTGAAAAAAAAAAAAAAAAGACTACTGGATCAGCACCAGAAACAAGGAAATTGACCCACCTCTGCCCTCTTCCCACGCCTGAGTTCTTCCTGCAAACCATGGATTGAGGAGAAACTTCTTTCTCAAATTGTGGGAGAGGATGCGTATTACAGCAGTAGCATGAGCCCTGAACTGAAAACTGTCCCTTATATATTCCATGTTATTTGGCCCAAAGTTGTTCGAATGAAAGGGAATTGGTTAACGCTCACAATTTAGTTTAAATGGCACTTTGATCAGAAAATAAAGTCCCCAGTGACTTGTTTTAGTGATGGTACAGTTTGGGGTGCCCGTTGGGGTTTGGGGAATGGTTTTTGCAACTCTTAAGCATTTTGGCTCTTTTTCAGAATGAATGAAGTCTACTTATTTTTGTTTTTTTCTTAAATTTCTAATTCATTCTCAACCAGCATTCTGTTCTGTGTTGTAATTGTTAAAACTCTGAGCAACGTATCGGAGCAGGTCCCCGCAGTACTGGGTACTGGGGGCACTGCGCGGGGCTGGCTGAACCTCAACTTCTGATTAGCCCAGCCTCCAGCCTGTCAGGCTTGGCTGAGGGCACGTTGGGCCCCGCCCCAAAACGGATCGGCTTCAGAACCACTACTCCCCGCATGTTTTCTCTCTTTTCC
The DNA here is from genome assembly GCF_022837055.1 of Prionailurus viverrinus. Lineage (NCBI taxonomy): Eukaryota > Metazoa > Chordata > Mammalia > Carnivora > Felidae > Prionailurus > Prionailurus viverrinus. Next base: position 95,138,411 of record NC_062563.1, read on the forward strand.
TCCCAGAGTTTTTTCCTTTCTCCTTCGTAAGTCTCCATCTCTCTCACTCTGTACCACTGTTCCTATTTCTCTGTCCAACCTTCAATCTTTCTCTTTTTGCAAGAGTTTTTATGTGCGAATATTGGAAATGTTTCTGCACTCTTCCAAACGCCCACCAGAGGGGGCCCTGTAATCCGGTGGTCCTGTCTCCGTCTCTGCGCGCCCTAAAACGACCCTGCTTTCTAGGGCTCTAAACACTCAACCAATTCTCAATTCCCTAAATTTCCGTCTCTCCCAGCCCTTAAGGGGCTAGGCTGCTGCCTCTCTAATCCTCATTCGCTATTCTCCTCCCCAGCGCCCCGCCCCACCCCCAAGACCCTCTGTTTTCGGCTTCCTGGAGGGACCCAAGTTCCCCACGCTGCTTTCCCCCTCTTTAACTTTCAGCCTCCGATCCTATAGTCCCCGTCTCTGCCACTTCCTGCCCCAACTCTCCAAAGAAATGTCCTTGACAACTGTCAAAGATGCACATCGGTGGGCCTCCTTTGTGGGGCCGAGTCCCCGTCCCGCATAGCTCCCCTTTTGGTGACTCGACCCTAAATGCCTACCTTTCCTCTCCCAGGGGGAAAGGGCCTAGGAGCCATCTAGGATTCACCTTGAACAGCTGTGCCTCCCGGCTTGATGTTACTCGAAACACCGAGAAGAACCCTCCCCCCGCCCCCGCCCCCATTGCTATCCTCGCCTCCCTGTGCCGGGCCTTTAGGGGCTCTTGGGTGGGCGGATCTAAGCTTCTGCACACCCGCGCCAGGGCCGCGGTTCCGAGGCCCTCCCATGCCCTTCTGCGCGCCTCGCACTCCTGAAGACCCCCATTTCGTGGGCTCTGGTCATCACCCCTGGTCTGCCCGACATCCCCACTGATTGCCTCTAGTCTTGTAAGCCGGCCAAGCCTTCCTAGAGGACCGCCCCGTTCGCATCTTGGGCGAACCCGCCTTGTCCCCCGCCCGGTTCCACCAGCAGCAGAAACCCGGGGTAGAGACCTCCTTTTCAGGGCTGAAGGCTGGCGGGGGGGGGGGGGGCGGAGCAAACCCGAGGTGGGAAGGGTTCCACGTTCTGATGTCTTGCTCTCCTTTCTGACCACCGCCCCCACTGTCGCACTGTGGTTAGACCTCGGATGCCCTTTGATCCTGCCCCCAATCCCACCTCCACCCCCCACACCCCCTGTCTGCGTTGTTCCAAGAGCCTCGCTTTACCAGCTTCTCGCTCTCCTGTCTTTCTACTCAAAACCCGTCAAGGACACTCTAGCCTGCTCTTCCCTGGAGGCCCAGCCCCCGTCGTTGGCGTCCGAGGGTCCCCAGTCTCTTTCCCTAGAGGGATGGGGTTGTGGTTTGCATCCCTCGTCTTCGTTTCACCGAGTGGGCTGTTATGAGTATCCCCTCATGCCCAGTTTAACAGCCTCTGGGGACCCCCAGGACACCCCCCGCTTCCCAGCGCTTCTCCGGTGTTCTTTTCCGCAGCCCGAGAGCCTCTGACCACTAAGCCCGGGCCTCTGCACCGTCTTCATTGGGCCCTCTAGGTTTCCTGGCTGCTCACTTACAGGCCCTAACCGTCATTGCTGTTCCCCAAATCTCGCTCGCTGACCCCGTCCAGGAGGCACCGTTTAAAACTACTTTTCACAACACCTTTAGCCCTAAGATACCGGTCCACTGAGCTGTGCCTCTACCCACAACCCATCCCAGGAGATCAGTTTTCTCACCTGTATTTAAATGGTATGACGTAACTCCTCCCTCATAAGGTGACTAGGAAGATTAAGTGGAAGTAATTTGCCTCAAGTTTACAACAGCCCCCGACATTTGATAAGTATTTAGCATGTGTTAGTCATTATTATTGTATCTTAGTGCCCCCAACCCCAGAGTAACATACTTCTTCGATCTAATACCTCCAACACTAGGGGGCGTCCTGGGGCCTACTTCCAGTTCTAACCTAAAACACCAGCGCTTTTGATGAGTGTCTCCCTTAGCTTACAAAGTCCTCAGTGCCCATCTGTAAGAACTTAATCCTCAAAGCTCACTCCAGGGAAAATTTTGATGAAGATTTTGATGAGAAACAGGAGTACACCCCTCTGGTTCTCATTTCGAATCTGATTCTGATTCTAAGAAGGTCCCGTCCATTCATTGTCTTTGGAGCTATTTTACATCTGTGTGAAGCTTTAGATAACATAATAATGTAAATATTTGTTGTCTGTAGACATGCCAAAAAAATACTGTTGGGAACAACCCCTCAATCATTTGTAAATATAACAGTTTTGCAACCACTTGCAAAATTCATTTCAGTATTAATTGCAAACAGCTTTCTTTTTTGGTTTCTTTTTTTTTTTTAATTTTTTTTTTCAACGTTTATTTATTTTTGGGACAGAGAGAGACAGAGCATGAACGGGGGAGGGGCAGAGAGAGAGGGAGACACAGAATCGGAAACAGGCTCCAGGCTCTGAGCCATCAGCCCAGAGCCCGACGCGGGGCTCGAACTCACGGACTGCGAGATCGTGACCTGGCTGAAGTCGGACACTTAACCGACTGCGCCACCCAGGTGCCCCCTTTTTTGGTTTCTTTAAGCTTCTTGTAATATCTTCCTGGTTCTCTCACTTAATAATTAATTAAATAAAATATTTGACAGGTTCATTTTATGTCTGTAGTCATGATTTTACCTGTTTTCAATATACCTTTAACAAAACCTGTGAGTCCATTACTATTAATTTTCCCTTTTTATGGAACTTAAAACCGAGATTGTGATTCTCTCTGGCTGACGCTAAGAGAGACTCTCCCCAGGTACTTCACAAGTCCAAACCTTTCCCTTAGCATAACTGCTTCTAAAGGACCTCTCAGTGATGTCCTCCCAGGCTGCTGCCCTGGCCACTGTGGGAAAGCAAGCACCTGGAGCTTGCTCTGCGCCCCACTCAGTCCCACAAGGCTTCCCAAACATGCATCTCAACCCAACCTTTTCCAAGACGGCCCTGTATCCTGCATAGCTGAAAGCCTGCTCTCCTGCACAGGCTTTAGCCCCAATCCAGCCACATCCAGTTCTCAAAAGGCTGTGTGGATCTGGGCCTCCAGAAGAGGGCGCCCTAGACCCAGGCTAACAGCGGCTGACCACCAGTTCCAGTGACTCCCCTCTGTAGAAAAGGCCTTGCCTGCAGTTCTAGATTCCCGCTCTTCCTTCTCAGCTGCTGCGGCACCCAGTGCACTTCCTGCCCAGTGTCTCCTCTCTTCCGGCCACTCTCCCCACTCAACCCCCACCTCCTAATTTGAAACCAGGTCTGTTTGATTGCTAATCCTATGTTCTTTTCTGCTCGAAGACGTCTAAATGCTAGAGACCCATGGAGTTTGATTAGTGGAGCCTCTCCAATAGTAAATAATGATAATAATAGTAATAAAAGAGCAAAGCTTAACTCTGTCGTGGAGGGTGTAAATGGATAAGATGAAACAATCCTGACTTGATGAATTATGCCAGCATCCAACAATTTTGTTCCTGTCTCACATCGGCTGGTAGGGTGGGCATTCCTCTTTTGATATTAAAAAAAAATGAACATAATATTTTTGACAATATAAGGAACTTATTCATATTTGAAAATATATTCTTATAAAACTGATTCTCTCTTTTATCCACCCTTTAGTCTTAAGCTACAAGTAGTAGGGAGTTGGAATAGAGGCAAATCCAACTCTCCTTCAAATAATTTAATAGGAGAAAAAAGCTGATTAAACAAATAGTTAAAAGAAACATGCACATTGACGTATTCAATTTTAGCAGATTAACCAGGTGAATTGCCTTTGCCTGCCATAGGAAGGCATTTCGTGAATGGTGGCCCAGAGCTAAATCTAAGGGGGTGCTGTGTTTTTCAAGGGCTGTTGAGGTTCAGAGTTTGGTGATTTGCTCATTTTGAGTTATTACATCTATATCCTTCATTGATTTGGGGTCTGGGGGACAGGTTGCATTAAATTGCTATGAAATGAAAGAATCACAACATCTTAAATTTGGGAGGGTTTCTAAGAAGCAGTGAGCCCATCCTCTGCAGGAGTCCCATCTCAGAATCACCTCTAGTGTCACCCAAAGTCTGTTCAAAGATGCAGGTTCAGGGAAGTCACGCTCTGGACACCAGACACAACCTCAAAGGATATGAGTGGCTAAGCTGATATTCTTGTTGGAGGCTCTGTCTCATCCTGAGCCAAATATGGACTATAATTCTCATAGAGCCATCTCTGGTATAGCAATAAAACCATTAGTAAATGTAGAACAAAGATTTATCATTAGATTAAAAGACAATATATGTGTGTGAGAGGCAGTTAAAGCCCAAGAAGACAAGTCAGTAAAACCATCTCCTTCGTTCCTGCCGTGTCCTTCCTTTAGGTAACACTGATGTTATTACCTTAGGTTCTGTGTTCCAGGCATTGCTGAAATTCTGTCCAAAGTGGAGTGAACTGATACCACTATAATTAATCTAAATTGTAGGCTTTTGGCCTGCTGTTCCTTTCTAGGTAATTAAAGAAGCAGGAGAGAAGGTGTATGAGCTTAGACTGGCATTGTAGTGAATTCAACTCACAGGAATCCCTTGGCAGTTGTGTGCAAGGTCCCCTTTCTTTTCTCCTCACTGCATCCTGTAACCAAGACAAAGATTTTCCCTCTACCTCCAGCTTCTTCTTTTGAAGAAGGTAGTTCTACCAGGCCTCCTGTAAGAAGAAATCACTCTTTTTCCAGATTTGAGGTACTTGAGAATCATACCTGCCAGACAGGACCACCTTTGTGATAAGAGAAGTGAATCTGGATATGCTCCAGGAAAGGGGTCTGTAGATCAGAAATCAACACATGTGTGTACATGCCCTCTCTTGCTGGCCCAGGCCTAGATGCCTTCTGAGGGAAGATGACTTCCTCTCTTGGAGAATTGTGGGACTTAGCATCCAAATACATGTGGGATATAAAATGTATTCAGCACCTGGCTGACTCGAAATTTACTCTCATCTGTGTTTACTTCTGGCTGGGCCCCTTCATCTCTCTGACAGTCAGTCTCCTCATCCTAAAATAGAGATGTTAGACTAGACCAGGAATCAGCTCAGTTTTTATGAGAAAGGCCAGATATTAATATTTAGACTCTGTGAGCCACACAGTCTCTGTTGTACCTCCTGAACTCCGCCTTGGTAGCACAAACAGCAGCCACAGACAACACATAATGGAGTGAGGGAGGCTATGTTTGCAGGCCATAGTTTGTGGGGTACTGGACTAAACGGCCTCTTCGCTTGGGTCAGCCTTATATCCTAGGGTTCAGATTACATGAGGCAGAGCAGAACTTGATGGTCTCCCATTCTGAGAGCTCGGGTCTGCTTCTTTACTTCCTGCTCTGACAAGGTTGTCAGAGTCTTGCAGAGACTGACAGTTGGCCACTCTCCTGCTGGGTCTCCTGCCCAACCAGACTAGGGTGCACTGTTACTCACCTGATGCTACCACATGCACACCTGCTCCCATCAGGCAATAGAAATGATAGCAGCATACTCTGTTTACCCTAGAATCGGCTCTACCCTGAACTTAGCTCCACTTTGTTCCTGCCCTCAACCGGGGCTGCTGGGACCATTTGCTGCTGTGTGTTGGTTTCTCCATGTGGAAAGAAAGTCTGCCCTATACTCCACAGCCTTAGCTCCAGTTGTCAAACCTGACCATTCTTCAGCACTGTGCTTATTGTATCTCCTACCCCAGGACCTACCCCAGATAAGGCTTGGTTCCACATCTTAGATCCTTATTCTCCTACCACTGCCCTGCTTAGAGCACCAGACCTGGCTCATTCAAGTGCTAAGATGTATCAATTATCAGGATAGAGGCTCAGATTTTGGTTCTAGAACGGGAAAGAGGTTTTGAAAACAGGCAAAAAAAAAAAGCCCACTTATTAGAAGTATTGCACAAGGTCAGAATTGGATCAAGAGTCAAGCTGACAAGCCCGTGGTAAGCTGTCCCATGTTAACCTCTACATGGAGAACATCAGTGAAGCAGGGTGGCATAGAAATCTAAGCGTTAAAATTGAAATGGAAATTCCTAGGCCTTTGGACTCCTTGGCATGGGCTTATGGTGCCCTCTTGTGTTTACTTCTGAGAAGTGTAGACTTCTGTCTGAAATATAAAACAAAACTTCCATTTAAAAAAATTATTTAAACTGTCTGATTCATTCCCCAGTGAAATTGTAAAGAAGGAAAAATTTATAAGCATACATATTAATCCCACATTGATCTCAAATATACATATTATCTCATTTTATCTTCAAAATGTTTATCTGAAGAAGGAGGCCAGACAGGTGTTGATCCCATTGGACTTAGTGGAGGCAAAGAGCCTTGTCTGAGGTCACATAGCTACTCTGTAACAGAGAAGCCAGTGACATCATCCAGGGCTCCTGACTGCACCAAGTTTCATATTTTCACTGGTTATTTCTCAGGGCTTTTCAAGTTGAGCACAAACATCCCCAGTTCCCATCTCTCCTGGGGTCAGAATACCTCCAAAGCAAGCAAGAGTCAGTGGCTTCACAGAGTGTGGGGTGTAAAGTAGGAAGCTGGTGTCAGAAACAAGGGTGGGCCAGGATTAATGCGAAGCAGTTAGACTTCTGCATCCTTCCCCACCTGCCCTCATACCTGTGCTAAGTAGCTCGGTAGCAGTGTTCTCTGTGGGCAGTGTCAAAGTGGGGCTGGCATTTGTGTTCTGTGCCACTAAGGGGCTTGGAGTCTGGAGCAGGGGCTCCACTGATGAAAGCTGAGGTACTTACAACACATGGAACCTTATCCCGATGCCCTCTGCCTATGCTCCTTCTGTTCCAGCCACTATCTGCCTCTCCTCCACAGCCATCTGTGTGTCCATACCTGTGCATCTTTTCTCATGCTGTTTGTACTGCCTAGGAGCTTTTCCTGCTCAAGCCTTCAAAATCCTACTCATTCTTCAAGGCCAAGTTCAAATGTCATCTCTTGCCTCTGGCTTTCCCTAATTTTCTCTTCTTCTGTTACCTCCTTCCCACATACCTCTCCTCCCTGAACTCGTAACTGCTCGTGCACCTGTTTATAACACACGCATTGTTCAATGGTTATTTGTCTCTCCTATACTTTGTGAGCATCACTATAACAAAATACACCATACTGGGTAGCTTATGAACAACAAAAGTTAATCTTTCACAGTTCTGGAGGCTGAAAGTCCAAGATCAGTGTGCTGGCATGGCCAGGTTCTGATGAGGGCCCTCTTCCTGGCTCACAGCTGGCACGTTCTTGCTGTGTTCTCATGTGCTGGAAGGGACTCAAGATCTCTGTAGATCCTTTTTTATAAGGCACTGATCTCATCCGTGAGGATTCACCTTCATGACATCAGCACCTTCCCATAAGCCCTACCATCACGTTGGGCATTAGAAGTTCAACATATGAATTTTAAGGGGACACAAATATTTAGACCATAGCATACTCTATACTATATCTCTGCCTCTTATCATTTCCTTCTTTAAAATGAATTTGACTTCTCCAAAAACAGAGACTGGCTGTTCCCCTTTCCCTGTTCTCTCCGTGGCATGGCCTAGCGTAGGAAGAAGCCCATGTTAGGAACTGAAACGTTCTTGAAAAACTGTGCATGATCCCTAGTTTCTTCAGTTTTCCTCAGTTTTGGTATCCACATCATCGTCCTGTCCTGTGCCAAGCCTAAATTTCACATGCTCTCCAAATCCCTCCACCTTCCCTTTATTCCTTTTGGCACTGAGTTTATGACTAATCCTTTCTCTCCTGTATCTGTCTGGTCCTCTGAGCAGCCATCCATAAGGGTGGAGCCTGAGGACAGGGCAGGACCAGGGAGGTACTGTCCTAAGTGGACAGGTATTGGAAGCTACTTTTTAAGGTGAGGTCTAAGGAATAACATCATGGCTGAAAAAGGAAAAACAAAGTAAATTGAAGGGCTCCTGGGTGGCTCAGTCGGTTAAGTGTCTGACTTTGATTCAGGTCATGATCTCATGAATTTGAGCCCCATATTGGACTCTGTGCTGACAGCTCAGAGCCTGAAGCCTGCATTAGATTCACCCTCTCTCTCTGTTCTTCCTCAGCTTGCACTGTCTCTCTTTCTCTCAAAAATAAACAAAGGTTAAAAAAATATTTTTTTAAGTAAATTGAGTTAGTGGTCAAATTGACACAGAGTGGAGAAGGGAGTGAGTGGAAAGTAATGGTTACAACTGGGTCTAGGGAGATAGAGTCACTTTTTTTTTCTTTACTTTTTTTTTTTTTGGCTGTAGTCCACATGGTAAATGAGTGAACTAGCCTGAAAGTGGCGCAGAAATGTTTCTGTTCTAAATATTGCCAGCAGACTCCATGCATGACCCTGTCCCTAGGAATGCTGTCTTAGAGAAAAAGAAGAGAAGGAGGGAGGGAAGAAGGAAGGGAGGAAGGAAGAAAGGGAGGGAGGGAGGGAGGAAGGAAGGAAGGAAGGAAGGAAGGAAGGAAGGAAGGAAGGACGGACAGATTATGAAAGAAAGACAAACCTCCACCTTCTCTCAGTCATTAGAGCAGAAATGACTCCAGGTCCGAATCATTTTTTGTTTTTCAAATCATTTTGGAATCAGGTTTCTGCGTCTACACCTTGCTGGAAGTGCAGCCAGACTGTCTTTTTTTCCAATCAGTCTTAGTGTTTCTGGCTATAATACCGGAATTTTCCCAGAGAGGGCCACTTCTCAGCCATCAATGTGGGCACTGAGCACAGCAGCATACAGGCAGCTAAATTGTTCCCTAAGCCCCATCCTGACCCTGTGGCCAGGATTCCATCCATGGTCTAGGCAGAGCATGGGCCCCTGCATCCTGCAGTTTCTAGGATTTTTCACTGGTCTAGTTCTCAAGGTGGTGGTAGGAAAACAGCAACCCGAGCAGCCTTCACCGCTGGGTCATGTTTCCCTGCTGCATAAGTGCACTCACATCTCCCCAAATTGGACATGGCAGGGCCTCACCATGGCAGCCAACAGCCCAAACGTATGGTGTCCCCTCACTGCCATGAGTGCCCGATTTGCTCTTGTCAGTCTTCCCAGGCCTGGCATCCTCCAGCTCCTAAAACGACCAAGTCTGTGGCTGAATTAAAAAGTGAGGTCTTGCTGAGATCTAGCCAACCTCCCCTCAGCTTTTTATGCTTTTTTGTATTTCCCAATTATTTTTAATGGATATTTATGGCTCATGTAATTGAGGAGAAAGCAACCAGAGCTGCTGCAAAGACCAAGATTATTTTTAAAGAACGCTCCTGGAGACATTTCTGATTTTCTCAGAATAGACACCCAGAATTGTTGGTTACAGTTTGCTCTCTGAGCAGTTCACAGTAATGGGATCCAGAACTTAAATGACAGTCCTCTGGTGTGGCAGCTCCTGACACCCATTGCAGAGGGCACAGGAGGTCACCAGACAGCAAAAGACTAGAGCTGGAGGCCAGTCATCACTGCCACATCTTGTCAGACTAGAGAAGTCATGACGAGAACAGCAGAACTATTGATCATCTGGCTCTGTGCTTGAAGCCTGACCTTTGAAGACTGCCAAAGAGATGGAGACATTTTTTGCAATAGTAAAAACGATAAGCATGTATTGAAGGTTTATTATGAACCAGGTACTCTGCTAAAATATCTTATTGAAGATAATATTGAGCTTGTGGGGCAGGTATAATTTCCCTTTTTCTTTTAGACAAAGCCAGTATGCAGACATCAGTCTGACAGATTGCAAAGCAAATTATTTCAAACAATATGCTATATTATCTGTCTTACAACAGCATCTGTATAAGAAAGGGCTAAGCCAGCATGAATCCCAAACACACACACAGACACACACACACACACACACACAGAATCACCTGCTTGCTAGATCATTAAATGAATACATGATAGACAGATGGCACCATCTATGTTTTGGTCTCACCAAATTCTCATCAACTACTAAAATAACCATTTCAGTTGGGCTTCAGGTTTAGAAATTGACATTAAGATATTAACCACAAAGGTGGTCCCCTTCTAGAAGAGTTTGATATTTGAGATCTGATGAAACCCAGTGGTAGGATTGCAGAACTCCTGTTGACTTTGAGGTAGGACTAAGGCTGTACCCCTTTTCAAACATCAGTGCTCTGAGGGAAAGGGACAGGCAAAACTTCAGTATCCTAAAATAAATCACCAAACTGCATCCTTCCTCCTGGTTAATATGACCCACCCACACTGAACTTTGAACTCCCTTATCATCATCAAAGTTTCCCAATATGGAAGAGACCTCTTTCTAGAGTCAGGTTTCACAGGAAAAGCTATCAATGGATAACCAAATGAACAATTATCTCTTTGGAAGCAACAACGAAGCCCTGAATCAGATGAGCTTTGCCTTTTTCTCCCCCATTCTTTCTTTGTCCTCATTAAGGGAAGCATATTATGAAAATGTATAATTTTCCCACTTTGTTCCTCATGCTTAATTGATTTCCAGTATTAAAAAAAAAAAGATTATTAGCCAGGAAGAGGAAACCTCAAACCTCATGAGTGTCCTCTTAATAACCATTTAATCTTAAATTGTGTTCACAAATGCTAATTATAAACATCTTTAATTGTGTATGTCAGCTACCACGGTTGAGTGCAATTCAATTTCTTAGACTTTGACATAATACTCTACTACATCACCAGCCAAGGAACTGTCAGGAGTTGAGCCTTTTTGCTTTCTACTCAGGGAAGCAAAACTGGTCATCAGTTCAAGCCTAGTAAATCAGTATCCATCAGTGAGGAGTATCTTAGGAGGTAGCAGTCCTTGCCAGGACATGGGATATGGCCAATTGCAGCAACAGCTCTGTGTTAATTAATAAATCAATGGAATTAATTAATTCACTTACCATGTGCTGTGAACTAGTAGTAGTTCTGGAGACTCAGAGATGAGTTAAGATATAGTTCCTGCCTTCAGAGGCAGTTTACATTATGGAGAGAGATACTCTCCAACTTGCTAAGGCAAACTCTGCTAAAAGCTGTGGTACTTGCTCAGGTAAGCAGTGGTGGAGAGCAGAGAATTCTTCAGGCAGATAAAAGGAGAGAGGGAGATGGAGAGAGACATTCTAGGCGGAGGGAACAGCATGGCCAGAATCTCAGTGGTATCAACTTGTTAGGGGTATTTGGGAGGGGCCTGTAGCCCTGTAGAGAGGTGAAGAGGTTTCTGCCAGACAGAGTCACTGCAGAGGCAGGGTGAGATCAGAATAGAGAGGAGCAGCAGTGTTTTCAAAGGGGTCAGGACTTCATCACTCAGGCAGGGAGTCCCTGAAGAGCCCTTAAGATGAGAAGTGATCTTACCTACAATTTAATGAGACCATGCTTCCATTTACAAATGCTCCAGATTGGCCTGTGGCTCAGTTTTGTAGGTAATGTTTGTCACTGAAGCCTCAAGGCTCTCATCCATCTCTTTTTGTGCCCTTCTCTTCAGACCTGGTACCCCCTGCTCCCTTGCAGGAATCCAGCTAGAGCCCCTTTCAAAATAGGTAGGCTCTCAGGAGATCTTGGCTCATCACCTCCAAAACAGTAACAGAAAACAGCTTAGGGGTTCCTCACCTTCTCCCTTACTGAAAGCTTTTATGTCCCCATTGTGGAAGAAAGCAAACCAATAAGCAAACTGTGGGCAGCAGCTGCTGTTATATGTGAAATCAGAGTGCCTCAGGCCACCCTCCAACTTCAGGGGAGAGTCAGAAGCAAAGCCAGAAGTGCTGATGTCCTGGATCTGGGACTGACAGCCACTACCACAGTGTGGGAAGGGGGCAAATATAATGGACTTGGCACAAGTGGAAGCCCAAGAGAGGAGACACAGGGACCTTAGAGGAAGAAAAGGAGCAGAGAAGAAGGCTGTGGAGCACAATAATCAATTTACTAAACACCTGTTCTGCAGTGTTCATTGACATTCTGTGAACTACAGCTCAGATGTAGAAAACCAGGTGGCTTTCTTTGTAAATTTTCTCATCTTGCTCTTGACCTTTCATTTCCAATGATAGCGGGGGGTAGGGGGGGAGGAAAGCTTACCCAAAGATTTGCGTTTATTTCTAGTTTAAAATTTATTTTCTAGGTAAAGAGGCAATCAAGCTGTAATGATGTAAAAGACATTTGCTTTTAGAGAATATTCATTTTTATTATTGAAGATGAATTTTTGTAAGACTTACTCATCTCTGATAAATATTTTAAGTTATGTTAAGTATAGATAAGTGGTTGGTAAGTGGAGTATATGTGTGCTAAACATAGGAAGAGATGGAAGGAGCAAAAGACGTGTAATGGTCACGAGTCACCTGGGTACTAAATGATTGTTGTACACTAATTATGCACGAGACTTATGAGGCACTAAATATATGTGAGCACTTTATACACACGAGGCCTTAATTCAACTGCCCATTGGAGACTCCCACTCTGGCCCCATGTGTCCTCTGCCCAAGAAACACAAGTAAGACAGATTAACCAACTGTTTGCATGGCTAATTGGCAAGCTTAGATGTTGACCAGAGGTACTTTCCCTGAGTCTTTTTGATAGAGCAAGTGTGTGTCATTGGCCAGAGCAACTTCCATCTGTGGGCCTCTTGCTTGAACTTCAACTCTGTCCCTCATAACCACACTATCAGTGAGGGAGGCTGCGGCTGACAAAGACAGGACATAGAGACTTTGTAAATCCCAGGATGCAGGTAGTATGTTCCTTCATCTCCACCTGCAGCCTCTCCAGAGTGTGTTAACTTACTCCAATTTTTCCCTTGCTTCTTTTTCATTGTGTTTCCATTGATTTAATGAAGATTGTGAGTTGAGCATTTAGATTTGGTCTGTTCCATGACCTCTAGGATAGCCTGGTAGTGTATGAGTCTACTGCAACATCAGACTAATTTTCTACTCACTGCAAGTCAAAGTTTAAACTAAACATGTTTCTCCTACTGTCTCTAGAAATCACTTTCTATCCTTGATATCTAGGTGTAGGCTGCATAGGGAGGGCTGCTTGACTACATGCTGCCTTTGGATGTGCCCTGCCCACCTTGTCTGGATATTAAGTGTCCTCTCACAGTGACTAAAGAGGTGTGGCTGCCTTACTTGCTCTCTCTAGAGTTAAACTGGCTCCTACTGATGGCAACCATGTTTTGAATTTGCCATTTGCCTTCACTGATCAGGTTGCCACACACTCGAACATCCTCATCCCAATCCCAGGCATCTTCCAGTCACTCAGGCCCTTTGCACATCCTGGATTTCCTTTCACAACACAGACAGAGGGCATCAGGAGGACCACGTGAGGACTTTTTACAGACATGTGGGACTGCTCCTGTACCATGTAGAGAATGGCAAGAGAGGGCACCACATTGAGTAATTTCATATCACTTCTCATTTTTCTGGGTTTTCCATATAAGATTTCTTTCATCTTATCCCTAAAAACAGTCCATGGGGAAGGCCTGGGGGAATGGGTACTACATTTTTTCGCAGGGTTCAGACATCATAATAACTTAGTCTCTGCTTGAAGATTTAGTATCCTATTCAATTTTGGAGAATCTGCTCGGATATTATACTCTGTATCTCTCTATGCTATTTCTTAAAGTGAAATTTATCTTTAGACCTTTGGTGGATCAATTGGTTAAACGTTCAACTCTTGATTTCATTTCAGGTTATGATCTCACAGTTGTGGGATCAAGCCCCGTGTCAGGATCCACACCCAGCACAGAGTCTGCTTAAGATTCTCTCTCCCTCCCCCCCCCCCCGTCTTTCTCTCTGCCTCTCTCTCTATCTCAAAACAATTTTGTATTTAGAAAATCCTTTTCAATTAATCTTAGACCACAGACTATGAAATTGCCATAGACCTTAAGCTTCAAAATGGGACAGTCATTTCCCCAATTCTAGGCTGGTTTTTTCTGCCCCAATGGCCAGGGGATGCTCAATCACCTGATTACATACCTAGACAGACCTAAAGATGATCAGGAATTAAAATACATTATGTTAAAGTTCCATTGATTTTGCCCTATTTTAAAGGCACATCGTATGTTGGTGTATACACAACACCATTTAGATAAGTTCATTTAATAAATATTTCTTGCAGGGCTATTATGTTCCAGGAAATGAGCTAAATATATAATGGCAAATCCAATGGTCAGGGTTACCTTCCTAATGGAACTTACACTCTAGTAGGAGATGTTGATCACGACTAAGTAGACATATAGATAAGATAATTGAATTTGTATTGATAAGCAAAATAGTTCAACAAATAACTCCAGAAATCCATTCCTGATAACCTGGCAAGGAATTAACTGAGGAAAGACTCTCTTCCCAGCAATGGGAGGGGACTGCTTCTGATCATCTCTGATAATCCCCATGGGGCCAGGCACACCTAGACAGCTGGAGTTTTCCAACAGTTACCTGAAGAACTCATACCTCAGTTCAGACTGCTGGTGCCCAAGCCAAAGGCTTTGCCCCACACTGTAAAGTCACCCTTATGTCCAGCCAGTAAAAGGGAAAATAAAGGAGAGGGGCTTCCACAGGGGCTGAGAAAACAAAGGACTCATTCCCTGCCTTCGAATGCCAGCTGACATCAAGTGATGTTGCCTATACCACATGAGCCTTTTACACAATAGCTTTGAAATAAAGAAGTAGAGTAATGTGATAGTGAGTAACTGGAGGCAGAGACTACCTGCCAAGAGAAGGAAAGTCCAGCAGAGCTTCACTGATAAGCCACATTTAAGTGCCTGAACTAAAAGACTAGAAGGAGCAAGTCATGCAAATAGTAGGAAGGGCCCATGCCAGCCCAAAGAAATAGCCCAGTGGCAAAGCCCAGAGGTGGGAGCAAACTTGGCTTCCTCAGAACCCAAAGCTGGTAGATGTTCAGGAGCAAAATGGTAAGAGGTGAGGTTGGAGCCTCAGGTTAGGAACAAACTAAATCAGGCTGGTCGTTTTTTGTTTATTTGTCCCTCCAACCCCCAAGTACAACCAGAAGCCATAGAAATGAGGTAGACACATGGGCTAATCTGATAAAATTCTTTTAGAAACTCCCTTAGCATCTATATAAAGAACAGGGGTAATATGAATAGAAGGCAAAAGACCTGACTGGCATCTTTAGTGCAAGTTTGATGCGATGTTGGTCTGGACCAGGATAGTTGCGCTGAGGATGGAGAATGATAGGCTGATTCTTGATCCATTTGGGAGTTGACAGTGGTAAAAATAAGGGCCATCAAGGAACCCCCTCAGATTTTGGCTTGGGCAACTAGGCGGACGGTGCTAATGCTTATTAGGTGGATGAGAAATACTGGGGGAGAGACGAGTCTGAAAGCACTGGGGTGGTATGGAATCAGGATATTTTGGAATACCATCTTTGAGATGACCTACAGACATCTGTATGCTGGGGAGGCACTATATGAGAGAGCTCCTCTCAGCTGTGACCCCTACGGGCCCCTGGCACATAAGCAATAGCCCACTCCAACTGAGCATTGATGGTCCCTTCCCCCCACACTGCTCTCTACTACTTGAGGGTAAGTCAGTTGGCAGTTTGCACAGATGGCATCTCTTCTCATGACCTCTCCAGAGCTTGGCCACTTCCAGATTATCTCCAGCATTTTTCCTTTGTCTGCCTAAGAGTGGTCCATCTTCTGGCTGCCAACCTGGCAGGCAGTGAAACCCTGTGTCTTCAGGCCTTCACTTGAAAGAAAAGGCAAATGGCAGCAATATAAATTGAAAGCCATTCTTCACCATCTGGAAGCTAGTTTCCTGTTGTCCAGGAGGCAGAGGGCTAGGGGTTGGCTTGCCAGCTGCCTTGTCTTGCCTGGATGAACTGCCAGGAGAGGACTGAGTTTACATTTCAAATGTAGGGCTGTTTTCCTTGTCTTCTTTCAGGATCTGGAGAGAGGGCAGTTACATGATAGAAAGCGATAAAGAATTGCTACACACCCTTTATTTATTAGGTTCCTCCTGCCAGGAATTCACTCAGAAGACTCTCCCCTCCCTTTATATGACCCCCTTTTACACTTGTGATCTCAGTGACCCAATGGGGCCATTCACCTCTGTCAGGAAATGCGTTACTAACTACTTTTTGATTATTTCCTTGATGAGCGCTTTCCTTTGTGAAAAATATATATGCTGAGCGTCAGCAGGTTCAAGGCACAAAAGTCCATGCTAATGACATGGCATTACACAGGCCAGGCCTTGCTGTCTTGGAGTTCTTACTCTAGTAGGGGTCAGGCAACAGAGAAAGAATCAAGCAAATGCAAATAAAGGTAATCCTGGATAATGATGACTGTTGCGGAGAAAATAAGGCAGGGAAATGCAGTGTGTCAAATTATACAGAGGAGACAGCGGGGAAGTTGCCGAGGAGGTGATAGTTGAATTGAGAAGGAACTACTGAGCACAACAAAGTGTGTTCTGGGCAAAGTGTGTTCCAAGTCTTGGATCAGCAAGAGCAAAACTCTTAAGATGAAATTAGATTTAGAACGATGTGGGCGGTGTGGCTGCAGCCTGTTGAATGGTGGAGATTGCAGTTTGAGGTCTGGTCAGAGCCCTGAGAAGGTATCACATCTTGACTCCTTGCATGTGCTCAGGGCACCCTAATTAGTGTGGGATTAGGCCAATAGCATAAAAGACACGGTTGGAATGGAATTGAACCAGATTTAAAGGGAATTGGTGAGGACCCAATTGGGTCCAAATAGCAAATTATAAAGTTTCTCCTCCTTGCTTTGTGTTACACTCCAGCTTTGCCAGCCAGCTTGTTGCCACCTGCATACACCTGCAGTGTGCTTGATGCCCCTTGGGATGTCTTCCTTCTCTACCTCTCTTTGGATGGCTAGCTTCTCCTCACCCTTGAACACTTCTCTCAATGTCACTACCTCCAGAATCACCTCTCCATGAGTTGTGATAACCAAAAATGTCTCAAGTCATTGCCAGAAATCTTGGTGGGGGCATGAGGGGATCTCCCCAAGCTGAGAATCCCCCCTACCCCCGATACACCTTTCTCTCTTGTTAGGGAGAGAGGGAAGGCAAGAAGAAGCAAAATGTCAGGAAATAAGCAGCCTACATCAAGTTTTGTTGCATTGTTATAAAGCCATCCTGGGCTAAACCCACCTTAAATTAGTGCAGCCTGTAGTATTTCAGGTGCACAAAAGGCACAACTAATGAAAAACCAGAGAAAGAGATCAGGAGACCCATTGAGGAATTAAGGTTCTATTTTTGTACTCATCAGCCTAACAACACTGTTAAATTTCAGGTTGGTGAAGTCAAGACTACACTAAAAAATGTTACTACTTTTTAATTACTGTTAATTACTGTCACTATTATTTGCATGTTGGTTTGTTCAAATACCTCAAAAATGGGAGGACTTTGCCGCCTGGCCTTGATAACATTTTTGTGTTTATAACTTCTTGCCAACCCGTGTTCTGGGAGGATATTCTTCACCCTTACTCAGAGAAGGAAGACATTACCCCAGAAGCAGCTGTAAGTGTGTATCTAGAGGATACAGATTCTGAGAGGCTGGAATTAGAACCCAAGTGCAGATAAAACTCCAGGGTTCTGCCCATGATGATTGAGTTGGATAAGGCAGGCATTTAATTCAAGCCTGGCAGGTATTCCTAGGAGTCAGGCTGTGTTTAGGCTAAGCTGTTCACTTTTTCCTCCAGATTCGCTGGAGAATACGTCCGTGTTCAGCCAAAGGTCTGTGGGTCCTCAGGGAAGTACCTCCTTTAGGCCTCTGAGCAAAATATGACAGGTTTGTCAACAGTGGAATGTTGGCAGGTTTTTCTCTGAGTCCCCAATCTGCCTTTTTTGTGCTCATTCCACATATAGGCTTTCTGCTCCTCCCAATATTTTAAGGTCATTTGCCTTTTTTCCTCAACATTCTGGCCCCAAAACCCAATTGCAGGAAGAGCTTCTAGATTCTCATTCCATGAGGAATTGAGGGCTGCTAATGGCCTAATATACTGTATCTTCCAAATGAGCCTACAAGTTAATCTCCCGTAGTAGAATTTATCAGCTGGAGGAGGAGGGAAAATTTCCTTTCCTTTTCTTTCTTTTTCTTTGTTTTTAAATTTTACATCTACATGGTATTGGTAGTGTTTCATCTCTTTGCAAGGTCGTACTATGTTTTAAAAAAAAGCATGATTAATAATTGCACAGAGCTCTGCTGTTTCACACTGTAGCCACTAGTCAGCTGTGTCTGTTGACTAATTGAAATATGGCCAGTCTGAATCGAGATGTCCTGCAAGTACAAATCAAACTGGTATTTGAAGAATTAGTGTGAAAAACGGTAAAATGTCTCACTAACAATTTTTATATTGATTACATGTTGAAATGATATTTTCAATAATATTAACATTATACATAATAATGTATTAGGTTAAATAAAATATATAATAAAATTAATTTTACCTGTTTCCCTTTCTATTTTTTTAGGTAGTTACTAGAAAATTTGAAGTTACATAGGTGGTTTACATCTTATTTCTACCAGACAATGCTGATCTAGAGATTTGTACACCATTAAAGTACTTCTGTAGTCATTTAATCCATTAGGGGATTGATCATTATTCCATTTAACCAAAAAATAAAAACTAAAAATGTAAGAGGTTGGCAGTTTGTTCTTGATCACAGCTAGCAGTAAAAATAGATACTGAGTCGGCTAACTACAAAAATTACCCTCTGTGTTAAAATCCAAGGACAACATCGTCTTTTTTGATAAAAGACTCGACTTGGGGTTCAGACAAACAAACTTCAACACAAAACTCTCCTTTCTAAAACTTTATATTTCCCTTAAAGCAGCGTTTCCCTTTTTAAGTTGGAACAGCAAAGACAGATAGAAGGGTCAGGAAATCCCATTGCTCTGGGGGCTCAGAGTGGTTCATGCCTGGTAAATGGTACTGTGGGACAATAAAACAAAAAGTACTGGTAAATAAGAGTCCATAATACCCCCCCCCAAAAAAAAAGAAAGGAAAAATTAAGTCCCCTTTTCAGGGAAAATAATTTAGCTGACTGCATGGTTATTTTTCCTCAAACACTTCTTCCTAAGCTTTGCAGAGATTAATTACTCACACCTTGCATTTTGCTATTACAGACTCTGAGTGGAGACACACCCTGCTTTTCTTCCCCAAAACACCTGCTGCATCCTCCCTGCATCAACAGCGATGAAAATAAGATTAGGCTATTGGTATCCCATCTCTAAAATTATCTGCATGTTGTCCTGCATTCTGGCCAGAACCTGTGATGTCTGTGATCCATTGTAATGGGTGAGCCCAGAGTGCGGGGCAGCAAAAAGACTGGGGCTGGAATGAAAACACTTGGCTCAGGAAATTCCCCATTATGAGAAGTACTTAGACTTTAGGTAGAATTGATTTGGATCAAATTCTGTATATCTTCCAATCCCAAGAGTCAATAATTCTATGGTAAATAAATTTTCTTTTTTAATGTTTATTTATTTAGAGAGAGAGAGTACAAGGAAGGGAAGGGCAGAGAGAGAGAATCTCAAGCAGGCTCCATGCTGTCAGCACACAGCCGAACCTGGGGCTTGATCCTATGAACTGTGGGATCATGACCTGAACCAAAATCAAGAGTCGAACACTCAACTGACTGAGTTTCCCAGGCACTCCTATGACAAAAAAATTCTGTTGAGGAATAAAACCTTTCTAGTTGGCAGCCTAACCCATTCTCCATTCCCTCTGCCTTTAGCCATTGCTGTAGAGATGACCACTTCACTGCTGTTGAAGTGTCTCTTCCTGATTCCAGAATATTTGTGTCTGAAAGGCTGAAGATAAATGCAGCAACTCAGTCTGATAAACAAATAGTCCTGATAATGGAGCTCAATGGAGATAGTTGTGCCAGGAAATATTTAGGTGTTGAATGTAATTTCAAAGGTCAGTAAATATGCCAAGTGAATGCAGTCTGAAGCTGAACACACAGTGAGAGCGGGTGAGGAACTAGACTGTTTTCCCACCTCCCTTGCAGAAAGAGCCTAATAGTCTACCTCCAAGTTGACATTTTATTTCTATATTTTTGCTATAGGCTAGGACCCTTTTCCCCTTATGTTTCTTTCTTTCTTTTTTTAATAATTGAAGATCTTTGTTGCAGAATGGCAGGAACAATAAATCACAAAGCCTTTATATTTATTTACATTATTTTACTTGTCACAGACAGTTGGGTCTAGGAAATTTCCAGGAACTGAGAAGTTATCTAGATGTCTATTTCCCCCCCATTTGGAAGTCTTCTGTACTCAGCCCCACACTAGGTGGTATATTAACAGGAAAAAGACATAATCCTCACCCTTAAAGAATCTTGATGTAGTTGGAGAGACATGAACAGATGAATTTATGAACAGCACAGCATAAATGTGGCAAAAGAGGGGTATATGTGATGCCTTACCTATACTACAGTCTTCCATGCCTTCTCACTGATTCTCAGCCTCTGGCTGTTACCATTTAATTCTCTCCTCACCCACACCAAGGGATTCAGGGGTCATCTCAAATAAATGACTCCACTGTGAAACTCGAAACCTGACCTCATTCCTAGCCTTGAGCCTCACATTTCCTCTTGGAATTCCTGCTAAAAACTTAAACTAACATATCCAAAATCAAAATAATCTCCACTTCCCATAATCAAAATTGTCATCCAGGTGCATATATTACTGTTACCTAGACTCTAACTAGGTTTACATCTCACTGAATGTGTACACTTGGAAAGGCCACGTATCCTCCCTGAGGCTCAGTTTCATCACATGTAAATTTGATTACTAACATTCGTTTCTTATACCAAGGAACTATTGGAAAAATAATAAAATGATAAGATCAGGTGCATGTATCAAGCATCACTAATACTCTTGTGTTAGTAGTTTGGGTATACATTCTTTTTTGTCCATATAATATTTGCAACCCCTGACTGGTCTCCCCATGTCTATCAGCTCTATCACATTTTAACTCCTATTCTTACCATTCCTATACTGAAGTAAGCACATAACATTTTTCCTGGATTCTTAGTTTTAGCTTTATCCTCCAAGTATCAGACTGAGCCTAAGCTGTGTCTAGATCTTGGGTTCAGGTATGTTTCAGAATATATCTGGAAATGCTCCAGCCAGTCATAATCTTATTTGTTTGTAGGAGGTTGAGGAGTCTTTTGGGAGAGAATTTACCAAGAAAAGAGGATTTGGCAGACAAGTCTGACTGTCACAAAACCTGAGTTATGAGAGAAGAGGAGGGATTCTGAACAAGGTGTCATAATCATCACACGAAACCTGCCCCAGCCCCATTGCTCAGATCCATGTCTGTTCCTCAGGAGAGAGAGATAGCTGTCTAGCCAGAGACAGAAATGGTTGGGTCAGTAAACATCATTGGAACAATGGGTCTCAGGGGCACCTGGGTGGCTCAGTCGGTTAAGCATCTGACTTCAGCTCAGGACATGATCTCACAGTTCCTGGGTTCGAGCCCTGCATCGGGTTCTGTGCTGACAGCTCAGAGCCTGGAGCCTGCTTTCGATTCTGTCTCCCTCTTCTCTCTGCTCCTCTGCAGCTCATACTCTGTCTGTGTCTCTCTGTCTTTCTCTCTCAAAAAAAAAAAAAAAAAAAAAAAACAAAAAAACAAAAAAACAGTGGGTCTCAGGCACGAGGGATCCCAAAGCAGTAAAGATGTTGACACTGCATTGGAAATCCTCCCTCAGTGTATACCATGAAGTGGGAAGGTCCATCTTCCCCTCCTCTATCTCACACACACTTTTTGGCTGCATGTTATAGGCTGTCATGTGAGCATTGGTGACATCGCCCCTTTGAAAACTATGCATCAGTGTTAGTGCCTGGTGGGAGACTTCAGTGGAGACCCTCTCTGGAAATTGGAGTTGCAATATCAGAAGACCTGCCCACAAGCACTTTTGAGGTAACCCCATGAACCTGCAGAAGGTCTTGAGGTGACATGAAGGGATAGAGAGATTTTACAGAGAGATTTTATCAGCAAGAGTGGTCAAAAACCAGTGAATTTCAAATTTTTGTTCCTAAAGGGACTCCATTCAAATCCACAATTAGAGAAATTTGGGTTATAGTTATGTGTACCCTCAAACTCCCAGAAATTCCCACATACAAATGAATATAGTTTGAGTATGATGACTCCCCATACATTAGCCAAGTAAATGTTGAATGAGCTCCAAATCTCTAGTATCACATGAATATTTCATGTGGACCATTTTTAAGGTCCATGGAAAACCGTACCCTTCATAAATACCTACATAACTAATACAAACACACACATGCGCGCGCGCGCACGCGCGCACACACACACACACACACACACACAGAGAGAAGAAAGAAAGAAAGAAGAAAGATTTTCCTGGGTAGCTTGCCATGGTGCACAGAATGAGCACATTTGCTCTTGCTTAAAGAATAATGTCTCCACGGGGAGCCTGGGTGGCTCAGTCAGTTAAGCATCCAACTTTGGCTCAGGTCATGATCTCACAGTTTGTGGGTTTGAGCCCCACATCAGGCTCTGTGCTGACAGCTTGGAGCCTGGAGCCTGCTTTAGATTCTGTGTCTCTGTCCCTCCCCCACTCACTCTCTCTCTCTCTCTCTCTCTCTCTCTCAAAAGATAAATAAACATTAAAAAACTTCTTTTAAGAATAATGTCTCCATAAAGGTCTTATAACATCTCATTAAGCAGTTAATTTGAAAAATTGCTTAATTTTTATCTCAGAGAAACAAAGTAAGGGTTTATAATTCCAGGGTAAGGAATAAACAAATTCTGGTCCTCAAGATGGATTTTAGCTGGACCGGGCTTCATGAGAAGATGAAAAGTAATAGATAGCTGTGGGCCTCAATGAGGCATCTTACACTTACAGGCAAAAGGGATTTGGGAAGGAAGAGTAGGCATGGAAAGTGGTCATGATGTAGAAGCTATTAGGTAATAGCAAATATTTGTTCATCCTGTAAAAAAAAGCCTGGGTGTTAGATGTTGTCATCACCATTTTATGGAGGAAAATAATTTAAAAACTAAGGCTGAGATGAGGTTAGCAGCATTCAGGCACACAGTCAGTAGGAGAATAAAGTAGAATGTGAACTTACAGATGACTGGATCCAAAGACTACACCAGCCTCATTACCCTCGTGCAGTGCGGAGAAAGTCAGTGTTTCTCTTTGATCCTCAGAAGAATCTGAGATATTGTCTCCATTTTATCACTGAGAAAAGAGATGCAGAGAAGTTAAGTTACTTGACTTTCTTCACGTATCCAGAAACTGTGAATGTTCAGGTGGATACTGTTTCTGACCTGAAACTCTCAGTTTTTCACTCTTCTTCAAAACTTCACTATGGATAGAACCTGACGTTCCCTCAGAAAATAGCACCACATCCATGATGATCACTTGCTACTGGGAGAAATTTAGTAAATATGCTGTTAAATAACAGCTCCATGGTTGCCTTGCTTGTTGCATTCCAATTTTATGAGGTGAAATAAAAGACCTTAACACTTTATCTAAAGCATATATAAAGTGTATAACCACAGGGACAAAACTACTTAGTTGCCACCAACCATTCCCCCTGTGAGAGGATTAAAATACATTTTAGGGTATCATGAGACATTGGTTATGGTGGGGAGAGGGGTGATTAATGGTTATAATCACTGGTTCAAAGATTTCTGCTTTTGTCTTGAGCTTAAGCCAACACCAAGGTAAGCATGTTCTGCTAAATAATTCAAACACTTGGAGCTTTTCCTGCTGCCTTCTCCATTTGAAAGCAATGTCCCTGACCACTCTTTAGTCCCCATTAGTAGTGCTGAACTGTGACTCATATCCCCAGCAAATATAATGTCTTACTGAGTTATGCTCACCCCCTGCAAGTTGAGTGCTTGCATTTATGAACAGCTGGTGGGCTACAAAGTCAAATCCTTGACTTTCCTCAAACCAGATATACTAAGCCGTAGGACGCTAAGGAACAAACATCCAAGGATTCAAGTTCCTACTGGTCTTTCCTCTTAATAAAATAGAGTACGTAGAGCTGTCCACCTGTTCACTTAATAGAAAAATGTAAATGTTCACCACAATGAGCATCACTAAAAGTTTATATAGGAAAATTTGTTTTGAGGGTATTAGAAGCCAGTTTCAGCTCTGCT
Organism: Prionailurus viverrinus; assembly: GCF_022837055.1. Classification (NCBI taxonomy): domain Eukaryota; kingdom Metazoa; phylum Chordata; class Mammalia; order Carnivora; family Felidae; genus Prionailurus; species Prionailurus viverrinus. The sequence goes on from NC_062563.1 coordinate 95,162,454, forward strand.
GCTCACTTTGAGTGAGTCAGAGTTGTTTGGACATCAGTTTGTGGGATTTCAGTCCAACTGATCTCATTAGAATGCAAGATGAAACTTGAGATGTAGAGCACTTTGAAAAAAATAATGTTAATATCATCTGTTTATCCATGGTTACATCATAGTTTTCTCAAAGCATCTTTATATCATTAATCACTAGATTATTGTATCATACCTGTGGATTAGAATGGGTCATGAGAGCACTGTTTCTCAGGAATGGACAATTGACACCAGACACGTTAAGAGTAAATTCACTGATGATCTAAACAAGCCAAAAGGTGTATTGGACTAATAACACCAAATCTTCTATTGGAAAATTCTTTCTATCTATACTGAATACCAATGGATTATAAGTCAGGAAACCTGGATTTTAGCCTCAGCTCCAACAATACAGTCATATGGCCTGGGTCTTTAACTTGTAAGTCTTAGTTGGCTGAGATTCAGGCCAGACCCAATGCTAAGGATGAAGACAGCAGTAAACAAGAAACTGTAGTCTTTTCCTTTACTGAGCCTAGAGCCTAGAGGGGAAAATAGAAAAATAATTGCAATAAAGTGCAGACAGTTAGTATGTTATGGGAACATGTAGCAGAAGAACCTTATCTAGACAGGACCTCAGGAACACTCTTCCTGAAGAACTGATGTTTAAGCCAGAACCTAAGTGATTATTAGGAACAAGCTGAGGAAAATATGAAGGAAGGAGCAGATGAGTGTTTCATAAGGAAAGATGAACCTGTGTCGAGTGCCTGAAGCTGGAGAAAACATGGCATGGTGAAAATATCATTTCTCCACACTGGTTTCATCCATCTCAGACACAGAGCCAGTCCTAACAAAGGTAGCCACTGTTCTCATAGATGTTCCCACTATCTTATAGAATTTGAATTTACTCTTCCAGCCTAGAAGCTACTGACTGTGGAGTAAATCCTCAGGTTACCCTTGAGAAAAATTACTTTCCCACAAACCATTAGTTTAGGCTATTCAGTTTGCCTGGGTTTCAGCCTTCATTTCATTATTTGCACCTGAGTTCAGCAGGGGCTCATAGTTCAGTTTTGAATATCTATTCTTTATGACTGACGATACCTTTCCCTAATACTCCTAATATTTCCTTGTATAGCCTCAGATCTTCCAAATTCTGAGCCCTAAAACTACTTCAGCTCCCAGGGCTTAACATTTATCCTCAATCCATCCCCTAAGATGAAGAAAGCTGTGTCTAATGGACTTCTGTTTGTACCCATTCCTTGGATTTGCTGTCCTGGATTTGGAAGAGCTGTTCTCTTAAAAAGTTTTCTCTGTACTCTTTAGCCATGTTGATTATCATACCTTCCCAGTCCAGAAGGATTTCCCGGAATATACTGCAATCAAGCTCTTGTATTACCTAAAACCGGAACAATTGTAGAAAAAGCTACCACCTGAAAAAATCTTGAAACACGTGTCTTAATTTTCGCAAAGCAAGACAACCTTTCTCAACTGATGTTTCCATATATGTGTACCTAAATTCACACATGTTAGCACCTATACTTACCCAATAAATCCCCGTGACATTATTAAGGCTCACAGTGCAACTTAATGACAAGAATGACATGGAACAATTCCTAGTTGCAATCAAAAGTTAATTAGACTAGTACTCCATGCAGTAAATATCTTTGTATAGAATGACATTTAAACTCTGCATGAGGCTTAGAAAAGGTAACCAACCAATCACCTTCTGAAAATTCCATTAGCAGAAAGCAAATAAGATGTTCTGAAATTAATGAATCCATCAGCTGAGGTGAAACCTTTCAAAAACCTATCATGTCAAAGAGCAATTAATTGGATATTTTTTCAGAATTTAACTCATTGCTGATGAATGTCTGAAGAATTTTAGTTAAAATATAGTGCAGGGTCTAGTGTCAAGAAGAATGAACTCAGGAGTAGAATTAAGTTCTCATCCTGACTTGGTCACTAATGTGCTGTGTCACAGACTGAATCAGGCTCCTTCTCTGTTCCTGAATTGTTCATTGTAATGTGGAAATAATTAATTAACATCTGTCATGCCTAACATACAGGGTGGTTTTGAGGATTTATTGAAAATATGGGTGGTATTGGGATTTTAGACACATGTCGACATAAAGGGAAATTGGAATTCTCAGCATTTGGGTGAGCAGGAACAATATCAGTTCTTTTCTAGAAATAAGGATTGATGGTTTTGTATTTTGAGTAAGTAAAGACAATCTGATAACTCTACTGAACACATTCTTTTTCTTAGTGTCCATTAGGTTAATGTAGCTTAACAAGTAATCACACATGGCTGTTGGTCACAGAATTTCCCTAGTGTATTCAATCTCCTCAATGTCTGATTTTCTGGTCTTCTAAATGTCAGGTCCATCCCAATGGTAAATTGAACATCTTAGGAAAAATATTTCCTGTCTCGTGGTGCAGAAGTTAATGGCCTTGCAGCAAAGACCAGTGCTCTATTTCTTTTTTTATAGAAAAACAACATCTTTTCCCTCCACAAGATGTGGGTAATGGTGATTAAAAGCATAGATTTGATGTTTGGGTTTTAATCCCCATTCTGTTACTTTTGGGAAACCATAACCAAATTGTTTAACCTCTCCAAAGTTTTGTTTTCTTATGTGAAAAATGAGGGAAAACATAGCTCTTTCATAATAATGATATGAATATGATATAGGATAATTTATGTAGAACGCTTAGCACAATGCCAGACACAAAATTAATGCTGAAAAAAATAGTAGCTATTATTAGATGAGTTCCTGCACAAATTAGTCTGGCAGTTCTCTGATAACAATGAATTTATTTAAATTTTTTTTTTCAACGTTTATTTATTTTTGGGACAGAGAGAGACAGAGCATGAACGGGGGAGGGGCAGAGAGAGAGGGAGACACAGAATCGGAAACAGGCTCCAGGCTCTGAGCCACCAGCCCAGAGCCTGACGCGGGGCCCGAACTCGCGGACCGCAAGATCGTGACCTGGCTGAAGTCGGACGCCCAACCGACTGCGCCACCCAGGCGCCCCTGATAACAATGAATTTATGAGTAAAGTGCTCTCTTGAATTAATAGCATCTGAATACTTTTTTTAAATAAATATTATTTCATTGTATATAAGGATATATAGAGAATGAAGAAGGCTGGACAAACATTGCTCTCCTGAAGTTCTCAAGAGAACATTGTTAAAGGTTAAAGAATAGATCAAAATGGTTGCAACTAATAGCTAAGCTATGAAATGATTCAGAGAAGTCACTTCTCTGAAACCTCTATCTGTAGATCATAGTTATGCATTTATGCCATTCCACTGAAAATTATTGGGCATCTATTATGGCACTACCAGACACTGAAGATAAAATTGTTAGCTGCCACTGATTATGTGATTATATGTGCTAGGTACCATGCTTAAAGATATCCATACATTATTTTAATTCCCACCAAAACCCCATGAGGTGGGTTTGTTTTCCCTGGGAGCCTAAATAGTGAGGCACTATGCCTCACTGATTTCCCTTCCACTAGCCCATTATCTGGAAACGTACATGGGAATGAGTATCTTGAGGCCCAAGGAAAAATCATGAGTAGGAAAGAGAGTACAGTAACCTTAGAGCATCCATATTCTCTCAGAAAATTTCAAGCCTAGAAATCCTGCTGGGAATCCCAAACTCACATTTTCCCCTACTACATACACCCAAGGTTCCCTACTCTGGTTGAGTCACCTAATTCCAAGTACTTCCTGAGGGCTGGGACTGGTACTTCTTACCATATCCTGAGAGCACTGTCCATGTGAATTTGTCTTACGAGTGTTTCTTTCTCTGACATTCTCAGTTGTTTTAGATCAATCCCAGCTTTGAGACATGGCGTTCCTTTTCTGCCTACAACTTAGTTTGGGGTGTCTGGTTATTTACCTCCCTTACCTAGAAGTCCATCTCTATTTAATCCTCTGGTTGGTGTCTCCATATTGCTTCTGCCCTGACTCTTGATCTTCCCTTTGATTACAATGGAATATTATTGATGTTTTCTTTTTCTCTCTTAAGCAACTAAGATTGATCTATGAAACATAAAAAGGAGGGAGGAAGTGTGAAAAAAGGAAAGTCTTGGATATCATTCATTGTGCTTTGAGTAGATTTTTTTATGAAATTGCTTTCCTCTTTAAACTCACTTCAGACCATGAAACATGAGGCATAAGGAGCAAAAGTTTTCTTTACTCCAAGTTCTTAACTCTAGCTAATCCACAAGATCACCTACCTTGAGGGGTTTCAGATTATCTGTTTTCCTTCTGCTTTTGATATTTCTTTTAGTAAACTGGTCTCTAAAAATAAACCTTCAGAACACTCTCCTCCATAGAATATATTTCTGCATTGACCTGTGGTCCCTGTTCTGCTCTTTGTCATAACCCAAATTGGTATCTTTACTGGACTCAAATTAATTCCTAGAACAAAGAAGAATTAGAAACAGCACCATCAAGTTTTACTAATTTTTGAAAGACTTTGTGAAAAAATGTGTCCTTCTAGTGATCAGATTCTCCCCTGGTAATTTTTCACATATATGCCAGTAGCAATTTTAAGTACTTTAAGCAAAGTGTTCTTTCTTCTGAAGCCTCATAGATTCTGAGCTCACAGAACTTAATAAATTATTGCAATTTGAATACAATTATTTAACTTAAAATACTATGTGATAGTTATTTATATTAATGCAAATATGCACAGACAGCTAAGTGAATGCATGTTTTCATTTTGGAAATAAGTTGTTTCTAATAGCTGATACTAAACAATAGAGTGAAAATTCTCTGTGATGGCTTCATTTCCAGACTGGTTTCATGCTAGTGTACTTCTCACAAAGCTTGCTCACAAATGGAATAAGATGGAATCTTGTTATGAAGGAATAATATATGAAGATGGCCTTCCCAAAGATTATCTGATATTTTAATATGGGAACAATAACTCTATTTTCCAGAGGCTCTCTTGCCCCATACTCATGATATTCCAGCATTCTAGCCAACAATAGAATTGTAGAATGTCCCCCAGAGAGCTCTTTGTCCAACATCCTCATTGGAAAATTGAGAAACACAGATCCAAGGAGGGGAATATAAAGACGTCTACTCAAAATAAGACAATAATGGGAGAAATAAAGTATTCTAAACCATAAAGTAAAGCATTATGAAATTAAATGCAGTTGCCATAACTATAAAAATTATTATGCATTAATATATTAATTTATTCAGTAAACATTACTGAATGTTTAATGTTCTTAATGCTGGGGAATGTAAACTCATGCTTGACCTATAGAGTATGGTAGAAATGGTATAATGGCATTGCTCAACTTAGGTCTAAGAGGACTGACAGCTTCTGTTTTGCCCTTTGGGATCCATAGCCAACAGTGACATAAGTCCTACTATTCTGAAATTTCCATGCTATAAGAAGTCCAAGTCACACAAAAAGACCCTGTGTTGACACTCTAGTTAACAGCCCTGACTGAGTTCTTGACCAACAGTCAGCATCGATTACCATCCATCTGTGTGATCACATTTGAAGTCTGTTCCATATGATCCTTCATATGACTTCAGCTCCAGTTATTATCCGCATGAGAAAGCCCAAGGGAGAACTGCATAAGTAAACCCAATTAACTCACAGATTCATGAGAAAAAATAGTAAGTTGTTTAAGCCACTAACTTTGGGATAGTTGCTATGCAGTAAGAAGTAATCACAAGAGTATGTAATGAAGAAATAGTTTAAAGATTTTAAACAAGAGAATGATGATAAATTCAGTTTATAATTGAACATGTTGGCTAGCTAGGGCCCTAGGGATCAGATTCTTTAGATGATAGGAAATAAACATTCTATCTTCTACTAGTCTCTTCTACTAGTGAGACTAATAGACTAGTAATACATCCAAGTTTAGTTGGAGTTTGAAGGCTGCTGGATGGAATTGAGTGAAATTCCTCCTCTCATGTACAAATTGTACATGTTACATAGATTCATAAGAGTCTCCTAGGGGAAAAAAAGTACCAGGCCCCTTACACATGATTTTTGGCTTGTGACTGATAAAGTATCAGATTCCAACTCTGATAACAGGCTATTAAGGTAGCACCCAATGAATCCTGATTCCTAGTATTTATGCTCTTGTGTAATTCCATACCATATTGGAGAGGGGTGACCCACTGAACCAATAAGATATTGCAGAAATGACCATGTGCAATGTCTGAAGCTGTTTTAAATGGCATTGAAGTTTTTGCTTTGTTCTTCCTTGGGTCACTCATGCTGGAGGAAGCCAATTACCATGCTGAAAGGATACTCTGAAAGCCTTATGGAAAGATCCATATGGTGAGGAAATGAGCCCTCCTGCCAATGGCCAGCACAAATTTAGCATGTTAGTGGAGTCATCTTGGAAGTGGATATTTCAACCCTAGTGAAGCCTTCAAATGAATGTAGACTGGCCAGTATCTTCATGAACCTTTATCTGAAGTTCAACAGTTGTTTTAGATTGATTTCTTTGAGCTAACTCCAATAATTTAAAGGCCATTTGAAATTATTTCTAGTCTCCCTACATTACTTAGTTCAATTAAAATTAAGTATTTTTTCTTTAATTTCTACTATCATATATTTTATGTGTAGAAGACAATATGTATGACATGTATATGATTAAAAATATTTTTTAAAAGTTCAAGTACATGTAAAATATATAAATATATATACCTACTAATTTAAAATATATATAACTACTAATATATTTTAATCTTCCTGTATCCATATTCTACTAATTTTTTTCTCCCTTGATTTAGATGTAACCGTTTGGAATTACGAATTTACCATTCCCCTACTTAGTATAACTTTATGACGTATATACATATACCTAAATGATATATTATTGTCTTATTTTGTTTTGGGTCTTTAAAAAAATGAAATTATACATTATATAATCTTCTATATTATATTTTGATATTTTTCATCAATATTATATCTTTGATATTAACCTTACTGTTGCTTGTAACTGTGATTCCCTCACTTTTACTGCTGTAATGTTTTATTTTTCTTATTTAAACCACAAAATATCCAACTCTGTTAGTGGACATTTGGCTTGTTTTTTGTTTTTTTGCCATTGTAAATAAGGATGCTATGAACATTCCTGGGTATACCACTTGGCATGCATATTAAAGTTGTAAAATCCTAGGAGTTGAATGATTAAGAATCAGAATATAAGACAATGCCAGTTTTCCCAAGAGCTTCTATGAATTTGTACCACCATCTAGCAAAAATACAGAGGACTCATTGCTTCAAATCTTCACCAAAATTTTGGGAAATAAAACTTTCTTTTTTGGCAATCTAGCAGGTGTATTATGTTTTATTTTATTTTAATTTGTTTAATTTATTTTTATAATTTAAATTTAAATTTAATTTGAATGTCACTCATTGGTAATGAAGTTGACATAGTGTCATATATGTATTATTTACTTTGCTTCTTCTTTAGTGAAATCCATGCTCATGTTTTGTCACTTTTCTAATTAATGGATTATTCTTGTTCTTGTTGATTTTTAATGTTATTAACATACTCCAGATATCACTTGTGTCAATTATGTGTCTAAGGCATTCTTTCTCATTCGTGTTTATACATTTACTTTTATTTTGTATTTTATTTTAAGGTGGTCATATTTAGCAATATTTAATAATGTGTGCCTTTTGTGTTAAGAAATACATTCCAAACCCAAAGTCAAAAATATTGTTTTTAAATTATTTCCTATATAACTTTACATTTTTGGGTTTTTGTATTTAAGTCATCAATTCTCTTGATTTTTTTTTCTTGGAATGGGGTTTGTCGTTTTATTTTCGTGTTTTAAGAGATAGATTCTAATTACTTTTGTTCATATGGATAACCAATTAACTGAAATCATTTAGCCCATCCTCTGTTACTGATTAGCAATGATCTGTTTATATTTACAGTTTCCATTTATCATAATTATATTTTTAGGCCCTCTCTTCTATTCCTGGTCAAATTTGGTATTCCCACATAATACTTTATAGTAAAAAGTCCCCATGTATGGTCAAACAAATTTAATTTTTTTATGTTTATTTATTCTTGGGGGGGGGCAGGGAGAAAGAGAGACACAGAATTGGAGCTCAAACTCACTCATGTATGGTCAAACAAAATTACTAATCTCATTGTTTTTATTCAGAAATTTGTTGACTATGTTTATATTAGTTTATCAAATTACCAGGAATATCCTGTTAGTATTATAATTGCACCTCCATTAATCAATACAGATAGACAAAGCATCTTTAGGGTATTGATTGTTTCTCTTTATAAACATGATAGATTTCTCCTTATATTTAGGTCTTCTTCACTGCTTTTTATTGGATATATTTCTTGGTAGGGTATCTTTCTTAAAAATACCTTTTCTAACTCTGTTACTGGAATACAATTCAATCGGAAATTATATGTTGATTTCTTTCTTGCTTGATAAATTCTCTCATTGATTCTAACAGTTTGGAGATTCTTTGGGGTTTTCTATGGAGAAAATATATCATGTACACAAATAATAATTCCCCTTGTTCTCCTGCATGTTTAAATATTCCTTATCCTTTCCAAGTGTACTTTTTTGATGTTTATTTATTTTGAGAGGGAGAGAGAGAGAGCACACAGAGGGGAGGGGCAGATCAAGAGGGAGAGAGAGAATCCTATGCAGGCTCTGTGCTGTCAGTGCACAGCCCAATGCAGGGCTCCAGTCCATGAGATCATGACCTGAGCTGAAACAGAGAGTTGTATGTTCAGCCCTTCAACTGGCTCTGAGCCACCCAGGCACCCATAAGGGTACTTTTTCTAACATGGTATTGTTGAATATAATCAGGGAATATAGAATATTTTTTCTACTGATTTTTAAGGAAATGGTTTCATTGTCTTATTTTTGAATCTCTGTAGGTTTCTTTATCATCTTAAGGAATTACTATCTATCCCTTCTTTGTTAAGAATTTTTATACCAGGGGCACTTGGGTGGGTCAGCCAGTTAAGTTTGTGACTTCAGCTCAGGTCATGATCTTTCAGTTCATGGGTTCCAGCCCCATGTCGGGCTCTGTGCTGACAGCTCAGAACCTAGAGCCTGCTTCGGATCCTGTGTCTCCTTCTCTCTCTGCACCTCCCTGCTCACACTCTGTCTCTGTCTGTCAAAAAAAAAAAAAAAAGAACTAAATAAAAACATTAAAAAAAAAGAATTTTTATACCAAAGAGAATAATACCATGAACCTCTGTATCTACCACCAAGCAATGATACCTTCACCTCATGGGCTCCCATTTCACCTATATTTCAATTACACTGGATTATTGTGCATCTTTTAAAGTTTGTTTATTTGTTTTGAGAGAAACAGAGAGAGAGCAAGCAGGGGAGGGTCAGAGAGAGGGAGAGAGAGAATCCCAAACAGGCTCTGTGCTGTCAGTGCAGAGCTTGATGCAGGGCTTGAACTCACAAATCAGGAGATCATGACCTGAGCTGAAATCAAGAGATGCTTAATGGACTGAGTTACCCAGAAACCCCTCACACTGCATTATTTTTAAGTAAATTCTGAACAACTTATTTCATCTGTTAAGTATTTTATGTATCTCTAAATGATGAGAACACTTAAATAATATAATTATAATTCCATAATCACGCCTAAAAGCAATATAATCACATAACATTTTCAATGTTCACTTTTAGTCAGCTGTCTAATAATTATTTTTCCCATTTGATTTGTTCAAATTAGGATTTAAACATAGTTCATACATTATATTTGATTGGAACATCTCTTATAACTTAAGTGTGTTATATTGCATTATTTTCTTAAATTCCATGTTTAAGAATATGGAATAATTTGTCCTGTAGAGTTTCTAGACTAGAGATCGTATCCCTGTGTTGTAACGTGAAATCTGGGTCCAGATTTTCTAGAAATTGATAGCTTAATGTTAATCAGAAGTTCTCAAATAGTTCTGATCTGAGGATACTTTTACATTCTAAAAATTATTGGATTCCAAAGAATTTTTATTCATGTGATTTACTATTTATAATACTATGTATTAAAACAGATATTTTAAAAATATTTACTAACTTGTTTTTATCATATTTGAAAAAATATCAACGATATGCCCATATGCATATAACTAAAGTTTTTCTGCTAGTCTGTTTTTCAAGAATTGTGTTCTATGAAAACGTGGAGTAAAACTCCATGTTACAAATGCTTTTCTTCAAGACAACCATTATAGTTTAGCACGCAGATTCCCATTTAGTCACACAAAATAGTAAGAGCAATGTATTCAAGGTTTGCAATTACTAAAATTAAATGTATTTACTGTTCTGTCAAATTCCTCAAGGATAGTTTTAAGTGAAATGTCTTTTTTGTTTCTTGTAAATGCCTGGAAATGAAGGATACAGGTTGATGCCATTGCCTTGATTAATGCCATGTCACCAGAAATTTTAACCACCATTGCCTTTGCTCCATCAATGCAAATGTCAGCACAGTAAAAAAGGCAAATACCATTTTAGTATTATTATGAAAATTACAACTTCACAGTCCCCCTGAAAGGGTCTTGAAGACACCCATGGGTCTGCAACTCACAATGGAAATGCTACTTTGATGTATCAGATTACCTACTCAGAACTAAACTGAGGAACTATTTCTCAGTCTTCCTACGCAGAGACAGCTAGATGGCAAGTCTACCTGCTGTTCCTTATGAACCCGGCTTTCCTTCTGACTTAGACACTATCACTCCAGGCTTCCTTCACACCTTGCCATAATATTGAGGAAGCATCTCTGAACTTGTTGTTCCTGTTCCTGTTCTTGGTTTCAATTCTTTCTTTTCCCTCAACTTTCTTTTCCCAATACTTGGCACTCACCAGCACTTCCAATTCCTGTACCCACCGATTTATACTTACTAGTTTCTTTTTTCTTTACTGACAAAGTTTTTACTCTTACTGGCCAAAGTTTAAAAAAATTCATATATATGCTTACAGGAATGAATTTTTGACTGATTAATCAAATACACTCTGGACACTTTCCTTAACTATCCAACGCTACTATATTTTCTAAGCTATGTACATCAGTATTTCTGCCATAGGGCTGCCTCCCTTGCCTTAAGTTTTTCAGAACAAAGTATTTGGCAAAGGACAGGGAAAGTTCAAACTTCACCTGTTCTTGGGGAAAGTGCTGGCCTGTTAACAGGAAAGAGGCAACATCTGTGGCAATTCCCAGGCTTTGCTGGGAAGACACTTCTCCCCATGGCGGGAATCTCCTGGAATATAGGCCAAGCCCTACCCCATGACCCTTGTTCTGGTTCCACATTCCGGTTATTCATTTGAGTGCCCCTCCTTCTAATTTTCTTATAAAAGCACAGTCTTCTCTGACATGACAAACCACTGCAAATCCCTGCAAGACAGGTGAGTGGAAGCTGACAGAAGATGAGACCATGGCAAGAGCTATACTGTATATATATTTGGGGGAAGATACAGGAGGATCTCTGTCAGATACAGGAGCTCTGAGACTCAGCACAGGCAGGCTTGGGAGGTCTCATGGGGTAGGAGCATATACAGATCTTCTAGTTCTTTCCAGAGCTATACAAGGGGATGGATGTCACTAAGATGAACTTATTCCTAGGGGACTAACAAAGGAAAGACAAAGAAGATGTGTGGCATCTCTATATGTCCTCTCTCTGATCACACTTCTCTTAGTGAAATCTGATTGCTTCCTCAGGTCACAGACATGATGCGGCCTCACACAGACCTCCCCAGCATGTCCTGGATGCTGTTCTCCTGCCTGATGTTGCTGTCTCAGGTCCAAGGTGAGATTTCTCTGCCTCTGACACTGGGTCCTTGCGAATGCTCAGGGCCAAGAGGAGAAGGAAGACTCTCGTGGTACTGGTGACATATATCCCCACACCATGAAATGGCCTGTGACTCGTCCATCACCACACCATCCTTCAGGGTAACCAGGGGTGGCAGGCATCACAGTGGTCCACTAGCACTGCAAGGAGGTCCTTTGCTTCTTGTCAGTGCACTCTCATTTATGTTGGTAGGCGAAAGAGGAAAGTGTGAAGGGACAGAAATAAAATAAGGGGAAGGAAAATGAGGATCCAGGGCAAGAATGTGTATCCTAGAGCAGGGAGGGTTGGACTGTGAATGGGAAAGATGAAAAGAAAGGAGAGGTTTCCTCATTTAGTGGGGCTGGTTCAAGAACAAGAAATCCTGAAAGTGTTGGCAGTGGTGAGAGGCAGTCAGGACTTTGGCATCACTTTCCCAAGCACCGACCCCATAGACGTTCCTTTAAGTCACCTCCCACCCTGATCCCCAGTCTCCTATTCACCTCTTCTCTCTCTTTTGTGTCCTTCCATCCTAGGTGAAGACTCGCCAAAGGAAGTGCCCACTCCACGGATCAGGTGTCCCAAAGGCTCCAAGGCCTATGCCTCCCACTGCTATGCCTTGTTTATGACACCAAAATCCTGGATGAATGCAGATGTGAGTACTTGGATTTGCAGGTCGAGGTTTTAAGGGAAAGTACACTAGAGACCTGGCGGTGGCGGGGGGGGGAGGGGGTTCCATTCCCCAGAGTTCCTTGGGGGTGACGGTGAGCATCCTCATCTTTTGCATACATACCTCTTCTCCCCTACCTCTGCACTGCCCGTCTCCCAGTGATGTCTCAGGCCTCCCCTGAGTCTCTCCCTTCCCCACACAGATGGCCTGCCAGAAGAGACCCTCGGGACACCTTGTGTCTGTGCTCAGTGGGGCTGAGGCATCCTTTGTGGCCTCCCTAGTACAGAACAGTGCGAACACTTACTCAAACATCTGGATGGGGCTCCATGATCCCACAGAGGTATGAATACATCTTCTCTCTATAACCTCTCAAGCTGCTATTGCCACCCAAGCCCACTCCCTGTCCCCTGTGTCTGCCCAGTAAATGCCCCAGAGAGCCTTGGAGCTCAGAGATCCAGGAGTATATTAGGAGAAAAGGGAGGACCTTGTGGCCAGCTGAACAGCTGAGTTCTGTGGAAGTCTCTTGACTCTGCTGAATTTAATCTGCTTCTTAATTTGCACGTGAGGCCATGTAATTCAGTTCTCTGAGCTTCACAGAGTCTACACATATTGTGCAGAGTGATTCTTAAACGAAGAGTGGATCCATTTTTGCTCTATGGAACAGACACTGTCTTTGAGGTTCAGAAGCTAATCACATATGCATCACTCGTTGCTGTTCAGTCAGTGAGAGGTTACTCTGAATGGGTCTATTGGTCTTTGTGTTTATGGGCTTCAGGAGTTGTCAATAAGAGCAAGGAGTTAGGAGGAGTCTCCCAGAGGAGAGCTTTGGCTCCCAGGCAGCATCTAGAGGAGCAGACCAAATTCTATGATGCTGGGGAGGGGTTCCTGCAAGGAGCCCTTTAATGGCCATTCAACCTCACTAGACTCCATCCTCTCTAGGGCTATGAGCCCAATGCAGGTGGATGGGAGTGGAGTAGCACGGATGTACTGAATTACCTTGCCTGGGAGAGACACCCCTCCACTAACCCAAACCCCGGCTACTGTGGGAGTCTGTCAGCAAGCACAGGTAAGCAACAGAGGAGCTCCTTTCTGCCAGACCTCTCCATCCTCTTTTTCCCTATTTCTCAGTGTGACCATCAGAGAATCCCCTTGAGCAAGAAAATGTAGGGTTGGTTTATCTTCTCCCACCCCTTCTCATCTCTCCTTTCTTTGAGTCCCATTCCCCTGGAGTAGGACACTGCTGAGGATGAGGGAGAGGCTGTGAATCCTACGCCAGAATCTGGGCTGCCTGTACCTTGGGTTCATGAGCTGCACCAGCCACATCTACCTGAGCTCCTCTGTCTCTCTAGGATATCTGAAATGGAGAGATTATAACTGCGGTGCGATGCTACCTTATATCTGCAAGTTCAAGGACTAGGTCTGGTGGGACGTCAGGAGCCTGAGTTTTGTGTGCAGCTCATCATGGACATATGACCAAGTGTGAAAACCTACCCTGGAAAGGAATAGTCTCCCCCTACCATCTAACCTGACCCTTCCTTCTGATCATTTCTCCTCCCTATTCATTTAACTTTATGTTCTTTTTGTGTATTACATGGCCTGAGATTGCAGAGAGCAATAATAAATACTTCATTCCATGTTGTGTGCTTTTGTGCTCCTATCTCATAGCAAAAATATGAAGAACAATGGGTATGGGAGGAGTTCTAGGTCTTGCCTCTGTCCAATGTTATTTATTCCCCCAGGGAAAATGCTTAAATGTACATCCCCACCAGTGTGTTTATGATCAGTATATAGTCCCTGTTCATGTACCTTTGTGTTGTTTATAGAAAAAGACATTACTCACCTACACATTCTATTACACATTCCTCCTATTTGTAATACTAACAGCCTTAGTGGTATCTGAAGATCTTAGAAGAGCACATCTGTAATCATTTGCTATCATTGATATTTTTTTTCTTTAATTTGCAACCTTCCTTGGACCCTGACTTTTATAAAATACATTGAAAAATGAATGGGTTTCTGATTATAGTGCTTACAGGTAGAGCATTAGAAGTTGTCACTCTCCTCCTTAAAACAGTTCTATTCTTAAACTAAGCACCAGAAAAATATTTGAAATTGCGATAATTTGTGGTGACCAATTGGGATTCATCTCCTGGGACTGGACTTAATTGCCTTCCATACAAAATCATATTAAAAAAATTTTTTTAAACATTTTTATTTATTTTTGAGGGACAGAGAGAGATAGAACACGAGTAGAGGAGAGAGATGCAGAGAGGGAGACACAGAATCTGAAGCAGCCTCCAAGCTCTGAGCTGTCAGCATAGAGCCCGATGCAGGGCTCAAACCCACGAGCTGTGAGATCATAACCTCAGTCAAAGTTGGACACTTAACTGACTGAGCCACCCAGGTGGTCCTGATTTTTTTTTTAAATGTTTATTTACTTTGAGGGAGAGAGAGACAGCATGCGAGCAGGGGAGGGGCAGAGAGAGAGGGAGACAGAATCCCAAGCAGGCTCCAGGCTTCGAGATCTGAGCTGTCAGCACAGAGCCCAGTGCAAGGCTTGAACTCATGAACCACCAGATCATGACGTGAGCCTAAATCGGAAGCTGACTGAGCCACGTAGGCACCCCCAAGATCAGATTTTTTTTTACCGAATTTAAAAATAATGGCTTTTGTCAACTCAGTCAATATTGTCTACTATACCTAGAGCCATGCTTGAGTTCCTAAAATACTAATCACAGTTGCTAAACTCATAGTCTGTATTCATAACCATTTATATCCTGAATAATCATAAATTTATTTCCTCTAGTGAACTCTTATGAACTTTTGTATCTAGAAGTCTAGAACAAAGGTAGGCAGGCAGTTTTTATCTCTTCTCTCTCTATCTGTTCTCTCCCACTGAACCTTCCATAATATAATGCCCTCTAGGTAGTTCCAATGCAGTTGATAAAAATGCTTCTCTCTCCTAATAATAACAACAACAATGATAATAATAATAAATAGTAATAAATAATCTCTTGGGGCACCTGGGTGGCGCAGTCGGTTAAGCATCCGACTTCAGCCAGGTCACGATCTCGCGGTCCGTGAGTTCGAGCCCCGCGTCAGGCTCTGGGCTGATGGCTCAGAGCCTGGAGCCTGTTTCCAATTCTGTGTCTCCCTCTCTCTCTGCCCCTCCCCCGTTCATGCTCTGTCTCTCTCTGTCCCAAAAATAAATAAACGTTGAAAAAAAAATTAAAAAAAATAAATAAATAATCTCTTATTTTCTCTCACTAAAAATTACTCCTACACCAGGGAAGAAGGTGTGGGTTCTCCAATTTGTGTTGGAGCCCTGGATGCCTAACATGTATGCAAAAAACTTTTTGTTATATCCAATATCCAAATTCCCCATAATTTCTTCTTTCAGAGTCCAGCTGGGTTGCTGACAGCTTGTAAGTGCCTTGCCTGAGACACACATAGGCTTCTGTTAGGCTGACTCAGTGTAGACTATTTGGATATAAGCTGCTGACATGCATTCTAACTCACTCAAGCAAAGGGGGAGGTTTTGGGAAGTATGTGGATTTATCTCAGTGCACCAAGATTAGGGAAGATAGCTGAAGGACTAGGAAAAGGAAAAATAAAGTTAGGAAATGAGGTTAATTTCTTCTTCCTTTTCTCTATTTTATTTCACTGGGTGCGATTTCTTTTAGCCAATCAGTTTCCTTGCCCTTGGGATAACTCAAGGTGACATGGCTAACTCATTCTACCAAACTTTTCACTCCAGGGATTCAAAACTTTAAGTACATTTTCAGTAAACAAATTTGTTTTCTGGAGAATATCTGATTATTCCAGCTAAGACTGGGTATTCACCTCAGTCTAGTCAGCTGAGGGAAAGAATTTGAGTCATGTAGTATTACTATGGGAGCCAAACTCACCTTTTAAGTAGGATCTGTGGATGTGACCCAGTTTTTAGTGAAGGGGGGCAGGAAGGCACTCCAACAGAAGTTTGCTGCAATAAACATGACTTAATTGTCTCATTGTTTTGTTCTGACCTTGGCCTGTTTTCTGATTGAATCTTATTCTTTGGGTACTCACATATTGCCACAGGTACCATACCTGCCTCTGTTCTTGGACTGCCCTCCAGACTTTCAGTAGTTGTCAGCTGGCTATTGTACTTACTGCTGTCATTGTATTTACCCAATTCCTGTTTGTTTTGAGGACTGTGAATAACCTGTCATGATGTGGATTTCTGCCAGTCATTGTAAGCCAATGAATTGGACAAAACCTTCCCATTTGGAACAGCACATCACCACAGGCTCCTGGGCCTCTTGATGGTGTTTCTGTCATGGACTTTACTCTCATCTAGAGTTCAGGAGGCAAAACAATTTGAAAGAAATAGCACCTACAAAGAACATCTGGATAAGAGTTAGGTGAACTGAGGCACCCTATTTCCTAATATCTCTGAATGTAACTTGGTGATTCATCCCTTTAGTTTTTTTTTGTAATTTATTTTTTAATTTTTTTTTAATGTTTATTTATTTTTGAGACAGAGAGAGACAGAGCATGAATGGAGGAGGGTCAGAGAGAGAGGGAGACACAGAATCTGAAGCAGGCTCCAGGCTCTGAGCTATCAGCACAGAGCCCGACGTGGGGCTCAAACTCACAGACTGTGAGATCAGGACCTGAGCCGAAGTCGGAAGCTCAACCAACTGAGCCACCCAGGCACCCCTCATCCCTTGAGTTTTAACAGAGTTCTTCCCTTTCCACCTCCAAACCTCCTACCACCAAACCACCTTTGTCCATTCTTCTTAAGTAGTTTTTTAAGTGCACCTCCAGGGTACCGTAGCACATCAACCATGTAGATCTCTGCAATTTATGTGTATATTTAACACATGGATTTATTTATAGATTTCTCCCACATGTCTAAAAAAGAATTCTCTAAAATTGCTTTCCTTGCAATACTCATTTCGTGAGCTACTCATAGACAACAATTTTGTTGTGTGTATACATTTTGGAAATACTCCTTAGGAAGTTCTAAAGTATACAGAGTTAAGTAGGTTTCTTTACCGCATGGCTTTTCCAAGTATTTGTATGCAAATGTATGAAAATAAAGTCATAGGGTTGTCAGCTCATCAGGCATTTATTTGGTCACACGTTTCTGTGTGCCTGTTTGTGTATCTATGTTTGGGAGAAATACCTATTAATAGATTATAAGTTGAATTCAGTTTTAATAATAGTCAAAAGCACTGTTTTTTCAAAGCAGGGATTGCAACTTACAGTCATTCGAAGTCATTAAATCAATTTAGTGGGTAATACAAATATATTTTCTTAAAAAGAGAGGAGAGTAATATAGAAAATTCTGCAGGATATTGCACAAAAATGTTTAATATTGTTTGAAATTTTGATTCTAGTTACGTGTGTGTGTGTGTGTGTGTGTGTGTGAAAAGCATTGGAATATAAAATATACTTCATATTGTAAATAGCAGTCAACATTTTGAATGCTAGTCTGAAGCATAGGCTTTTAGCTAACTATAGGTGAATTAAATGAAGTACCACTAGGGGGAGAGGTGGCCTAGCAGAGAGTATAGTACTGGGAAGATAATAAATAAGAATGATCTGGCTGCTTCCCCAGAGAGGGTTAGAAAAAAGACATTAGGGAAAGGGGGGAAAACAAGTTTATTCCTACATCCTCTAAGATGAAATGTCTGCTATACATCCCTGGGAACAGAAGAAACAAATCTTGCAAGTGAAAATGGACAGAATATAAATAGCGGAAGATTCAGGATTGGGTAGTTCAGTGTGTCCCTAACTAATAGAACGCCAGGAATATATATACAGAATGCTGGACACAGAAGTAAGACAGAGAGAGCTAGGACTCAAGCGCTCCTTATACCATCAGAAACTGTGAGTCATTTGTGGTTTTGTCTTCTCTTGGCTACTCAGAGTGAGAATGCTTCCTGTGTGTTGAAGAATGTCCCCTTGATATGGTTCATGGTGAGAGCAGAGTCACAGCTCCCATCATAGAGGCAAACGTGGCAGATATCTAAAGGTGGTAGATAGTTCTCTGGAGGTTAGGGGGTATGTTCAAAGCATGACAATAGGATACCTTAGCCAGGTAGTAGTGCAAAAAGAAACAATTTGAGATTATTCACAAAGGCTATGGAGCTTGGGGTTCTGCAGAAACAGCAGTGAGGGTTCAATGGTTATGACTCACATGGAGTTTCATCATCAAATTTTTCTAACTGCATGGTCTTGCCTGTAGTTTTAGCTCTTAGACTTTCCTGGTTCCTTCTTGTTGTACAAACCTGGGGCTCCAGGATCCCAATGAATCTCTTTTTTTCTTTTAAGTTTATTTATTTATTTTGAGAGAGAAAGAGAGCATGCACCAGCAAGGGAGGGACAGAGAGAGAGGGAGAAAGAGAGAATCCCAAGCAGATGGTGCAGAGCCCAGTGTGGGGCTTGAATTCATGAACCATGAGCCAAAGTCAAGTTTCAGAAGCTTAACCGACTGAGCCACCCGATGAATCTTTGATCTAATGAAAAACCTTTATATTTTATTTGTTTTGATCTTTATAGTTCATCAAGGTGTATTTGAGATGCAGTAAATTGCAGTATATATTCAAAATATAATTGATGTTTTGACATACATATACACCCATTAAATCATCAAAATCCAATAAGCATACTCGTCACCACTAAAGACCTCCTCTGCCAAGCCCACCTCTTACCTTCAGCTTCTCCAATCCCTCAAACCAAGGCAACCACTGATCTGTTTTCTGACACTATAGATAAGTTAAATTTGCATTTCCTAGAATCTTATATTAATGGAATGATACATTATATACTTTTCTCTCTGGTTTCTTATATTCAGCATAATCATTTTGAAATTCACTTATATTATTGCATGTATCCATACTTCATTTACTTTCATTGTTGAGTGATATTCTATTGTTGAGTGATATTCTATTGTGTGGATATGACATAATTTGTCTTTTATGTTGGTGAACATTTAAGTGATTTTCAGTTTTTATCTATTATAAATAAAACTACTGTGAACGTTAGTATACAGGTTTATGTACAGATAAATCCTTTTCACTTATCTTGGGTAAATATCTAGGAGTGGAATAGCTGCACTGAATGCTAGGCATATATTTAAGTTTTTAAGAACAGCCACACATTTTCTAAATTGATTTTATCATTTACATCAACACCAGTGGTACATAAGATTTCCAAGATTTCCAGTTGTTTTACATTCTCAGTATGGTCAGCCTTTCTAATTTTAGTCGTTTAGATAGGTATAAAGTGATATCTCATTGTGATTTTAATCTGCCTTTCTCTAATAATGAAGTTGAGAAATTTTTCGTGTGCTAAATTCCAGTCTTACGGTACAGCTAAGTGTCTTGATTGTAGTGATGATTACAAAAAGAAACACATGTGATAAAAAAGTGTGTGATACAGCTACACACACACACACACACACACACACACACTAAGTATATGTATAAAAGGTAAAATTTGAATAAGTTATCTAGATTGTGCTGTCAGTTTCCTGGTATCAATACTCCAGTTATGCAAGATTTAACACTGGGAGAGGCTGGTAAAGGGTTCTGGAACCACTTGTATGCTTCTTTGCACATTCTTATGAATCTGTAATTATTTCAAACTACAAACATTTTTCAAATTAACCCTTTCTTTTTTTTAATTTTATTTTTGATATTTATGTTGTGAGACAGACAGAGAGAGAGAGAGAGAGAGAGAGCAAGCGAGAGTGGGGGAGGAGCAGAGAGAGAAGGAAACACAGAATCCGAAGCAGGCTCCAGGCTCTGAGCTGTCAGCCTTTTGTCTCCCCAAGCTCCTTCATATTTAATTCCTCACCTTACCTAATTTTTTTAAGTGTTGCCTGTGTAACCATGTTCTATTTCATATCTCCATTTTACTCTTAATGTGTTAGAGATTCACTGTTGCCGAACTGTGCTGTGTTCTGAACTCTCCTGATACCACCAAAGTATTCAGTGAGCGAGCATTTGTATAATTATTTTTCTATCCCTCATCTAACCAGACTTACCTTTGTGGTACTGTTAATCACTTTTTCCTTCCTGAAGACCTCTAACTTCCTTGACTTTTTTAACACCACACTTTTCTGGATCTTCACATCCGTAAGTCTCCAACTCCTATATAAACACTTGAACTCTATCTAATCCTTAAATGTGTATATGTTCATTTAGATGCCAAAATACAGACACAAAATATTAAACACAACGTAAGTTTATTTGCCTTTCATATCAGATTTTGGATCCAAGCTTTTTCATCTTCTTGCTGAGGCATCTAATTGAATTGTTCTTGTCTGCTTAACTGAAGCAGAGACACAGCTCTGTCTACATTTCAGCTAGTGGGAGGGAGAAGAGTGGCATCCTGAGCCAGCCAACTTACCTCTAAGTTAGAAATGACCCAGCAGTTGTGCACATCACCTCTCCTCCTCTCCCAGAGCCTAAACTCAGTCAGTCAGCCATGGAGCTACAGATGCTGGAAAATGTGGTCTCTGGCATGATGGGCATGAAAACAGCTATAATCTTATTACCATGGGACAGTGGGAGAATGGATTTGGAAAGACCTCTAGCAGTCTTTTATTGGTAGTATTCCTCAGGATTTCATCTATAGTGAACTTATTCTTTTATTTTGTACATTTTTCAAAAGGTAATTTTATCTATTTTCTTGATTTTCACTCACTTTATTTTAGTCCCAATTGTGGATCTCCTTTGCATCACCTTCACTAGCCTTTGAAATCAACTATCTACTCACCTGCTTGACTTCTGCAGGTAATCACTTTTCTATCCCATTTAGAATGGTGGTTTTCAAATGTAGCCAATTTGCAACTCTGAGGACATTTGGCAGTCTCTAGAGTTTCTTCATTGCCACAACAGTGGTGGTGGTGGGGGGAGGTGTTCCTCCTGGCATCTAGTGGGTTAAAGTCAGGATGTTGCTAAACATACTGCAATGCACAGTGTTGCCCTCTACAACGAAGACTTAGATACCCCAAAATGTCAAATTGCTGCTGTTTAGAAACGTTGCCCTAGAATATTGCCAGTTACCTAGTACATGTCAATAGATTTTGAGAGAATAAATGAAAGAATAATTCAGTAGAACATGTAGAAAATGTAAACTCAGTAGTCTTTATGACATAAATAGTAAACATGAGGATATCATATGTTCTCACTCATAATCAACTACTCAGTAATGCTTACAACTTATTGAGCTTTGTGTATCTCATCCCATTTAAAATGAACGAAAAGTCTGTTGGGTATTAAAACATTGCACAGATGAGCAAAACAAGGCTCAGGGAGCTTGAGTAATTTGCCTAATATCAAAGAGCTAGGCCTCAAACCCAGGATTTCTGTGGCCATGAAAGCACCCCACGGCCTCTAGGATTCATTTTCCTTCCACTATACACTCAATCCTTTAACCTTGAATGCTTGAACAGTTAGGAGATGGATTGGACCTCTTCTTCTTTCTCTACTGGTGGTCACCCTAGGCAAGGATAAACTCGTGTCAGCATTTATGTTCCTCCCCTTGACAAAGTTGTAGTATCACTTTAGCCTAAAATTTTCAGAAGAGGGAAAACTAAGAAAACCCTTACTTATAACTCTGACCTTAGTAATGTTTTGAGCTGGCTGAAAAATTTCTGAAGACCCTGATGACCCCACCCTAGCTCAATCTCATTTGGAAATCCTAAGTGCTTGCTCTTCTCACCTCTGAGATTCTCCAGTCCTCAAGTCAGTGAAAGGGAAGCATCTATAAAGTACTTTTTTTGGCATGTAAAACCTTGTCATCTATCTTCTCCTTACTCAAATCCATACTGTGTTCCTCAGAAGTGTTAGAAAAGTTTTTCCTTTTAAAGAAAAATAGGAAAATATTTTCTATGAGAGATGGTTAAGGAACAATATGGCATAAATAGAGAAAAATAATAATCTTTCCAGGGATATATGCATCCTGAGAGAAGGGAAAGAAACAGAAATGCCTTTCTAAAGTTCTCTTCTTCTGTCTTCTGAATGCCATCAATTATTCACTCAAGAGGCTGAATGGAAGAAAAGGAAGGATTCTGTAGGAAGACATGCTGAGGTATTAGAAAAGAAGTCATAGTACAGACAAAGGGATTTTTGTTCATTAGCAATTTTAATTATATCAAGTGATAATTACCAGAAAAGGACAGTAGAAATTGTAGGGGGGAATCCCATTATATTAAAATTGACATGCATGAAATTATCCTATATTCTTTTAAGCTAATCCTGTTTTTCCTTTTTATCTTGTTACCATATTGTCTTTATAATTCTCAGCTAACTAAAGTCAAGTAAACAAACTACAGAGCCCCTACAATATCTAGTACACTAGAAATTATGCCAAAAAGTACCCTAGAATGCTAGTGTTGGAAGGGACTGTAATACTGACTGTTTAACACTTTTACTTCATTCCTCAGAGTTCTGCCCTGAAGGGGAGTAGCAGGCAAGGGAGCAGTTACACATAAAGATAGTTAATGTTAGGTGTTTTCAGGTAATGATGAGATGAAGAAATCAGTTGAAGTTACTGACTTATGATTCTTAATTTTTTAACTTGATCAATAGTCAGAAAACTGATATTTTCAAATGGTTGACATCTACTGAGATGTCCTCCAATGATCCCTGCTTCCTGGTATTGATACCCCGTGTTTAATCCCTTCTCCTGCAGGTGGGATGGCCCTGGTGACCTGCCATTTACCAACAGAATATAACAAAGATGATGGGATAGAGTTCCATGGTCAGGTAACAAATAACTGTGACTTCTCTCTTACTTGCATTCTTTCTCTCTTGCGCTCTCAGTCAACCACTCTGATGAGGAAAGCTGCCATGTTGTGAGTTGCCTACATGGAGATAAACTTGGAACCTACATGGAAAGGAACTGAAGGAAGCCTACAGCTAGCAATGAGCAAGGAACTGTGGTCTCACTCCAGCAGCCCATGAGAAAATGAATCCTTCCAATAACCATGTGAGTGTGAAATCTAATCTTTTTCCTGCCAAGCCTTCCATTGAGTCTGCAACCCTTGATGTTGCCTAGTGAGAAACTCACTTATTTCATAGCTTGTAGGTCAGCAATCTGGACCTGACTCACAGAAACTATGAAATAATAAGTGTTTTCTTTTAGGTTACTATGTTTGGGATAATGTATTATATCACAGGGGATAAGTAATACAGTCAATTTCCTAGCATAATATAAAGGCAAACATGAATACAACTTTAAGGCATGTGGTTATTTTTCTAAAAGAAGGACCAACTTGGGTATATTCTTTATGCAAATTAAAACAGCTTGCCATTGTTGAACTTGAATTCAAATATTTTAAACTAGAACTGAATTGGGGTACTTGGATGACTCAGTCAGTTAATTGTCCAACTTTGGTTCAGGTCATCATCACATGGTTTGTGGATTCAGGCCTCGTGTCAGGCTTTGTACTGACAGCTCAGCTTGGAGCCTGGGATCTGCTTTAGATTCCGTGTCTCTCTCTCTCTCTCTCTCTCTCTCTCTCTCTCTCTGCTGCTCCCCGACTTGTGTTCAAATGGAATGTATGTTGTAGTGGTTATATTTTCTGGACTTTTTTTTTGGAGATGTGTGTCTGTTATGGACGGTTGGTTTGATTATCCTATGTGCATTTATTATTCTTGTCCATATGTAAAGGGGTGGGGATGGGGGGGGGGTGTTTTGGACAAGTTTGTCCAAATTCTTTGAACAAGTTTGTCCAAGAATGTCATAAGCTGATCTTCACTTTAAGTTAGAAGTGAACAAAGACTAGCTTGATCTTGGCTAAGCACAGCCAAAATCAAGGAATGGATGTTTCATGTTTGAGTAAGTTAATAATGAATAATGCTGGGATATGTCATGATTTTCTATGTTATTGTATTGTGAATCTCCTTAAGGTAGAGATGGGGCAGCTATTGTCAACTGTCCCAGGTAAGAGTGGACTAATAAAGGAAATAAGTAGTAGCAGACCTTAGCCTTAAAGGAGAAGAATTTCCTTCCCCTTCCTAGGTCTCTTACTACACGACCTTAAGTTTGAGCAAGAAAGGTATGCCCTAGGCCTTGGTATTCTAAATATGGTCTTCAATATTACCCTGGAGCTTGGTAGAAATGTAGAACCTTGTGCCCCACCTCCAACCAATTGAATCATAATGTGCATTTAAACAAGATTCCCAAGTGACTTAAATGCACATTAAAATTTTAGAAGTACTATTCTAAAGTACATTTGAGTTAGATAAACTGGCCCCTAGCTCAGGGTATCAGACTGCAGACCAGGCAAGGAAGTATCCTCTGGGGATGAGCTATGATCCAGGCTTGTAGGATACAACCTTTAGTTGTTAACTTTTCTCATCTGCTAATAAAGTCTTTTAAAAAAACATAGCCTGGTCCCAGCTATAACTGAGGACACTGAAAGAAATTTCTCTGCTCATGATTGCCATTAAACCACACAGTAGATACCAGTAACAACTTGAAAGAAGCTGGTCCAGATTTGCTAGAGAGGGCCCCCGGAAGAATAAACAGAAAATGTTAAGTGATGCAGGTGGAAATCGTTGACTGAAGTGGAAAGCAATGCCAGTAGGGTTCTGTGGAACATGCAGGCATCCCCTGAGAATTCCCAGAATGACACAAAGGGGGGACAATATAAAACTTGGGTTCCACAGAGTCAAGTAGGATGAGAGCTTCGGTATTAGTGAACTAGGCATTGCTACCTCATCTGATGGTCACATACTGATTGGTGAGATCCTGTCAGTCTGAGGGCACAGACAGCCCCTACTTCAGAAACTTTTCATTTCAGCACCAGGTTCTATTCTTGCTAGTTACACCCTTAGTGTGTTCCCTGTCCCTGTGTGGATTTGGCTGTCAGATTTTTTAAGTCTTTGCTACCCACTCCCTTGCAGCCTCTTCCACTGCCTTTCTAACTGGAATTTAACAGGGCTTGTCCCTAGTTCCGGATATGCATTGGATTCTTTTGTTTCAGAGCCGTTTCTGGCCTATTTTCCTACTCCATTCCCATTACAGAGCTCACAGCAGAATCTGCATCTACCTTTCCTCTGTATCTCCTCACAATGCCTATTTGCAGGATAGTGAGGGGCAGGGTGGTAGAGGGAGGGCTAGGGTATGTGCAGGAAGGTTCTGGGCATGGCATATGGTGCTAAGTTGCTGATCATAAGCAAAACTCACTCAGAAGACATAAGATTTCACTAAAGAACATAATAGCTTAGCATTAAAACAACAAGAAGTGACAAAGCATATGCTTGTGACTTACAAAAACTGCTAATTAAACAAAATATGCGCATGCTGGCAGCTTACTAAATGTGGTATGTCACCACTTAGATTCCTGGCACCCTCAACACCTCTCCACCCCCATCTGCCAACGTAATCTGAGCTTTGCAGACCATACATTCCATCTGTTCTTCCATCTCAGCAATGCCAGATCTCTCTTGAGAAAAACTCAGGAATGCTCACCAACAAAGACATGTGGGAGATCTCATCAGAAGATCCTAGCCACTCTCTGGATCTTGGTATGAAGTGAGAACAGCTGGTATCCAAATCTTGCTAGCTTCAAGCTGACAGCTCTCGACACCATTGGACTCCAAATAAGCTGTCCTCTGACAGGAAACAAGCAGTAATTGGAAGGGTTTCAAATTTGACACAGTCTATTTATTCTCTCCCAGATCTAAATGCATCCACATCCAACTGCCAAGTTTCTAAGATGTATGCAAACCTACAGATTCTCTCAGGTAGAAAACTAGTTCCCTACTGAACAAAAGCTATTGGGTACTTTGCTTCTTCATATTTCTCTATGGTTTCCAGTGTTTTCATGACATTCTTCTCTTTCTTTTACCTCATTCTGCTTCCCCACTATCAAACCTTCAGTTTAAACCTCTTCCTGTCTTAGAATAAAAATAAAAACATCCTTATCTCTGGAAAATGGAGTCCATACATCAGGGGTTAGGCCTGGGAGGAGATGGTGAGTAGATCAGGGTTAGGGAAAACTTCCTAAATTCCAGTAAATTCAGAGGATTCAAAGCACTGAGATCCAAAGGTAGTACTGTAACCCATCTTGTGGAAAACTAGCAACACCCAAAGATAAAATTTTACTCTGGTTACTGAGTGACCCTCCAGCAGATCCTTCTCTTCATTCTTCAGACGTTCTTTCAGAAATGATTTTCAATTGACTCTGAAGGGAAAAGAATCCGGGGTCTTGAAACTCATTCTTCCAGAAAGTACCATAATCCTATATGAACAGTGGCCTGCCCCTAAATTCTGCCTTTCTGGACCAAGTGTGTTAAATCACAGGAAGGAAAAATCCTTTCAACATTGTAATATTGGTATTTTGTGTCTTCCCTCATCCTCCATACCCTCTTCCTCCTTCCCCATGTGAGGCTATAGTTTTTGAATTAATATTCCTAAAGGAAGCCACTCACGTAATTATTCACACACACACACACACACACACACACACACACACACAAACACACACACACACACACACAAATATCCTGAAACCTTTTCCTGTAGACTGAGAACAACTGGCATAATTTTTAAAGTTCTGCTTCAGTAGTCATCCTATTACAATTGATGTGCTTATCCTCAAAACTGATTGTCTCACAGATTCCTTTAGGCTTTGGACACACAAGACTTACCATTTATGAAAAGGGATTCATTTGGATATTACTTCAGAATGGACACTGCTCTTATCCAAATAATAGCCAACATTTATTAAAGTTGCCCAAGGGCAAGACATTTTTATATAGTTTCTATATATATTAACTTATTTAATCAAGAAACCAATGCTATAAAGCAAGTACTATTACTATCCCAATACTATGTATAATATGCAGGAAGGGGATATACTTAGAGCATCTAGAGTGAGGGCGACCTTGCCTACACCTTGATTTTTGTTCCAGTGACATTAATATCCTATTTTTGGCCTCCAGAACTGTAAGAGAATAAATTTCTTTTGTTTTAAGCCACCAAGTTTCTGGAAATTTCTTACAGCTGTCATAAGACACTAATACAGTATGTAACAAATGAATGGGCAGAAGAAATTTTCCTTGGTCCAAGGTTCTTCTAGCTGGACTAAGAATTAAACTGACAAGTGACAGATTAAAAAGAAAAAAAGTTTTATTATGTGTAAACAAAGGCCAAATAATGAAATTAAGACCTAAAGAAATGAGTAAGATAAGCAGTTTTTATACTTTTTAGACAGACAATAAATCTGTGAAGCACTCACAGGATAAAGAAAGCTTAATTTTGGGACCTTCATTAGTAAGGAATTCTAAACAGAATTTGGGCTGGGGTAGTAAATTGGTAAAAGTAACATAGGTTGTTTATATGGGTTTCTTGGCTCCAAATTTCCCATCTCTGGTGATAAGAATGTGTCTTTACCTCCTTGTACAGAGAGGGTATCTTTCATGTGGAAGATTTATTTCCTGCTTTTGGGGGACAAGGGAGGTTCTGAATATCCTTCTTGTACAGGGTGTCTCTTAAAATAACTTTAATTTAAAATATTTAATATACCAAAATGGTACATTTTGGGGTGGCCAGCACTTGGCACCTACAATAGCTGAATAGAATCACAGAAGACCCTCAAGTGTATGCCAGTTATTTCCAAGATTTGGACAGACTATAGGAGATTAAGAAAATCTGAAGATTTCAGTTATAAAATTTACCATCTGCTTAGTTCACCCCTTCAGGCTTCTTTCTGCTAGAATCACAGATATTTTGTATCCAAACTGCTTTCAAGCATAGACAGGTGGGATTTCTGTACCAAGGAACTTACCCATTCCTCTACAGAGACCATTTCTCAGATAGATGGGAAGAGGCTATCATGGAGAAATCACGGATAACATTCTGAAAGATAGCAACAGATATTTGTAAAGTGTCTGTGACAAAAAGTGACTTTTAAGCTGATGAGGGAATTTTCAGGGGGATCTTTAGAAAGTTTTGCCACTAACAGCATTTTTCAGTATAAACCATACCCAGCTGGCCTAGTTTGAAAAAATGAACTAGCTGAATCCTTCTAAGGGAGTCTACTGAGAATTAGTTACTTATGATTCAGTATATTGCTTATGACCCAGTACTCAGCTCCTTAGACCCAGATGATGCTAATATTTCATTCAAAACTGTCTTCCTCCTTAATCCATCTTTCTTCTTCCAATAGTACATTGATAGATTTCCTTCTACTCTCTGTAACTATGGAGTCCTTTCTTTGGTATTAGGCATGGATAGTAATTGTGGGGGTGGGGGGGCGCAAATCCAAATGACTAAGAATAATTTCTGGTGGCTTTAGGTGGTTCCTCCATTTCTTTTCCAGCTCAGTAACCTCTCAAGACCCACTTTAGGAAGCAAGAGTTAGTTCCATAAATTTAAAGATGGCCACTAAGTTTGAGCATAATAGCATGATACAGATGTTCTCAAAGTATCTAGCAGGAACTCTAGAGAGCTGATGCCTGAGGAAACAGTGTAGTTGGATATGAGCCTAGGTTTCTAGGTTCATCAGAGCTGTTAGTGTGAATTCATTGCCTCTGAGATGAGGCACTGAAATTGAATACTTACAGGAATCACCAAGGAATATATGCATGAAATCTAGGGAATATAAGCCAATACAGAATGCAAGTTTTGGGGGATCCATTAAATGTCCATTCAAAGAAGGATGGGTATATCGAGACAAATGGATAAAATAAGATATAATGGAGTACTAAACAAAAGTTCAGTCAAATAAGCTAAATTTTGACATAACATTGAATGAAAAAGAAGTCATTTGTAAGAAGTTACTACTTGATAAAGTTTTTATATTATAAATATACAGACATATTTTCATGCTACATATTATTTATTGATTAATTGACATGTAGTTTAAAAAAGAAAAAAAACCCAAAGTAGAAGAATATACAGAAAAATTTATTGTGGCATTTGCCTGGAGAATTTACAATAAGGTTTCTTTTTCTTTTTATAAAGATTGAGGATTTTAAACAAAGGAGACATTTTATTCTGACTGGTATTTGTTTAATTAGTCTCCATTTATTGAAAATAGTTATACTTTTTAAAGAGCTTAGAGACAAGGAAAAATAACCTTTTTTCACACAAGAAGGGAGTTAATGCAAGTAAGAAGAATCCAGTACGCTTTGTACTATGATAGGTTTCTCTTGCTAAAAATGAACAAAGGAATTAATTGTTTAAAAATTAAAACAAACCGTACTTTGTGGCATATTTCTTTTCAAAGTGAGACTTTCCATTCTTTCAAGAAGACTTCAAACAAGCAGTGAGTTTCTAGGTACAAAAGACCTAATACTTTACAATGCATGATAAAAATCTGTTGTAGCTAGCATGATCTAGAGAGGGAACAGCTGCAAGATTTTAAAAGGGAGATTTAAAACAAATAACTACTGACATAGTTCTTTCATCAAAATCTTTATTGCCCCCAATAGCTGCATGCATATTGAGATAGTTATCCTTATTGTTTACATAAATGGCTGGCCAAATTCCTCATGCAAAGTAATAAAAATCAAGGACTTTTGCTATGTCCAGAGCAATGCTGTTTTCAGGGAGGCCTTATTTCCCACTCCTTCAATATCATCTTCTTATCCTCACAAGCCGCAAAGTTCTGCCCCCTGACCTCACTTTACAAGGTTCACAGGAGCTCATTTCAGGTCTTCCCCATCATATGTCCTCTGGAAGTCTTCTGACAGCTGGAAAGCAGTACCTGGACATCTAGTGTTAATGTGTCTCCAAGTGGAGTAATTCTTAGTAAGTCTCCAATAAGGCTTAGGACGCTTCAAGGCTATGACTGACATGTGGTGCTATTAGCCTCTTCCAGTAGCTGTGTACTACTTTCTACCCTTGTACTAAGTATTTTTATAGAGATATTATCTCCCTCTTGCTTTAATCCTTGGAAGTCACGTGGATAAGAGTCTGTCTACCACACATTAGACTGCAGAGAAAAGGGGCAAAGGAAGTACAGGATGGACTGAGATCTTCCTGTTGGTTCTTTCTGCTTGTATTCTGCAGGTATAAGGAAACCTATTTATAACTTAACTTTGTACTTAAAAAGAGAACTCTTAATGATTTAATACATACTTTCTTTTTGTTTTTTTGGGTTTGTTTTTGTTTTTATTCTTCCTAGCACTCTAACTTAAAAAAAAATTATTTAACATAGGAGTGCCTTGGGTGGCTCAGTCAGTTGAGCATTCAACTCTTTAAAAAATTTATTTATTTTTGAGAGAGCAAGAACAAGCGGGGGAGGGGCAAAAAAGAGAGAGGGAGACAGAGAGTCTGAAGTGGGCTTCACACTCTGAGTGGACAGCACAGAGCCCGATGCGGGACACGAGCACACAAACTGTGAAATCATGACCTGAGCCAAAGTTGGACACTTAACTGACTGAGCCATCCAGGCACCCCAAGTGCCCAAGTGTCCAACTCTTGATTTCAGCTCAGGTCATGATCTCTCATTTTGTGAGATTGAGCCCTGTGTAGGGTCTGTGCTGACAGAATGGAGCCTTCCTGGGATTCTCTCTTTCCCTCTCTCTCTGCCCTTACCCCACTCTCACATACATGCTTTCTCTCTCTCTCAAAATAATAAAAATAAATATTAAAAAATGTATTTAACATACACTTTCTTTGCATGTTCTGTGTGCCAGGTAGCATCCTAACTTCTTTACAAATAGCAAACTATTTAATCTCCATAACAGTCTGATAATATAGGTGCTGTTATTGAATGATGTAAAAGATGAAGGAACTAAAGATCAGAGGCTAAGGCTAAGATCAAATAGCTACTAAGTATTACAGCTGGATTCATTTGAACTCAAGATGTTCTACTTCTGGATCATTTTTTTTATGAAATTTATTGACAATTTGGTTTCCATACAACACCCAGTGCTCATCCCAAAAGGTGCCCTCCTCAATACCCATCACCCACCCTCTCCTCCCTCCCACCCCCCATCAACCCTCAGTTTGTTCTCAGTTTTTAACAGTCTCTTATGCTTTGGCTCTCTCCCATTCTAACCTCTTTTTTTTTTTCCCTTCCCCTCCCCCATGGGTTTCTGTTAAGTTTCTCAGGATCCACATAAGAGTGAAACCATATGGTATCTGTCTTTCTCTGTATGGCTTATTTCACTTAGCATCACACTCTCCAGTTCCATCCACATTGCTACAAAAGGCCATATTTCATTTTTTCTCATTGCCACGTAATATTCCATTGTGTATATAAACCACAATTTCTTTATCCATTCATCAGTTGATGGACATTTAGGCTCTTTCCATAATTTGGCTATTGTTGAGAGTGCTGCTATGAACATTGGGGTACACGTGGCCCTATGCATCAGTACTCCTGTATCCCTTGGATAAATTCCTAGCAGTGCTATTGCTGGGTCATAGGGTAGGTCTATTTTTAATTTTCTGAGGAACCTCCACACTGCTTTCCAGAGCGGCTGCACCAATTTGCATTCCCACCAACAGTTCAAGAGGGTTCCCGTTTCTCCACATCCTCTCCAGCATCTATAGTCTCCTGATTTGTTCATTTTGGCCACTCTGACTGGCGTGAGGTGATACCTGAGTGTGGTTTTGATTTGTATTTCCCTGATAAGGAGCGACGCTGAACATCTTTTCATGTGCCTGTTGGCCATCCGGATGTCTTCTTTAGAGAAGTGTCTATTCATGTTTTCTGCCCATTTCTTCACTGGGTTATTTGTTTTTCGGGTGTGGACTTTGGTGAGCTCTTTATAGATTTTGGATACTAGCCCTTTGTCCGATATGTCATTTGAGAATATCTTTTCCCATTCCGTTGGTTGCCTTTTAGTTTTGTTGGTTGTTTCCTTTGCTGTGCAGAAGCTTTTAATCTTCATAAGGTCCCAGTAATTCACTTTTGCTTTTAATTCCCTTGCCTTTGGGGATGTGTCGAGTAAGAGATTGCTACGGCTGAGGTCAGAGAGGTCTTTTCCTGCTTTCTCCTCTAAGGTTTTCATGGTTTCCTGTCTCACATTTAGGTCCTTTATCCATTTTGAGTTTATTTTTGTGAATGGTGTGAGAAAGTGGTCTAGTTTCAACCTTCTGCATGTTGCTGTCCAGTTCTCCCAGCACCATTTGTTAAAGAGGCTGTCTTTTTTCCATTGGATGTTCTTTCCTGCTTTGTCAAAGATGAGTTGGCCATACGTTTGTGGGTCTAGTTCTGGGGTTTCTATTTTATTCCATTGGTCTATGTGTCTGTTTTGGTGCCAATACCATGCTGTCTTGATGATGACAGCTTTGTAGTAGAGGCTAAAGTCTGGGATTGTGATGCCTCCTGCTTTGGTCTTCTTCTTCAAAATTCCTTTGGCTATTCGGGGCCTTTTGTGGTTCCACATGAATTTTAGGATTGCTTGTTCTAGTTTCGAGAAGAATGCTGGTGCAATTTTGATTGGGATTGCATTGAATGTGTAGATAGCTTTGGATAGTATTGACATTTTGACAATATTTATTCTTCCAATCCATGAGCAGGGAATGTCTTTCCATTTCTTTAAATCTTCTTCAATTTCCTTCATAAGCTTTCTATAGTTTTCAGCATACAGATCCTTTACATCTTTGGTTAGATTTATTCCTAGGTATTTTATGCTTCTTGGTGCAATTGTGAATGGGATCAGTTTCTTTATTTGTCTTTCTGTTGCTTCATTGTTAGTGTATAAGAATGCAACTGATGTCTGTACATTGATTTTGTATCCTGCAACTTTGCTGAATTCCTGTATCAGTTCTAGCAGACTTTTGGTGGAGTCTATCGGATTTTCCATGTATAATATCATGTCATCTGCAAAAAGGGAAAGCTTGACTTCATCTTTGCCAATTTTGATGCCTTTGATTTCCTTTTGTTGTCTGATTGCTGATGCTAGAACTTCCAGCACTATGTTAAACAGCAGCGGTGAGAGTGGGCATCCTTGTCGTGTTCCTGATCTCAGGGAAAAAGCTCTCAGTTTTTCCCCGTTGAGGATGATGTTAGCTGTGGGCTTTTCATAAATGGCTTTTATGATCTTTAAGTATGTTCCTTCTATCCCGACTTTCTCAAGGGTTTTTATTAAGAAAGGGTGCTGGATTTTGTCAAAAGCCTTTTCTGCATCGATTGACAGGATCATATGGTTCTTCTCTTTTTTTTTGTTAATGTGATGTATCACGTTGATTGATTTGCGAATGTTGAACCAGCCCTGCATCCCAGGAATGAATCCCACTTGATCATGGTGAATAATTCTTTTTATATGCCGTTGAATTCGATTTGCTAGTATGTTATTGAGAATTTTTGCATCCATATTCATCAGGGATATTGGCCTGTAGTTCTCTTTTTTTACTGGGTCTCTGTCTGGTTTAGGAATCAAAGTAATACTGGCTTCATAGAATGAGTCTGGAAGTTTTCCTTCCCTTTCTATTTCTTGGAATAGCTTGAGAAGGATAGGTATTATCTCTGCTTTAAACGTCTGGTAGAACTCCCCTGGGAAGCCATCTGGTCCTGGACTCTTATTTGTTGAGAGATTTTTGATAACCGATTCAATTTCTTCGCTGGTTATGGGTCTGTTCAAGCTTTCTATTTCCTCCTGATTGAGTTTTGGAAGAGTGTGGGTGTTCAGGAATTTGTCCATTTCTTCCAGGTTGTCCAATTTGTTGGCATATAATTTTTCATAGTATTCCCTGATAATTGTTTGTGTCTCTGAGGGATTGGTTGTAATAATTCCATTTTCATTCATGATTTTATCTATTTGGGTCATCTCCCTTTTCTTTTTGAGAAGCCTGGCTAGAGGTTTATCAATTTTGTTTATTTTTTCAAAAAACCAACTCTTGGTTTCGTTGATCTGCTCTACAGTTTTTTTAGATTCTATATTGTTTATTTCTGCTCTAATCTTTATTATTTCTCTTCTTCTGCTGGGTTTAGGCTGCCTTTGCTGTTCTGCTTCTAGTTCCTTTAGGTGTGCTGTTAGATTTTGTATTTGGGATTTTTCTTGTTTCTTGAGATAGGCCTGGATTGCAATGTATTTTCCTCTCAGGACTGCCTTTGCTGCGTCCCAAAGCGTTTGGATTGTTGTATTTTCATTTTCGTTTGTTTCCATATATTTTTTAATTTCTTGTCTAATTGCCTGGTTGACCCACTCATTCGTTAGTAGGGTGTTCTTTAACCTCCATGCTTTTGGAGGTTTTCCAGACTTTTTTCTGTGGTTGATTTCAAGCTTCATAGCATTGTGGTCTGAAAGTATGCATGGTATAATTTCAATTCTTGTAAACTTATGAAGGGCTGTTTTGTGACCCAGTATATGATCTATCTTGGAGAATGTTCCATGTGCACTCGAGAAGAAAGTATATTCTGTTGCTTTGGGATGCAGAGTTCTAAATATATCTGTCAAGTCCATCTGATCCAATGTCTCATTCAGGGTCCTTGTTTCTTTATTGACCGTGTGTCTAGATGATCTATCCATTTCTGTAAGTGGGGTGTTAGGGTCCCCTGCAATTACCACATTCTTATCGATAAGGTTGCTTATGTTTATGAGTAATTGTTTTATATATTTGGGGGCTCCGGTATTCGGCGCATAGACATTTATAATTGTTAGCTCTTCCTGATGGATAGACCCTGTAACTATTATATAATGTCCTTCTTCATCTCTTGTTACAGCCTTTAATTTAAAGTCTAGTTTGTCTGATATAAGTATGGCTACTCCAGCTTTCTTCTGGCTTCCAGTCGCATGATAAATAGTTCTCCATCCCCTCACTCTCAATCTAAAGGTGTCCTCAGGTCTAAAATGAGTCTCTTGTAGATAGCAAATAGATGGGTCTTGTTTTTTTTTATCCATTCTGATACCTTATGTCTTTTGGTTGGCGCATTTAATCCATTTACATTCAGTGTTATTATAGAAAGATACGGGTTTAGAGTCATTGTGATGTCTGTATGTTTTATGCTTGTAGTGATGTCTCTGGGACTTTGTCTCACAGGGTCCCCCTTAGGATCTCTTGTAGGGCTGGTTTAGTGGTGACAAATTCCTTCAGTTTTTGTTTGTTTTGGAAGACCTTTATCTCTCCTTCTATTCTAAATGACAGACTTGCTGGATAAAGGATTCTTGGCTGCATATTTTTTCTGTCTAGCACCCTGAAAATCTCGTGCCAATTCTTTCTGGCCTGCCAAGTTTCAAAAGAGAGATCAGTCACGAGTCTTATAGGTCTCCCTTTATATATGAAGGCACGTTTACCCCTTGCTGCTTTCAGAATTTTCTCTTTATCCTTGTATTTTGCCAGTTTCACTATGATATGTCGTGCAGAAGATCGATTCAAGTTACGTCTGAAGGGAGTTCTCTGTGCCTCTTGGATTTCAATGCCTTTTTCCTTCCCCAGTTCAGGGAAGTTCTCAGCTATTATTTCTTCAAATACCCCTTCAGCACCTTTCCCTCTCTCTTCCTCCTCTGGGATACCAATTATGCGTATATTATTTCTTTTTAGTGTATCACTTAGTTCTCTAATTTTCCCCTCATACTCCTGGATTTTTTTATCTCTCTTTTTCTCAGCTTCCTCTTTTCCATAACTTTATATTCTAGTTCACCTATTCTCTCCTCTGCCTCTTCAAGCCGAGCTGTGGTGGTTTCCATTTTGTTATGCATTTCGTTTAAAGCGTTTTTCAGCTCCTCGTGACTGTTCCTGAGTCCCTTGATCTCTGTAGCAAGAGATTCTCTGCTGTCCTGTATACTGTTTTCAAGCCCAGCGATTAATTTTATGACTATTATTCTAAATTCACTTTCTGTTATATTATTTAAATCCTTTTTGATCAGCTCATTAGCTGTTGTTATTTCCTGGAGATTCTTCTGAGGGGAATTCTTCTGCTTGGTCATTTTGGATAGTCCCTGGCATGGTGAGGACCTGCAGGGCACTTCCCCTGTGCTGTGGTGTATAACTGGAGTTGGTGGGCGGGGCCGCAGTCAGACCTGATGTCTGCCCCCAGCCCACCGCTGGGGCCACAGTCAGACTGGTGTGTGCCTTCTCTTCCCCTCTCCTAGGGGTGGGATTCACTGTGGGGTGGTGTGGCTCGTCTGGGCTACTTGCACCCTGCCAGGCTTGTGATGCTTGGGATCTGGCGTATTAGCTGGGGTGGGTAGGCAAGGTGCTCGGGGGCAGGAGGGGCAGGCTTAGATCGCTTCTCCTTAGGTGATCCACTTCAGGAGGGGCCCTGTGGCAGGGGGAGGGAGTCAGATCCGCTGCCGGAGGTTTGGCTCCGCAGAAGCGCAGAGTTGGGTGTTTGCGCGGAGCGAGCAAGTTCCCTGGCAGGAACTGGTTCTCTTTGGGATTTTGGCTGGGGGATGGGCGGGGGAGATGGCGCTGGCGAGCGCCTTTGTTTCCCACCAAACTGAGCTCTGTTGTCAGGGGCTCCCTCCCTTTGTCCTCCAGCCTTCCCGCTTTCCGAGCAGAGCTGTTAACTTATGACCTCCCAGACGCTAAGTCGCGCTTGTTGTGGGAACACAGTCCATCAGGCCCCTCCGCTTTTGCAAGCCAGACTCGGGGGCTCTGCTTGGCCGGCGAGCCGCCCCTCCACCCCGGCTCCCTCCCGCCAGTCCGTGGAGCGCGCACCGCCTCGCCGCCCTTCCTACCCTCTTCCGTGGGCCTCTCGTCTGCGTTTGGCTCCGGCGACTCAGTTCTGCTAATCCTCTGGCGGTTTTCTGGGTTATTTAGGCAGGTGTAGATGGAATCTAAGTGATCAGCAGGACGTGCGGTGAGCCTAGCGTCCTCCTAAGCCGCCATCTTGCCTGAAATCTATCTGGATCATTTTTTTAAATTTTATTTTTTATTTTTTTAAATTTATGTCAAAATCAGTTAGCATATAGTGAAACAATGATTTCAGGAGTAGATTCCTTAACGCCCCTTACCCATTTAGCCCATCTGCCCTCCCACAACCCCTCCAGCAACCCTCAGTTTTTATCCATATTTATGAGTCTCTTCTGTTTTGTCCCCCTCCCTGTTTTTATATTATTTTTGTTTCCCTTCCCTTATCTTCATCTGTTTTATCTCTTAAAGTCCTCATATAAGTGAAGTCATATGATTTTTGTCTTTTTCTGACTGACTAATTTCACTTAGCGTAATATCCTCCAGTTTCATCCATGTAGTTGCAGATGGCAAGATTTCATTTTTTTTGATTGTCAAGTAATACTCCATTATATATATATACCACATCTTCTTTATCCATTCATCCATCGATGGACATTTGGGCTCTTTCCATACTTTGGCTATTGTTCATAGTGCTGCTATAAACATGGGGAAGCATGTGTCCCTTCAAAACAGCACACCTGTATTCTGTGGATAAATGTCTAGTAGTGCAATTGCTGGGTCATAGGGTAGTTCTATTTTTAGTTTTTTGAAGAATGTCTATACTGATTTCCAGAATGGCTGCACCAGCTTGCATTGCCACCAACAATGCAAGAGAGATCCTCTTTCTCTGCATCCTCGCCAACATCTGTTTTTGCTTGAGTTGTTAATGTTAGCCATTCTGACAGGTGTAAGGTGGTATCTCATCGTGGTTTTGATTTTTATTTCCCTGATGATGAGTGATGTTGAGCATTTTTTCATGTGTTGGTTGGCCATCTGGATGTCTTCCTTGGAGAAGTATCTATTCATGTCTTTCACCCATTTCTTTACTGGATTATTTGTTTTTTGGGTGTCGAGTTTGGTAAATTCTTTGTGGATTTTGGATACTAACCCTTTATCTGATATGTCATTTGCAAATATCTTCTCCCATTCTGTCGGTTGCCTTTTAGTTTTGCTGATTGTTTCCTTCACTGTGCAGAAGCTTTTTATTTTGATGAGGTCCCAGTAGTTCATTTTTGCTTTTGATTCCCTTGCCTTCAGAGACGTGTTGAGTAAGAAGTTTCTGCAGCCAAGATCAAAGAGGTTTTTGTCTGCTTTCTCCTCAAGGATTTTGATGGCTTCCTGTCTTACTTTGAGGTCTTTCATCCATTTTGAGTTTATCTTTGTGTATGGTGTAAGAAAGTGGTCCAGGTTCATTCTTTGGCATGTTGCTGTCCAGTTTTCCCAGCACCACTTGCTGAAGAGACTGTCTTTATTCCCTTGGGTATTCTTTCCTGCTTTGTCAAAGATTAGTTGGTCATATGTTTGTGGGTCCATTTCTGGGTTCTTTATTCTGTTCCATTGATCTAAGTGTCTGTGCCAGTACCATACTGTCTTGATGATCACAGCTTTGTAGTATAGCTTGAAGTCCAGGATGGTGATGCCTTCTGCTTTGGTTTTCTTTTTCAAGATTGCTTTGATTATTTGGGGTCTTTTCTGATTCCATACAAATTTTAGGATTATTTGTTCTAGCTCTGTGAAGAATGCTGGTGTTATTTTGATAGGCATTGCATTGAATATGTAGATTTCTTTGGGTAGTATTGACATTTTAACAATATTTGTTCTTCCTATCCAGGAGTATGGAATCTTTTTCCATTTTTTTGTGTCTTCTTCTATTTCTTTCATAAGCTTTCTATAGTTTTCAGTGTATAGGTTTTTCACCTCATTGGTTAGATTTATTCCTAGGTATTTTATGGTTTTCTGTGCAACTGTAAATGGGATTGATTCCTTGATTTCTCTTTCTGTCACTTCATTGTTGGTGTATAGGAATGCAACCGATTTCTGTGCACTGATTTTATATCCTGGAACTTTACTGAATTCATGAATCAGTTCTAGCAGTTTTTTGGTGGAATCTTCTGGGTTTTCCATATAGAGTATCATGTCATCTGCGAAGAGGGAAAGTTTGACCTCCTCCTGGCCAGTTTGGATGCCTTTTATTTCTTTGTGTTGTCTGATTGCATAGGCTAAGACTTCCAATCCTATGTTGAATAACAGTGGCGAGAGTGGACATCCCTGTCTTGTTCCTGACCCTAGGGGAAAGCTCTCAGTTTTTGTTTTTGCTTTTGTTTCCCTTGCCTCTGGAGACGTGTTGAGTAAGAAGTTTTTGCGGCCAAGATCAAAGAGGTTTTTGCCTGCTGAGGATGAGCAGCATGAGGATGATATTAGTGTGGGATCATTCATATATGGCTTTTATGATCTTGAGGTATGATCCTTCTATCCCTACTTTCTTGAGGGTTTTTATCAAGAAAGGATGCTGTATTTTGTCAAATGCTTTCTCTGTATCTTTTGAGAGGATAATATGGTTCTTGTCCTTTCTTTTATTGATGTGCTGAATCACATTAATTGTTTTGCGGATATTGAATCAGCCCTGTATCCCAGGTGTAAATCCTGCTTGGTCGTGGTGAATAATTTTTTTAATGTATTGTTGGATCTGGTTGGCTCATATCTTGTTGAGGACTTTTACATCCATGTTCATCAGGGACATTGATCTATAGTTCTCCTTTTTAGTGTGGTCTCTGTCTGGTTTTGGAATCAAGGTAATGCTGGCTTCATAGAAAGAGTTTAGAAGTTTTCCTTCTGTTTCTATTTTTTGGAACAGCTTCAAGAGAATAAGTGTTAACTCTTTCTTAAATGTTTGGTAGAATTCCCCTGAAATGCCATCTGGCCCTGGACTCTTGTTTTTTGGCAGATTTTTGATTACTATTTTGATTTCCTTAATGGTTATGGGAATGTTCAAATTTTCTATTTCTTCCTGTTTCAGTTTTGGTAGTTTACATGTTTCTAGGAATTTGACCATTTCTTCCAGAATGCCCATTTTATTGACATATAATTGTTTATAATATTCTCTTATTATTTTTTTTATTTCTGCTGTGTTGGTTGTGATCTCTCCTCTTTCATTCTTTATTTTATTTATTTGGGTCCTTTCCTTTTTCTTGATAAAACTGGCTAGTGGTTTATCAATTTTGTTCATTCTTCAAAGGACCAGCTTCTGGTTTCATTGATCTGTTCTACTGGTTTATTTATTTATTTATTTATTTATTTGGTTTCGATAGCATTAATTTCTGCTCTAATCTTTATTATTTCCTGTCTTCTGCTGGTTTTGGGTTTTATTTGCTGTTCTTTTTCCAGCTCTTTGAGGTGTAAATTTAGGTTGTGTATCTGAGACCTTTCTTCCTTCTTTAGGAAGGCCTGGATTGCTATATTCTTTCCTCTTATGACCACTTTTGCTGTGTCCCAGAGGTTTTGGGCTATGATGTTATCATTTTCATTGGCTTCCATGTACTTTTTAATTTCCTCTTTAACCTCTTGGTTAGCCCATTCATTCTTTAGTAGGATGTTCTTTAGTCTTCAAGTATGTGTTACCTTTCCGAATTTCATCTTGTGGTTGATTTAGAATTTCATACGTTGTGGTCTGATATGCATGGTATGATCTTGATCTTTTTGTACTTACTTAGGGCTGATTTGTGTCCCAGTATTTGGTCTATTCTGGAGAACGTTCCATGTGCACTGGAGAAGAATGTATATTCTGCTCCTTTAGGATGAAATGTTCTGAATATATCTGTTAAGGCTGTCCAGTCCAGTGTGTCATTCAAAGCCATTGTTTTCTTGTTAATTTTTTTATTAGATGATCTGTCCATTGTTGTGAGTGGGGTGTTGAAGTCTCCTACTATTATGGTATTACTATTGATGAGTTTCTTCATGTTTGTGATTAATTGATTTATGTATTTGCGGGGCGCCTGGGTGGCGCAGTCGGTTAAGCGTCCGACTTCAGCCAGGTCACAATCTCGCAGTCCGTGGGTTCGAGCCCCGCGTCAGGCTCTGGGCTGATGGCTCAGAGCCTGGAGCCTGTTTCCGATTCTGTGTCTCCCTCTCTCTCTGCCCCTCCCCCGTTCATGCTCTGTCTCTCTCTGTCCCCAAAAAATAAATAAACGTTGATTTATGTATTTGGGTGCTTTCACATTTGGCACATAAATGTTTACAATTGTTAGGTCTTCTTGGTGGATAGACCCCTTGATTATGATATAATGCCCTTCTTCATCTCCTGATACAGTCTTTATTTTAAAGTCTAGATTGTCTGATATAATATGGCTACTCCGGCTTTCTTTTGTTGACCATTAGCATGATAGATGGTTCTCTATCCCCTTATTTTCAATCTGAAGGTGTCTTTAGGTCTCAAGTGGGTCTCTTGTAAAC
The DNA here is from genome assembly GCF_022837055.1 of Prionailurus viverrinus. Taxonomy (NCBI): domain Eukaryota; kingdom Metazoa; phylum Chordata; class Mammalia; order Carnivora; family Felidae; genus Prionailurus; species Prionailurus viverrinus. The sequence continues at coordinate 95,203,981 of NC_062563.1, forward strand.
AGCATATAGATGGACCTTGTTTTCTTATCCATTCTGTTACCCTATGTCTTTTGATTGGAGAATTGAGCCCATTGATGTTTAGAGTGAGTACTGAAAGATATGAATTTATTGCCATTATGATGCTTGTAGAATATTTATATATATTCATCTTTTCTCTCCTCAGAGAGTCCCCCTTAAAATTTCTTGCAGGGCTGGTTTAGTGGTCACAAAATCCTTTAATTTTTGTTTGGGAAACTTTTTATCTCTCCTTCTATTTTGAATGACAACCTTGCTGGGTAAAGAATTCTTGGCTGCATATTTTTCTGATTCAACACACTGAATATATCTTGCCACTCCTTTCTGGCCTGCCAAGTTTCTGTGGATAGGTCTGCTGCAAACCTGATCTGTCTTCCCGTGTAGGTTAAAGGCTTTTTTTTCCCTTGCTGCTTTCATGATTCTCTCCTTGCCTGAATATTTTGTGAATTTGACTATGATATGCCTTGTGATGGTTGGTTTTTGTTGAATCTAATGGGGGTCCTCTGTGCTTCCTGGATTTTGATGTCTGTGTCTTTTCCCCAGGTTAGGAAAGTTTTCCATTATGATTTGCTCACATAACCCTTCTACCCCTATTTCTCTCTCTTCCTCTTCTGGGACCCCTATGATTCTGATGTTGTTCCTTTTTAATGAGTCACTGATTTCTCTAATTATTAAATTGTGCTTTTTTTGCCTTAATCTCCCTCTTTTTTTCTGTTTCATTATTCTCTATAAGTTTGTCCTCTCTATTGCTGAGTCTCTGTTCTGCCTAGTCCATCCTTGTTGCAACTTCATCCATCTGTGATTGTAGCTCAGTTATAACATTTTTAATTTCACTCTGGCTATTTTTTACTTCTTTTATCTCTGCAAAAAGGGATTCTAATCTACTTTTGACTCCAGCTAGTATTCTTATTATCATGATTCTAATTCCTGGTTCAGACATCTTGCTTGTATCTGTGTTGGTTAAATCCCTGGCTGTCATTCCTTTGTGCTCTTTCTTTTGGGGTGAATTGCTTTGTTTTGTCATTTTGAAGGGATAAAAGGAATTAATGAGGTAGAAAAATTGAAATTAAAAAATATTAAAATTAAAAATTAAACACACACACACATCAAATAGATGATGCTAGATCCTAGGTGTGTTTTGGTCTGGGTGTTGAAAGTGGTTTGACAGATTAGAGAAAAAAAAAGGGGGGGGTGGGAGAAAAAAAAGAAATCATTTGAGAATTTGACAAAATGAATACACTGAAGTAGACTAAAATGAGATGATGTGGTTAAAATAGAATTTGAAAAAATATACACAAAAAGAAAGAATATAGTAGAAAAAAATTAAAGAAAAATATTTTTAATAAAAAATTAAAAATAAATACGAATTTTTTCATTTTCTGTATTTAAGAGAAAAGAAAAGAAACAAAAAAGAGAAAAAAAGATTTAAAAAAAGAAAAAAAATCGTTTGAAAATTTGAGAATGTGAATATACTGTAGTAGACTAAAATAAAATGATGGAAGTAAAATAGAATTTGAAAAAATTTACATAAAAGCAAAAAATATAGTAATGAAAATTAAGTAAGAATATTTTTAATAGAAATTGAAAGTCAGGGTGCCTGGATGGCTCAGTCAGTTGAGTGTCTGACTTCGGCTCAGGTCATGATCTCATGGTTTGTGAGTTTGAGCCCCACATCGGGCTCTGTGCTGACAGCTCAGAGCCTAGAGCCTGTTTCAGATTCTGTGTCTCCTTCTCTCCCTGACCCTCCCCCGTTCATGCTCTGTCTCTCTCAGTCTCAAAAATAAGTAAACTTTAAAAAAATTTTTTTTAAAGAAATTGAAAGTAAAAATGAAGTTTTCCTCTTTCTGCATTCAAGGAAAAGAAACGAAAAAGAGAAAAAAAGAAAAAGAAGGAAAAAAAAGGAAATTGTTTGAAAATTTGAAAAGGTGAATACACTGAAGTAGACTAAAATAAAATGATGGAAGTAAAGTAGAATTTGAAAAAAATTACACAAAAGTAAAAAATAGAGTAATAATAATTAAAGATATCTTTAATAAAAAATGAAAAGAAAATAATTTTTTTTCTTTCTGTATTCAAGAAAAAGAAAAGAATTATAAAAGAGAAAAAGAAAAAAGAAAAAAAAGAAAGCAAATTGAATAGATGAACCTGTTGACAGATTGAACTAGGACTGAAATTGCTTCGTTTTCCCCTAGAACTCAGTCTATGTAGCTCTTTATAGTCCATAAATTAAGCTGGTGGTGAGACTTGTTTTCTTGAAAAGCCCCATTGGCCCCGTTGGGCAGGGCTCAGTGTAATATCTCCGCTCTCCACTAGATGGCGCTGCTAGCCTACTGGGGTGGATTGTTGCAGAGCTCGTAGGTGCGTATGTGCATGCGCGGGAGTGGTGAAAATGGCGCCACCCAGCTACCCAGTCTGTTCTCCGGATCAGTAATCGCGTACCTGTCCTCTTTCTTCAGCTCTCATCCACTGCCTGCTTTTTCACTCTCCGTGACCAGGCCCAGGCAGTACCTCTCTCCCAAGTTTTGTCTCAGATGCAGCTGTTTTCCCCAGCCACTTACTTCCGAAGGACTGCATCTTTGACCTGTTCTGCCCCTCTGCGGGAGGGTGTCACTGAACAGTGACCGAATGAGCAATGGCTGAATGTCGGCTGCTCCCAGGAATGCCCACTGGACCCTGTTGTTGCTGAGACTGCGGCCAGGCGCCAGCCCGTCCCAGAATGTGTTCATGAAGTAGTGTAGCAGCAGTGTTTCAGGGATTATGGAAACTCACAACACACATCTGGCACTAGGCTTCACCCTTAATGACCTTGCCCAAGCACCAGCGAATGTGGCTGCCTTCCGGGGTCTGCTGGGACCAGGTGGCTTCAACAGTCTCTACCAAATGTCCTTCCAGCAGTGGAACCACTTTTTCCTGTGTGGCCTGAGAACCTCCCAGACCCTGCTCTGTTCCTGGGGATTCTCCCTTCCCACTAGAGCACCATCAGGTATCGAGCTGCAGAGTTGCAGCCTTTGAACTCCCCTTGTTTACAGTCTTAATGGAATTTAAACCCTCTCCTTTCTCCTTTCTCCCTTTTTAGTTTAGTCCCTGTGGCTGTTTCCAATTTTTCACTTTATCTCCAGCTTCTTTTGGGGAAGGGTGCTTTTCCCATATTCTCCCCCTCTCCCCAGTCTCCGTCCTCTCTCCGCCCGCATAAGTGGTTCCCTACCTTTCACAGCTTCTCGCTCCCCAAGTTCAGCTCTCTGTGCCGTGTACCCACTGAATTCTGTGGTTCAGGTTGTGCATATTGTTGTGTTAATCCCCCAGTCAGTTTTCTAGGTGTGTTGGATGGTTTAGTGTTGGTCTGGCTGTATTTCATGGACGTGAGACACACAAAAAGCTTCCATGCAGTTTGCTATCTTGGCTCCTCCCCTGGATCATTTTTTTTTAATAGATACAAAGCTTGCTGATCTCTTTAGTGTCTTTATAATCAATACATCCAGCTCTCTGAGGCTTGATTGACTTCAATAATTTACTACCCATCATTGATCATGGCCATAGTCATAAAGACCCCACAAGAAGAGCTCAAAAAGTAAATAAACGGAAGACAACAAGCACCCAATACTATTTTTATTGAAGTATAGTTTACATACAGTGTTAATTTCAGGTGTACAACTTAGTGATTCCACAAGTCTATATATTATGCTATGCTCACCACAAGTATAGCTTCCATCTGTCATCATACAATGCTCTTACAGTATCACTGATGTTCCCTATGCTGTACCTTTCATCCCCATGACTAATTCATTCCATAACTGGAAGCCTGTATCTCCTACTCTCCTTTACCCCTTTTGTTCATCCCCCTATCTCCCTTCCCTTGGGCAACCATCAGCTTGTTCTCTGTATTTATGGGTTTGTTTCTGCATTTTGTATGTTTGTTTGTTCATGTGTTTTGTTTTTTAGATTCAACATATAAATGAAATCATATGGATTTGTCTTTTTTTGTCTGATGTATTTCATTTGGCATAGTACCCTCTAGGCCCATCTATGTTGTCACATATGGGAAGATCTCATACAGCTCTGTTAGAAGGGATGCATAATACTGCATTTCATATATATACCACATTTATCTTTTCATATATTTACCACATCCATCTATTGATGGAAAGCAACCAATTACTTTCACTCACAATTTGTCTTTCACATACAGCAGCATCACAAATGTGTATGTGTGTTTCGGAGGGGTGTATTGTTCTTCCTCATCTCAACATAGGTATAAGCGAGGCCCACCCATGGTCACAAACGCATGGGGTCAGATAAATTGAAATTAGGATGGAGATTAGGAGGGACAGAGAATAAGTCAGACCCTCCACCTCTCCTTCTCTCATAGCTCAGTTTGTGTCCAAGGAAATAAAAGGACACAAAAACTTTAGGGAAAGAACTAGCTATTACAGAAAAGTGTCCATGATCTCTCCCTCCTCTAAATCTCAGATCCTTGAATAGTTATAAAGTCATATTCTATCAAGCTACCAGCTATCTTATTTAATTTCTGTATGGGGTCTCCAGAAAATTTGTATATTCCTTAAATCCAGAAGCAGCTCTTTGCCTCTAGATTCCTCTTCTGTATAACTTTGAATTTGAGTTGCAAGGGGGAAGGCAAGGGTAGAAGCTCAGAGGCCCTACAGAGGACACTGACATAAGGAAATTGTGGCATCAGGAGTAGCCTCTTCCTGGTACACCCTGGGAATTGCCACAGATGAGGTGTGGTTGCCCTTCCAGTAAGCAGGTTGGCAGACTGTACAAATTGAAGGAGGCTTTGCCCTTCCCCAGAAGCAACCAGATGCCCAGTTCCCATGGCCCTGAACAGCCCAGGAAGGAACAGAGTCCTTCCAGGAATAGTGACGGCTGGATTTGGGGGATAGTATGAGGAGACAGGCAGAGAGTGTGTGAGTCTGTAATAGGATAATCTGAGGAACGCAGGGACAAGGGAGGCAGAGAGATAAGATACTAGTGACCCTGCTTGGGAAAGTGGAGAAAGCACTTTGAGATTCATGTAACCGACTCATTCAACTTTATACCATGGAAGAAAAAGTGGATAAAATTTAGCTCTTCTCTCTTCCAGTCTGCCTTTTTTCCTCTTCTTTTTAAGATCATGTTGTTCTTGGGGCACCTGGGTGGCTCAGTCCGTTAATCCTCTGACTTCGGCGCAGGTCATGATCTCACTATGCGCCAGTTCGAGCCCCACTTGGGCTCTGTGCTGACAGCTCAGAGCCTGGAGCCTATTTCAGATTCTGTGTCTCCCTCTCTGTCTCTGCCCCTCCCCTGCTCATGTGCTCGTGCTCTCTCTCTCTCAAAAATAAATAAAGATTAAAAAAATTTTTTAAAAAGATCACATTGTTCTTTCTTTTGTCCCTGAATACGGCCCACCTGTGGAGTCCTGCTGGGTCCTTGTTTGCTGGCTTTCTCCCGCCATCTGTTTCCTGACCAGTCCTCTGCCTGCATCACCCTGATATATCTCACTGTATTTACCAAACCACTCTTTCATTTTAACTTCTACCATTTCACAGGTAAGCCGGAAAGCCCATGCTGTTCTTCCTCTACTGAGCACCCTTTAAGATAATCAAGATCACACTCTGCCTTTTGTAGCAAGGCCTCCCAGGATCTTCTCAGCATCTTCCTGATGGGACCCTGCTTACTTGCCCTCAGATCCTGCCATCTGATAGAACGTTCTATTGGTTCTTTTCATCATCTGTGTTTTCCTTATTTTGCTAATTACAGAATGCTAATTACAGAATTTTGCTAATTAGATCAGAGAATTCTCTTTCAGAATATTTTTCCTTAAGCAAGGCCTGATAGAGGCTTAAGAAATACTGGAAAATAGGTTAAGATCTGTAGTATTATCTAGGAGGCACAAGGTCCTTGATTCTCAGAGAAGGTGATTGTGGCTCAAAACAGGGATTCTAGCCTACCCCTCACATATTTCATCCCTTGGAAACTCAGGGTGTTCACTTTTACTGTGTAACAAACTCGCATTCTCATTTAGGCTATTTTCGCAAAATTCACTTTGTTGCAGTTATAGGACTGAGGTCCCTACTTCCTTGCTGGCTGCCAGCTGAGGAGCCATTCTCAGCTCCATTTTTCGGCATGAGGTCACCTCTAGCTTCTAAGCCAGCAATGGCACAATGAATCTTTTTGGTGCTTTGAATTTCTAAGACTTCTCCTTATGCTTCCAATCAGAGAATTCTGCTTTTATTTTATTTTATTTTTTTTATGAAATTTATTGACAAATTGGTTTCCATACAACACCCAGTGCTCATCCCAAAAGGTGCCCTCCTCAATACCCATCACCCACCCTCTCCTCCCTCCCACCCCCCATCAACCCTCAGTTTGTTCTCAGTTTTTAACAGTCTCTTATGCTTTGGCTCTCTCCCATTCTAACCTCTTTTTTTTTTTTTTCCTTCCCCTCCCCCATGGGTTTCTGTTAAGTTTCTCAGGATCCACATAAGAGTGAAACCATATGGTATCTGTCTTTCTCTGTATGGCTTATTTCACTTAGCATCATACTCTCCAGTTCCATCCACGTTGCTACAAAAGGCCATATTTCATTTTTTCTCATTGCCACGTAATATTCCATTGTGTATATAAACCACAATTTCTTTATCCATTCATCAGTTGATGGACATTTAGGCTCTTTCCATAATTTGGCTATTGTTGAGAGTGCTGCTATGAACATTGGGGTACAAGTGGCCCTATGCATCAGTACTCCTGTATCCCTTGGATAAATTCCTAGCAGTGCTATTGCTGGGTCATAGGGTAGGTCTATTTTTAATTTTCTGAGGAACCTCCACACTGCTTTCCAGAGCGGCTGCACCAATTTGCATTCCCACCAACAGTGCAAGAGGGTTCCCGTTTCTCCACATCCTCTCCAGCATCTATAGTCTCCTGATTTGTTCATTTTGGCCACTCTGACTGGCGTGAGGTGATACCTGAGTGTGGTTTTGATTTGTATTTCCCTGATAAGGAGCGACGCTGAACATCTTTTCATGTGCCTGTTGGCCATCCGGATGTCTTCTTTAGAGAAGTGTCTATTCATGTTTTCTGCCCATTTCTTCACTGGGTTATTTGTTTTTCGGGTGTGGAGTTTGGTGAGCTCTTTATAGATTTTGGATACTAGCCCTTTGTCCGATATGTCATTTGTAAATATCTTTTCCCATTCCGTTGGTTGCCTTTTAGTTTTGTTGGTTGTTTCCTTTGCTGTGCAGAAGCTTTTAATCTTCATAAGGTCCCAGTAATTCACTTTTGCTTTTAATTCCCTTGCCTTTGGGGATGTGTCGAGTAAGAGATTGCTACGGCTGAGGTCAGAGAGGTCTTTTCCTGCTTTCTCCTCTAAGGTTTTCATGGTTTCCTGTCTCACATTTAGGTCCTTTATCCATTTTGAGTTTATTTTTGTGAATGGTGTGAGAAAGTGGTCTAGTTTCAACCTTCTGCATGTTGCTGTCCAGTTCTCCCAGCACCATTTGTTAAAGAGGCTGTCTTTTTTCCATTGGATGTTCTTTCCTGCTTTGTCAAAGATGAGTTGGCCATACGTTTGTGGGTCTAGTTCTGGGGTTTCTATTCTATTCCATTGGTCTATGTGTCTGTTTTTGTGCCAATACCATGCTGTCTTGATGATGACAGCTTTGTAGTAGAGGCTAAAGTCTGGGATTGTGATGCCTCCTGCTTTGGTCTTCTTCTTCAAAATTCCTTTGGCTATTCGGGGCCTTTTGTGGTTCCACATGAATTTTAGGATTGCTTGTTCTAGTTTCGAGAAGAATGCTGGTGCAATTTTGATTGGGATTGCATTGAATGTGTAGATAGCTTTGGATAGTATTGACATTTTGACAATATTTATTCTTCCAATCCATGAGCAGGGAATGTCTTTCCATTTCTTTAAATCTTCTTCAATTTCCTTCATAAGCTTTCTATAGTTTTCAGCATACAGATCCTTTACATCTTCGGTTAGATTTGAGAATTCTGCTTTTAAATGGCTTATGTATTAGATAGAACCCACTTTAATAATCTCCCAGAAATCTCTATTTTTATTAATTCACAGTCAACTGATTAGTGACCTTAATTGCCTCTCCAAGACTTTAACTCAGGTTTGATAGCATATATACAGCCTCTAAACACAGATGAAAGGGAGATATTATAACAAGAACAGGGATCATTGGGAGTCATTAGAATTCTGCCAGACTTCTCTGCCATTCTTGCCTTCCTGAGATGGACCTCATACAAACTTGTATAATGGGAATAATTCCCCTGTTTCTTATATGAAAGCACCTGAAGTACATGAGACCTGAGAAATTTCCTCTCTGACTTTGCATCTACTTACCCCTGTGGCCATTCTCCCAACCAGCATCCATTTTTAAAGAACATCAACCCCTAATTTCTTCTCCCCTCTCCTTTAGTGAAAATTTAGGTTGCGCAAGTTATGGCTGCTAATCCTCACAAACAGTTCCTTTATTTTTTATAGTAACTGAACTTCAAGTTTCCTTCCCATGGTAAAGCCCCGTAAAACATTCTACCCTCTTGCCCCAAGTTACAATGTTCCTTGGAAGGCTTATCCAGTCAGGCATTCTCAAATAAAAGCTAACCTTTCTTGGCATGATTTTTGTTCCCACTGTTTGGTTCATTGACTTGGATAGGATTGGATCTTCTACCACTCAGCTCAGCCACTTCCAGAATCCGTTTCATGTGTCCCCACCCTGGAGTCTCACAGACTGGCTGGCTGAAGAAGGCCCCTCCTGAGCAGCACTACACTTTTAACATTAAAGCGTGGTCTGTGCCTTTATACTCTCTCTTTGTCCTTAGTAAAAACCTCTTGATTTGATTTGTTTCACTACTCAGTGTTATCAGGACAAGGTGGGATTGCAGTACTGAGGAGATCTGGGTTTAGTTTCTTATATATTTTTATCATTTGAATATGAACAGCTACCAGTTATTTAATGAAATTCAGAGTCATTGTCTGCCTTTTTAAAAATTTTGTTTTTAATTTACATACAAATTAGCATATAGTGCAACAATGATTTCAAGAGTAGATTCCTTAGTTCCCCTTACCCATTTAGCCCATCCCCTCTCCCAAAGCCCCTCCCGTAACCTTCAGTTTGTTCTCCATATTTATGAGTCTCTTCTGTTTTGTCCCCCTCCCTGTTTTTCTATTATTTTGTTTCCCTTCCCTTATGTTCATCTGTTTTGTCTCTTAAAGTCCTCATATGAGTGAAGTCATATGATATTTGTTTTTCTCTGACTGACTAATTTCATTTAGCATAATACCCTCCAGTTCCATCCACACAGTTGCAAATGGCAAGATTTCATTCTTTTTGATTGCAAGTAATACTCCATTTTATACATATACCACATCTTCTCTATACATTCATTGGGTGCAGCCACTCTGGAAAACAGTATGGAGGTTCCTCAAAAAACTAAAAATAGGGGCGCCTGGGTGGCGCAGTCGGTTAAGCGTCCGACTTCAGCCAGGTCACGATCTCGCGGTCCGGGAGTTCGAGCCCCGCGTCAGGCTCTGGGCTGATGGCTCAGAGCCTGGAGCTTGTTTCCGATTCTGTGTCTCCCTCTCTCTCTGCCCCTCCCCCGTTCATGCTCTGTCTCTCTCTGTCCCAAAAATAAATAAATGTTGAAAAAAAAAATTAAAAAAAAAAAAACAACTAAAAATAGAACTACCCTATGACCCAGCAATTGCACTACTAGGTATGTATCCAAGGGATACAGGTGTGCTGTTTCAAAGGGACATATGCACCCCAATGTTTATAGCAACACTATCAATAATAGGCAAAGTATGGAAAGAGCCCAAATGTCCATCGATGGATGAATGCATTGTCTGCCTTTTAACATGACAATGATTAGGGTGCCAGTGGCACTAAACATTTGAAGTTCTGGTAGGATTTTATGAAAGACAATTTAGAATGTCAGTGGCCTTTGCGGGGAATTTGTGATATCAATAAGACAATCTCTTTGTATGGTACTTTATAATCAAATGTTCAAATATTTCCAAATATTTATATACTTATTTATTTTTAAAGTTTATTTATTGAGAGAGAGAAAGAGAGAACAGTGGAAGGCAGAGAGAGAGAGGGAGGGAGAGAACCCCAAGCATGCTCTGCACCATCAGCACAAAGCCTGAAGTGGGGCTGCAACTCATGAACTATGAGAGCATGACCTGAGCCGAAATCAAGAGTCAGACACTTAATTGACTGAGCCCACCCAGGCATCCCCCAAATTCCAAATATTTAATTATTAGTTTCATTAAAATTGTTGTGAAGATGCTTTAGAAACATAGAAAAACTAAAAAGATTATAATATTCCTTCCATTAAGTATTACTGAGAATAGGATAATAAAAACATGGACAATCTAACTCCCAAACTGCAATTCTGGTTGGCTTTCTTCCTACTTGTTTTCTTACAAAATTCCTCAGTCTATGACCCTCTTGAAGTTCATCATATTTGATATTAGCAAATATTTCAGAAGAGTATTTGACTAAGATTCAGTTTTCCTTTGGAGAAGGACAGAATGCACTAAAGGGAAGAATGACAGGACTATCCTTGCAATCATGCAGGACTAGACACTGTGACTGGATGGGGTCAGTAGCACTTGAAGATCTATGAAGGCAGGGAAAGAGAAAAATTCATGGTAGGACATGGAGGGAAGGGTAGGAGGGGAGGGAAAAGGCCAGGATAGCACAGCTGACAGGTGTAAGTAAAAAACCAAGAAAACAAAACAAAACAAAAAAATAAGAAACTGCATTTTTCTGAAAGTAACGTGCAATGGAAACAGCAGTAGAAATTAAGTGAGACCCAAGACTCTTTTGTTAAGTTTCTTTCAGTGTGTTACAGGAGAAAAGTTACTTAATTTCAGGTCAAGAACTATGACTTCCCTGAAATATTGCCCTGCTTACAAGCTAAGTTGGACTTTGTGTTTCATTGATATTGGCCAAAGGCAAAGGACTTGACTACTTAAGCAGCATGAGCTCCCACTCAGTGTGGTCCCCCTCACTCCCAAGTCCCAAGTCCCATAGGTGTGGGAACATAGAGGGGCTGGCACAGATGCCTATATATGCACTGGGTTATATTATAAGGGAGGACTATTTTTATAATTATGCTATAGGAGCTTAGGAAACCTGAATCTTCATAGTGGGCTTAAATGTAGTCTTTATTTCAAGGGGAGACATCTTTATTATATCAGAGAGTAAGTATACCTTTCTTTCTTTTCTCTGGATGGAAACACTATCTCTATTTTCCAAAACTGAAAGCAAGCCTGTCTTTTGCTTTGGAAGAAAATGATATCTCAGCTTTTTTTTTTTTTTTAATTCCAGCATAGTCAATGTACAGTGTTATATTAGTTTCAGGCATACAACATAGTGATTCAGCAGTTCTGTACATTACTCAGTGCTCATCGTGATGTGTACTCTTAATCCCCTTCACCTAGTTCACCCATTCCTCCACCAACCTCCCCTCTGGTAACCACCAATTCATTCTCTACATTTGAATTTTTTTTTCTTTATTCATTTGTTTTGTTTCTTAAATTACACATTTGAGGAACTTACATACTGTCTTCCACAGTGGCCGTATCAGTTTACATTCCCACGAACAGTGCACAAGGATTCTTTTTTCTCCACATTCTCTCCAACACTTGTTGTTTCTTGTGTTTTTGATTTAGCCATTCTGACAGGTGTGCAGTGTGCTTTTGGCCTTTTTTGTTTGTTTTTATTTCTAGGTTTATTCACTTATTTTGAGAGAGAGAGAGAGAGAGAGAGAGAGAGAAAGAACACAGAAGGGGCAGAGAGAGGAGAGAGACAGAATCCCAAAAGAGCCTCCACACTGTCAGCACAGAGCTTAATGAGAGGCTTGAACTCATGAACCCATGAGATCATGACCTGAGCTAAAATCAAGAGTCAGACACTTAACCAACTGAGCCACCCAGGCACCCTGCCTTTTGGTTTTGTTTTGGTTTGTTTTCAAAAATTTTTGAAAATGGTTATTATGAGGGAGAGAGAGAGAGAGAGAGAGAGAGAGAGAGAGAGAGAGAGAATCCCAAGCAGGCTACGTGCTGTCGGCTCAGAGGCCGATGTGGGGCTCAATCCCACTAACCACAAGATCATGACCTGAGTCGAAATCAAGTCGGATACTCAACCAACTGAGTCACCTAGGCGGCCCTGCCTTTTTGTTTTTAAACAAACAGACATTCTTGAGAAGACAGTCTCGAACTAGAGGGTGGTTAGTGTCTCTGCTTGTAGCAAGTGCAAAAAGCATGAGAGGCACATGGACAATTATCTTTCAACTCTTCTTTGAATAATTCTTTTCTTCCCCAATAAAACAAGAGGGTTATTCCACTTATGATAGCCAATGATTTTTAGAAAGAAATTATTTGTATGAGTTTAAGAGTCTGTATGAAGTTGGCAGTGAGAGATGCTGAGCATTTGACAGTTTTTAAAAGCATGGAATTGAAGAATGAATGCACATAATGCATTATACAACTAGAAAAATTTTATCATCCCTATGACAAATTCTCAGTAGCACCTAAGCTATTACAGGCATGTCCTGCAGACAACATTTCTGGTTAATATTTTCTTAAGAGAATACCTCTTGGTGTTAGTTAACCAAATTCCAAACACTTATACAATGTGTATATACCCCAGTGCAACATTTTTTAGCCAAAGCTTATATAAGAAAATTTTATATATGCATTCCCAAATCTCAATATAATTTGTTTACTAAAATTACAAGTGGGCTAAACCTTGTTACATTCCAAACACAGTGGATAGAAGATCAGGATCATGTACTCTGTGAAAAGAACCTGATGGTTAACAAAAGGCACACAAGTCACAGATGTTGCTGGTGCAAAGAGAGACATTGTATGTCATATCATACAAATAAAAGTTTTAAACAATACATTTATTGTCCTCCTCCTACCACATGCACATTTTATAATTTAACAAACATGAAACATTTCAGCATAATTTATAATGGTTAATGTTCAATTCAATAGTTGTACTACAATTTTTAAAACTTACTTTGTTGAATGTTTATATTATTTTTAATTTTATTTTAGAAGATAGGAATAAATACTTCATGAATGTTTGTAATGATAATTCATTTTTTTAAGACAGTACTTATTTCTGGGAAAATATTTGGCAGCAAAGAACTGGTTATGAATTTCCTGCATTGTTAAGGAATCACTAAGAAGCCATTTGGTTTATAGACTTAGAATATGGATACCAAGTGGCCTTGTTGGAGTTCCAGGTAAAAATTATAATTTTTAATACATCCTTAGGAGAACATTGGTGTCCAGTCTAAACCTGATTTGAGAGAAAAGTTTTCAAAAGATTTAGTAAGTTACAATATCACAAATTTTTCCAAGTGTCCTCTTAATTCTCCATTTTTTTCATTGTTCTGATAAGAGGGCAGTATTTTGATTATATCTCTACCAGATGACTTATTCACCTCTCTAAAATATATAGCATCACCAGCCTCGGTTTGAAAAATCATGTCATCTGAACTTTAAGTGCCAGTGGGTTCAAGAGAGGCTAAGAATAATCATAGCAAATTTACATAACTATTTGGGCAAAGGAAAGTATAAAGTAGCATTCACAATGTAAGTTGGCAAAGATAACTGAAAAGGTACAACTGAAGGTATGATAAAAATTTAAGAGTGATATTTTATGACAAGAAGGCTCCAGAAAAATGACACTTGAGCCCTGACTGAACTGAGCTCAAAGTTTACCTTACTTTTAGATATTTCAGTTAGGTGATCTAATACATACCTTTACCTTTACTTTTTGAGCCAAATTATGATGGGATCTTTACCTGCAGCTACAATTGTCCTATCTTGTACCATGGGATTCTCCAACTGGAAGAACATAATCTGGCCCCCAGAGTTCCTCTCCAAAGGAGGAACTCAAACTAAAATAGGAATTGGCATATGCACTGTCACTGTGAAATTTTCTAACCCATTTTTTATGACTTTAACCAGGACAGAAGATCAAGACCCATGGTGTTGCACATCATAAATTAATTTAAAATGATGAAAAAGTGTTTCCACCAAAAAATGCTAAATGGGCATTTATTCAAAGCAGTCTATCTTTGAAAAGCAAAAGAAATTTACCAAATAATTATTTTTTTTTAAAAATGACACTGTCCATCCACATGTCCATTCATCTATCTGTTTGAGAAGCAATAACTTTGTCTAGCAATGTTGTAAAATTCTTTGCTCATAGAGAAAATTTTGCCAGTGGTTCTTGTGTGACAACTTCTTTTCCAGATTAGGGTACTAGCCAAATATACTTTTTTATATAATAGAAAGATGTAGCTATGGAGGGGTGGTGTTAGATGGAAGGCAGATTTGTGGTCTTGACATATACAGATACTTGACAAACCTCGGTCTTGCCTTCATTCAGTTAGAGGGAATTTCTTCAAAAAAAAACATAACGTTTTATTCAAAAAATATTTTTAAAAACCATATCAGATGTTAAAGTCATCCCAACTCCAGTCCTGACTGAGGTCAGAATGTTTTAAGGGCAAAAACCAAAGGACCTAGTAGTGCCTTTTTTGCCCTTTAAGGACAGGGCAACACATAGTTCAGTGGACCGGTGCCAGCTGACCAAGACAAGGAAGTATAGAATTTGAAAGTTATCAGTAAATTGTAAAATAATTTGACAGATCACTTATATGTCTGTCAAAACTACTAACAAAAAAATTAGGTCTGCATTTTGATTGTTTTATATATTTAATTTTTAAAAATTATTTGTTCATAGTCTATATTACAGATATTGATGAAGCTTATTCATTTTCCTTCACTCTGATAGTTTAGGAACACTATCCTAACATTGTATGAACCTCTAGACTGATGTGTCATACTATCAGAGACCTGGCCTGGGGGGACTTTGTGGGTAAGAGACTGTGTGGGAGGGCAGTGTGCACAACCCAAATCCTACATGAGCAATGCTGAAACACCTTATCACAAATGTGCTGCTATGGATGCATATTTAGTTATTTATCTAGGAACAAGGGTGAAATTGGGCAAGGAGAAATCTACAAAGACTCCTCCCTGAACCATTTCAGAGTTTTTCTATGAGACTAAAGCACACAAAAGAGGCAATTGCAGACCAAATTTCTTATTTTTTTATTCTCCCTGTTGAAACTCAAGTTATAGAAGAGTTTGAAATGAGGCTGAAGAGAAAGGAAGGTCAAATGAGGTGGTCAAGTTTGAAGGCATGGGAGGCTGTCCCCTTCCAGGGTGGGTTGTCATACTTGGTTCTGTGTCCATGATGAGCTGCCTGCAAACTCAGGTTCCTGACGTCCCACCAGACCTAGTCCTTGAACTTGCAGATATAAGGTAGCATCGCACCGCAGTTATAATCTCTCCATTTCAGATATCCTAGAGAGACAGAGGAGCTCAGGTAGATGTGGCTGGTGCAGCTCATGAACCCAAGGTACAGGCAGCCCAGATTCTGGCGTAGGATTCACAGCCTCTCCCTCATCCTCAGCAGTGTCCTACTCCAGGGGAATGGGACTCAAAGAAAGGAGAGATGAGAAGGGGTGGGAGAAGATAAACCAACCGTACATTTTCTTGCTCAAGGGGATTCTCTGACGGTCACACTGAGAAATAGGGAAAAAGGATGGAGAGGTCTGGCAGAAAGGAGCTCCTCTGTTGCTTACCTGTGCTTGCTGACAGACTCCCACAGTAGCCGGGGTTTGGGTTAGTGGAGGGGTGTCTCTCCCAGGCAAGGTAATTCAGTACATCCGTGCTACTCCACTCCCATCCACCTGCATTGGGCTCATAGCCCTAGAGAGGATGGAGTCTAGTGAGGTTGAATGGCCATTAAAGGGCTCCTTGCAGGAACCCCTCCCCAGCATCATGGAATTTGGTCTGCTCCTCTAGATGCTGCCTGGGAGCCAAAGCTCTCCTCTGGGAGACTCCTCCTAACTCCTTGCTCTTATTGACAACTCCTGAAGCCCATAAACACAAAGACCAATAGACCCATTCAGAGTAACCTCTCACTGACTGAACAGCAATGAGTGATGCATATGTGATTAGCTTCTGAACCTCAAAGACAGTGTCTGTTCCATAGAGCAAAAATGGATCCTCTCTTCATTTAGGAATCACTCGGCACAATATGTGTAGACTCTGTGAAGCTCAGAGAACTGAATTACATGGCCTCACATGCAAATTAAGAAGCAGACTAACTTCAGCAGAGTCAAGAGACTTCCACAGAACTCAGCTGTTCAGCTGGCCACAAGGTCCTCCCTTTTCTCCTAATATCCTCCTGGATCTCTGAGCTCCAAGGCTCTCTGGGGCATTTACTGGGCAGACACAGGGGACAGGGAGTGGGCTCGGGTGGCAATAGCAGCTTGAGAGGTTATAGAGAGAAGATGTATTCATACCTCTGTGGGATCATGGAGCCCCATCCAGATGTTTGAGTAAGTGTTCGCACTGTTCTGTACTAGGGAGGCCACAAAGGATGCCTCAGCCCCACTGAGCACAGACACAAGGTGTCCCGAGGGTCTCTTCTGGCAGGCCATCTGTGTGGGGAAGGGAGAGACTCAGGGGAGGCCTGAGACATCACTGGGAGACGGGCAGTGCAGAGGTAGGGGAGAAGAGGTATGTATGCAAAAGATGAGGATGCTCACCGTCACCCCCAAGGAACTCTGGGGAATGGGACACCCCCCCCCACACCGCCAGGTCTCTAGTGTACTTTCCCTTAAAACCTCGACCTGCAAATTCAAGTACTCACATCTGCATTCATCCAGGATTTTGGTGTCATAAACAAGGCATAGCAGTGGGAGGCATAGGCCTTGGAGCCTTTGGGACACGTGATCCGTGGAGTGGGCACTTCCTTTGGCGAGTCTTCACCTAGGATGGAAGGACACAAAAGAGAGAGAAGAGGTGAATAGGAGACTGGGGATCAGGGTGGGAGGTGACCTAAAGGAACGTCTATGGGGTCGGTGCTTGGGGAAGTGATGCCAAAGTCCTGACTGCCTCTCACCACTGCCAACACTTTCAGGATTTCTTGTTCTTGAACCAGCCCCACTAAATGAGGAAACCTCTCTTTTCTTTTCATCTTTCCCATTCACAGTCCAACCCTTCCCTGCTCTAGGATACACATTCTTGCCCTGGGTCCTCATTTTCCTTCCCCTTATTTTATTTCTGTCCCTTCACACTTTCCTCTTTCGCCTACCAACATAAATGAGAGTGCACTGACAAGAAGCAAAGGACCTCCTTGCAGTGCTAGTGGACCACTGTGATGCCTGCCACCCCTGGTTACCCTGAAGGATGGTGTGGTGATGGACGAGTCACAGGCCATTTCATGGTGTGGGGATATATGTCACCAGTACCACGAGAGTCTTCCTTCTCCTCTTGGCCCTGAGCATTCGCAAGGACCCAGTGTCAGAGGCAGAGAAATCTCACCTTGGACCTGAGACAGCAACATCAGGCAGGAGAACAGCATCCAGGACATGCTGGGGAGGTCCATGTGAGGCCGCATCATGTCTGTGACCTGAGGAAGCAATCAGATTTCACTAAGAGAAGTGTGATCAGAGAGAGGACATATAGAGATCCTTGTCTTTCCTTTGTTAGTCCCCTAGGAATAAGTTCATCTTAGTGACATCCATTCCCTTGTATACCTCTGGAAAGAACTAGAAAATCTGTACATGCTCCTACCCCATGAGACCTCCCAAGCCTGCCTGTGCTGAGTCTCAGAGCTCCTGTATCTGACAGAGATCCTCCTGTAGCTTCCCCCAAATATGTACAGTATAGCTCTTGCCATGGTCTCATCTTCTGTCAGCCTCCACTCACCTGTCTTGCAGGGATTTGCAGTGGTTTGTCATGTCAGAGAAGACTGTGCTTTTATAAGAAAATTGGAAGGAGGGGCACTCAAATGAATTACAGGAATGTGGAGGGGACAGGGGTCATGGGAGGGGCTTCTATTTGTTCAAGGAAATTGCCACCACATGGAGGAGTCTCTTCCCAGCAAAGCCTGGGAATTGCCACAGATACTGCCTCTTTCCAGTTAGCAGGCCAGCACTTTTCCCAACAATAAGTGACATTTGGTCTTTCCCTGTCTCTTCCTTGTTATGGACTGGTTACAAATTGTGGCACTGGAAAATGGAGTCGTTCTTCTGGTGGATATCTCAAGGACTCTCTTTGGCATAAATATGTATTTCTTTCTATTTTGTATAATATAATTAATATAACTAATTATAATTTCATGATAAGTGGAGGTGAGTATGGGAATTACAGGTGAGGGCATAGAAGGAACTGAAACTAATAGGACAGATCGTTTCAGGGTTTCCTCTTAAACTCGGTGGCGAATTTTAATGAAAATTCAGAATCATCTGATGACTCAATAGGTAACCCAAGATATTAAGGAAAATGAGATGATTAAACTTGTCTTTCCAGTCTCCTGAGCGATGGAGCTTACCTGATGGATACTCATTATGTGATAGATTAAGAAGAAATGGAAATTAAAGCATAAGGAGGACTAGAGTAAGATGAAGAGCCAAAGGAAGAAAGCATGAGGCTTAAAGAAGGGTCAGAGCAGCAATTGGTTGAAATTGTAGATATCGTCCTACATTGCCGGTAAGTTAGAGGTGTGGCATCAAGATGCTCACTGCCCTGGGCTGCTAACAACCTCCTTGCAAGGCTATTGTTCGGCTTTAGATTAAAAGACATTTATTTCTGTTACATTCTTACTGGGAGAGGGGCCAGCTTCCTGTGGGGGTACTGAGAAAAGTTCCTCAGACAGGTTTACTTTCTGAGTTTGCAATTTTGCCACAGTGAAAAACATGTGGCTCATATGATGTGTTTCAGGGGCGTTTTGGCCAGTCCTAGACAAAGTTAGGCTGGGAGTGTCTACAAACCCTTTTTTATACTATATTTTTATAGGCAAGCTTGTGTGTAGATGTCTATGGTAGAGCTTTGTGATGAGGTCATGCAGTTAAGTTCATCATTGATTCATCTCCTCAGAATCCAAACTCAGTGGATCCCACAAATGATCTAATAAGAAATATAGCCAACAGATTCTTTTGTTAAAACGGGAAAAAATTATTACTTTACAAACATATACAAAAATATGTAAATGCAATCCTATGACTAACAGTGAGAGCTCAGTGGAAATTGAAGTTTAAAAGTATAAAAATAGTATATCATAAAATATGATAGTTAAAATGATTAGGAAATTAATCTTGCTACATCAAAAGAATTACTTGAGGAGAAGTTAATAATGACAATTAACAAATCTGGAATGGACTCTGGTCCTGAATTCCTGAAAAATTCAGTGTAATAGAGCAAAGAATCCGTTAAATTTTTTTTTTAATGTTTACTTATTTCTGAGACAGAGAGCGACAGAGCATGAGTTGGGGAGGGGCAGAGAGAGAGGGAGACACACAATCAGAAGCAGGCTCCAGGCTCTGAGATGTCAGCACTGAGCCCAACACGGGGCTCAAACTCACAGACCGTGAGATCATGACCTGAGCCAAAGTCTGATGCCTAACCGACTGAGCCACCCAGGCGCCCCACAAAGAATCCATTTTAAATTAAAATAACCTGGGGCGCCTGGGTGGCGCAGTCGGTTAAGCGTCCGACTTCAGCCAGGTCACGATCTCGCGGTCCGTGAGTTCGAGCCCCGCGTCAGGCTCTGGGCTGATGGCTCAGAGCCTGGAGCCTGTTTCCGATTCTGTGTCTCCCTCTGTCTCTGCCCCACCCCCGTTCATGCTCTGTCTCTCTCTGTCCCAAAAATAAATAAACGTTGAAAAAAAAATTTAAAAAAAATAAAATAAAATAAATAAATTAAAAGAACCTAAAGAGATATAGCAACCTGATTGAGTGAGTAAATTTTAATTGGATCTTGATTAATAAAGTAAGTCATTTCAGGGACAACTGTGAAATGTAAATATGGACTGATATTTGATAATCCTAGAATTTTAAATTCTCTTTCTTGTGATAATGGTATTATAGTCAGTAGATTTCCTTATACTTCTGATATTTATAGTGAGGTATTTAGAGGTGAAATGTCATGATATCCACAACTTATTTTCAAATTATTAAAGAAAATGTCTGTGTGTGGGGTGGAGAAGAGGTCAGGGAATGATAAATAAAGCAAATATATTACAATATGGTAACAATTACCAAATCTAAGTGTAAGGTGTAATGGTATTATAATATTCTTTCAATTTTTTCCATATGTCTAAAATTTTCCAAACAAAAGTTATAGGGGCACCTGGGTGGCTCAGTTGGCTGAGTATCCAACTCTTCATTTCAGCTGACGATCATGAGATTGAGCCCCGCATTGGGCTCTGAGCTGAGTGTGGAGCATGCTTGAGATTCTCTCTTTCCCTCTCTCTCTGCCCCTCCCCAGCTTATGCATTCTCTCTGTCTCTCTCAAAATAAATAAACTTCAAAAAAATAAGCAGGTATAGTTTAACTTACATGTTCACTATCAATAATAACACGTATGCATTTTTCTCATCATTACCATAAACTATAAATAGCATATATAGAGCAATATTCATGTAGAATCATATGTACTCTACACATTAAAAATAAATTTTACAAATTCAAATGAAATACTAAAGTATTATAAATAAATAATATTTAACAGCTATGTAAACAATTAAATAAAAACAAGAAAAAGCAATGAGGTAATTGATATTCTATGTCCAACCAGATAAAAATTGTATCTTCAGAGTTAAAAAGAGTGACCATCAGATACCATCTTTCAAAGCAGAGTTTAAATAGTTGTGAAAATGGAAAACCTCTGAGTCCTTCACTTATCTATAGGAGAAGGAATTATATGTGGCTCTCTAAAATTTCTCTTCTTTTCAAACTGTGCTTGGTTTACTGTCCTCCTGAATCTTCCCTGTTGCCAGCTAGAAGGCAGTTAAATTCAGATACTCCTATGAGAAGTTATTAAAACTCAGTTTTGTTTTTATTTTAATTCAAATAATGTTATATTATAATAAACCTTGAGGCTATAATATCCCTAACTGCAATATAAGACTTTGGTTTCTAATGACAGCTCACTAAACTCAGTAAAAGTTAGTTGTTATTGTTTTATTTGTAATTGTTCTTCCAAACAATCCTCATTAACCAGGCACTGAGAAGTTTGCTTAAATGCTATCTTTAAGGGAGCTGGTCTTAGGTTATTTACAATCCACTTCCTGGTGGTGGGAGAGGAATCCTTACTCTTGGAATAGCCAAGATTGAGCTTTAAGAAGTTTCCTTTGCCAAAAGATATGATGTCCAGGTTGTACTTCTTATCTCTATTAACTTCCAAGTCCAACAATATTTGCAGATAAGCCTTTGTATGGTTATTCCTAGAATTTATACAAGGGGAAAATGACCACTTTGCGGAAATCTAGTATGTTTCTCCCAAGGATGGTGAAATGTGAAGGGTTCCTGGAATAGCCTTGAAGTATATTTTATTGGAGATTTATCACTAAAGCACACCCAGTTGGGATATATTAACCAAATACCCAAGATGCGACTTTGGTCCTTTCACCTTATCCTAAGCCTGTCAGAAAAAAATGGGAACAACAAAAAAAAAATGAGGTGCCATACACTTTGTGAAACAAGGCAGGCTGGCAAACCTCAAAGTCCCTGAGGCCAATGAGGGAAGTTATCAGAGCCCTGGAGAGTTGATACCATAGCTGCTGACATCTGGTTAATTATATGCAAGTAATGAACAGTAACTATTTTTATCACCTGTGCAGTTATTGGGGGCAATAAAGCTCTTATCAGGAAACTGTCAATTTTCGTTTGGTTTCAGCGCCTCACATTGGCCTTAGAACAATTCCCTGTTGCGTATCATGTTAGTTCTTCCAATATATTTGAGTGTTTGATAAAGGCTATTTTTTGTTACTTAATTGTCTTTTAGGATAAACTAGTCATAATACAAAATGTTCTTCATTTGGGAAAAAAGTGAGATTATATTTCCAGCTGGTCACCATCATTTATAATCAGTTTGTTGGTGGAAACTCTGCAGATCTGAAATGCATTTCCAGAGTTTGTATTTCTTTTGGCAGCAAATAAAAATAAAAATCAGAAATGCTTTCATAGCTGTGCTGCTTTTCTTTTTATTATGCATTGTTTTTATGATACAGAAAAAATTAATAAACATGTATGTATTCACCATCTAGAATGAACAGCAATTATATCTTGCCATTTTCACATCTTTATTTTTTTAAGAAATAAAGAAGTAAACAAGAAGTAATGAAGAAATAACCTAGTAGCTATTTCATACTTCTTACCTAATTTTTACTCCTTCTCCATTATGAATTTTCTAATCATTCTTCCAATTTATATTTTTGAGCATTTGTTGAACATAGATATATCACTCTATGTAGTATTATCTTATATTTCTAGATTAACATATATGTGTCATATTTCATATAACATTCTACAATTTTTTTGTTCATTTGACCTTAGGTTTTAAAATCTATTTTGAGATAAATAGTCTAATTCTTTGATTTTAAATGCAATGTAGTATTTACTCATCTAAGTATTTCAAAAGTATGTATCCTTTCTTCTATTGGTGGAAATTTACCACTTTTCACTGATTTTAAGATTTGTAATTTACCCCATTTTAAAATCTCTAAAATCGGGGGTTGCGTGGGTGGCTCATTCCATTAAGTGTCTGACTTCGGCTCAGGTTGTGATCTCTCACCGTTGGTGAGTTCGAGCCCCATGTCAGACTCTGTGCTGACAGCTCAGAGCCTGGAGCCTGCTTTGGATTCTGTGTCTCCCTCCCTCACTCATCCTCTCCCCGGCTTGTACTCTGTCTCTGTCTCAAAAATAATGAACATTAAAAAAAATTTGTTTCTAATGTCTAAAATCTAAATGCAGTGGTAATAATGACAAACATGGTCTTCATCTTTGCTGTGTAGGAAAGTGGTTAGCAAACTTCTGTAAAGGACCAGATAGTAAATAGTCTGGGCTCTGTGGGGCATTCTGTCTCTGAACTCTGCCATTATAGCATGAAAGCAGCCAAAGGCAATATGCAAATGATGGACATGTTTGTGTTCTAGTTGAACATTAATTATTAACACTGAAGTTTGAATTTCATATCATTTCTATGTGTCACACAGTGTTAGTTTCAGGTGTACAACACACTGATTCAACAATTCTATGTATTACTCAGTGCTCACCATGATAACTGTAGATACCATCTGTCACCATACAACATTATTACAATATCAAAATACTCTTCTTTTGATTATTTTCCAACCATTTAAAAATGTAAGAAAATTCTTTGCTTATAGGCCATATAAAAACAGGCAATAAACCAGATTTGTACCACCGACTACTTTGCTGTCAACTGGGACATAAAAAATTAGAAGTAAAATAATCAAATAGTAGTATAACTAATCAATTATTTATAATATAGTAAGATCCCTGAAGAATTAGTATAAAGATTTTGATAGCATAAAGCAGGAGGGGTGTGACCTGATCTTAGCAGACAGTTAACAAGTTGGTGTGATTCCAAAAGGCACTGGTTTTGATAATTTTTGTTCCAATTGTAAAAGAAACAGATGTTTAATCATGAACCCAGTCTAATCAAAAGAGCTCAGAAAAACACATCCATTTCAAATTGTACTTTTTCCAAATAGTTATAGTAAATTAAGTTCAATGAAAGCATCATTTGTGGAAAAAAAGCAGTATAAGAAAAAAGGTTGGTCTCAGAACTCTTCTCCAAAGTAACATTACCAATTCAAAAAACTTTAAATTCCAACTGAAGATTGTGTTCAAGAAACTAGAATATGCAGGTCCAAGTTCTCCATCCAAAATCCATTTCCAGATTAGAGGTCCACAGTCAGCATCTATGACCAAAGTGAAGTCTAGGTCCTGGTTCCAAAGGCCGGTCCAAAGTCCATATCTACCTAAGGACAAACACCATCCCCAAGGTTGTATTCCTAGGTATATTTCCACTCTGGATCTTGTCCAGACACAAGGTCCAGGTCTAATAGCTGGTCTGAGATCTAGGTCAAATTCATTTTTGATTTACAGTCAATATTCAGGTCTAGATAAAAGTTCTAAGATCGTGGTAAAGTTCTAGAGTCCAGTTTCACATCTGTGTTTAGAAATGAAGTCCAGGGGCACCTAGGTGGCTCAGTCAGTTAAGCATCTGACTTCGGCTTAGGTCATAATCTTGGGGTTTGTGACTTTGAGCCCCGTGTTGGGCTCTGTGCTGACAGCTCAGAGCCCAAAGCCTGATTTGGATTCTGTGTCTCCCTCTGTCTTTCTCCCCCCTCCCCACTCACACTCTGTCTCTCTCTCAAAAATAAATAAATATTCTTAATAAAAACCCTTGAGAAAGTCAGGATAGAAGGAACATACTTAAAGATCATAAAAGCCATTTATGAAAAGCCCACAGCTAACATCATCCTCAACGGGGAAAAACTGAGAGCTTTTTCCCTGAGATCGGGAACACGACAGGGATGCCCACTCTCACCGCTGTTGTTTAACATAGTGCTGGAAGTTCTAGCATCAGCAATCAGACAACAAAAGGAAATCAAAGGCATCCAAATTGGCAAAGATGAAGTCAAGCTTTCCCTTTTTGCAGATGACATGATATTATACATGGAAAATCCGATAGACTCCACCAAAAGTCTGCTAGAACTGATACAGGAATTCAGCAAAGTTGCAGGATACAAAATCAATGTACAGAAATCAGCTGCATTCTTATACACTAACAATGAAGCAACAGAAAGACAAATAAAGAAACTGATCCCATTCACAATTGCACCAAGAAGCATAAAATACCAAGGAATAAATCTAAACAAAGATGTAAAAGATCTGTATGCTGAAAACTATAGAAAGCTTATGAAGGTAATTGAAGAAGATTTAAAGAAATGGAAAGACATTCCCTGCTCATGGATTGGAAGAATAAATATTGTCAAAATGGCAATACTACCCAAAGCTATCTACACATTCAATGCAATCCCAATCAAAATTGCACCAGCATTCTTCTCGAAACTAGAACAAGCAATCCTAAAATTCATATGGAACCACAAAAGGCCCCGTATAGCCAAAGGAATTTTGAAGAAGAAGACCAAAGCAGGAGGCATCACAATCCCAGACTTTAGCCTCTACTACAAAGCTGTCATCATCAAGACAGCATGGTATTGGCACAAAAACAGACACATAGACCAATGGAATAAAATAGAAACCCCAGAACTAGACCCACAAATGTATGGCCAACTAATCTTTGACAAAGCAGGAAAGAACATCCAATGGAAAAAAGACAGTCCTTTAA
Source organism: Prionailurus viverrinus (assembly GCF_022837055.1). NCBI lineage: Eukaryota > Metazoa > Chordata > Mammalia > Carnivora > Felidae > Prionailurus > Prionailurus viverrinus. The sequence continues at coordinate 95,229,273 of NC_062563.1, forward strand.
CAAATGGTGCTGGGAGAACTGGACAGCAACATGCAGAAGGTTGAAACTAGACCACTTTCTCACACCATTCACAAAAATAAACTCAAAATAGATAAAGGACCTGAATGTGAGACAGGAAACCATGAAAACCTTAGAGGAGAAAGCAGGAAAAGACCTCTCTGACCTCGGCCGTAGCAATCTCTTACTCGACACATCCCCAAAGGCAAGGGAATTAAAAGCAAAAGTGAATTACTGGGACCTTATGAAGATTAAAAGCTTCTGCACAGCAAAGGAAACAACCAACAAAACTAAAAGGCAACCAACGGAATGGGAAAAGATATTTGCAAATGACATATCGGACAAAGGGCTAGTATCCAAAATCTATAAAGAGCTCACCAAAGTCCACACCCGAAAAACAAATAACCCAGTGAAGAAATGGGCAGAAAACATGAATAGACACTTCTCTAAAGAAGACATCCGGATGGCCAACAGGCACATGAAAAGATGTTCAGCGTCGCTCCTTATCAGGGAAATACAAATCAAAACCACACTCAGGTATCACCTCACGCCAGTCAGAGTGGCCAAAATGAACAAATCAGGAGACTATAGATGCTGGAGAGGATGTGGAGAAACGGGAACCCTCTTGCACTGTTGGTGGGAATGCAAATTGGTGCAGCCGCTCTGGAAAGCAGTGTGGAGGTTCCTCAGAAAATTAAAAATAGACCTACCCTATGACCCAGCAATAGCACTGCTAGGAATTTATCCAAGGGATACAGGAGTACTGATGCATAGGGCCACTTGTACCCCAATGTTCATAGCAGCACTCTCAACAATAGCCAAATTATGGAAAGAGCCTAAATGTCCATCAACTGATGAATGGATAAAGAAATTGTGGTTTATATACACAATGGAATACTACGTGGCAATGAGGAAAAATGAAATATGGCCTTTTGTAGCAATGTGGATGGAACTGGAGAGTATGATGCTAAGTGAAATAAGCCATACAGAGAAAGACAGATACCATATGGTTTCACTCTTATGTGGATCCTGAGAAACTTAACAGAAACCCATGGGGGAGGGGAAGGAAAAAAAAAAAGAGGTTAGAATGGGAGAGAGCCAAAGCATAAGAGACTCTTAAAAACTGAGAACAGGGGCGCCTGGGTGGCGCAGTCGGTTAAGCGTCCGACTTCAGCCAGGTCACAATCTCGCGGTCCGTGAGTTCGAGCCCCGCGTCGGGCTCTGGGCTGATGGCTCAGAGCCTGGAGCCTGTTTCCGATTCTGTGTCTCCCTCTCTCTCTGCCCCTCCCCCGTTCATGCTCTGTCTCTCTCTGTCCCAAAAATAAATAAACGTTGAAAAAAAAATTAAAAAAAAAAAAAAAACTGAGAACAAACTGAGGGTTGATGGGGGGTGGGAGGGAGGGGAGGGTTGGTGATGGATATTGAGGAGGGCACCTTTTGGGTTGAGCACTGGGTGTTGTATGGAAACCAATTTGACAATAAATTTCATATATTAAAAAAATAAAATAAAATAAAATAAAATAAAATAAAATAAAATAAAATAAAATAAAATAAAATAAAACAAATAAGTAAATATAAAAAAATTAAAAAAAAAAAGAAAGAAATGAATTCCAGGTCCAAGTTCTAGGTCCAAGGTCATGTCCAGGTCCAGACTAAGTCTCAAGTCTGAGATTAGATGTCTAGATCAATGTCAAGGACAAACTCACAAGTCCATGACTATGGAGCATGATTAAGGTCAGATTCAATGTTCTGCACAAATTCAGGTCCTAGTTTTAGGTCTCCTGTCTCATTCCAGTGTATAAGTCTAGAGAATAGTTTCACATTAATGTCTAATATGTGAGATCCAGGTCTTGGTCTAAAGTCTAAGTTTGAAATTATGGAAATTTCAGGTAAAAGGTACAATGTCAAGTTCCAGTCCATATTCAGTACAGGCTTATGGTTCATTCCTATAGTCCAGATCCAGTGTACATGTCCTAAGTCAGTCCTATGTTTGTGGCTGGAGTCTTGGTCCAAGGTTTAGGTCTACATGCACACTTAATGTCAATCTCAACTTTCAGGTCATTCCAGGTTCCACGATTTTCTGACCTCTCCTCCCCAACAGCATCTCTGTCTTTTTTATAACATCTGTCAATTCCTCTAGACTTTGTCCTCCCTTTTCCTCCTTCCACCCAAATCTAAAATTTGTTGGTCCTCCATAATTTTTCCTCCTTCTATTCTTTTATTCCTCTCTTCCAACACCTGCTAATTCTCCCCCAGTATTTTCTCCTATTCTTTTCCTTCTCTTGTCTTATGACACTTGCTAAATCTCCAGTATTTTCATATGCTTTATGAGAACAGGAATGAGAACATTCCTCTCAATTTCACTTTCCTGTTATTGGTGGTTTTTGTCTCTGTACAGTGGCTGCTTATGATAAGATTGATAATTGTACCTGGAATGAAGGATCTTATGTGAACAAGGTCCCTGCATTCTGACAAAGATTTACCCTTTAAGTGAAGAGCAGTGATAGTTGCATGCCTATAGTGCAAACAAATACCATCCATGTTCAGGATTTTAATACTTAATGAAGCCTAATATGTTGGTCCTATGTATAATTAGTGAACATGTTTCCCCTGCTATTCTCATCTATCTGGCTATTTGGTTTATGAATATGCAAATCGCAAAATATTAATACTTTAACATATATACTACATGAAGGCTTTTTTTTACTAGAATGTAGCAAGCTCTTATATATTGTTTTTGATAAGGTGATATGCTCAGAATTAGAACTTAGATTCATAATTCACATGCATAAGCAGTCTACAAAAGGCAGTTCTTAGTATGATAAAAACAATAAACTATAGAAGGGTATATTAATAACATAATTTACGTAAAAGTAAAACACTTCTGTGATGCAAACTATCTAATAAAGTAAGTAGTCAAAAGGCAAATCTGGGAATACCCATTTTTAACTTATACCAAAAATATACCTAATATACAATGATTTTCTAGAAATCAATTTTAAAATAACAATAATTCAGTAGAAAAGAATTGCAGAGAACATAAACAAATATTTCACAGTAAAAGAATTACAATTTTCTTTATACTACAGTATGATTATTCTATTAAAAATATGCTCACACAATAAAATAATTGCAAATTAAAACCACACTAAATCATATAGGAACTCTGTACTTTCTGCTCAGTTTTTCTGTAAAATTAAAACTTCACCAAAAGTAGGTCTCTTAATTAAAGTAAAACTGTACTGAATCTAGCATAGTGGCAAAGATCTACAAGTTTGATTATAAACTGTATGAGCAGGACTGTGAGGAAGCAGAATCTTCATACATGAAGTGAGGAAAGATAAATTAATGTGATGCCTGCCTTCCCATAGTATAATTTGGCCACATATATCAAAATTAAAAATAGATATATTGGGGTGCTTGGGTGGCTCAGTCGGTTGAGCATCTGACTTTGGCTCAGGTAATGATCTTGCGGTCTGTGGGTTCGATCCCCATGTTGGGCTCTGTGCTGACAGATCAGAGCCTGGAGCCTTCTTCGGATTCTATTTTTCCCTCTCTCTCTGCCCCTCCCCTGCTCATGCTCTGTCTCCCTCTCTCTCTCTCTCTCAAAAACAAATAAAACATTAAAAAAATAAAATTAAAAATAGATATATCCTTTTGTCATAAAGTTTTACTTCTTAATATTTATTATACAAATACATTTACATATGATGCAAAATCAACTATGTTCAAGTTTGCTGTTACAAGATTAGTAGTAACAGGAAAAGATCAGAAATAACCTACATATACATCAAAGGAGCAGAATAAACTATGGTGCATCCATTCAATGAAAGATCACTTCATAGTCCCTGAATCAGATTTGTTTCAGAATTTAGAATTTTTGAATTAAAAGGTAATATGGTAATATGTAATTGCATATTATATTGCCAGGATAGATGAGGACAGCACTTTTTTATCAGCCGCATTAACATTTGGCAGCAATTGTTTGAAAAATCACATTAAATGGGATATATATAAAGACCATAAGTTTTGAAGTATCTTCACTTCAGGGCAATTCAGACAGGGTGAGATTGCATCACTGGATTGGGCAGAGTGATGGTCCCTCAAGGATGTCCATGCCCTAATCCCTGGAACCTAAGAGTTCCAGGGTTACATGACATTACATTAGGCTGCATATATTTGGTTACATGACAAAAGGAACTTTACAAATGTAATTAACATTAGGGACATTGAGATGGGGAGATCATTGTGTATTTTCTAGGTGAACCCAATATAGTTACCTGAGATGTTAAAAATAGATGACCATCTCTGGCTGGAACAAGAGACAGAAGAGAAGAGAAAGAGAGATGTGCTAGAAAGGAAAGCCACAGAGAAGGACTGTATGCACCACTACTGGCTTAAAGGTACAGGGGGCAAAAGGAATATAGATGTCTTTAAGGATTGAAGGATACCAACAGCCAACAAAGAAATGGAGACTGATAGATACTAGGAACTGAATTCTGCTAACAACGTGAGTGAGTTTGAAAGCAGATTCTCTCCTAGAACCTCCACAAAAGAAGATGCTTAGATTTTAGCCTTAGGAAACCTGGAGCAGATAACCAGAACCCATGCTCTGAGACTTCCAAACTGCAGAATTGTGGATAATAAATTTGTGCTGTTTAAACAGTGTAAGTTTGTGGTAATCTGCTCAGGCAATAGTAAAAAAGTAATTCAGTTCACCAAGTGAGTGATAAAAATGTTTGGTTTTTACTGCTTTTTTTGCTCTTCCTTTAAAAAAAAAACTTTTTATCAAAGTATAATATATATGAAAAAAAGTCCACAAGTGGTAAATGCATAGTTTAATCAGTTTTCATTAACTGAATACATCAGTATATCCAGAACTTGGATCAGAAAATAGTAATTACCAGCATCCCAGGAGATCCACCTCTACTTCAAATACTTAAATGAGTTTAGCATTTTCCATACGTGACATAAATGGAATCATAAAATATAAATGTCCAGTGACTGGCTTCTCTCAATTAACTTTGTAGATACGTTGAAATTATTTTGTGTAAGTGTAGATTATTCATTCTAATTTCTGTGCAGTCTTCATTGTGTGGATATAATGCAATTTATTTATATTTTCTTCTGTTTGTTGATGGACATTTGGCTAATATTCAGTGTTTGGCTTTAAGCATAGTGCTGCTAGGAATATTACTTGTCTTGCAGTATATCTATGTATACTCTCTTCTTAAATATATACCTAGGAGTGAAATACTGAGCAATTTAAAGTTTTATTTTGTTTTTCTGAAATGCAGATGAGGAATTGAGGACCCATACTATGTAGCTATAAAAAAGAATGTAAAAGCTCTTCATGTACTGATGACAAAAATTTCTAAGGTATGATTAAAAGTGAAAAAAGGTACAAAACAGAGTGTTTATACTTTGTGTAAAAAAGGAAGAAAATATATTAATACTTGCTTTTATATGCATGAAAAAACTCTTAGAGGATAAAGAAGACAGTAATAAAGATAGCTCCCTTCAAATATAAAGGGTGGTGCTGTGCATCCAAGAAGATGGGTCCAGAAGTAGGAGGAAAACTTCTCATGCACAAATGTACACACACATACACACACACATGTATGTGTACATGTGTGTGTGTGTATATATTATATATATCCCACAATTTTTAATTGTGGGAAAGTCGACTCAAAAATGAAAATAGGGGCACCTGGGTGTCTCAGTAGGTTGAGCATCTGACTTTGGCTCAAGTCATGATCTCACAGTTTGTGAGTTCAAGCCCCGTGTCAGGCTGGCTACTATCAGCTTGTCAGCCCAGAGCCCACTTCAGACCCTCTGCCCCCCTCTTTCCCCCTCCCCCACCTGTGCTCTCTCAAAAATAAATAAACATTAAAAAATGAAAGTAAAATTACTGTGTCAGGGGTAAAACCTTTGTAAAGGTGATATTCCCTTTTTCAGACATGGTTACATTTGGCCATAGAATTTCTCAGAAATTTACCCACTTTCTAGCCAGTTTCCTAGAGAGTAGCTTTCAGCCCCAGGTTTTAGCAGTGCGGTCCTTCCCCCAGGGCAACTGCCGCCTTCCCTGCTAATGTCAGTTCTCTCTCTAGAATGAAGGCAGCTAGAGGCATTAATTGCTCTGTTTTATAATGAAAACAACCAAACCAAATCATTTTTAATTATTAAACTAAATAATTATATTTTAAAATAAAATATCTTCATTTTGTTTAAGGCCTTAAAGGGAAAATCCTGCACCTAATTTTCCCTGATTTAAAACCATGGCCTGTATTCCCAAGTGAAATTTCATAACAGAGAAGTTAGCCTAATGAAGACCTGCTACATATTATCCAAATAGGAAAAAATATAAATGCGAGAAATCAGGAAGTGTCTTTCAAATGGCCAAAATGATGAGCATCTTCTTCTATAATATATATTCCCATGGCAGCTTGGCCTCCCCAAATGAGCAGCCTCAAGGCAAGACTTGGCTAGCTGAGCCTGCTGAGCCTCCTTCCCTTCTCACCTCCTTTGGCTTTGGCCTGTAGGGAAACACAGGGAATTAGGTGCTACCTACTCTGCCCACACATAAAGCCAAAAGACATGATTATAACAATGACTCACTAACTTCTGGCCCCAAGTCAAAGCTCAGTAAAGGCTTATACCCCTCCTCCTCCAGTCGTAAATCTGGCTTCTTCTGCCTAAGAGGCCATTATAATTGATGGCTACATTTCAAAGACAAAATAGTCAATATAACGGGCAAGTCTCCCTATCCATTTCTCGTAAGCCATACATGCAATTTATAACCCTTCTACTGATCATCACTCCAGGAATGTATTGATTTTTTAAAACCACATAGTCGACATCTGTGATTGCTGGCTCCAAATAGAACTGATATTTAAAGAGCAAAATCATTCTAGCCTTTACATTTGTAAGGGATTAACAATTCCCATCATTTCACCCCACTTTATGCAAGCTTCCAGCCCTGGGAGAATCTGTGATTTATGGTCTTTGTACTGAAGGAACAAATCAGCATTTTTTTCAGTGCAGGAGCTCTGTTAAGTATTGTGGTTGGCAAAATTTTAAAGATGCCCCCCCCAATATTTCTGCCCCTGGTTATTCAAACACTAATATAGGTAGTATGGTAGAGGAACTTTGCCCATGTAATTAAAGCTACTAAGAAGCTGACTTTAAAATAGGAAGATGATCTTGGAAAATTAATCTTGGCATTATCTAATCACATGCACCCTTAAAAGGAGAAGAGGAAGGCAGAAAAGTCAGTCAGAAAGATGTGGCAGAAGTCAGGAAAGAAAAGATAAAAGGAGAGAACAGAGAGATCTCAAGTATGAGAAGAACTTGACTGATCAATGCTGTCTTTGAAAATGGAAGAGGGGCATGAACTAAGGAATGTAGTTATTCTCTGAAATCTGAAAACAACCTCTACGTGACAGCCAGCAAGACCACAGGGACTTCATTCCCATGACCAAAGGAACTGAATACTGCCAACAAGCTGAAGGACCTGGGAATCAGATTCATCCTGGAGCCTCTAGAAAAGGAATACAGCCCTCCTGTCCTGTTGGTTTCAGCCCTGTGAAATCTGGAGTAGAAAAACAGTTGAGCCATGCTATGCCTGAACTTCTCACCTCCCTAACTGTGAGATGATAGAAGGGTATTGTTTTAAGTTGCCAGTGTTGTAGTTATTTGTTATGGAAACTGTTTTAAAAAAACAAACATTAGTTCTTATATGAGAAGTAAATTTTTCCTATTAAACATACTAGGGCTTCACACAAAATTTACTATTCACCTGCCAGCATAGTCATAAATATTCTTATGTGCATCTGCCTCATTCTGTCATCATTTCCACTGTGCTCTCCTCATGAGGAGCAACTGTAACTCTATCACTCATGAGTAAATGTGTTTCAAAGGTTTTTGGCAAGAACTGAGTCTTAGTCACTGTTCGGATTTTCATAGCACCTGGGATAGAACCTGGCACATAGTAGGTCTTCAATAACCACTTGTTAATTTGAGTTAATGATTTATATTTTTCTCATAAATACCATCCTAACACTGTTCATTTTTTCCTGAGTTGTTATGTCCCACCTCTGTATCTATTGAATAACTCCAACGCTAACCCTCACTGAGTTGTACCTTCCCAGAAATGGGGCTAGGCAATGTTAACACAACCACAACCCCTGACACTCTGTGTTAAATTCAGTCCGTGATTGTGGCTAGAGATCAGAAGGAACACAAAACGAGGGGTCAGCTGCAGGTATATGTAGGAATCAGTCTGAGAAGAGGGGTCAAGTGTTGGTCTATAGATCGAGAAATGCTTATGGATCAGCTTGTGCCTGGCATTGATGGCAATTTCTGCTTATGTTCATGGTAGAGTTCTAAATTTACTTTGGAAATTCATCCTACTCTTCAAATTATTTCTAAGACTTCTTCAGTGTATTTACTATGTGTAAAAATGACAAATCTCTCCTAACTAACCAGCTAAGCATCTTCAGGAAAGCTCTTTACACACATCCTTAGCCCCCAGAATTGGGAGGGAGACTATGTGAGACCTGTGGTAGCCACCGTTGATAATAATGTTGTTGCCATGGGAAATTGTCTTAATACAATCGTAGACTCCCAGTCAGAAGTCATGGAACAAAAAGACTTACCAATGAAGTTAAGTTGCTCAAACCCTGCAGTTTATTGAATCAGTTCAAACCATAAGGTAAGAATGCAAGGAGGATAGATATGGTAAATTAATACTTAAGAAAGGGTACTAACAGAGTGGAAAGACCACACTACCTATTTGGGGCTAAACAGTTATAATTCATTGTTACCTATTGCTAGGTAACAAGTTGCCCCCAAAGCCAGCAGCTTAAAGCAACAAATACTTATTATACCACAGTTTTGTGTTTCAGGAATGCAGTAGAATCCTGGAATAGAAAAAAAAAATCATTGGAAAAATACTGAAGAAATCTGAATATAATATGAACTTTAGTTAAAGAAAAACTCAACTGACTTATTCATTTAAATGTGTTTTTTTTAGAAAAAGCTTGCGAGTGCTACAAATATTAAGACTCTACTTTCTATTATTTTAATCTGAAAATGATATCTTGGCTGGTTATGAAATTCTGTTAGAATAGACCTTTTGTCCCCTTAGCTTTTTATGCAAATGGTCTATTTTCTTCTGGAGTCCAGTGTTTTGTGGAGAAGAGTGAGAGTAATATAATTTTTCCCTCCTTTGAAAAACATGAGATCTTTCTACCTGGGTTCATATGGTCATTTATTTATTTATGTAGTTAGTTATACATAATAAATTGTTTACTTTTTTAGTTCACCATTATATTTTAACCATTTCTCAAGCCTGTCTTAAAAGCTACTGATATACTTCTTTTTCATCTCAGGTCTGTTCCTTAGTGCTTCCTTAGTTTCAGATCTATGATAAATTTTGTTTCTTGTTTTTCTTCTGAATCTTAATAAAAAGATGATATATATGGAATACAGATCATAGAGACCAAAAGACTTGTAATTTGTTCAATTGAAGAAGAAAGACAGAACAAAAATAACAGAAAAGTTAGTCAAGGAAAAAATAAAAATAAAACTTTACAGTAAAGGACTATATGAATCCAGAACCTTCTGAGTTCCGGAAAAGGAAGGAGAAAGAGAAAACACTTACTGTCAAGATGGCTTGGAGCTAGATGAAGGAACTTCAAGAATAAGAAACAGATATCACCATCATAGGTTTTTCTCCATGTCATTCTATCTTCCGTCTTGAGTAATCTCACTGACAGGTTCTTATTCTTTTGAGAATACAAAGACACTTTTGCAGAAGTTGTTGCTGGTTTTTTTTTTTTTTGAGTTTCAACATGTATTCTGTACTTGAACTTCACTTCTAAAGTCTATGTCCTTCTTTTTGTTTGACATGGCATGTATACAGAGATCTAAGGCTGGATCATTTATTTACTCATCTTTGAGTAGAAGTTCTGTGTCATTATTTTGCCTTAGAAAAAATATTGGAGGGTTGCACTCAACTCCTTTCTTTGCTTTCCTGGATATTTTTTTCATTTTTCACTTAGTGCCTGAATTGGAAGGCTATGTATTGGTGGTTTGTAATCTCTGTTAGATCTTGTGTATTTTGGGCGTGGGAGGTGGCCGTGGTATCTGGAGTGAACTGACAAAAGGAGCATTTGGCAGCTGGTAATTTTATTCGGGTAAGCTCTCTCTTAGCACTTGCCAAATTTGAAATACCATCTGCCTGAGGGCTGTATGTGCTCCCTTGATTAGAAGTGTGAGGCTACCTCAGAGTTTATTCTTCCTCTTGCTTTGAGGAGAGTGAGTTACATGTTGGCAAGTGAGTGACTGTGAAATCCCCTTGGTCCCCCAATTTTTTGTTTTATGGTTACTAACTTATCTCAGTTGATTTTTGTATGAAACTACAAACCTGAATCTCAGCTCATTGTTACCCAGTATCCCCTACCCTGCTTCATCTTTTATCATTTAGGACACATTTTGAGTGAAGAAATCCAATGGCTTTAGTAGTAGAGTTTTTGTTTGGTTGTTTGTATAGATAAAAATACAAAAGCTGAGCTAATTTTATGTAGGGACTCATCTACCACCAAAGACCCGGCATAGCTCTGAACGTGTTCTGCCTACTTCATTTATACTTGAATATTGTTAAAGCTGAGTAATGGACGCAGGTGGTTTATTACATTATTTTCTCTGCCTTTGTATGTACCTGAAAGTTTCAATATAAAAAGTAAAATGAAATTACCAAAATGGGGAACTCACTTATGTCTCTCCTGTTCTTATCATTTCAAAAAAAGGGTTGTTTTTAGGTCCTTTTCCAGCCTCTCATCTATATTCAGACCTCTGTACTGTGCTCAACATGCGAAGTGTCCTCTGTAGCTGTGTTTCTTTTATTTGATCCAGATTTCATGTTTCTGTTGAGTTTGTCATGTGGACTTGTGGCACATTGACTGAAGATATAATGCATTGCACTATTTTAGACTTTTATTCATTCATGTGGCCTTTGGAAAAGCGGGTTAAATAAACAAGAACTTTTCCCTGACAAGAGAGTCTATTGGGAAAGATGTTTATTAATTTATTTGAGCAGAGGTGTCAATATTGCTCTACAAAACACAGAACACAAAACTGTACTGATATAAATAATCCACAAAAAATCATGACCAAATATATATAATACTTTGTTGACAGAAAGGAGCACTCAAAAAAATCTTTACCAAGTTTTCCAATTTGCTGTATTAGCATGGTCCTAACTCCTTCTCTATTGAAATTACAACAATTCTATTTCAAGGCTCCTGCACCTAGTCCTGGGGACAGTGCAATTTCAATCCAAGGGACTATTAAGCCTTCTTCCAGTTTATAAAATAAGTTTAAAAATACTATATCCTCAATCCCATGCTGCCACCTTTAAAAAAGCAATTGACAAAATGGTATAGTATTAAAGAATGGTTTTTCCATAAAAGACGACATAATGATTCAAAGAATTTCTGACTTCAGAAATGTGAATATGATAAATGCATTTGCTAGAGTTGTAGACATCTAAAAGTCTTCTGTTTCTCTTAGGCCCAAACAACCTAGGGTTTCTTAGAACCCCAGGAGTTAAACCAGGTTACTCAGCTTCTGCAGCCCTTCTGGGGCAGTGCAGGGGTGGGAGATGAGGGGTGGGATGGGAGAGCAGTTTGTCTCAGTCTGACCTTTCCTGTGTGAGTTGTGTCTTTGCAGGTGTTCCTTGTGGCCCCATGTGTGGTTTACCAGGATACCAACCTTCCGCCATATGCCGGCTGTCTTGTACCGTCTCCATCACTTCTTTCTGTCAACTCTGTCTTTTGGCAAATTCTTGAATTTTAAATCTCCCTCACTTTTATCTTGGAATGAATTTACTATTTCCAATTCAGGTCTGCATCTTTACCATCATTTTCTCTTCTCTGAGATTATGAAACTGCCTGATCTTCTCACTCAGATTCAAGGAGAGTGAGTGATAACTCTTAGAACTATCTTATCTGCCATCCTGTTGTTTGACCATGTTAGCTGCTTCACAGATCAATAGTCTACACTATTGTAGATATTTCCATATCCTACCATTTCCTTGTTCTTTGTTTAGCATAGCGTGCTACCGTGGTTTATATCAACTGCAAGGAGTCAGTGATGACAGTGTGTTAAAACCAAGAATTGGGAACCTCAATACAGTCGTCCTTGGGAGACCGCTCAATTCAGTGGCTGCTTTATTGGTTAACACAGTGGGATCTGTTTTTCAGAGGGAACGGGGAAACTGATACAAAGGAAAAACTCTGTGAGAGAGTCCCTGGAGAATATAATAATCATCTGCTTTGTCTGGAACATGTGGAGCCTTCTTCCCAAATAAACACACAGCCAGCAGATGCCACTGCCATGTCTTCATTATGGACAATTTTTTTTCAGGGGAAGAGAAATTCAGCCTAACAGCTGTCATATCATGTCTTTTAACATCTCGTCCTTTTATGATGAAGGAATCCACAACCAGCTGAGTGAGAAAGAAGTGACTACTAGTGTTCTGATTTAAATCAGTGGAGGTCTTCTTTTCACCTCTGCAGATCTTGAATGTTCTATAACAGCAGCTCTGAACTGCTTATACTATGTTACTCAGGGAAAAATAAAGAATTTGGTGGGATAAAGCTAGCTCAGTTAAAATTTTCCCCTGTGATTATGTTTTTAATGTATTTTGAGGTATTAGAATATCCTCCATTTATAAAAAATTATGAGAATAGATGGTAAGTTCTGTTTTGTTTTACTTTGTTTTGAATAAAGTACAGATTAGCAACCCTCCTATACCTATCAATATACCTATTCCGATATCAAATTCGTGAAATCAAAAACCTTGATAAGTACTTATATAATTCTTGAGTACTCCAAATGCTTGATAATATTTATAATGGCACAATGTCTGACACAGAAGTGCATTTAATAAAATGGTTGTTAACATACATCTTTACTTTTGTTTATACCTTTACTGCACTGACTCTTGAACAATATAGATTTGAACTGCATGAATCCACTTATATACAAATTTTTTACAAATAGATTTTCTCTTATGATTTTCTTATTTACATTTTCTTTTCCCTAGCTTACTTTAATTATAAAAATACATAAATAATATGTATAACATACAAAATATGTGTTAATTGACTACTCATGTTATCAGCAAGGCTTCCAGTTAACATTAGCTATTAGTAGTTAAGTTTTCAGGGAGTCAAAAGTTAATATGCAGTTTTCCTACTATGCAGGGAGTCTGCATTGTTCAAGGGTCAGCAGCAGTACATGTATCCCTAAGCACCATTTTGTGCTAATTTGTACAATTTTACATTATATATAAACATTATCATATATTCTTCTGCAACTTGACTTTTTTTCTTTCAATATTATTTTTGTGAGATTTATCCATGTGTGTGGTATTCCACTTCTTAGTTACACTTAAATTTGTTCATTCTTCTTTGGATGAAAATTTCAGTGGTTTTCCCAGTCTATTATTAGACAGTGCTTTTTGTAGTTCCTCTTTACCTTCTATTTTGGGGTTCTCATTTCCAATAGGGCATCTCTAATCACTCTTGAGAGAAGTAATTGCTTAAATGTAGCCTAAGGAAACAAAGAGATTTCACTCTAAAATCAATGTGACCATACACTAAGCATGAGATATGGCCTATTGATAGGAATTTTCTACTCCTCCATTATGCATTGATGGAAATTATATGATATTCCTCAATTTTCTCATCTGCCAAAAGGAATAATAGTGGTATCCATCTTACAAAGTGATTGTGAGGTTTAAATGAGTTAATACACATAAATGCTTACAACAATGTCTAGCATATAGTACATGCTATCTGAGTGTTAGCAACTGTTATCATTATGGTAATACCATGGCTAATATTTTGCTATTTTCATATGTATTGTAGTGACTTTATATTTATTGTTTTTCTACATCAAATAGACTATTCCTCAGGCTGGGCTTGGGTATTATATATTCAGGGACATGAACAGACATTGTTGATAAAAATTTCTGTCCTTCACAAGCCTACCTTCAAAACTTGGTATCTTTGGTATTCCTTCAGATGATTTTTTTTTAATTTTTTTTCAACGTTTATTTATTTTTGGGACAGAGAGAGACAGAGCATGAACGGGGGAGGGGCAGAGAGAGAGGGAGACACAGAATCAGAAACAGGCTCCAGGCTCTGAGCCATCAGCCCAGAGCCCGACGCGGGGCTCGAACTCACGGACCGCGAGATAGTGACCTGGCTGAAGTCGGACGCTTAACCGACTGCGCCACCCAGGCGCCCCAGATATTTCTAAGTATAGACACAAAAAGATGCAAAGGACCTTTGAGCTGCTGTAAGGAAAACTGTTGTTAGTGAGAGCAAGCTAGGGTGGTAGGAGAGCTGGAAAATGGGAGTGCAACAGAGTCAAGGGACTGCAAGGAGGTGCCCCTAAGGCAAGCCTCTTTATATCCTAAGAAAGCAGGAGACTGGAAGAATGTCATTAGATTTCATCTCACTCCAGGCTACCTTAGATGATTACAGCCTTTGATGGACCCAGAGTACCTAGACCCAATAGGCTTATCCCAGGTTTTCAGTCTTCTCTCTGACTGACATATCCAATCCTCTAAATGGGGTGGGGATCAGCAGGTAGGTTTCAGGATACTATATTATAAATTCTATTTTAATTCTATTATAAATTCGTTCCTAGAGCAAACCTACAGTCATAGTGATACAATGTTAGTGCCTTCTCTGTAGTTCAGTGCTAACCTCCGGATAGGTGTCCAACCTTTCAGGTCAGTAATTCTTAAGACTCTGCACGGGTAGAGCTGCTTACCTTATCTCCTTCAGCCATCACTAAGTTCCCACACTGCCTCTACTTACCACCTTCAGAGAAATTCAAAGTGTCTGAAAAAAATGTCCAATTTGCTTATGAAATCACAACAATTTTAGGGATACTTGAGGATCACGTTTTACAGTGGAATCTAGAATGTTATTTTTGTTGTGGTTTCATGATTTCTCAGAGGATGTATTTGCCATTCTGCAACGCAAATGCCAACATTTTATGAACCGTCTGTTCTTTAGGATTCTTTCAACATTGCTGCTTAGGGAATAAGGATAACCATAGCCCTTTGGAATTGCCATGATGGGGAAGGCTTGAGAATTCAGGTCTCTCTTTTTGAAGCACTCACAATGTGTTTCTGAGAAGTCTCTAGTGCCCAGTGACCCCCTCTTTGAGTGACTACTGCTTTCTTACCAATGATATATCTAGATGCATTTGCTATTCCTATCTGTTACCAAGGATACCCAACTGGTAATCCTCCCTCACATCATGATAGCACTGAATCCCTAGTTAATTGCTGCTTCTCTTAATCCTACCTCAGAAATAGCACCCAGTGGAGAAATGGGACCCTTCTCAGAAAACTTTATCAGGAACTGGAAGCTTAGAAAAGGTGCATTCCTCTTCCCTCTTGGACAGCAGCAAATAGTTCCTTTGAGGTGCCCTCCCTCACTGACTTGGGTCATTATATCTTATTTTGCCATAGTAAAGCCTTGTTTTTGGTGGTCTTTGGCTCACCGGGCTTTAATAGAAGCAAAGCTTTTAGGATCTGTGTCCTCACTCTCCCACCACAGGTGGTACCAACTCCACTCAATTTTGTCCCACTAATCTGGAGAGCTTTCATGTTACCCATCCTTCATGTGCAGCTTGCTTCAGAACCAGGTAACAAATACTATTATACCCACAGCGTCAGAAGAGGGAGAGCCTGACATGACACTGCCGACAGGCCTTTGCAGCACTTTCCCAGCGCAAGGATTTCAGTATGTTTATATCTGCCATCAACCTTTTCACCACAGGAGTCTGAGGAAGATAAAGATGGGTGGGTAATATCATCTGAGGCAGAAGCGAGTTTTGTCACTTCTGAATCCACAGCAGAGAGAGCAAGACCCTGCATATGGAGTTAACTCAATAAATATTGCTGAAGTAAAGTCCTATGGCCTAAAATGTAAAAGGTAAATAATAAACTTGGGGTAGGGATGCCGGGGTGGAATGGAAGTGAGGGAGTGACGTCTGTTTTATGTTTCTGGAGTTCAAAATGTAGCCCTTTTAGGCCTTGTAAGTGACACATAAGAATTTTTAGTGCTTTGATAGTTGTCAACTCTTTCACATTGTCACTCCAAATCGAGCAGCTCTGAAACAGACTGAAGCCAACCTCTTGTTATTCAGTGCCTTTTCAGGAGTCATTGAATTTCTGCCTCTATTAACCCTGTGATTTTCGCTTCCGTAAAGTTATGTACCATAGAACATGTTTTTTTTTTTTTTCTCGCGGTAGAAAACTATGCACCATCTATTATTAGAGTCTAGCCCTCTTCATGGTCATTGTCTTCGAGCTATTTTGCAGCTCTTTATATAAATTGTAGGTAATGTATATGTTCCTGTGTAGCAGTGATTTGGTTTCTTCCCCATCTCACTCCTTCCCTGCCTGAGGAGAAAAACAGTCCCATTTGCAATTCACTTTGTCCCATTTGCTATTCATTTTGACATTTCTTGTACCCATGTAAATAAATCTGTGCTGCTTTGATTTTCTTTGGAATTGATTACAATTTCTGCCTGGTTCCCTTATATCATATGAGTGAAATAAAATTTTTAACGTGTTCAATCAGTATGAGAGTCTGATTTTACCTTTTTCTAAAACTTAATCTTTGAACTGTGTCTGTTTCACAGGATTGTCCCGTGAGTGCCTCCTACTTAATCATCATTTTGCTTTGGCCCGTGAGTAAAGAATTGTATAATATTAGGAACTTTTTGAGGTTTCTCTGAAATTTTTCAAAATGTTTACTTTGGGTACCAACTTACTTCACGTTGTTGCATAGGAAAGTCATTACACTGTAGGGAAGCGGAAATTACATCGTCTCAGCAAAACTGCAGTACGGTTTACTTGCAGAGATGGCGTGGGGTCAAGGGTTGGTATGATCAGATATTTTTGTTGTTGTTATTGCAGGATTCTTTTTTAGGGGAACATACTTCTCAGCATCTCTTATGGTTCTAATTTATGTTTTTAGAATGAAGAGTGAGATGGTTCGGTTTACCTTGGTGACATGACATGCCTCTTTAGATTCTTTCCCGCATCATTTCAAGGTTTGCTTCCTTTCTCTGGATCTGTTTCCTCATCCATTTGTAAATACCAGTCCCCAGGAAGAACTTTTGCAATCATTCTTCCATACTTTGAAGCATGCAAAGTGCTGGAAATCACATTATCTCAACTTCCATATCTCTGGTGTTTTCTCACCCGGAGATATGCACTGTGTGGAAATAAACAGAGACCACCACATTAGAACAAATAGATTCTTTATTCAGAGCTTGCTATAGCAAAAGAGTCACTTGCATTTAGCTGAGACTCAAAGTCATCTAGGGGAATAAGAAAGCTTTATAGTAAAACACGAGGGAGGCTCAGATATGCCCTGATTAGAAGTTGCTTACATGGCGAAGCTGGAAGTGGATGATCAAGAAGTGGTGCATCTTATGTGATTGGTTTGGAGGATATATTCGGCTTTCTCTAGTTGGTTGTCAACTGGAAGCCAGGGCAAAAATCAGGAATGCTGACAGTCGTTGGCCAAGTCCTAACTGTTCTGGGCTTACTGCTGCAGAGGCCATCACTTGTCTTTCTAGGCTGCTTGCTGCAGAGGCTGTGGGCCAGGGTTCTGTTGTGATGTATAGTCTGGCCATCATCAATTTGCTTATTCAATCTCGCACTAACTTCCTTTTATAATGTTAAATGATAATTATAAATCTAAAGAAATCCAAACAAAAAAGGCTTTTTGTCACCAAGAATTTTAGGTCTCATCCCCTATTTTTTTTTTTTTGTGCTGAAGGTTAATTTTTGTTGTGAGTCCATGGTAAAGTAGATACTGTGTTGTGCATTTTACTTACAGCATATCAAGTGGTACTTGCATAGTCTTTGCCAGGTGAACTTCAGATATGTTAACAAGGCTGATGAAAGCTACACACTAGAAGACAGAGTGTACAAAAACCTGAATCCAAATCCTAGAACCGTTATCTAGAAAAAGGAATGAAAGAATTACACAAAACTTTTAACTTCCCTCTGAGGATCCAATTCATAAACTATTTTGTAAGCTTAAGTTACACACACACACATACACACACACACACACGAATTAGTTTATTTCAGATAACAAACTTATATTAGTTATTTGAAGGGGTTTGTTTTTCTTGAGGAGGTTTATATAGTAAGATATCATTTGCAGATTAACAAATCAACAGGAGCAAAGGGATTGCATATTCTTTTTTTTTTTAAACTTTATTTACTTATTTTGAGAGACAGAGAGAGTGAGTAGGGGAGGGACAGAAGGAGAGGGAGAGAGAAAGAATCCCAAGCAGACTCTGTGCTGTCAGCACAGATCCCAATGCAGGGATTGAACTCATGAACCATGAGATCATGACCTGAGATGAAAACAAGTGTCAGATGCTTAACTGACTGAGTCCTCCAGGTGCCCCAGGGATTGCATATCTTTTTTTTTTTAATTTTTTTTTTCAACGTTTATTTATTTTTGGGACAGAGAGAGACAGAGCATGAACAGGGGAGGGGCAGAGAGAGAGGGAGACACAGAATCGGAAACAGGCTCCAGGCTCTGAGCCATCAGCCCAGAGCCTGACGCGGGGCTCGAACTCACGGACCGCGAGATCGTGACCTGGCTGAAGTCGGACGCTTAACCGACTGTGCCACCCAGGCGCCCCGGGATTGCATATCTTAAGAGATATTTGTATCAAGTAAAGTAGTTTAAAGACTACTTATTTTGTAACTATTCTATAATAGAACTATGTTGCTTTAAAAAATTTGTTAATGTTTATTTATTTTTGAGACAGAGACAGAGGAAGAAAGAGAGCAAGGGGCAGAGAGAGAGGGAGACACAGAGTCTAAGCAGAGTCCAGGCTCTGAACTGTCAGCACAGAGTGCAACATAGGGCTTGAACTCACAGACTGCCAAATCATGACCTGAGCCGAAGTCAGAGGCTTAACCAACCAAGCCATCCAGGCACCCTTAGAGCTCTGTTGCTTTTAAATAACTGATACTACTATTTCATCTATCCACTTATCTATCCATCAAATATGGAGCTCCTAATGTGTTTTAGATATGGTGTTGGTAATTGAGATTAAAAGCAAATAAGCAAAGTATGGCCTGTAAGAGGTTTAGGTTTTTCTGGTTGTTAAAAAATAATTGTCTAGAAAAAAGTATAATCCTGAGTCATACAGATATGAAAAGATTACACTGTTAAGGATTTTATTTAACTTATTAATGAGGAAACTGATAAGATGGGTAAGTTGTTACAAGCAGTTCAAAGGTAAATCTAGGAAACAAATTTGTGTTTTAGAAATATTGAAATGAGTATGCAAATGGGGAACAGAACTGCTTCCCTGAGAGAAAATATGCCAATGTACAGAATTCATTTGCATGTTTATAGACAAGAATTATTTTGCATTATTATCAGTTATCTATAATGTACAGAGTTGTAAAATAGCTCCCATAGAATCAGAATCAGATAACCAAGAACACAATGCTCCAAATACTGCATTATTTTCTACTGAAGCATTATTCTGTTCCTGTAGAGCAAAGACAAACTTATAGCATGTATGGCAGATGTTGTTATCTGGTCCTTCAATGTTCTTCTCCTCTACCAGCCCTCCTTGCTAATGAAACCCTGACTTGTTTAGGCAAATGAAGAGTTCCCTACTCCAGCCCCCGTGAATTAATGATACCTCATGATTCATCTTGGTCTTTCCTTTTTTTTTTTTTTTTTTTTTTTTTTTATGAAATTTATTGACAAATTGGTTTCCATACAACACCCAGTGCTCATCCCAAAAGGTGCCCTCCTCAATACCCATCACCCACCCTCTCCTCCCTCCCACCCCCCATCAACCCTCAGTTTGTTCTCAGTTTTTAAGTCTCTTATGCTTTGGCTCTCTCCCATTCTAACCTCTTTTTTTTTTTTTTTCCTTCCCCTCCCCCATGGGTTCCTGTGAAGTTTCTCAGGATCCACATAAGAGTGAAACCATATGGTATCTGTCTTTCTCTGTATGGCTTATTTCACTCAGCATCACACTCTCCAGTTCCATCCACGTTGCTACGAAAGGCCATATTTCATTTTTTCTCATTGCCACGTAATATTCCATTGTGTATATAAACCACAATTTCTTTATCCATTCATCAGTTGATGGACATTTAGGCTCTTTCCATAATTTGGCTATTGTTGAGAGTGCTGCTATGAACATTGGGGTACACGTGGCCCTATGCATCAGCGCTCCTGTATCCCTTGGATAAATTCCTAGCAGTGCTATTGCTGGGTCATAGGGTAGGTCTATTTTTAATTTTCTGAGGAACCTCCACACTGCTTTCCAGAGCGGCTGCACCAATTTGCATTCCCACCAACAGTGCAAGAGGGTTCCCGTTTCTCCACATCCTCTCCAGCATCTATAGTCTCCTGATTTGCTCATTTTGGCCACTCTGACTGGCGTGAGGTGATACCTGAGTGTGGTTTTGATTTGTATTTCCCTGATAAGGAGCGACGCTGAACATCTTTTCATGTGCCTGTTGGCCATCCGGATGTCTTCTTTAGAGAAGTGTCTATTCATGTTTTCTGCCCATTTCTTCACTGGGTTATTTGTTTTTCGGGTGTGGACTTTGGTGAGCTCTTTATAGATTTTGGATACTAGCCCTTTGTCCGATATGTCATTTGCGAATATCTTTTCCCATTCCGTTGGTTGCCTTTTAGTTTTGTTGGTTGTTTCCTTGGCTGTGCAGAAGCTTTTTATCTTCATAAGGTCCCAGTAATTCACTTTTGCTTTTAATTCCCTTGCCTTTGGGGATGTGTCGAGTAAGAGATTGCTACGGCTGAGGTCAGAGAGGTCTTTTCCTGCTTTCTCCTCTAAGGTTTTGATGGTTTCCTGTCTCACATTTAGGTCCTTTATCCATTTTGAGTTTATTTTTGTGAATGGTGTGAGAAAGTGGTCTAGTTTCAACCTTCTGCATGTTGCTGTCCAGTTCTCCCAGCACCATTTGTTAAAGAGGCTGTCTTTTTTCCATTGGATGTTCTTTCCTGCTTTGTCAAAGATGAGTTGGCCATACGTTTGTGGGTCTAGTTCTGGGGTTTCTATTCTATTCCATTGGTCTATGTGTCTGTTTTGGTGCCAATACCATGCTGTCTTGATGATGACAGCTTTGTAGTAGAGGCTAAAGTCTGGGATTGTGATGCCTCCTGCTTTGGTCTTCTTCTTCAAAAGTCCTTTGGCTATTCGGGGCCTTTTGTGGTTCCATATGAATTTTAGGATTGCTTGTTCTAGTTTCGAGAAGAATGCTGGTGCAATTTTGATTGGGATTGCATTGAATGTGTAGATAGCTTTGGGTAGTATTGACATTTTGACAATATTTATTTTTCCAATCCATGAGCAGGGAATGTCTTTCCATTTCTTTAAATCTTCTTCAATTTCCTTCATAAGCTTTCTATAATTTTCAGCATACAGATCCTTTACATCTTTGGTTAGATTTATTCCTAGGTATTTTATGCTTCTTGGTGCAATTGTGAATGGGATCAGTTTCTTTATTTGTCTTTCTGTTGCTTCATTGTTAGTGTATAAGAATGCAACTGATTTCTGTACATTGATTTTGTATCCTGCAACTTTGCTGAATTCCTGTATCAGTTCTAGCAGACTTTTGCTGGAGTCTATCGGATTTTCCATGTATAATATCATGTCATCTGCAAAAAGCGAAAGCTTGACTTCATCTTTGCCAATTTTGATGCCTTTGATTTCCTTTTGTTGTCTGATTGCTGATGCTAGAACTTCCAGCACTATGTTAAACAGCAGCGGTGAGAGTGGGCATCCTTGTCGTGTTCCTGATCTCAGGGAAAAAGCTCTCAGTTTTTCCCCGTTGAGGATGATGTTAGCTGTGGGCTTTTCATAAATGGCTTTTATGATCTTTAAGTATGTTCCTTCTATCCCGACTTTCTCAAGGGTTTTTATTAAGAAAGGGTGCTGGATTTTGTCGAAGGCCTTTTCTGCATCGATTGACAGGATCATATGGTTCTTCTCTTTTTTTTTGTTAATGTGATGTATCACGTTGATTGATTTGCGAATGTTGAACCAGCCCTGCATCCCAGGAATGAATCCCACTTGATCATGGTGAATAATTCTTTTTATATGCCGTTGAATTCGATTTGCTAGTACCTTATTGAGAATTTTTGCATCCATATTCATCAGGGATATTGGCCTGTAGTTCTCTTTTTTTACTGGGTCTCTGTCTGGTTTAGGAATCAAAGTAATACTGGCTTCATAGAATGAGTCTGGAAGTTTTCCTTCCCTTTCTATTTCTTGGAATAGCTTGAGAAGGATAGGTATTATCTCTGCTTTAAACGTCTGGTAGAACTCCCCTGGGAAGCCATCTGGTCCTGGACTCTTATTTGTTGGGAGATTTTTGATAACCGATTCAATTTCTTCGCTGGTTATGGGTCTGTTCAAGCTTTCTATTTCCTCCTGATTGAGTTTTGGAAGAGTGTGGTTGTTCAGGAATTTGTCCATTTCTTCCAGGTTGTCCAGTTTGTTGGCATATAATTTTTCATAGTATTCCCTGATAATTGTTTGTATCTCTGAGGGATTGGTTGTAATAATTCCATTTTCATTCATGATTTTATCTATTTGGGTCATCTCCCTTTTCTTTTTGAGAAGCCTGGCTAGAGGTTTGTCAATTTTGTTTATTTTTTCAAAAAACCAACTCTTGGTTTCGTTGATCTGCTCTACAGTTTTTTTAGTTTCTATATTGTTTATTTCTGCCCTGATCTTTATTATTTCTCTTCTTCTGCTGGGCTTAGGCTGCCTTTGCTGTTCTGCTTCTAGTTCCTTTAGGTGTGCTGTTAGATTTTGTATTTGGGATTTTTCTTGTTTCTTGAGATAGGCCTGGATTGCAATGTATTTTCCTCTCAGGACTGCCTTTGCTGCGTCCCAAAGCGTTTGGATTGTTGTATTTTCATTTTCATTTGTTTCCATATATTTTTTAATTTCTTCTCTAATTGCCTGGTTGACCCACTCATTCGTTAGTAGGGTGTTCTTTAACCTCCATGCTTTTGGAGGTTTTCCAGACTTTTTTCTGTGGTTGATTTCAAGCTTCATAGCATTGTGGTCTGAAAGTAAGCATGGTATAATTTCAATTCTTGTAAACTTATGAAGGGCTGTTTTGTGACCCAGTATATGATCTATCTTGGAGAATGTTCCATGTGCACTCGAGAAGAAAGTATATTCTGTTGCTTTGGGATGCAGAGTTCTAAATATATCTGTCAAGTCCATCTGATCCAATGTCTCATTCAGGGCCCTTGTTTCTTTATTGACCGTGTGTCTAGATGATCTATCCATTTCTGTAAGTGGTGTATTAAAGTCCCCTGCAATTACCACATTCTTATCAATAAGGTTGCTTATGTTCATGAGTAATTGTTTTATATATTTGGGGGCTCCGGTATTCGGTGCATAGACATTTATAATTGTTAGCTCTTCCTGATGGATAGACCCTGTAACTATTATATAATGTCCTTCTTCATCTCTTGTTACAGCCTTTAATTTAAAGTCTAGTTTGTCTGATATAAGTATGGCTACTCCAGCTTTCATTTGGCTTCCAGTCGCATGATAAATAGTTCTCCATCCCCTCACTCTCAATCTAAAGGTGTCCTCAGGTCTAAAATGAGTCTCTTGTAGACAGCAAATAGATGGGTCTTGTTTTTTTATCCATTCTGATACCCTATGTCTTTTGGTTGGCGCATTTAATCCATTTACATTCAGTGTTATTATAGAAAGATACGGGTTTAGAGTCATTGTGATGTCTGTATGTTTTATGCTTGTAGTGATGTCTCTGGGACTTTGTCTCACAGGGTCCCCCTTAGGATCTCTTGTAGGGCTGGTTTAGTGGTGACAAATTCCTTCAGTTTTTGTTTGTTTGGGAAGACCTTTATCTCTCCTTCTATTCTAAATGACAGACTTGCTGGATAAAGGATTCTCGGCTGCATATTTTTTCTGTCTAGCACCCTGAAAATCTCGTGCCAATTCTTTCTGGCCTGCCAAGTTTCAAAAGAGAGATCAGTCACGAGTCTTATAGGTCTCCCTTTATATGTGAGGGCACGTTTACCCCTTGCTGCTTTCAGAATTTTCTCTTTATCCTTGTATTTTGCCAGTTTCACTATGATATGTCGTGCAGAAGATCGATTCAAGTTACGTCTGAAGGGAGTTCTCTGTGCCTCTTGGATTTCAATGCCTTTTTCCTTCCCCAGTTCAGGGAAGTTCTCAGCTATGATTTCTTCAAGTACCCCTTCAGCACCTTTCCCTCTCTCTTCCTCCTCTGGGATACCAATTATGCGTATATTATTTCTTTTTAGTGTATCACTTAATTCTCTAATTTTCCCCTCATACTCCTGGATTTTTTTATCTCTCTTTTTCTCAGCTTCCTCTTTTTCCATAACTTTATCTTCTAGTTCACCTATTCTCTCCTCTGCCTCTTCAAGCCGAGCTGTGGTGGTTTCCATTTTGTTATGCATTTCGTTTAAAGTGTTTTTCAGCTCCTCGTGACTGTTCCTTAGTCCCTTGATCTCTGTAGCAAGAGATTCTCTGCTGTCCTGTATACTGTTTTCAAGCCCAGCGATTAATTTTATGACTATTATTCTAAATTCACTTTCTGTTATATTATTTAAATCCTTTTTGATCAGCTCATTAGCTGTTGTTATTTCCTGGAGATTCTTCTGAGGGGAGTTCTTCCGCTTGGTCATTTTGGATAGTCCCTGGCGTGGTGCGGACCTGCAGGGCACTTCCCCTGTGCTGTAGTGTATAACTGGAGTTGGTGGGCGGGGCCGCAGTCAGACCTGATGTCTGTCCCCAGCCCACCGCTGGGGCCACGGTCAGACTGGTGTGTGCCTTCTCTTCCCCTCTCCTAGGGGCGGGATTCACTGTGGGGTGGTGTGGCTCGTCTGGGCTACTTGCACCGTGCCAGGCTTGTGATGCTGGGGATCTGGCGTATTAGCTGGGGTGGGTAGGCAAGGTGCTCGGGGGCAGGAGGGGCAGGCTTAGATCGCTTCTCCTTAGGTGATCCACTTCAGGAGGGGCCCTGTGGCAGCGGGAGGGAGTCAGGTCCGCTGCCGGAGGTTTGGCTCCGCCGAAGCGCAGAGTTGGGTGTTTGCGCGGAGCGAGCAAGTTCCCCGGCAGGAACAGGTTCTCTTTGGGATTTTGGCTGGGGGATGGGCGGGGGAGATGGCGCTGGCGAGCGCCTTTGTTCCCCACCAAACTGAGCTCTGTTGTCAGGGGGCTCAGCAGCTCTCCCTCCCTTTGTCCTCCAGCCTTCCCGCTTTCCGAGCAGAGCTGTTAACTTATGACCTCCCAGACGCTAAGTCGCGCTTGTTGTGGGAACACAGTCCGTCAGGCCCCTCCGCTTTTGCAAGCCAGACTCGGTGGCTGTGCTTGGCCGGCGAGCCGCCCCTCCGCCCCGGCTCCCTCCCGCCAGTCCGTGGAGCGCGCACCGCCTCGCCGCCCTTCCTACCCTCTTCCGTGGGCCTCTCGTCTGCGTTTGGCTCCGGCGACTCCGTTCTGCTAATCCTCTGGCGGTTTTCTGGGTTATTTAGGCAGATGTAGATGGAATCTAAGTGATCAGCAGGACGTGCGGTGAGCCCAGCGTCCTCCTAAGCCGCCATCTTGCCGCCGATCCATCTTGGTCTTTCCTGATACAAATGTTCAGTGGCAGCTGGCATAGCCCTTCCTCTTTCCCTTTCCTCTTTTTGTAGCTAGAATGTACATGTAATTACTAGAATTCAGCAGTCATCTTGTGGCCATAAAGTGACCAGCATAAAAAAAAAAACCAATAGTGATAGGTGTATTAGAGTCCTCAGGATGCTGTAACGAAATACCATAGGCCGAGAGACTTAAACAACAGACATTTATTTATTTCTCACAGTTGTGGAGACTTGGAAGTCCAAGATCAAGGTGCTAGCTGATATGACTCCTGTTGAGAGTTCTCTTCTTGGCTTGCAGACAGCCACCTTCTCACTGCGTTCTCATTTGGTGGAGAAAGAGCGAGTTCTTCTCTTATAAGGACTCTAATCTCATCATAAAGACCCTACCTTCTTGATCTCACCTAAACCTAATTAACTACCAAAGTCCCCATCTCCAAATACTGTCATACTGCAGGCTAGACTTTTGGTATATTAATTTGGGGGAAAAACAATTCAGTCCATAATAATACCTAAAGCTTATGTAGCACTTTCTATGTGCCTGGTATTCTAAGTGCTTTTCATATATCGGCCCTTTTAATTATTTAGTTACCCTGAGGACAGATATTAATTTCATTATTTCACAAACAAAAAGACTGATGACATGGCTTGTCCACGGTCACATGGCTAGGAAATAGTGGAGTCAGGATTTGAACCAAGACTGTCGGGTGGCAGAAGCTGTGGTCCTAACCATTACGTGATCCTACTTTCTTACAAGAATCACAAAGACACTGGCCCCAACTTCTTTGAGCCACTGAATCAATGCTAGCAGCCCTGTACTTCTAGACTTCTGATTATGTAAGACAAATAAAGCTCTATCGTTTTAAGCTGCTAGTAATTAAATTCATAATGTAGTACAACCTTTCATCATTTAATTTTGCTGTAGTTTTTGTTTTGTTTTGTTTAGGTTTTTGTAAATGCCATTTATCAGATTAAGGGAGTCTCCTCCTTTTCCTAGCTTGCTAAACAACTGTATCGTAAAAATTATTTATAGGAGAAAAATTGAATTTAGGATGATTATCTTCCTTCAGAGAGGAATTTGCTACTTTGCCAGATGCCCAGCCCACCGACAATAGAACTACCCTAATCCAACCTCAAATATTGATCTTTCCTGGGCCTCTGAGAAGGTAGGGCTGTCTAACTTCTGGTTTATTCTGAGTCCTGGGGTCCAAACGAAGCACAAGGTTGGTTTTTCTCCAATTTTTGGCACCCCAGCCCTGGGAAGCTGTTATATGTGCTGCTCTCATCTCTTTTCTGGAATTATCTGGTATCCCCAGGGCTAAAGAGGTCTCAATACCATACTCACCTCTCTGTATTTCAACATCTCCTGGGTGTTGTCTCAGTTATTCCCTCCTAGCTCTTAGCTCTTCAATATTCTCACGTAGATTTTATTTAAAAGCCCCCATTCTTCCTAACTAGCCTTAGCAGAAAGGCTATCTGAAGTACCATTATTGGAGACACAAATTCTCTTTTAACCTAAATTTCAGCTGACTTGATGTCAGCATACCTTCCTTACTTCTGAGGTCAACACTGTCTTTCCTATTACAGTAACAGAGCTGAAAGTTACATCCCCTGTACTAGGCAAAACCCCTCTCAATATTTTTATAGGTTTCAGAGGTGGGAGGGCTTCTGATTTTCTAGTGTTTTTCTTTGTGACAACCTGCATCCCTGCCATAATACAGCCTGGAAACTGTTCTCACATTGCTCCTGACGTGGAATACAACGTCTCCTTATTTCATCCCCCAGCATATTATGATTGCAAAGCTTTGAACACAGTCATTTACTACGAAAGCTTTGAGATAACAGAAAAGGTTCCACTGAAGCATGGCAAACACAGACCAACATGGTTGGCTGACCAGTAGACTTGAGTGTCTTTAAAGTTTTTAAATTCCCTCTTCCATGTAGAATTTCTCATTTGTCTTTCTCCTCAGCTACCTTCCCCTGCCCTACTGTACCCTCCACCTCCTAGTTCTCTCCAGCCTCATAGGTCACCATATTATTTAGTCTCTTGCACTTCTTCCCACAGCTCTGTGGTTGTTTGATTGTTGTTTTCTCCTTTTCTAAACCTGCCAGTCTTCAGTCTCCAAAATCCTGTTCATTGCTAATGGAGAACAGTTTGGGTCTCTCACCAATCACTATTTTAAATTAAGCCCAGGTCCAACCTTATGTTAAAAGATACTTTCCAGAAAATGGAACAATCATAACTCTCCTACAGATATAAAAATGAACACATTTTAAAGATTTTAGTAAATTTATGTAATATAAAAGAACCGTTCAGAAGAAATGTCAAAAAGAACAAACATATAAAGGAATTGAATTGCAAATGGATGCAAAATGGATTTTCAAAGTGGGAAGAGAAGTCAGTGGAGGCTCTAGTGGACAAGACAGAGTTTATATGTCTATCAGTTACCTGCAATTTAAAAACAGGTACAAAATAGCTCAAAGATCATGAAAAGCCTTGGAAACAGACTGCCCAGAAGGCAGTAGACAATGTACTTCAATGAAGTACAAATTCTTTTCAGTATTTAGCATATCTAAAAATGCATTAACAGTCCTGTACTGCTGGACAAAAAGTCACCAAGTCTGGGTATCCTCCCTTTGAGAATCAAAGCCCTCACCAGTGCTCTTAAAATTACACTAATGAGTGCTCTTAAGTTATACTTTCTTCTTTACTGTGATCACACTGAGAGGTGGTATCTGAGCATCAAAGAAAGCAATATGTTTTTGGCTACTTTTATTCCAGTGCAACTTCCCAGGGGTTATTTCTTCTTTTATCTCTCATCTGAATTGTATAAAATATGGCAGCTGTCTCTTTTCATTGTCACCTGAGTATGTTGTCTGTTGACATCCTGGCTATGGTGTCTTTCACCAGTAGTGATTTATCTCAACTTATTAAATGTTGGCCACAGATGATATTAATAGCCAAGGGCCAAGACTTAATTTCTGTTCTATTAAGATGATGTTTTAGCATTTAAAGCAATAATAATGGCATTGCATAATGTCAGAACCAGAAGGAGCTATAAAAATGATCTGATTCCATATTGTATTTTACAAATGAGGAAGGGACCCCAGAGGCGAAGTGATCTGCCAATGAAGGTCACTAAGGGTCAGTGGCACATGTAAGCTGGCACCCAGGAATGCCAGGCTGACATTCAGTTTGTTTTTCCTTTTGGCACCTGTATCTGAACCAGGCACCTTAGTCCCATTGGTACCCTCCTATAGTCCTCTGCCCCACCACAGGGATGTTTTCCCCACGCCTAATGTTCCTAGTGCTTAATTCTCATGGATTTGTATGATAATTCTAAGTTAAATATGAAATCAATCATGGATGAAGCTCTAATTCCAGAGACTATTTTGCCTTGGATATGTGACTCCTGAAAAACCCATCAGAATTAAAGAAGAAGGAGGAGGAAGAGGAGAAGGAGGAAGAGCAGGAGGAGGAGAGGGGGAAGGAGAAGGAGAAGGAAGAGACTTTCTTACAGTGAAATGACAGTCTTTGTGGAGAATTTAAAACATGTCTGCAATTCTTTAATACTCCAGTCACTAAGAAGTGGAGTTTAATTTCCTCACCTTGAATATGCCTTCAATGACTTAATTTTTCTGAAGATTAGAATATACTCCGAGTGACTCTGCTGACTTCTGCTGGGGCCTCAAAACTCATAAGCCTTCTGCATGGCTTTCTCTTGGGACATGTGCTTATGCTGGTCAGAGCTGAAGAAGTCAGCTACCCTGATTGCCATGCTGGAAAGACCATGTGGAGAGACCGTACAGAGAGATATTTCTGAGGCACCCTAGTTCTGCCCGCCTACAGCCATTTGAATCTTCCAAAGGGCATGAGTGAAAAAATCTTTTAAATGACACAGATTCCAAGCAAGAACTAACTAACTGCCTAACTAAGCCTGGTAAACACCCACAACTGTGAAAAGTAACAACAATAAATAGCCATTGTAGTTTCAGTTTGGGATGGTTTATTACACATCATTTAGGTGATAACCAGAATAGACACTTTGAAAAGTAGTCAAATATTTGAGTCCTGAAGACTTCAGTCTAGTCATAAACAAGATTGTTAAGGAATAGAGAAGTCTCTAGTTAACCAGCATGCTGTTCCTGTTTCTTCAGCTTGATGGCATATATAAGAGCTCATTACAGTAATTCACTTTTCAACAGGAAAGATTGAAGTGATGATAGACCCAGACACTAACTAAACATAGGTCCCTACTTCCCATGGCAACCTTCATTGACAGTGAAACCATTTTCCCCAGTGCTTGGTGGAGCTTCATACAGTAGCAGTATAATGAAATAGAGCATTCTTGCCCAGGAAACCTCTTCCCAGTGCAATTCCATGCACCTTGAAAAGCCGAAGATGATCTAATTTTTGACACAAAAACACATCAATCATTTTGCAGATGGAAACTGGTTCAGGGAGATAAAATGATTTGTTGGAGGTCTCCTGATATTTCTGCTACACATGGTTTTGAATGCCTATACCTTTCTTGTTTTTCTCCCATTGAATTTCAGAGGTTCAGTTTCCTGCCTTTTAGGGATCTCACGAAACTAAAACCAGCAGAAAGCTTCAAATCTCCATTTTAAAAACAGATGTGAGATTGTAAAAGCAGCAGTGAGGGTGGAGGGTTTCCTCTATCAATGTTTCTTCATTTCTTTGTTCATTCATTTACCAGATGTGTATCTATTTTATAAACATTTCCAAGCAAGCGCTTCAGTATTGTATCTTCCTATTACAGAAAGTGCCTACCTCTGTGTTGGGACTTGAAGATCACCCAGTCCTGAGTTGGCAATCCAAAAATTAAGGGGAAAAGTTCCTTAATATAATGTTTTAATAAGAAAAAGAAAACCCTGAGAAGTGGCTTCAAATATGATAAGAAGCAGGGCTCCCTGATTTGGAGCAACATGGCCAATATATTTCATTGCAATAATGTCTCCCAAACCAGATGAAGATAAATAGTGCCAGTTCTCAACAAAATTGTGAGTTCTTTCTTTGTCAGTCTTGATATCCTCTTTATGTACCCTTTTAATCCTTCAGCTGTCTTCTTTTATACTTCAAGCCTCCAAAGCTTTCCTATTATTCTCCCCTACTTCTCTGCCATTCTGATTGTCTCCTGAATACCCATTCCTCTTCTTTGTATAGCAACCTTGTTACATGAGTGACAAGCATACACCCCTAGCTTTAGGAGGACCCTAATTGCTACAGTTAAACCTAATCAGCTTCAGAAGGACCTTAAACTAGCTAACATCACTGAATATTGAGCATGAAGAACAAGTTGTAGTGGTGAGGGCTTTTTATTTATAGAGAGACACGGTGATAAGTTCAGTGTTTGTTGAAAGAAGCTCTCCTTTCCCCATAACCATGAACAAGGAAGATATAGTACAATTACTTTTAGCACTCATTTCATAAAGCCAACTGGTAGATGAAGCCAACACACAGAATCAAGAAAATCATGGAGAAACGATGATAAAGCCCTAATCAGACAACTCCTGAAGCCCATCTTAATCTCAGTTATATGATAAGTTATTGCATAAACTAATATGAGTTGTGTTTTCTCTTCCTAGCAACCAAATATATCCTAAAAATCAATGATGGCCCAAAGGAGCTTCCATTTTTGGTAATATGGCAGAGTGCATTGTTGGGACCAACCTTGTGAGGGAAGTCAACTAAAAATGTCAAATAATATATTAGAAACATATTCTTATAGGCATCAGATGATAAAATGTTAAGAAATTATTAGACAAAATCTCAGTGAAATCTGTAATCTGAGCATTTAAGCTGCTTTTTTCCTGAGGACATTTGCAAAAAAGGCAAAACTGAGCATGCATTTTGAACCCTTCTTTGGGAGGACAGTAGAATTCATGAAGGCTGAATATACACTTCAAAGCCCAGGCCTCACTTAAGGTGAATGTCTAGTAGGAAACTCTACCTCTTTAAACATGGAACCCCCTAAACCTACCCCTTAAAAGTAAGAGAGAACCAGAAGTAAATTCTCATCAACTTTCTATCTTGAGGAAATTGTAAGAAAATTTGCCTTGTCATTGAACAGAATGACGATATGAGAGTCACTGAGAAATTGGGACCATACCTGCAGCCCAAATTACCATCATTTGGATTATCCCCTTCCAAAAAACAAAAAGGGTTTTTTTGCAGATTTCTAGAAGAGGATGGTACAATAAGACAGACAGTATGACCATTTGTGAAGAAAGTGGTTTGTGACCTGAGCATGAAGAACAAGTTGTGGTGATTGAAGCCTTTTTATAGAGAAGTGGCTCCGTGCAGGCTGACCTCCCATGGCCATTCAGGAGATGCATCTAGGCTGTGGTGAAAATCTCCTTTGTCATATTTGCTGGCCTTTGCCTATTTCTTATGACTCAGAGAGGATGAAGGAGAACATCAGAAGGGGTTGGGGAAGGCATATTAGGAGCATGACTTCCCCAGCAGGGCACCAAAGAACTGCAGTGTTTTGAGAGTTTTTCTTTTGAAATTTGGGATAAGGAAAGATT
This sequence comes from Prionailurus viverrinus, assembly GCF_022837055.1. Taxonomy (NCBI): domain Eukaryota; kingdom Metazoa; phylum Chordata; class Mammalia; order Carnivora; family Felidae; genus Prionailurus; species Prionailurus viverrinus. The sequence continues at coordinate 95,261,597 of NC_062563.1, forward strand.
TGAGTGGAGATGATATTGAACTTTACCTCAGCCGTGTGCCCCCCAAAACAGTGATAGTTAAGAAATTCTGCTATCCTTCTGTGTTCTGGGAAATGTTTAACCAAAAAGCACTAATTTTCCTTCACACATTTGTAAATGTTTATTTATTTTTGAGAGAGAGAGACAGAGTGTGAGCAGGGGAGGAGCAGAGAGAGAGCAAGAGAGAGAGAGCGAGAGGGAGGAAGATACAAAATCTGAAACAGGCTCCAGGCTCTGAGCTGTCAGCACAGAGCCGCACACGGGGCTCAGACTCCTGAACCATGAGATCATGACCTAAGCCGAAGTTGGATACTTAACCGAGTTAGGCAGACCCACTTCCCTCATATATTTTAAGATATGATCAGCCTTTCTTCTCCCTCCAGACTCCCACAGACTTGCATATGAAATGGATGACTCCCTTGTCTACCTGTGTCTGCACATCTTCAAGGCACTTCCTTGTATTTAAAATGTTCATCATTGGGGCGCCTGGGTGGCTCAGTCTGTCGAGCGTCCAACTTCGACTCAGGTCCCGATCTCGCGGTCCGTGAGTTCGAGCCCCGCGTCAGGCTCTGGGCTGGTGGCTCGGAGCCTGGAGCCTGCTTCCGATTCTGTGTCTCCCTCTCTCTCTGACCCTCCCCCATTCATGCTCTCTCTCTGTCTCAAAAATAAATAAACGTTAAAAAAAATTTAAAATGTTCATCATTAAATGTTATTAACAATGAACATTTCTCCTATTGCAATAGCCTGAATAAAGTAATCTCTTTAATGATGTAGTTAATTTTGTCTATCACAGGTGATAAATAGACTGGTTCTACAATTGATGTAAATGAGTAATATTTGGAGTTTTGAAACAGTTCAAGATTTTCCAAGAATAGACTCAAGGCTGGGAGCAAAGTATATCTCGCCTAGCTGAGAAAGGATATGTTTGCTAGGGGTAGGCTGATCTAATCAGGAGGACAAATCTTTCATCAAAACCTATTTTCTCGTTAGCTTGGAGGATTTTAGAAAAACAAATGAGAGGAAAAAGACTAGAAGAGATAAATTGGAAAGGGCATGCACCTGGCATTAGGCCAACATTTGAACTCCAGGCTCTGTGGCTAACTAGCAGTGCAATTTGGGGTGAGCTTCGTGTAATTGCTGTTCCCAGTGGATACTTCTTTTACTCTTCCAGCTGAATCTTGGCAGTCACTCAAGCCACACATCTAATTTTAGGCTTTTTCTGTGTTAGTGGGTATATCTGGTTTCAGTCCAGGACCCTCTCCATTTCTCCTTCTCAGTGATCAGTGTGAGTAAGCTGTCATGATTTGCCATCGAAACCTGTTTTATGACAAAAAATGACTTCACGTTTAAATTTGTGAATGCAGAGAAGTGGAAATAGGGGCTTATCAGGGATGACCTTATATTAACCTTGCTTTTCTCTTTGACAGAGACTAGATGGGTAGATCAGAGATATGTGGTAGAAACAGGGCTCCACCCTCATCGAAATATTTGACAAAGATATTCATTGTGGATGAGATGAAGAGATAAAGAGAGATGATAATAAACTTAGATAAATTTGAGCTAACAGTAAATATCCTGACACCAATGGAGAAAGAAATTGTGTTTCAATGGAAAAGTATGCAATGTCCACATATAGCATATTCATATTATTTACAAATAACACAGTACTTCTAAGTTATCAGATTCTAGTCTTCTGTTGTCTTTAATATATTTTATGACTCTAATTTGCTAGACGT